>NC_086319.1:107629834-108229834 GCF_036172605.1 Pelobates fuscus | reverse complement strand
TAGTTGTAGCACCAGTAATCTAAGTGAAATAAAACAGTTTAAAAAGTTAACAGTGACAATGGGTGGCTTCTGATAATTCTGATAAGGTATTAAGTGATGTAAGTACAAGCCTTGCAGGATTAGCTTCCAGATACAGTCTAATTAACATTAAATCTATCGGTTTGGTCATCGATTCCTTTTCAACAGTTTGATAAATGGGGATTTTACACTCAGCCCTCCATATCTATACAGCACCTTTACCAATGGCGTAACTACCGCAGTTGCAAGGGTCGCAGCTGTGACCCGGCCTGTCACTCCACGGGGCCTGGACACCCTGTTAACAGCTTGGCCAAGCTACATGGAGTCAGAAGGTACAAGATGGGAGGGGATTATGAGACACATGGAGGGGCTTAAAAAATAAGACACATTGTTGGGGTATGGGACAATGAGACACATAGAATGGCTGGAGTGGCGAATGAGACACCTGGAGATGTTGGGGGAGGGGGAGATAAGACACATGAAGGGGCTGAGGGGTAGATGAGACACATGGGGGGGCCCAGGTCAATTTTCGAACAGGGGCCTAGTGGAGTGACAGGCCGGGTCACAGCTGTTATTGCAATAAATTTTAGGTGCTCTGTAGAGGTGTCACAGCATGTAACACTTTGATTACCAGCTCACATATAATTTGTTTATATACATAATGTTATTTCTCTGTTTTTATTTGTGTAGCCACTGTGTATTGTATTATGAACATATGATGTTTTCTTTTAAGATATGATTGATTGATTATTCACATCCGTACTATTTATTTTAATGTCCTTTTTGAACTATAACTAGGATTAGCAGATCATTAATTTGTCTATGTTAAATCCATAGTTTTAGTTTGTATAAATACAGCCCAGAGTATGTATCTTTTATAGACATCTCTCATTCGTCTTCTGGCACCCCTAACTTAAAATACTCTTCTTAAAGAGTAAATCTCATTGTGCACAATATACAGCCCGCATACAGTGGGTGATAGGAAATCAAATAGTGATTTTTAACTTTTACTTTGTAGCAGTCCCCTGCCCCCATGCCACACACATCCTCATCTTGCAAAGGTTTTCAAGCTGAGAACTCCAACCTAGAAAGCTCTTCCTGACAGGAAGCAGTGTTAAGTAGATGGGCTAATTGGAGGGATTCCCATATCTCTTAAGTGTAAAAGCAGAGACAAGGAAGCATTTATTCGGCAACTGAAATTAGTCACGGACCTGTGACTTGACATAACAGATACACAGCCATATGTGAAAAATGGCTCTTAACATGTGGGTTTGAATGTCACCACGGTGCCTATCAGAGCAGGCATGTGTGTTAATGCAGACAGCATGCACTGCAGCCCTATGCCCCCTGTAGCCTTGGCAGACTCCAATTATAGAGGCCCTGGTAATAGAATGTTTAGGGTGCTCTCAACAGAACATTGATTTCAATAATCATTTAAAGAAAACCTTGACATCTTGAAATGCAAACATCCACACATAAATTAATTTTGTAAAATGTTATTGCATAGTGACCATTTGTGAAAATGTAAAATATTCAGGTATATTTTATGAAAATTTTAATTATTACCTATTGATAGCCATTGATAGAAGTGAAAAAATTATTTAGAACAAGATTAAAGTATTTCATTTCTAACTGCATGTAACATAGTTTAAGACGCGTTTGTTTTTGTTTTATTGCTGTTTTTCTCTGTTATATATACTCCTGCACAGTGTTACTATTACTCACCTGTTTAGTTTATTTCGTTTCTTCCTTTTTTCTATTTTCTGATATAACAGTATTTATTTATCTATTGTACCAGGGAGCACACACTGGAATTTCTCTCATTTTCAAGGACGTTCAAAAAAGGCATATACAAATGCAATGATAGGTTGTTACACATTTAATAAATATGCACAATATAATGAAGCCCCGGGGGCGGGGCCTGACCGCAGAGCTGGTTAGACGTTTGCCTCGGCAGCTCCAGTCTAAGACATCAAAAGAAACAAATATAAACTACTAAAAAGGAGACCCAAAGCTACACAAAGAGCACCAAATGCAAGGGGACAACGGGGTGCACAAGTAGATACCCATCAAGCGACGTTTCCATCGATGTGCACCCGACACCCCAGCGAGGCCTACCAGCATGGCAAGTACGAGAGAGACAGCCGCTCTCCTGCCACCAACAACAGTGCGAACCTCGACCCAGAGCCCTCGTTCCCCCCCCCCCCCTATGGTCCGGCAGGGGTTATCACGGACCGCCCTCTTACAAGCTCCCTAACAAGGGGTACCCAAGCGACACAATCCTTGAAGCGAGAAAACACTAATGAGGCCGATAAAATGGTGTCTGGTCCACACACCGCAGCCATGTGCAGTGCCAGAGAAGAAACGGAGCTCCGTCTCAATGGCATATTCAGCGCTTTTTGGGAGCAGCTGGAGGCGCTCCTATGGCCTCCAGCACTGGGAACACCACCAGACGGCGCAACACAGGGCTCAAAAGGGGCAGCCGGAGGGGCAGACATACTTATCCTCACGGACCCCACTCCCAAGACGAGCAGGCATCAGAACCGGACCGCTCTAAAGGCAAAAGGATGGAACCCCACAGAGAGCAGACAAGGACAGAAAAAGACCATCAGAGGACAACCAGCACGCAAACACCAAAAGCTGCCCTACCTACTTACCAAAACTCAGCACAGGCCCCAGAGAGGCACAGCCGTTCGAGGCCGACGGAGAAACTGGGGACGCACGAGACCCAACATGGCGGACATAGCAGACCGGCCGCACAGGACCATCGGCAGCCCACGACCACATCAAGCACGGAGGACCGCAACCGGGTCTATGCACTACCCACTGGGCCAGCCAAGTTCTCACACGGGGACTATTCTCACCTGCACTCTTGGACCTCTGAAAGCATGGCGCAGACCGCCGAACCAGGAAGACTCCGTGATCCTGCAGGGCATCGGCTGACGGACACCACACGCGGCCAGCTTTACTCCCAATGACTGTTGGGATGTGTAATCCGATTTCTCAATACGAACTTATGCACCCTCATGAATTTTTTATTTTTTTTATTTTTTTTATTTTTATTGTTCACCTTTTTATTGTTTACCTTATGTTTATTTCGTTAGCACTCAGTGATATATATCGATAGATGTAACCACAAGGAACCTTACCTGTTGATAACTCTGTAAAAAGTATACATTAAGCATAAAAATTTACAGTAGCATTTAAAGTCTAGCCACTGGTACACTGCGTTTAAATGAATGCTCACCCGAGCTGTACTAGCACCATCAGCCGGATTAGCAACGTTTTAAGCTTTGGTATTAACCTTATGTCATTTCATGAGCATTTACTATTATTTTTATTTTCTATTATTTGTAATGCGCTACAAAGGCATATCTTTAACCTATCAGCCTGCTTCATATGATATACAGCAACCTTTGCTAGCTTCACATATAGTTAATTTAATCACACTACAACCAAGCTACACACCTATAATCTTAAGCGCACGTAGCATTGTTTCATGCATGTCTAGCTTAGCATGTTATACCACAAAAACGATGTTTAAGAGCTTGATATCTTCGTATATTATAAAAATGTGCTGTCTAAACTGCCATTCTGTGAAATGTTATGGAAATGCCTGTGGATGCTGTCGTGGCTCTACACGCTTGTTGTCAATCTATGCACAAGAAAAATAAAGAATTTATAAAAAAAAATAATGAAGCCCAAATTTACTGTGGGGAAACACATAGAGCCTACTCATCCCTGTGACAGATACAGAGATCGCTGACAGGAGCTGCAGACTAAACATAGAGCTGAATACACTACAACTCATTGCTCTTTACCTAACTGTATACAGTGGCAGGGATGCTCCCTGGTGGGCTGCCTGCCCCTGTCTGGGTCCTTAGTGCTGAGCGAGTGGCTCTCGAGCCGCCCTCCCCCAGAGTGGGGCCGATCCTCAAGGCACCCAAAGGTGGGGGCGCTGAGAGGATCCCTGTCACAGGGGGGCCAGGAGGTGGCCACCTCAGGTTGCCCCCGAAGCTGTGTGCTAGGTAAGGCAGAGCAGGCACCTGCTTACCTTAATGGCAGGTACCTGCTCTGCCAACAAATCCCAGTGTCCAGAGTGTGGTGGAATCTCGGTAAAAATAAATTTAGTAGGCCGAGATTACCACGTGGCATGTGTACGTGCATATGCTGACGTATCGATCAGTTGGTTGCACGAGGCAAGATACGATCAGTAGTGTACGGAGCATGTGCAAGAATACAGGATATAGTATTCCCTCTCCTCCATTGTGCTGGACAAGCCATGCGGTCAAACAGGAAGTTAATTCTTATTTGTGTTGATTGGTTAAGAGAATGTGCGGGTGGAGCTTAATATGGGAGGAGTTATATGCCTATATAAGGAGCCTGCACTATTGTCCGGGGCTCAGATTTTGCTGTATTTTGGTGACATTAGTCCCTCTGAGTCCCGATCGGTGATCCAATAAAGAATCTCTTCCTTCCTGAAGAAACCTGTGTCCATCTCTCTGTGCTTGGCTTCCGTCAGTTTCTCCGGTATCATTTGGTGCATTGGCCGGGAAGCTCATCGTTCAACGGTAGCTGAGAGGCAGAGGCGTGAGACGGTCTATCTTTGCCCACGTTCTCTACGGCTGCACCCCTGAACTTCTGCGTGGACCTCCCTTCGTCTCGGCGCCACTGGGCCGTTGTCCAGGAGATCATCGGCCTCTACGTGAGAAGTGCTGGGGTGTCCCCGTCGATGAGTGTGAACTCAGGTTCAGGAACGAGGAGGTAAGACAACTGCTGTTTTAGACGGCAGGACCCGCTAGGGGTATACCGATTGTGCGGTAGGCCCAAAGGGGTTTTTGAATCTGTATCTGCCCCCTCTGTCGGAGGGAAGGAGCGAAGGCGCACCGCTCGATCGAACGCTCTTTAGTCAGACCGTTTGATTTGGTTAGTCAGGCAGGGCGCTCTGGTGTAAAATAAGCCCTAGCCGGACACCGGTGTCTTGTCTAGACTAGCGTTCTAGGGTGTATATTACGTTCGCTAGGTCGGAGGGACCGGGAGACTAAGCGGCGCCTGTGTAAATTCGGTTCGCTAGTTCTCATCCTATCTGGGCTAAGTGGGAAGGCGTGTAAATTTGGAACCCACTAGACTTTTGATAGTACGACTAAGAGGCGCCTGTGTAAATTCGGTTCTCTAGCTCGTTGTATAGTGCGACTAAGAGGCGCCTGTGTAAATTCGGTTCTCTAGCTCGCTATATATGTGGTGATTGGGCAGTGTGGCTAACCAAAACGGGTGTATATAGTTTTAGGTAGTCCATTCAAGGTACTGGCCAATAGTTTAGTTGGGAATTGTAAATGTGTTAACGATTGTTTTAGTAAAGTGTATATCTTGTTAGATAGCGCGAGCTCAGCCGTCTAGCGAGAGTGTTAATAGTGTGTTGCTGTATTATAGTGCACGGTACCATAACCCTGTATATTTACTGACACTGTATATAAGTACTAATCATTGTCGTCCATTGCATGTTTAACACCATAACCACTAATAATTGTATTGTGACCTTAACTTGTGCTTTGACCTATGCTAACCGTACTGTAACCGCTATTTGTAAAAGACGATGTTACTGGGGTGTGTTATAGACGGGTAATTCGTATATAGAGAATTATAGCGTGGGTGACTGTATAGTTACGCCAAAGGGCATAATATTGATTATATAGTGACTGGTGTAACAGCTGTGTGTGTACGGGAATTCCCTGAGTGTTTATTGTTATTGTGTACGTTTCACTTGGTAACCGTACCACGTGGTGCTGTTGCCAGAGGAAACGGGTGTGACTGTTGAATAGTACGCGTGTATAGTAATCGTTGTCGACGACGTTCCATTGTTAAAAATGGGTGCGTCGCAGTCAACGATTCCGGATCCCTTAGGATGTATGGTTAAGAATTTTAAAAAGGGATTCAAAACCTGTGATTTTGGGGTTAAGATGTCTTCTGTGCGTTTAGTTACTTTGTGCACTAGGGAGTGGCCTACTTTGGTTGCGGCATGGCCGCCACGTGGCAGTTTGGATCTAACTCTGGTACAGCGCTTACACGTGGCTGTATCAGGTAGGCCTGAACTTTACGGCCAGTTTCCTTATATTGACTGTTGGAGACAGGCCGTAAATGACTCGCCAAAATGGCTCCAGACATGCCACGAGGAGCAGTGTCGCCTCATGGTAGCTAGGACTTGTTCGTCCACTAGGACTGGTGTTAGGCCCATTTTGGACACGCCCCCTGAGTCCGAGATCCCTTTGCCGCCCCCTTACTTTCCGTTAAAAGGAAGTGACGCAAACGCAGGAAGTCCTGCACCCCTCCCCTCATTACCCTCATCCACTTCCGCTTCCTCCTCCAGTACAGGATCCACCCCCCCTCGTACTAAATCTCCCCTTCCGGAACCAGAACCCACCCCCATTAAAAACGAATATCCTGATTTGGCGCCACTTCAGACTTCCGGTCAAGCTTCATCTAGCTCGGCTCGAAGTGTTTTATTTACGACCTTTTCCCAAAACCAACCTCCCACATCCCCATACCCTACCTCTCCCCGACCGGAACCCATGACTGACGCCTCTCTACGTAGCCCCATCCAAACCCGACAGTTGACTGGTGCCCAACAATTAAAGCACTATCAGATGCCTCTTCGCCTAAATCCCGGGTCAGCTTATATCGATGCCGCAGGTCAAATGGCACACGCTGACCCAGTCTTCGTATATGTCCCATTTACCACTACCGACCTTTTAAACTGGAAGACCCATAATTCCTCGTATACTGAGAAACCACAAGCCATGACTGATCTGTTCACCTCAATAGTACAGACGCATAATCCGACATGGGCTGATTGCCAGCAGTTATTAATGACTTTATTTAACAATGAGGAAAGGACAAGAATAAATCAAGCAGCCATTAAAGCATTAGAAGATAGAGCCCGTGCTTTGAACCAAGCTAATCCAGCAGCATGGGCCGCAACACATTATCCCAACACTGATCCCGATTGGAACGTAAATGGTGCTGATATGGTTCAACTCAGAGCCTATAGAGACGCTATAATTGCTGGCATGAAAGCAGGAGGAAAGAAAGCCATTAACATGTCGAAGACAGTTGAGGTGATCCAGAAAAGCGATGAAGCGCCCAGTGTCTTTTATGACCGATTATTGGAGGCATACCGCTTGTATACCCCCTTTAATCCGGAAGACGCAGACAATTCCCGAATGGTTAACTCCGCCTTTGTCAGCCAAGCATACGGAGATATTAAGCGCAAGCTACAAAAGTTAGAAGGGTTTGCAGGTATGTCCATCACCCAACTAATGGAGGTAGCTAATAAGGTTTATATGAACAGGGATACAGAAAGTAAGAAAGAGGAAGAGCGCAAGATGCGTAAAAAGGCTGATATGCTAGCGGTAGCGATCGCAGGCGTAGATAAACGGGGCCCAGATAGAGGAAATAATAGATGGAGTAGGGAGCCTTTGAGTAGGGATCAGTGCGCGTATTGCAAGGAAGAAGGGCATTGGAGGAACGAATGTCCGCAAAGAGAGCAGTACGAGAGAGACCAACCCAGGGCAGGCTACGGAAACTTTAGAGGCAGAGCGAGAGGTAGAGGAGGCCCCGGAGGGAGTAATGGTTATAGAGGGAGTAATGGGAACAGAGGAAGTGTTAGGGAAGACAGGTATATTCCAGCAGCGCAAAGGTCCCGCGATAGAGAAGGTAGGGACTTCGTAGGATTGGCTGACATGGTCATGGAGGACTATTGATACCGACCGGGCTCCATCCCCCTTGGTCGAGCGGAGCCTATGGTCGATGTATCAATAGGGGGGAAAAGGAGTGCGTTCATGATCGACACTGGTGCTGAACATTCAGTGGTGACTAATCTAGTTGCTCCTCCATCTGGAAGGACTATTACTGTGATAGGAGCAACTGGAAGAAGTGCTGAAAGACCGGTTCTTAAAAGTCGACTCTGTACATTGGGAGGCCACGTAGTAAAACACCAATTCCTTTACATGCCTGAATGTCCAGTCCAATTGCTGGGACGTGATATGCTATCAAAATTACAAGCGCAGATTACGTTCCTACCAAATGGAACAACATCTTTAAAGTTTAATGGACCTTCAGGTATTATGACTTTATCCGTACCAAAGGAAGAAGAGTGGCGACTTTATACAGTGTTGACTAGCCAAAACCCTAGGAGTGATGAGACATTGTTTAACATACCAGGAGTTTGGGCAGAGAACAACCCACCAGGACTGGCCCGCAATATTCCACCTATAAAAATTGAAGCCGATAAACTCACTCTGGGTCTCTCTGTGCTTGGCTTCCGTCAGTTTCTCCGGTATCAAGAGGAGAGGGGGAGGAGAAGGAAGGCATCGAGGGAGGCTGTTCTTGTAGTCTCCCACTTCTCCCTTGTGCGCCCTCTTTGATGCCGGAAGTGAATATGACGTCATTCCGGCATACTAAACAGCGGGCTGGAGGAGTGAGGAGCTGCCCAACACTGGACCCTGGGAGGTGAGTGTTTGAATGTCAGTGAGAGTGTGTGTATGCATGTGTGTGTGTCTGTCTGTCAGTGACTGAGTGTACGTATGTCAGTGAGTGTCTGCCTGTGTGTGTGTGTGTGTGTGTGTGAATGTTTGACTGTCAGTGTGTGTGTGTGTGTGTGTGTGTCTGTCAGTGAATGTCTGCCTGTGTGTGTGTCTGTCAGTGAGTATGTATGTCAGTGAGTGTCTGTGTGTGTTTGTGTGTGTGCCTGTCAGTGAGTGAGTGTATGTATGTATGTCAGTGAGTGTCTGTGTGTGTGTGTGTGTGTGTGTGTCTGTCAGTGAGTGAGTGACTGTATGTCTGTCAGTGTGAGTGTGTGTGAGTGTGTGTCAGTGTGTGTGTGCCTGTGAGTGAGTGTATGTCTGTCAGTGAGTGTGTGTGTGTGTGTGTCTGTCATTGAGTGTGTGTGTGTGTGTCTGTCAGTGAGTGAGTGTGTGTCTGTCTGTCAGTGAGTGAGTGAATGTCTGTCTGTCAGTGAGTGAGTGAGTGGATGTCTGTCAGTGAGTGTGTGTTTGAGTGTGTGTCTGTCAGTGAGTGAGGGTAAGTCTATCAGTGAGTGAGTGCCTGTCTGTCTGTCAGTGAGTGTGTGTGTGTGTCTGTCATTGAGTGTGTGTGTGTGTGTGTGTGTCTGTCAGTGAGTGAGTGCATGTCTGTCAGTGAGTTTCTGTGTGTGTGGGTCTGTGAGTGAGTGTGTGTGTGTGTGTCAGTGAGTGTGTGTGTGTCTGTCAGTGAGTGAGTGAGTGTGTGTCTGTCAGTGAGTGAGTGACACAAGGGGTGCGGCAAAATGGATCTTTGCCTAGCGTGGCAGAAATCCTTGCACCGGCCCTGTACAGTGGCATGTCTATTTATGGAACATGGATGTTAAATGAACATGGATATTAAATGAATACTGTATGGGTTGTAAATATCATATTGTAATCTGTGACTGTACGCCTGGTGCACAGACTACGTGACACAACTGCACGCAGGGGTGGCCCCTGCTGTCATAACACACCCTGCAGCCTTTCCCCGGCCAAAGGCCTCTTACTAGAGACTGATCAGGGTTATCCCTGCCAGTGGTAAAAATTATTATCGAACTTGCTATAGGTACCTCCCCGGGTTGGGGACTTAGAGGTTATCTCCTTTGGCTATTGAAGCCTCTTACACTTCCACACAATTACAAAGGTACACCCCTTACACTATCAACCACTCACTACGACCGGTATTTAAAAAAAGAGCCTGCATTACATAGTCTCTAGTGGGGACCAAATAACATACCTGATACCAGGCTACCCCCAATTGCCCTGAGCTAGGGGTCAACCCACCAGGCCTTGCTAAGGCAAGCGTCCTAACATATACAACCTTTTCCCACAGGACGATACTGAATGATCATCATGTCGGATTCCCCTCCACAAAGCCAAGACTTCCAGGTGATGTTTAACGCTGCGGTGGCAGCATTCATTGAGAGGGCGATAACTAAAATGCTAATGCAAGTTCCGCCTGAACCCACTACACAAGCTATGGGGCTGACACCACATGACGCGGAAGATTATTTGGGCTCAGAGGCTCCTTCCAAGGAACTCCACTTCCTGTCAAAATGCCAAAGAGCCACCCTCCCCGTGCCACGGGACCAACCGACAACTTCACAGGTTCTTCAGTTGGCTACCAGACCCGAAATGCAAAGCGGTGGATGCATTTCTCCAGAACTGTCCGAAACAGGGAGAATATCCTTTCCCTCCTTCTCCATGCTGGCATGGGTGATCCACTAGATACAGACTCAAGGATGCTCCTTACTCCTACTACCCTATGGCAGAGCCAACAGTGGTTCCCAGATCTTGTGTGATCATCCACTCCTCATACCATCCTTTCCACCTCTGCTGACTGACCCACAGGGGGAACCCTACAAGAAAGTCTGGAACTAGTAGCTTGAAAGATTTCAAGGGATCCTGGTCAACAGATGGATTATCACAGGTCACCAAGGATCTATTTTGGGACTCATGGGCACCTGGCACCAGACGCTGTTATCTCGCAGACTGGAACAAATGGTCTAGCTGGTGTTTGGAGAGGGATTCCGATCCCTTTACAGCACCTGTTCCTATGATCTTACCTTTTTTTATCACATTCCTTTTCCTTAGAACGTTCATATCGATGCATCAATGTCACGCGGTCCGCGATCTCAGCTGCACACGTTCCAGTTCAGGGTCTCCCAGTGGGTCAGGATCCTTTGATCTGCAGACTACTGAGAGTTATACACTTATCACGCCGACCGACACCGGAATACTCCAGACTCTGGGATGTTGAGGTGGTAATGCGATTTTTACGGACAATACATCTTTATCTTTTCACCAACTCTCAGCGAAACTCAACTCTGTTTCTTTGTCAGGTTTTCTTTCCATGGAGTAGTGGACGTTAGAGTGTTTGATGTAAATGGTTTATCCTTTACCCCAGAAGGGCCTTCATTTTTGGTCACGAGACGTACTAAGACAAATTCGGCGACGGTCTTTTACACGATTTTTCCTACGGCGCCACACTTTTGTGTGGTCAGGACGTAGATTAGCTACGTAGAAATTACTAAACCTTTACGGAGTTCTCAATCAGGTCAACTTCTCGTGTCTTATGCCAAACCACACAAACAGGTGTCTAAGACTACTCTCAAGATGGCAGGCGTCAAGGCATCTTTCTGAGCTCATTCTGTATGGGGCACGGCGGCTGCACACGCTTTTACACTGGGTGCATCTCTCACCGACATCATGCTATCGGCGGATTGGTCTTGGGAAGATACGTTTCGAGTTTTAGTCCTTCTTCTCATGCTTCTTTTTCTCTTCTCGATTAGCGTTAAAAATGCAAATATGAAGCCTCCTGTCATGTGGTAAGATTGTAGATTATGCTAATGTAGTGTACCTATAATCTTAATTTTAGTAATGACAGGAGGCGAGTATTTCCCTCCCTTATTTCTTTCCCCCCTTTTTTTAAGTTTCTCTTATATTTGTCCCTCTTTTCCATAGTATGGTTGTTTTATGTGTTTAAATACGTACTATCAGAATCTATATGGGTAAATTTATACTTACTTGTTTACTGTCGCTATACTAGATATTTAACTATTCGTATTGCTAGAGTCAAATTTATTAATATAATGGGTACTGTTCACAGTATATATTAAATGGAGTTCCTTTCACTTGTTTCTTCTTCTTTTTAGTATGAAATATCATGTAATACCAGGTGCACAAGTTCCAGCTGTCAAAGAAAGTTGTTTCCGGACTTAACTGGATGTTTATCAAGTTTACCAGTTCTTCGTTCATGTTAAATTGACTATCTCCGTTCACATCAAAGAAAGAGGAAGAATTGGGGGCTGGCCTATCTTATATATGGGATGTTACTTATTTTTGATTGGTTTAAACTAACTTGATTGATCTGTGCTGCTGGAGATTTATAGTAACGAAAGTTATGCAAATACTTGGCTCCTGTCATTACTAAAATTAAGATTATAGGTACACTACGTTAGCATATTCTACAATAATACATCATTTTAAATACAGCACATTTTACCCCACTGTAGTCCAATATTACATTACAATATTACATTATTTTAGAGTGATGAGTTGCTGCACAGGTTCTATTTAGCTTTCCTGGCCAGGTCTCATGAACCCTTTCTTTATTCAAGTAGCTCCAGGTCAGGACAAAGTTTCAGTTCCTAAACAGAGCTTTCATCAGGACATATAAAAAATACATCATAGTAAATGGCCTTATAGGACAAAAAATAAGCGGGTACTAAGCCAGCAACCAGGTTCCGATTTATATGTCAGGTGCCAATTGGCACATAATTCTAAACTGTCCCCTGGTCCCCTCAAAGAAAAAAAAAGGAAGAAGAAGAAATAAATAAAGGGCAAACATTATAGTTAGATTACATGGAGTGCTTTAGTGAGGAAGATTATTTAAAACTAGAGGGGGGGTTAAGTTGGGGTTTGCTGCACATCCTGCTTACTGTCACTTGTTTTCTTCCACAGACATTCCTTCTATTTTGACTTTTCCTCACCTTCCAATGCAGATCCAATGGTACAGTTTAATCTTGATATGGCGCCTTCCCTGCATGGCACTGGGGACATAATGTAAAATTGACATGTCTGTATGGTGGGGTACCTTAGGCTCACCTAGGCCTCTCCATTGGAGTGAGCCCCTCACCTCTCTAGTGATAGACTTGTGCAGAGATTGAGTGCACACCTGACCATGACATTGGCTGACTTTCATGACACTAGGCACAAAAATCCATTGAGGATCATCTATGGACCTTCCCCATAGCACCCTATGGACAACTTGTAGGTTATACATGGCAAGTAAATACAGATTGGATTCCAACTATTTACCTTATCCCGAATCTCTGATTTATCCTAACAGGTACTGATCTAGCGACAGTGGTAGATTCGAAAATTCCAACCCATTAAACGTTGTCTGGTTCACAATAGCTTCTTGTCCATTGTTACATAGTTATTTATTGCACTATGTTTATGTTTTTGGTGCTGCATGACTGCCCACTCTTTGTGACCATTTAAGCTTGCAAGTTTAATCCCGTCTCTTTCTTCATATTACATTTGTTAAAAAAACTAAAAAAAACATTTTGCTTTAAAAATAAATAAATTAAGCTAGAGAGGATATGGAGTATAAAGAATGTTTAGAATTATTGGGTTTAGTGTAAGAGTTGGGTTACATTTAGTATTGAGGTATAGAGGGTGTATAGTTTTCCAAGAAGTTTTAAGTAGCTCCTATATTATGCCTCTCTGTCATAATTCTGACGTAAAGGTGTTTAATCTATAGTGAGTTGGAACTTAAAGTGACATGAGTGTGCCAGTCGGCATATTGGGCATCCAGTAGAGACTTCAGATATTTTACCCTACAATTGCCAACATTTTCTTGCCTAGAAGTATCAAACAAATATATATAGATTTCCTAAGGTATTTTGTCACTCATGGATTTTACTTTTATTGTGGACTACAAATCACCTCTTGTTATCAGAAGGTATGGATGGAATGGGCTCCATAACAAGAAGTGATGGGTAAGCAGCTGGCATTGGAAATAACGGAAGACACAGAATATGTATGAAGTCCCATGAGCCATGTCGTACTGAGACACCTTCAAGGTAGCAGCAATGAAAGATTGAGACAATGCAATAGTAGGCAGGGGAGGTTGGAAATACCATAACTTCTGCGAGCAAAGTAGGATTTAGAGAGATTCTGAAACTGAAATCCTAAATAGACTATCCAAGTATCATTATTGTATATAACTCCACAATGTGAAGACCACGACGTAAAATGTCAAGTATTGTAAGTCACAACAGTCAAAGTGCCTGAGCTTACCTATGCCTGCAATTATCTATTTTCCGTGCTATTAGCTTATCATTTAGAACAGACGGGACTGCACTATTCCGTTATGAAAAATATCTCAATAGGGAGTAAACTGTCTTGTATATCCTGGCATATATTTTATGTTATGACAATATGAAACAATTTAAGGTTTGGACTTTGTATCCATTTACACCAATTGCTCTCCTTGGCCAGACATATATTAAATCCCTTTAGTAAACCAGACATGCTGGGATCCACGTGGCTGCAAGCTTGAAAAAAGGTTTGTAAAAATCTTGAATTCCTATCAAGTGTAATTTTGTGTGCAGTGCCGGAGAGGAAAAATTCCTATTAGTTTTTGGCTTTGACATCAAGCAGTTTACCATTACAAATTAAATGCACTGTAATAAGATATAAGGATACTTCCTGTGGTACCTCTGTGAAATCAGACACAGGCTAATGTTGTAGCCATTATTTACTTTGGTTTTTGAGCAAAATACAACTCCAAAATCAAGTTTAAAAAATTGTGCACATGTTAAATAACTCTTAATAATGTATAGCACTTAGAAAACGTATAAGACAGTTGCAAGTTCTTAAAAGTAAAATGCTAAATCATACTTTTTTCTTATTTTTTTTTTACTACTAGAAATAATATCTACAAAACCTTTTAGCATTTTCTAGTGCAGATTACTTATTATTAAGGGTGTTAGCAGAGCCCCAGTAATAGCATATGATGTGTGCTCAAAGAAGTGAGGTGAAAGGACAATGTGATCTCTGCCATGCAAGAGCCATGCAACTGGAGAGGTCCGTGAAAAGGGTAAGTGCCATATTTTAAATCGTGAAGGGAGAGTTTCCCTGAAGGGCTGCAACAACCTCAGCATTAACGGAAAGCTTCTCTGAGGAATCAAAGCAGTCTTCTGTAGAGGAGGCCATCATGGGCCTAGTCACGCCATTTGCTTTTCCTCAGAAATCTGCAATTTTTACTCCCCATCGAGGCTTGTCTGGTTTTGGATTCTTAGTTTTCCAAAACGTAGTAGAAGAAGCTTTAATAATAACAGGCAACAGGAACCCAATTGGTAGCAGTAAAACACAAAGTTTACCCAGGACATACTTGAAAACTTTCCTGGTAAAATATTTTATAAATAAATAAAGTGAAAGGATTTGATAAGGCTCCCTGGCTCTGTCAAGTGGAGCTGTCACTTTTATGGAATTACACTATTGAATAAAACTTTGAAAATCACCATTAACTCGTATTAACTTTTTTTTTTTTTTATGAACTATTTTCTTATAAATTTATATTAAAGATTTAGCAAATTATATCACAATCTAGATCAGACAAGGCAAACACTGCAAATTTCGAGGGTGAGCAAAACCTTTATTTTACCTCTTCTCTGCATGCTTTCTTTATGCCGATTGTTATGTGCAATTCGCACTCCTCTTACATATTTGTTAAATATGGTGATAAGTAACCATGATATTAAATTCACTGGGAAGTGACATTTCACCTTTTGCTTCAAGAATATATATATTTTTAAATTTACCTTCTGATCTGAAAGTATGGCAGGAAAAAAAAATCAACAAATAAAACCTTTGATCACAAACTCTTAATAAACTGTTATGCATATGCACATATATTGTTTGTGTTGGGGGGGACCAAGGCAATGTATGACCTCTACTTCCCATGACTAAGTTGATTGCAGTGTTCTGGAACTGACCAGCAGGTTAGACATGTAATAAAGAGAGCCTGCCTATTGAATTAAATATGGAAGTTACAGGGTGAGTAAGGTGGGTCTTGGCCAAAATTACCTAAGTCTCTAGGTGTGGACTGCGGTTGTTTTAAAAGGGCCGGCTAATCCTAACCACATCATGGCCTTAGCATTTGTGTTCAGGCAGCAAGTCTGTGAATGACCTATACTTCAGTTGAAGTGTTCTGGAACTGATTGGCCTGTAAGTTCTGTAATGAAGAGAGCTTAACCTGTGGAGTAAAATATGAAAGTCACAGGATGAGGAGGTGGTTTTCAGCCAAAATTCCTGCGGTTTCCAAGCTTGGACTGCAGGTGTTTTAAAGGTATGCTAGCACTAACCACAATGTCAGGCCAGCCTGACCATTTGTGTTCGGGAAGCAAGGCCATGTATGACCTGTACTTCCTATAACTATGTTGGTTGAAGTGTACCAGAACCAATGAGGAGGTTAGGCCTATAATAAAGAGGGCAAAATGTAACCAATGCATATGTTTATTTACATAACAACATATACAATGCCAAATTACAGAATGCTCAACATGTCTCTTAAATAAGTAAAGGAATACAGGTTGTGCATAGTCATGATTTCTAGCATTCCATGGACTTTATGATGTGGGTAGGAATATAATTCCTAGAGGCAGTTGAAGTGGCTTCGCTCCTGAATGAGTGACTGGAAAATGACTTGGAATTGCACCCTAATGATCAAAGTCGTAATGTAAAACATGAACTCGATCATAAAAAAATATATTTATATATATGTAGATATATATTTATATCCTTGTTCTTGCACTAGATTCCTTCTGACAATCAAAAATCAAGGACTGAAAAAGGAGCTAAAAGGATGTGGAAAGTGAAGGCAGTAGTAGTTCTAGTTCTGATAGGAGCACTATAGTGTTCTACGAGTTGGGGGTGGCTTCAATAAACTCCAGGTATAACATCTGAGATAGCTGTCCAGAAGAGTGCAGCGCTAGGAACAGCTAATACTGCGCAGAACCCTCAGACTACCGGTCTATATTTAATTACATGCTGTATGGACAATAGTAATGGGAAACCTAACCTTTACATCAACAAGGACGTTTAGGACATTGCATTCAAAATACATAGACAATAATGTGTAGTTGTTCCCCCCTGCAGCTATACCAGCTTCCACTTTTCTGGGAAAGCTCTCCACAAGATTTTAGAGTGTATCTCTCTGAGAATTGTTGCCTATTAATTCAGCAGAGCATTTGTGAGGTTAGGCACTGATGTTGGACGAGAAGGCCTTGCTCACAATCTCAATTCCTATTCATCCCGAAGACGTTCAATGGGGTTGGGTCAGGGCTCTGTGCGGGACAGTCAAGTTCTTCCACACCAAACTCATCCAACCATGTTGTAACAGATCCCTACCAACCTCTGGTGGATGTGAAACAAACAAGGGAATTACAACTTACACATCCATTCGTTCCATTCCTCTGTTCGTCTGGTTCCGTGCGAATTTCACGTGTAATGCAGAGGTGGCCGCCATTTCGGGACTTTCCACGTGTTCGCGGCCATCTTGTGTGCGAACAGCGGTGTTTGCCTGTAACCGCATGGAACTGAAAACGGATACGCAAACAGGCGAACACCGCTGAATCCTCCAGACCTCCATAAGTTCGTACGGAAACTACCGAACGTCCCCTCGTTCGGTAGTTATATGCAATCATCTATGGGGATTCCAGCGAACCCCGCGATTCGCATGGATGGCCAGAGTATCATACCTTTTTACCGTGCGAACGGAGACCGACCGCAAGGCCAAAACTCATGGAACTAATTTCGGCTAGTTGGTCTGTGCGGTCGGTCAAAACTTTGGAACGTTGTATCTCCCGAACTGTACATCCGAATGGGGTGATTTTTGGATATATTGTCCCCCTGAAGGAGAGCTATCCAGCGCTACCGGATTTAAAGCTGTACCCCCTGTTTTTGGGGTACATCCAGAACTGGTGGAAAAATGTGGACATTTTAATTGGGTTATGTAGTTATCTGAGGGGAGGAGACGTGGGGGTGTTACCATCTGTATTATTGGTTGTTTTCATCCTCCCCCTGGGAGTGTTCTGTGTGTATCTATTTCTAATAAAAAGCAGGCTGGGTGTTCCAGTCCTCAGTTCATCTTGACCCTTCAAAACGTAGCCTCGTCTCGTTCTTGGAAGGGGATTATTTGGGAATATTATTCTGCTCCTGTTTACAGCTGAACCTGCTCCTCACTCTGGATATCGTGGATGGGATTACATCAGCCTACTTCTCCACAGCAGCTTGCAGGGAAAAAGGACACCTTCAACGGCAGAAACCCTCTCTCTATCTGGGTAGCCGTTACATTGGTGGCAGCGGTGGGATGGTTCTTTTTGCCCAAGGAGCAAGTGCTGAATGGAGTCTCAGTATGCCAAGCTGAAAAGACCCACACTGAAAGATCTATTGGAAAATCGTGGTAGGAGTGCTAGTAACAGACCAAGGAGAGAGCTGATAGCTGACCTACTGGAGCTGGACGAAATGGATAGATCCATGGAGGTAACTGAACCTATTGCACCGGTCAGCGAGAACGATGTACTCACTGCTATTGTACAGCGAAGATTAGCATTATATCCGGAAAAGACCACGGAGCTATTAGACAGACTGTTCAAGAACGCAAAAGAGGAGATCGAGACTAAGAGGAGGCAAGACACGGAACATGTATT
The DNA here is from genome assembly GCF_036172605.1 of Pelobates fuscus. Classification (NCBI taxonomy): domain Eukaryota; kingdom Metazoa; phylum Chordata; class Amphibia; order Anura; family Pelobatidae; genus Pelobates; species Pelobates fuscus. The sequence goes on along the minus strand of NC_086319.1, from coordinate 108,211,539 downwards.
GGCGCAACAAGCTAGCACACATATAGTTCCTACTCCTCCTCCCGTTGCTGCAGGGAGGAAAATACCATTTACTGCATTTAAAGCGTTTGCAGAAAATGAGGAAGAGATTGATGGGTATTTGGCAGATTTTGAGCGGCAGTGCTCACTGCACCAGATACCCCCAGACCAATGGGTTACTATTCTGGCTGGAAAACTTTCAGGAAAAGCAAATGAGGCTTTTCGGGCACTCACGGCCGAAGATATCACACAATATCAGCGGGTGAAAGCCGCACTACTCACCCGATACGCAGTCACCCCAGAGGCGTATCGCCGTCGCTTCCGGGAGTCCAAAAAGAAGGCAGCGGACTCCCACATGGAATGGGCAAACAAGCTACAAAGGGTGGCATCACATTGGATGCAAGGGTGCAATGCTAACACCGGAGAAGAAGTGCTACAATTGTTCTTGATGGAACATTTCTTCCAAGATTTGGCGGCAGATACACAGGATTGGGTGAGAGATCGCCGCCCAGCCAACTTAAATGAGGCAGCACGACTAGCGGACGAATATGTGGAAACGAGAAAAGTGAGCCAAGGTACTACGCGACCAGCACCTAGAACAGAGGCCCGCAACCCAACCTACGCTGCACGCACAGAATTCCGGGCCCCGGTACCCCCAGGACCTCCACGTCCTCAAGGGTCTAACAACCAGCCCCGGGAATCCTACAGAGTGACGTGTCATCGCTGCGGCAACCTGGGACATATTGCCCGTGTTTGCCCGTTGGGATCAGCCAATAATAATTGGAGGCGCACATCTAACACCGAAAGCCCATCTTCACGCCCCGCTGCTGCTCATTGCCTGGAGATTGAAGGGAGCCCTGAGGAATGCCTGGGAATATTATATGAGGCCAACCCCATACAAGCGGCTTCCCCAGATAATCGCCAGCACCACCGTCAGGAGGTGCGTGTAAATGGACAGATAGCACAAGGCCTAAGGGACACTGGCGCTACCATCACTTTAATACAAAAGCATCTGGTGAAACCAGAACTTGTGTCTAACCGTACTGTTGCTGTTCGGGTCGCAGGGGGGGCTGTTTTTCGCTTACCCACCGCCCGGGTACACTTGGATTGGGGAGTCGGGTCAGGAAAGACCACGGTGGGCATTATGGACAACCTACCCGCTGAGGTCGTGTTGGGCAATGATATTGGCCCTCTAGCCTCGGCCTTTTTACCCACTACTGCTGCGGCTTGCCCCGTGACCACCCGCTCACAGACCCGTATCGAGGACGATCCGCCAACAGGTCGGGAGACCCAGGTAAGCCGCCGACAGACACCTAGCAATGACACTACAGATAGACCGCTAGCTTGGGACACCCCAGAGGAGTTTGGGAGGGAAACTAGACAGGACCCCACCCTCCGAAAGTACCGAGAACTAGCTGACAATAGAGGGGATGAGCGGGAACGTTTTATATGGGAGGGGGACCGATTATACAGATTAACCGAAGGCAGGAAGAGAGGCTGTGCTCCTTCGCAGAAGCGCCAATTAGTGGTACCTAGAAAGTACCGATTGGAGCTTCTCCGAATTGGCCACGACATTCCGTTAGCAGGACATCTAGGGGGTAACCGCACCACCTACAGAATCACTCAGACCTTCTTTTGGCCAGGAATCTCGAAGGACGTGCGCCGTTACTGTAGCACGTGTGATGTATGCCAGAGGGTGGGGAAGAGAGGGGATCATCCGAAAGCTCGACTGTCCCCTATGCCTGTGATCGAGGAACCATTTAGCAGGGTGGCAGTCGATCTAGTAGGACCCCTACCTAACCCCAGTCCCTCTGGTAAGAAATACATTCTTACCGTGGTGGACTATGCCACCCGCTACCCAGAAGCCGTCGCTCTGACGAATATCCAGGCTGACACTGTCGCCAGTGCGCTAGTCGGGATATTCACCAGAGTAGGATTTCCCCAGGAAATCTTGTCGGACAGAGGGACCCAGTTTACCGCAGACTTAACCCAGCAGTTGTGGAAGGTCTGTGGTATTAAGCCCCTACTTAGTTCACCGTACCACCCCCAGACTAACGGTCTCTGTGAACGCTTTAATGGTACCCTAAAGCAATTGCTACGGACCTTTACGGCGGAATACAGAGACTGGGAGCGATTTTTGCCACACCTCCTGTTTGCTTACCGGGAGGTACCGCAGGAGTCCACTGGGTTCTCTCCCTTTGAACTGCTCTATGGACGGAGGGTGCGAGGCCCTCTCGACCTCATCCGGGAGCACTGGGAGGGAGAGACGGAACACGAAGGTGTCCCCATCGTACCATATGTGCTAGAAATGCGGGACCGTATGGAACAGTTAGCCCGGATGGCCCGGGATCATCTCCATGCGGCCCAGAGTCGGCAGAAACATTGGTACGATCGGAACGCTAGGCTGAGAACATTCCAGGTAGGACAGAAAGTTCTAGTACTTAAACCCGTTCGAGGAAATAAATTGCAGACCTCCTGGCAAGGCCCCTACAAAGTAGTAGCCCAGGTCTGTGACACCACCTATATCATTGCCAGTAGCAAGGACGAAAAGATACAGAAGTCCTTTCATATAAACCTATTAAAGGAATACCAAGAACGGCCCGAAGACATAGCCGCCATATGCATCCCCGCCACTGAGGACCCTGACAGTCTCCCCATCCCTGATCTATTAGCCAACCCCGAGTCCAAAACTCTGCTTAATACAGTACAGCTAGGGGAGCGATTAACTCCCACAGAACGAGAACAACTCCAGCAACTACTAGTTGAAAAGAGATTAACCTTTTCCCAGGAGCCAGGTTACACACCTGTAGCGACCCATTACGTAGAAACCCCAGGACAAGCCCCGCTCCGACAAACTCCCTATAGAATTCCCGAGGCTGTAAAAGAAGAGATGAGGAAGGAGATTCAGGAGATGTTAAAACTAGGGGTTATAGAGCCATCCGACAGTCCCTGGGCATCTCCCGTCGTCCTAGTCCCCAAAAAGGACGGGACGACCCGGTTCTGTGTCGATTACCGACGCCTCAACGACCGGACTGTGACAGACGCATACCCCATGCCCCGAGTAGACGAGCTATTGGATCGCATTGCCAGGGGACGCTATCTGACCACCATTGACTTGTGCAAGGGGTACTGGCAGATTCCCCTGGCCAAGGACGCTATCCCTAAGTCGGCGTTTGTCACCCCGTTTGGCCTGTACCAGTTTAAGGTCATGCCTTTCGGGATGAAAAACGCCCCAGCTACTTTTCAGCGCTTAGTGGACCGCCTCCTTGATGGCTTCCAGGACTTCGCTTGCGCATACCTGGATGACATTGCGATCTATAGCGAGACTTGGGGGGAACACCTACAACACATAGAGACTGTGTTGGATCAGATTAGGGCCGCCGGCCTAACTCTAAAGCCGGAGAAGTGTAACTTTGGCATGGCTGAAGTCCAGTATTTGGGACACCGGGTGGGGTGTGGGAAACAACGACCAGAACCCGCTAAAGTAGAGGCCGTAGCCAATTGGCCCACACCCCACACTAAGACACAAGTGTTAGCATTTTTAGGGACAGCAGGGTACTACAGGAGATTTGTCCCTGACTACAGCGCCATCGCCAAACCCTTGACAGATTTAACAAAGAAGAATTTACCTAGAGTAGTCCTGTGGTCTCCCGCCTGTGAAACAGCATTCCAAACCTTGAAACAAGCCTTGATCAATGCACCTGTTTTATCTGCCCCCGTCCCTAACAAAAGATTTGTCGTCCACACAGATGCGTCCATGTACGGACTGGGGGCAGTGCTAAGCCAGGTCGGCGAAGACGGGGGCGAACACCCTGTCGCGTATCTCAGCAGAAAACTGTTACCTAGAGAAGTGAGTTACGCGGCAGTGGAAAAAGAGTGCTTAGCCCTGGTCTGGGCCCTAAAGAAATTAACCCCATATCTGTACGGTCAAGAATTCACCTTAATTACTGATCATAACCCCCTTGTATGGCTGAACAGAGTAGCTGGAGATAATGGACGCTTACTGAGATGGAGTCTCGCACTACAGCCATACAATTTCTCCATCCAATACCGCCCTGGCAAGTTTAATGGGAACGCGGACGGTCTGTCCAGACAAACAGAACTATTGCCCTAACAAAGGACCGGACAGCCCCAAGTCGACCCGAAAAGGATCAATCCGGGTCTGCCGGAGTGTTCCACAAAAGGGGAGCAGTGTAACAGATCCCTACCAACCTCTGGTGGATGTGAAACAAACAAGGGAATTACAACTTACACATCCATTCGTTCCATTCCTCTGTTCGTCTGGTTCCGTGCGAATTTCACGTGTAATGCAGAGGTGGCCGCCATTTCGGGACTTTCCACGTGTTCGCGGCCATCTTGTGTGCGAACAGCGGTGTTTGCCTGTAACCGCATGGAACTGAAAACGGATACGCAAACAGGCGAACACCGCTGAATCCTCCAGACCTCCATAAGTTCGTACGGAAACTACCGAACGTCCCCTCGTTCGGTAGTTATATGCAATCATCTATGGGGATTCCAGCGAACCCCGCGATTCGCATGGATGGCCAGAGTATCATACCTTTTTACCGTGCGAACGGAGACCGACCGCAAGGCCAAAACTCATGGAACTAATTTCGGCTAGTTGGTCTGTGCGGTCGGTCAAAACTTTGGAACGTTGTATCTCCCGAACTGTACATCCGAATGGGGTGATTTTTGGATATATTGTCCCCCTGAAGGAGAGCTATCCAGCGCTACCGGATTTAAAGCTGTACCCCCTGTTTTTGGGGTACATCCAGAACTGGTGGAAAAATGTGGACATTTTAATTGGGTTATGTAGTTATCTGAGGGGAGGAGACGTGGGGGTGTTACCATCTGTATTATTGGTTGTTTTCATCCTCCCCCTGGGAGTGTTCTGTGTGTATCTATTTCTAATAAAAAGCAGGCTGGGTGTTCCAGTCCTCAGTTCATCTTGACCCTTCAAAACGTAGCCTCGTCTCGTTCTTGGAAGGGGATTATTTGGGAATATTATTCTGCTCCTGTTTACAGCTGAACCTGCTCCTCACTCTGGATATCGTGGATGGGATTACATCAGCCTACTTCTCCACAGCAGCTTGCAGGGAAAAAGGACACCTTCAACGGCAGAAACCCTCTCTCTATCTGGGTAGCCGTTACACATGTCTTTATGGACCTTGTTTTGTGCACTGGGGCACAGGTGTGCTGGAATAGAAAAGGGACATTCCCCAAATTGTTCCCACAAAGTTGGAAGCATAGCTTTGTCTAAAATGTCTTGGTGTGCTGAAGTGTTAAGATTTCCCTTCACTGGAAGTAAAGGGCCTAGCCCAATCCCTAAACAACAGCCCCATATCATTATCCCTCTTCCATCAAACTTTACAGTCAGGCAGGTAACGTTCTCCTGGCATCCCACAAACACAGACTTGCCAATCAGACTGTCAAACAGAGAAGCATAATTTGTCACTCCACAGAACAGTTTCCACAGCTCCAGAGTCCGTTGGCATTGTACTTGGTGATGTGACACTTGCAGCTTCTCGGCCATGGAATCCCTTTCCATGAAGCTCCCACCACACAGTTGTTGTGCTTATATTAATGCAAGTGGAAGTTTGGAACTCTTCAGCTACAATCAGCAGAGCGTTGGCGACTTTTACGCACAATGTGCCTAACCACTCGAGGACCCACTCTGTGACTTTACATGGTTTTCTGCTTTGTGGCTGAGTTGCTGCTGTTCCTAAATGCTTCCACTTTCCAATAATACCGCTTACAGTTTTTCGTGGAATCGCCAGCATGAAATTTTGTGAACTGACTTTATTGCAAACAGGGCCGTCGTTAATATTAAATGGACCCTGGGCAAGCATTAGCTTGGGCCCCCTGGACCCTGTCCTCCATCTCCCGCTCACTGGCATGTAATCACACGCTACACCCCATCCCAGTGATGGCACTAAAGTAGAGAGGGCCCTGGTGCAAGATTTTGTGCCTCTTACCTCAAGGGTGGCCAAAAGTTAGATCCTCATCTGTTGTGCAGCCAGGGATCAAGTCCTGGGGAAAAAAGTGTGGGAACTCACTCATTTATTGTAAAGTGCCAGAGTGTACAAAGTAGTACATTTGTACCACTCATTGTCTGTAATCTAGACCATTCCCAACTCCAATAACTAGTATCCCATTACTACTAGCTATGGGTCATTGCTGGCTAGTAGAGTTGGGAATGGGCTAGGCTACAGACAATGAGGGGTACAAATTTACTACTTTGTTCACTTCACACGGACACTGCCACGCTATACAAATACACCCTCGCCCCCTGAATGCATGCACACTGACCCCCCACATATTTATTCATGTCAGGGCCACCATTTTCCAATGGGTGGAGAGGAATTTTCCTCCTCTCCATGGACTCCACCCATAGGAACTCCTATGTGTAACATACTACATTAAATAATTACATGATCAAACTCCTTTTGCTCACTCGCCTCCTGTTTGGCACCAACTGTTCTTAGGCAGGGCTCACGTGGCAGTGGCACAGTGGCACAGTGGCAGTGTGGCTGCAGTGAGACAGCGCTGAGCCAATTAAATATTTTTTTCTCCAGGCAAATGGCAATGGTGAGTGAGCCTGCTAGCTGATAGGCCCCAAGGTCCGTCTGGTCTGGGGCTGGACCTCCAAACTTTCTCCCAGCCAGTGTCCTGTCTCCATGTCAGTGTCTTGTCTCCTAGCCCCTCCCCTTCCCCCCCTTGTCTTTCCCCATGGCATCCCATCCTGAGCTTTCTGAGATGCCATGACATATATAGTGCCCGCCCCCCAGGACATTCGCACGGCCTACTGGCCTAAGCCAGCACCGTACTGAATGCTGTGTCGGCTGGCGTCTGCCTAGCTGCATGTGCAGCTGCACAGCTGTTCTTGCATCCGGGTGGTCTGCATTTTGCTGCCCCCCCACCCCACCCAAAACAAAAATGTATATTCACCTGTGTGTCTTGTAACCCCCCCTTTTTTAAATTCTTACTCCCTATAGTGTTTTATATCCCACTTTACTTACCTCCATTCCTCTTACCACCTACCTACTGTATTTTATCCCTCGTGTGTCTCTTACAACCCCCCTTGTGTATCTTTTACTTCCTCCAGACCCTTTATCTGTCTCTTTCTTCCCCCCAGCCATTTAGTGCATCTTTTGTCCCCCTGCCACTTTCTATGTCTCTTTCTCTGACCCCCCCCCCCCCCAGCTCCTTTGTGTGGCTCTTTTTCCAAACACATTTGAGAGGCTATTTTCCCTTAGCCCCTTTGACATATTCCCCACCCCCAGCCCCTCGGTGTGTCTCTTTGTCCCCCTCTGTGTATTTGTGCCCCCTCAGTCCCTCTGTGTGTCTCTTTGTGCCCTGTGCCCCTATGTATGTGCCCCCCGGGCCCACTGTGCCTTTCAATATCCTTCCTTTGCATATCATTGTCCCCCTCCTGTACCTATTATAATCCACCCTTCTGTACCTTTAATTGTATCCCTTCCTCCCCTCCTGAACCTTTCATAGTCCTCCTTCCCCCTGTGCCTTTCAATGTCCCCCTTTATATTTCCCCCCTCCCCTCCTGTTCCGTTCACTGTCCTCAACTCCCCTCCTGTACCTTTCATTGCCCTCTCTCCTCTACTGTATGTTTCATAGTCCCCCTTCTGTACTAATTACAGTTTCAACTCTCCCCTTCTGTGCCTATTATTATTATTAACTGTAAATACTGTAATATTCTGTTTTTACAAAACAATATTCAGACCTTTGTTAAACGGCTTGCAGAATCTGATAAAATAATTCCACATCCTTATTGTTCAAACTATGAAGAGCACTTTCCTCAGAGATTTAAAAGGACTTCAACCTAGCAACATAACCATTTATTTGTAACCATGCATATAAACCAACAGACAAACTCATGTAGACAAAGTGACTACATGAACTGTATATGCTTGTTAGGTCAATGGAGTTATTCTATAACGCACAAAATGTGTCATACTTGGGTGTCTGGTCTAAGATCGGCTTCCAGAGATCCAGTGGTTTACAGATATGAGAGAACTTAACTTAATTGCCTGCTGCATACTTTAACAGTGGATTACTGGTAGAACATCCTGACCCACTCTACTGCTACCTAAAGATATAAATGCCTTTTTATTTATTTTTTCTATTTGTCTGAAACACAAATGTCTTTGACATACCACAGTGGAATTGTTCGTAGTTATATTATTTCACTCTACTGAAATAAGCATTACACAGGAGACATTACTTTGCTATACATATTGTGCTAATTATTCATAACAGATGCGGTTTGGTGCAGGTGTTGATGTAGTTTTATTAATAATATGTTTTACATGCATTTGTGTCCTTCAGAGTGATTTTATATATAAATGAAACCAGGGGGGTTTCATACAGCCCAGGACTGGTTATCGGATAAGCCGATGGCCATGATCCGAGGCTGACAAAGAGGATCAAAGGATTTCCCTGGCCAGCCACTGCAGATCTGTCAATTGAGGGCCGACCCAGAGAGGGAGCTACATAGTCGGTGTGAAGATCAAAGATCTCCCTCTCTGGCTAGCTCACTGTAATGCAGAACGGGTGCAGACCAAATTGATGCAGATTGTGTGAAAGAGCCTGCATCTACCAGGAAGAGAAGGACCATTATTACCCCTACAGACACCCTACCACACAGACATAGTACACCCAATCTTCCCCACAGACACACTAATTCCCTCACAGACACATTACATTACACCCCAATCTCCCACAGACACATTCCACCCCTCTCGTACCACAGACACACTAAACCCCTATCCCCTATAAACACTCTACACCACAACCTACACACAAACACATTACACAGAGTGATCAGCTATCACTTACAGCCACTGAACTGTTCCTGCACGGGGTGGTTTATCTCAGGAGATTTAACAGAAGCTTAGAGCTGGAGCTCTCAGCTCTCACTGGCAGAAGGGACCAGCGCCTAGTGAACCCCAGATGAGTAGCCATACTGATACTTTGAGTGTTCCTTTAAATTCGCTTGCACTGCATTAATAACATTTTGCCCATGTGTGGTGGGAGAACAGGGTGCTTCAGACTTTTAGTAAAAGGATCCACATGATGCAAGGCAAGGTGTTAGGTGTATACATAAAGATTGACCACACTTTTATCACACACTACCTTGACAATCTCCAAATACAAAAGGTGCCTATCTAGACACCTCTTAACAGCGGCTAGGTCACTGATCCTTGCCCTCTGGCGGCAACGTATAGGTATGGGTAGGAAGGATGAAGGGCAATGGAGATTAGGGCAAGGGACAGTGGCTCTACAGGACAGAACATAATATATCCTGGAAGTGTAGAGGCCCTGGTTGTATTATGTCTAGAGCCTGTCGAGAGATGCAGCAATGGTGGATTAGCAGGGGGAATGTTTTCTAGGGCAGTGCCATCACCACCTGCCCGATTGATACTGAATAACCTGGAACTCAGGGTGGTTTACATTAGGGAGCTGTGGCACTGGTGACCTATTAACATACTAGATATACACATAGAACCCACTCAGTCCACAAAAAGCAGACAGGTGCAACCTGAAAAGGTATGTATACAAGTCAAAAACAACTAAGTATATACAGTACTAGAGTAAGGGGTCATAAAGTGTATAGTGTGAGAGACCTGGTCCTGTACAGCTACTCCTTTACCTCTGAAAAGTTATAATCAAGGGTCATCCGATAGCTATGCTTAAATATAAAGATACCTGGGCTTTATTGTGCTGACCTATTAAAGCATAGTAACACAAACACTAAGAGGATGATTTCACTGTAAAAATAAAAAGGCCAGTATGGAGAAGGTTAAGTTATATCATAGAATCTAAAGGATAGACTCTTGGGCATTGACACGCATTTTATATTTATTATAAGAAGCGCCTAAAACACTTCTTTGTGTTATTTAGTTTACATTTGTTAGTTTTGGTTTCAGCAATTTTATGATCTAATTTCTCAATAAAAGTGTAAAATGCACACTTTTCTTTTAAAATGGGGTGCATCTTTGTCTAGTTTGTGAGAGTCAACCAAGATCTCCATATCTCTGTTGATTAGGCATGTGCATGGGGAAAATTTTCGGTTCGGCATTCCGAAATTCGGGACTTTTGCAAATCGGGACTTCGGCAATTCGGCACTTAAACACTTCAGCAACTTCGGCACTTCGGAAACTTCGGCATTTCGGAATTTCGGGACTTCTCTTGCAGCCGCTTAGCAGAAAACTCCCTAATTCCCACGGTATTAGGGAGTTATCTACCAAAAGGCTGAAAGACCTAAATTGGTCTTTCAGCCAAATTTACTAATACTAAGTAAAAATGACTTAGTATTAGTTAATGTTGCCCCTACTCGCTATACCATGTGTTATGAGTCAAATTACACAGCGTGGGAAAATTCCAAAGAAAATTCCAAAGAATCTGTAAAATGACACAGAGCACTCTGATTGGTGGATTTTAAACCCACCAATCAGAGTGCTCTGAGCCTAATTGCAGGGCGGGGCAAGGCTTTAGAAGGCTTCCCCGCCTGCAGAGCTCAGTCGGCGCGGAGCCCTCGCCGGGTGAAGATGGATTATTATTTTTAGCGCTCAGTTTATTTTTTCTTTTTGCGTCGGTTATTATGGATTTTTATTTGCCCTTTTTTGGGGCTGAAAAAAAGATTTTAGAAGAAAGAAAACATTGAATGGTAGTTTTATTTTTTTTACAGGTACTTAGTTAAAGGTCCCCCCTCATTATTTTTTAGGGTGAGGGGGGTAGGTAGGGGGTTTAAATTTTTTTGGCGGGGAGGGGGTGACTAGGGGTTTGGGGACCCCTAGTCACCTGGGGAGGGTAACATTTTTATTTAGGGCCCCCACCCGCCGCTCAGGGTTAGGGGCCGGGGGAAGGACAATAGGTCCCCCCATATTTGTATTTAGGGCCCCCACCCGCCACTCAGGGGTGGGGGCCAGGGGGGAAGACATTAGGTCCCCCCCTTAATAGTATTTAGGGCCCCCACCCACCGCGGAGTGGGTGTCGGAACTTTGACACTTCGGAACTTCAGAAATTCTGTAATTTCGGAACTTCGGGACCTCTGCAATTCGGACATTCGGAAGTTTCCGAATGTCCGAATTGCCAGAAATTTGTACGAATTCATATTCGGACCGAAACGAATTGCACATGTCTAATGTTGACCTCTCTCAAAGTATTCTTCTAAAAGTCAATGATACTTTCCATTAAAGTCAATGATCATTTTTCCAGCGTTCTGTTTTCGTAGGTTTTCTGAATCAGCACCCAACAATGTAGGGAGGGACAATTGGGACAGGAAAGTACGGATATTGTTCAGTTCATTGGGTGAGCCGTTAGCATCACCGCATGAGTGGTTATATAATGTGGTATAATAATCTGTAAAAACCTGAGCGATTTTGGTGGGGTCTCTTTGTTATTTACCAAAGGAATCTTTTATCTTCTTGATATGGGTGCTCCTCTGCCACGGGCGGAGTGATCTGGCCAAGAGCGTATCCATTTTGTTAGCGTTTTCATAATAGGTCCTCTTGGACCACACTATAGCTCTAGCCGTCTCATCAAGGAGTGTTTCGTGGACAGACGCCCGCAGGGTCTGTACCTTCGTTAATATGCGAGCAGAAGAATCGGACTTATGTTTTTGTTTCGCTTTCCTTAGGGACACTAAGAGAGACGACAATAGTTGCACTTTACATTTTTTTTTAAAGTAGCTTCACGAATCAGTATCCCCCGAATCACAGCTCCCCCGAATAGGCTGGACTCAGTATTCCTAGCAAAATAATCAATCAAATCTTTTCGAGTGGTCTCGATAACCACTGGGTCTAGTAGTAAGGAATTATTTAATTTCCATTACCACGGAGACCCCGTGCACAATTTATCCAAGGTCATGGTGACCTCAGCGTGGTCCGACCACGTAATAGAACCCACTGTGGAGTCCAACATCTTGGGCACCTTGAGGGAGTTTACCAAGAATAGGTCAATTCTTGAATAAGTATTGTGTGGTGCCGAATAAAAAGTATAGTAGCGGTCATCGGGGTGATAGGCCCTCCAAACATCTATGAGACCTGTGCGTTGTAGGAAAGAGTGAAGCAGTTTATCCTGCCCGCCCCTTCTATGCGACTGTGGCAATCCACCACAAGGACCCCTATCCACTGCGGGACATGGTGCAACATTGAAGTCACCTCTCACAATCACCATGCCATGCGGCAGAGTGTGCACCATCTGGGCCATTTCATCCCAAAAAGCAGTGAAAGGGTCATTTGGAGCATAGAGATTGATAATATGTATTGAATGTGAAGAGGGTCCCGGATACCAGCACGAATCGTCCCCCCGGATCAGCTTTGACGGTCCCTACCCTGAAACGGGCACCTGTGATGCAGAAGCACAGCTACCCCGTTCCTCTTGTTGAAGATTCTCAATCCGTATGTAGTACAAAAGTTGTGGTCTTTAAAGGCAAACTTTGCCGACACCGGTATATGCGTATCCTGCAGGATCTAAGCGTTTAAGTTCCCTGAACATGGCAAAGTTGGGTTAACAAACTAGAAATTACTATATAAATTAAACTGGTATATAATAGACCTGTAACCACTGAAATAACAAGAGCTCTGAGCTTAGACAGATCTCTCTCCTGAGCTATCCTTGCAGATAAGGGTGTAATATGTAATATGTTTGTCTATTGTGTAATGTGAATGTAATGAATAAGTTAAGATGCAATTAGACTTGTGACGTTATGTAGGTATATGTATATTTGTTAAAAATGGAATAAAAGAATTTATACGAAAAAAAAAAAAAAAAAAGTTCCCTGAACATGAGGCAGTGTTTTTCCGGGGCGTCTAGGCCCTTAACATTTAAAGATATTAATTTCAGAGGCATAGTAAATCTGGGGGGTTGTATAATGCCATAAATATCAACCTACCTTGAGGCATAGACCAATGTGCAGCTCGTATTCGCATGCCTACAGACTGTAGGACTGATCCCCTGTGTCCCCCGCGCAGCCACTCACTGCGCCAGATCTCTCCTGTTCCCCCTCCCGAAGGAAAATAAGTACAGGGAAGGGTAGGGAAGGGCAGGTTTGTACGTGGGAGATCTGCCTCCCACCCTAAGAAACCAGGGCTAGAAGCCGAATGTTAAAAAAGCTCCTGATGGAAATGAAGCCCCAATAGCCTCCTGCCCAAATAAAATCATTAGGCCCGCCTGGGAAACCCCATTGCCGGCGTCTGTCCCCCAGAGACTGTCGGTGACCATGTGGGAGCCCACGCCCGCAGACCTCACTCACACGCTGTGAACCACTCGCGCAGGAGGGGATGCAATTTCTCCTCCGCCGTAGTCAGTACCGCCAGATCCGCCGGGGCCTGTATCCCCAGCTCTCTCAGGAAAGCCACCCGATCACCGTCGGAGTGCAAGATCCTGGCACGCCTGTCCCTGAAGGCCATCATTCGAAAAGGGTGGCCCCAAGCATACTTGATGGAGTGTTGTTGAAACTCAGTAACGGGGTGCCACTCACATCACCTCTGCAAAGTAGTCTGAGTTAAGTCCTTTGACATGTTAAAACCCGACGAACACTTACCCCAGACGATTTTTTCCGATATTTACAGATTAAAGACTTTGCAAAATAGGAAAGTGCTGTGTCTGAGTGAGATGCCGCAGAAGGGTCTCATTATCCTCCTTTATGTCTACCTCTGCACATATAAAACAGAATGGGGACAAATGTCCTATATCTCACAATGGAATACAGACTTAGGAGAAGAACTGGAGGGCATTGACTGGCAAGATATCTGGGAAGCTGGTGCCACAACTTCTATCTGCAGCAGCAGGAGCAGGAGCAGTGTTTCGCTGGTATACTACACCAGTGAAACTATATAAAATGAATTAGACGCCGACAGACTTGTGCTGGAGAAGCTGTGGCTTCCGAAGCACGTATCTTCATATGTGGTGGGAATGCCCATGAACTTAATTATTTTGGAACAAAATAGGAGATATGTTGGAAAGAATTTTCGACCATAGACCTGCCTTAAATCCATGGGTATGCCTATTGAACAGACCACTAGACGGGTGAACTAGGATGGAAAAACTTCTCCACAATATTAGTCGCAGCTAGACGAGCTATGGCCCAAGACTGGCTTAAAGTACCACTATAGGCAGCCAGACCACTTCAGCTCAATGAAGTGGTCTGGGTGCCAGGTTCATCTAGGGTTAACCCTGCAGCTGTAAACATAGCAGTTTCAGAGAAACTGCTATGTTTACATTACGGTTAATCCAGCCTCTATTGGCTGTCTCACTGACAGCCTCTAGAGGCGCTTCCGTGCTTCTCACTGTGATTTTCACAGTGAGAAGATGGTGCCGTCCATAGGAAAGCATTGATAAAGTGCCTATATAGTGCCAATATCCCCTTTATCGCAGACAAGATAAAAGAAAACTGCCTCATGGTAACACTAACGGCACAGGTGAGGAATCCCCTCCGTAAATTTGAAAAGATATGGGAACCCTGGAATGAGAGCGAGTTTGTTGACTGACTAGAAGGGTACCTGATAGATAGATAGAAACTCTTGAGACCTGGACCGCCAGGACTCTTTTGGTTTATTCCTTCCCCTCCCCCTCCTTCTCCCCCTCCCGTGCCTCCCTATATTCAATAGATGTGACTGCTCAGGACTATCTGCCTTAACAGCAACTGTATCTCCTTTTCTATACTCTCTATTACCTTTCTTTCTTTGTCTATCTACCCTTTATTTTCTGACTCCCTACTGGAGCTCTCAAACTATGGACAGGTTCATAGACTCCAATTAAATGTTACACCTATTCTTAGTGTTTTTTCGATAAGATATATATATAAGTCACTGGTATGTGAGATGACTATATTGGATTCTGCTTCTAGTTAAAAAAAAAAAAAGTCTATGGACGAAGCTGTGGGAACCTTATTCTTATCCTTATTTAAGTTTTTCTTTTTGTCTCTCTTTTTCTTCATTAAAAAAATAACATATATGATTGGGATGGTGCAGCAGAGCCACATGAGGGTCATACTAAAGATATTCGTTAGACATATGTTTTACCTTCACTGACACATTATTCTATTTGATGTATAATTTCGACTATGTTGTAACACCTTACCACCCTGTCAAACAAAAATAAAGAATTGAAAATAATCACTGGACCAGATGTCACTTCCTCCAAGCAATGATGAACCATGCAAAGGAGAGATAAGAAAACATAGGGCAGAGTCATAATATATGGACACACATTTTTATTACAAATGCACTTACAAGATAAATAAGAAACTTGATCATATCAACAAGTAATTCGGAAAGATGGAATCCCCACTGATGTCCCTGAAGGTCAAGGGGGGGGAGTTTAGTTTTCCTCTCTTCCATGAACAAGAGCTAAAATGTACAAAAAAGTAAATAAGTGAATAAAATAAAACAAAAGTTCTCACAGCATATAGCCCTATGTGTTTCATCCACAAATGCTGGGACTTCCTTAGGGGCAGCAGGTACACTTGTTATGGCAACTTTTCCTATTGGGACCAGTGTGTTCTTATTTAAACCCAAAGGGAAGCACCCGTGAGTTGCCATTAGCCAATCACTTTGGAGCTCTCCCATCTATGGGTAAGTAGTTCCATCCGTTATACTCTATGTATTTTCGCTTCTATTTTACTGTAGATATTTTGTATTATCTGTATTGTGGATTAGGAGTCGTCATTCTGTATCTACAGTAGACATATGCAAAAGGGGTAAACTTATTTATCTATATCCCCTCACTGTGTTGCTTTCCACTGTAACTGTATGGTTTTTGCGTTGCTGTTTTCTAACTGACTTTTGCCTGACTTGACTATTCCTCTGTCTAATACTGTGTTAAAGTGAAATTACTTACTGTATAAATCTCACAGTAACAGGGCTAAGGCTTAATTCACAGTAACAACGATTCTTGCAGGTGAAGACAATGTCTTAATAAAGTCTTGTATGGATTTAGTTGTACAGAGAGAGTCCTATTTCCTGAAATTTGCTTACGGTACAAACAGCGAATATTTCATAGCTCAGAAATGTTTATATATTATCTTCTGAGTCGTCTACCCCAAGGATGTGAACAGATGTCGATTCCCAAAGTGAAGCCTTGAACCCACATATGTTCCCTCGAAATCCAGACCATTTCAGCACTTCAGAGTACAGGATAATTTAAAAAGACAGTATAGTCATCATAATCACTACAGCTTAAAGGGGCAATCCAGGCACCAAGACCACTTCTGCCCATTGGAGTGGTCTGGGTGCCAACTCCCACCATCCTTAACCCTGCAAGTATAATTATTGCAGTTTTTATAAACTGCAATAATTACCGTCTATCAGACAGCCACTAGAGGGACTTCCGTGTTCTTAGAATACGAAAGTGTTTTAAACGACACTGGACGTCCTTGAGCTATGCATGAGGACGTCCAGCGTCGCTGGATCCACATAGGAAAACAACAAATAAAAACAGAGTCAAGCAGGGCCAGCCGCGATGAGACCGTTGCGGAGTGGGAGAAAAGGTGAGTAAACTGAGGGAGGGGCCCGGGGACCTAAACAGCCGCAACAGCACTAAAGTGTCAGGAATTACAGCATAGCACCAACTCCAAAAACAACAAATAAAAACAATTGTTTCTTGTACCATAAATTGCAGCAGATTTACAGACAGAGGGACGAGATCATACTGTACTCCCCCTGTATCGGAATATATGTGAATTTAAGACATGTGTACTGTACAAACATTGAGGGGTAAAAGATGGGTAATTCTTGATCAAGTTGATTTTGCACAGCAGTGTGATGTTTTCAGACTGGGAAAATAGGTAGAAAGCATTATAAGAAGAGTCATTTAAATAGACACTTTTAAAAATAGATGCATACATGACAAATACTCTATTTGCTAAAATATATTTGTGACATACTTGCATATATGTAAGTATTTACAATGTGCATAAAATACAATATTATGTACAATAATAATATTTTTATTTCTGCAGTACTAGTTGTACATTTAATACACATGTCCAGTGTCAGTGAGCCCTACACATTAAGCTTACTATTATGTTTAGATGCTTTAGGCACAGGGGAAATACACAATTTGCCATACAAAGAGGTCATAACAAGTTGACATATGATCCTATGGTATCATACTTCACACAATGCAGTGCATCCTTGCAGCTGGAAATAATGATACACAAATGAATATTCACCATTGGCCATATTTACCTCCCCAACCGACATATGAGCCAGAAAACAGAACACATCTGCCTTCTACAAAAGAGGATAATATGCTCAGACCTTAATTATATGCTGACTTTGCTACACAGGCAGAATGGTTTTAAAGTCCTTTTTCAGTAATATTACTTTGCGATAGAATATTTGGGGGCCATTCTTGGCTATTTCTGGCTACTAAAGTAAAAATTAAGCATCAGGCTGGTTGATGGAACAAACACCATTACGGAACTCATAAATTTATAGACTTTACAATAATTGTTTACTAGACAGATGACATGTTAAGAATGTTGGGTGCATTCCAACTGTTTTTTTTTTTTTTTCTGGAGAAATTAAATCAGTGGTAGTGCCTGTTAGGAACAATATGTAATCATATTATGACACAGATCCTATTTATGTGTTGTCTTATATGTACCTGGGAAGGTTTAGCAAATAGTCCAATTGCCCTTCTTTTTCATTGTTGATTGAAAATAGAATATTACTGTAGCCTTCTAGGTTGTGATGCTACACAATATTTGAAGAAGACACCCGGCATGGGTCTAAAGAGAAGGCTGATTTATTGGATTAAGAGTAGCAACATTTTGGCTCCTAACAGAGCTTTTAACAGAGTTCGATAAAGGCTCTGTTAGGAGCCAAATAATTGCTACTTTTCAACCAGTAAATCTGCCTGCACTTTAGACCTGTGCCCAGTCTATTCTTCAATTATTTGCTGCTATTGGAGTATGGTCATCTCTGGACTTATGGCATGGTCATTTCTCGGAACGTGTGCCTACCCAACATTTCCTTGTGCTACTTCACAATGGCACTGTATCTAAGACAGAATTAAATAAGGCCTAACAGAGTCATTGGTGGGAATAGAACTCGAGAAAAAAACGTAAACAAACCAGAGATGTGATGCTTGCACTCAATGGCCCCCTACTCAATGGTAACAAACAACCAAATATGACACATATAAAAAGGTCAATTATGCTCCATAGTAGTGACTCTTTCCATAGAGCATGTAACATGAACCTTGGTTATAACCTCCACCAAATAGGGAGGACTGGCAGGCAGACATATACAGGGGGGGCATCCTGGTCGTCAGTTCGATCATAGCCGCATGTCTAGCCTGGTTATAGGACTTATCTATTTAGGTAGTTTTCCCATAGTTCCCAGGTCTTGGCAAAAGCTTTTGTGGAGCCACGTACTCTGGCCGTAAGGTCGTCCATGAGATGACAGTCCTTGATTTTGGTGATAACCGTGGATATCGGGGGAGGGTCTGGCTGTAACCATGTTTGGGCCAGGGCCCTTCTGGCTGCTAGGATCATTTTGTTGAGCAGGCGTTGGTCCGACATGGGCCAGTCATCTACGGGTCTGGCTAGGAGAAAAGTCCAAGGGTTTAATGCAATATGTCTGTCCATGACTTGGGAAATCAATGCTTGGATTGCCGTCCAGTAGGGTTTAATTTTGGGGCAAGTCCACCACATGTGGACATATGTCCCTTTTTCACCGCAATTGCGCCAGCAGAGATCATTGGGTGTCTTATTCATGTGGTATAGTTGCACCGGGGTGGTGTACCACCGGAGCATTGTTTTATAGGACTGTTCCTGCATTGTAACACATATTGAGGTTTTAGTATTCGCCTCCCATATATCCTGCCAGTCGGTGCCTTCTAAGGTCTCCCCTAAGTCAGATTCCCACCCGTCAGTATAGTGTAGTGTTC
This sequence comes from Pelobates fuscus, assembly GCF_036172605.1. NCBI lineage: Eukaryota > Metazoa > Chordata > Amphibia > Anura > Pelobatidae > Pelobates > Pelobates fuscus. The sequence continues at coordinate 108,192,624 of NC_086319.1, read as the reverse complement.
CCCATTCTTGGGTTGAGGAGCAGAGGTGGGAGTATAACTGAGAGATCATGCCCTGTTGGTATTGTTCTGCGTGACAGATCCTTTCAAAGAAGGTCTGTTTGGTTTTAGCGGCTCTTTTCGCAGTCTCTAGGTTGGCGGTTACGCAGTTGAATATACCTAAAAAAGTTGGCTGGTGTTAGGGTAGTTCTGGTTTGTAGGTCTGCAAAGGGGATTATTGTGTCTCCTACGTATAGGTGATGGACCCTTTGGAGGCCCGCTCTTTCAAGGCCTTTGACGTCCCAAGGTCGCATACCCGGGGTGAAGGCCCTATTTCTTAGTATAGGGGTGAGGGGGGAGGTGGTGGATGTCAAACCGTATTTTATGGCCATTTTGTCCCACAATTGAATAGAGTTAGTGATGCCCGGGCATGTTGTTCTTGGGAGTGCCCTGCATTCCCTGGGTGTCCAAATGTAGAATTGAGGGAGATCTGATTGCATGAGTGCTGATTCTAGGTCCACCCACCTTCTGGTGTCTGGGGGTGTGTGCCACATCGCTATTTGGGACAATTGGGCTGCTAAGTAGCAAAAGTAGAGGTGGGGGAGTCCCAGGCCTCCTCTCGGTTTGGGGCGATAAAGTATGTTGCGGGCTACTCTGTGCCTCTTATTTTGCCATATGAAGCGGTCTATTGTCCGCTGGAGTGGCATTAAGTCCTGTTTTGTGACTGGTATGGGTAGGGCTTGGAATAGAAATAGGATACGGGTAGGACGTTCATCTTGATCGAGTGGATCCTCCCTATCCACGATATAGGTTTATCCGTCCATGTCTCAATGTCTGTAATGAGTTTGGCTATGAGCGGTGTGTAGTTTAGGCTGTGTAGCGCTGTGGGGTCTGCCGGTAGCTTTATACCGAGGTATGTGAGTGAGGTGGGCGAGATGCGAATGTGGTACTCTGATGTAATTTGATGAATGGCCGATTGTGTAAGGTGTAATGGGAGGGCGCTGGATTTCTCCATGTTAACTTTGTATCCTGATAACTCGCTATACGTCCGGAGGAGGGGTAGTAGTGCTTGCATGGAGGGGATAGGGTTGGTTAAGGTGAGGAGTACATCATCCGCGTACCCTGATACCAGGAATTCCTGGTTTCCTATCGTGGCTCCTGTTATTTCGGGGTGTTCCCTAATTGCTTGAAGGAGGGGTTCGAGGGTGAGCTAAATAGTAAAGGAGAGAGTGGGCAACCTTGTTGGGTGCCATTGCGTATGTCGAAGTGAGGACTGCGTGCCCCTGTTATCATTATTTGTGCTGTGACGTTTGTATATAGTGCTCGTACTGCCGTAATGTATGGAGGGGGTATGTGTAAGTGGTCCAGTAGGGTGAACATGTAGGGCCAGTTCATGCGATCAAACGCCTTTTCAGCGTCTAAGGAGAGGACTAAGGACGGTGTTTTGGCTGTGGTGAGTGTCCAGATAGTGTCTATGTTTCGCCTGGTGTTTTCGAATAGTTGCCTGTTGGGGATGAACCCTACCTGGTCTGCGTTGATTAAGTGTGTCAGGTGTGGATTGAGTCGTGTGGCCAGTATTTTGGCTAGTATTTTGCTGTCGTGATTTATTAGTGATATTGGTCTATAGGCCTCTGGTTGGGTGTGGTCCTTAGCTTCCCTCATAGCCGTCTGGGCCTGGGGCTTTGTTGCTTTTTAGGGAGGATATGGCTAGGTTAATTTCGGCCGTGGTGATCGGTGTCGAAAGTTCTGCAATAGCTGTCGTATGGAGCTTGGGTAGGTTTAGCCTTGTTAGGAAGTTTGAGGTACCCTGATGGAGGCCTATGTTGGCAAGGTCCCCTGTTGTGGGCTGGTTGTATAGTGCTTTGTAAAAGGATGTGAAGGTTTGCACTATCTCTGATGGTGAGGTTTTTAGTTTTCCGTCGGGGGCTCGTATGGATGTGATGTGGGGGCGTTGTGATCTGGGTCGTAGCATGCAGGCGAGGAGTGTGTCCATCTTATTGGATTTGTCATAATATGTCCTTTTGGTCCAGGTCAGTGCGCGGGCTGTTTCGTCCAGCAATAGTTGTCTGATGGTTCTGCGAGTGTCTAGCAGGTGTTGCAACGTTTGCGGGTCTGGGTCTGTTTTGTGTCATTGTTCTGCTGTGCGTAGGGCGTCTAATAATTGTGTAAGTCATTGGGTTTTTAGTTTCTTTTTGTGTGTCGCAATTTTGATGAGATGGCCGCGAATTACAGCTTTGTGGGCGGCCCACACCGTTGCAATCGGGACATCTGGGGTCAGGTTGTCTGCGAAATATGTATTTATCTGTTGTTTAATGTCGTCTATGACTTGTTGGTCTTTTAAAAGGGAGGTGTTAAGTCTCCATGTCCATGGAGTGGAGCCGCGAAGGTCTGCTAGATATATTGCAATATCTGCATGGTCTGACCATGCTATGGATCCGATCTCGGTTTTTTGGGTCTTTGCGAATCCGGTGTGGTTGGTTAGGAATAGGTCAATGCGGGAGTAAGTGTCATGGGGAGGTGAGTGGTATGTGTAGTCTTTATAGCTAGGGTGTTGCGCCCTCCACGCGTCAATGAGTCTTGTTTTCTGGATGAAGTGGTGTAGGTATTTGTCTTGTGTACCCATACCGTGGGATCTCATTAGTCCCGGGCGTGTGCTTCGGTCAATGGCTGGCGACGGTGTGGCGTTCAGGTCGCCCCCTAGGATTAGGATTCCCGTTGGCAAGGACAAAACCGCGTCTGACAGATTATTCCAAAATTGCAACGATGGGCTGTTGGGAGCATATACATTGATTAAATGGATGGGCTGTGCGTGTATGTGCCCTGTCGCAATAATGAACCTACCTTCTGGGTCTATAGTTGTGTGTGTGTGAGCTGTATTGGGCACCTTTTGTGGACTAGAATCGCCACTCCATTTCGTTTTTGAAAGGCACGTGCCTCAGCGGCTACTTGGTATATGTGGTCCCGGAGAGAGACCTGTGTGGATCTGGGTAAGTGTGTCTCTTGGATGAATGCGACATCTGGGCTTAGTCTTTTTAATTTCCTAAATAGTGTACGTCTCTTGCGAGGCGCGTTGAGGCCCTTGACGTTGAGGGAGGATATCTTCATGGCCATGTTAGTGGTGTGAGGTGGTCTCCTGGTGAAGTGTTAGTGGTAGGGAAGGGTCTCGGGCTAGATCTGCTCCCACCCCTGCTCCCTAGGTCTGAGATGGTGGTGACACATTTGGTCAATATAAGGTCGTTAGGTCGATTGTGGACCAGGATGCTGGGTAGGTGGGATTGGGATGAACAGTATTGGTAGGTGGATATGGGTAGAGAGGAAGGGGAGCCGAGGAGGGGGTGGGGAGAATGGAAGGTGGATCGCCTGGTCTTATTTCTTGCCAGGCTACTGGGGGGTACTTGAACCCTAATCTCCGGTCGGTTTTCTGCCGTCATGGGGGTTAGGGACATGAACCTCGTCACTAAGAGTATCCCCGTTACCGTTGATAGTTCATTTGGTTTTGGGAGTAATACGGCTAAGATCTGTTGTGGCTAAGCTCAGGTTGGCAGTATTGTGCTGCTTGGGGGTGGTTGTTCACGAATCATGGGTAGGGGTGTGGGGAAGGGGTCTTTGTTAACAAGTCGTGCATGGGTTTTTTTGTTTTTTTTTTGTCTGTCAGTTCCTTGCGAGTGGGATTGTGAAGATTGGGTAGTAGGACAGGGTAGCAACGAGAGGATCCCATTATGGAGCAATATGTCTATGTGGGTCAGATAACCCTCTATGCCCTTTAAAGAGATGCCAGCTTGTGTGTCAGCGTTCTCGACTCTCTTCTTCCCGGCTGCTCCGTGACCCACCATTACGTCGTCATGTGCTCCTTTTTGTATGTAATCGTTTGTGTAGTTCTTACTCATATTTTTAATATAATGCTAATAAGTTGGTTTTTTTTGGGTGGTGGGGGGGGTGAATCTACCTTCTAATAAATTGGGGTGGGTGGGGGGGGTGAATCTACCTGCTAATAAATTGGGGTGGGTGGGGGAGGGGTCGGTTCATTGAGCGTGAGCGGTGGTCTGTGTGATACAGTTAGTGATATAGTTTGTTAGTTTAGGCATGCATTTACACAAGACATAGTTGACTATACAAAACATTCGTTCATTTTCAAATATTGCGGTGTTGTCCGGGTGGGTCTGCTGTGGAAACAAGTGTCCGGTCCTCCGGTCTCCTGCCTCTTTGCATTCAGTCATGTTGTCCAGCTAGATGTTCGGGTTTTTTGTAGTTGTTTTGCTATATGACCCGCTATGTCTTTGGCACATGTTTTTATATATATATATATATATATATATATATATATATATATATGTTGTTTTTTTTTGTTTTTTTTGCATCGCCTGATACATATAGTTTTTATTATTATACATATTTATTTTTTTTATCCCTTATCTATGGTTGTCCTAAGTGTTTCGTCAGGATGTTTTGTCCGAGGGTGTTTCATAGGTTCTCCCTGCCCGTGGTCCGATATAGGAAAGATAATGTGGCCAGGGACCACCAAAAAGGTGAGTGTGGGGATGAGCTACGTCAAGGTAAAGCTAGACGAAGTCGTACTAGAGTAGGAAGGTAGCGTATCATGTCTTAACTTAAAGGTTTGCTCACACTAAGCAGGGTTTGCATTGATAGGAGCGCGTATGTCTGGTGAGCTGTGTGTGCCTAGCGGTCTCGTCTAGGTATGTATTCTGTGTTGTCTGGTGTCAGGTGTGTCATATAACATTATACATTACAGTTTCGTTGAGAGGCAAATTAGTCCGGTCTTGGGGGGTGACAGCATCTTGTTGATCCATCAACCGGGTAGTGAAGGTCTACCGATGTCCGCTGTGCTGTGCTGCTGCCAGGTCCGTTGGTTGGCCTCTAACCCCCATCGCACTGAGACGGTGCCGCAATGGACTGCTATGGTAGTCGCATGGTGGGTCGGAGAGTTGGGGGAGTTCGCAGTAGATGTCCAAAGAAAAATCTCAGGTATGGTGGGTAGTTGAGGCGTCAGCAGCTAGCGTTAATTGGGGCTGCTCCTTCTCTCAGGGGTCCTGTAGTTTTAACCCTTTGATGGAAAACAATGCCATTTTGTAAAAATGGCTCTCATACAGCCACTAGAGGTGCTTCTGCCTCCATAACTAAGAATCAGTCGGTTCTGCAATCAAATGCTTCCTATAGCAACATTTGATCGGAGGACTACAGTGTTTTTCTACACATATGTTCTCATCCCAAATTTGTCTGAAACAATGGATTGGACGAGATCGCAGGTGACATGAGTAGGGATACTGATATTAACCAAGGCGAGCGTGAGGCTGAAGCAGAGGAGTCTTGGTGCTGAAAACAAAGTAATTAATCTCTTAATAAATTCACTTTCACAGAGCAAAGTGTGCTGGAGAGGTATTAGATTATTATAGGGAACTTATAAACCCCTACAAAACACTTATTTTCAGGGCTATAGACTCTCTTTCACAATTTAGCAAATCCAGGAGAGTGAAGGCAAAGATAGGGCAAGCGTTGTGAATGAAGATGATCAATAGAAACCTTATTTAATTTCTCCTTTTCTCTGTAAGCTTTCTCTATATTGACTGACTGATGAAAAGGATTAACTTTGTAACAATAACTGGTAAGGAGCTAAGGTGGAGGCGCCCAGTTGCAGGATAAAGATATTTCTATATTTAATTTTATTTTTCACACTTAACAAATACATATTTGTTTAAACATAGTGATAAGTAGTGATGTCCCGAACGGTTCCTGGCGAACATAGCGTGTTCGCCTTCACGGGCCCTACTGTCCCCCCCGGCCCCCACCCCTGAGCGGCGGGTGGGAGCCCTAAAAATGACAATAAGGGGGGGACCTACTATCCCCCCCAGCCACCACCCCTGAGCGGCGGGTGGGTGCCCTAAAAATAACAATAAGGGGGGGACCTACTGTTCCCCCCCGGGCCCCCACCCCTGAGCGGCGGGTGGGGGCCCTAAAAATAACAATAAGGGGGGGACCTACTATGCCCCCACCTCTGAGCGGCGGTAGGGGGCCCTAAAAATAACAATAAGGGGGGACCTATTGTCTCCCCCGGCCCCCACCCCTGAGCGGTGGGTGGGGGCCCTAAATACAAAGGGGGGGACCCTGGTCACCCCCTCCCCCCCCCCCAAAAAAAATATCCCCCTACCTACCCCCCTCACCCTAAAAATAATGAGGGGGGGACCTTTAACTAAAAACCTGTAAAAAAAAAAAATTAGATATAAACAACTTACCATTCAAATGTTTTCTTTCTTCTAAAATCTTATTTCTTCAGCCCCAAAAAAGGCCAAATAAAAAAACCATAATAACGCAATAAAAAAAAAACGAAAAAAAAACGAGTGCAAACAAAATAATCCATCTTCACCCATGGAGGGCTCCGCGCAGACTGAGCTCTGCAGGGCAGGGGAAGGCTTATAAAGCCTTGCCACGCCCTGCAATTAGGCTAAGAACACTCTGATTGGCGGGTTTAAGCCAATCAGAGTGCTCTTTGTCATTTTACACAGCGTGGGAAAATTCCAAAGAACTTTCCCACGCTGTGTAAAATGACACAGAGCACTGTGATTGGAAGGCTTGAAATCCATCCAATCACAGTGCTCTGTGTCATTTTACACAGCGTGGGAAAGTTCTTTGGAATTTTCCCACGCTGTGTAAAATGACAAAGAGCACTCTGACCAGCCAATCAGAGTGTTCTTAGCCTAATTGCAGGGCGTGGCAAGGCTTTATAAGCCTTCCCCCGCCCTGCAGAGCTCAGTCTGTGCGGAGCCCTCCATGGGTGAAGATGGATTATGTTTTTTTGCGCTGTTTTTTTTTTTTTTTTTTAATTGCGTCGGTTATTATGGTTTTTTATTTGGCCTTTTTTGGGGCTGAAAAAAGAAGATTTTAGAAGAAAGAAAACATCGAATGGTAAGTTGTTTTTATCTATTTTTTTTACAGGTTTTTATTTAAAGGTCCCCCGCTCATTATTTTTAGGGTGAGGGGGGTAGGTAGGGGGATAATTTTTTTGTGGGGGGGAGGGGGTGATTAGGGTCCCCCCCTTTGTATTTAGGGCCCCCACCTACCGCTCAGGGGTGGGGGCCGGGGGGGGGACAATAGGTCCCCCCTTATTGTTATTTTTAGGGCCCCCACCCACCGCTCAGGGGTGGGGGCCGGGGGGGGGACAGTAGGTCCCCCCTTATTGTTATTTTTAGGGCCCCCCCCCACCGCTCAGGGGTGGGGGCCGGGGGGGACAGTAGGTCCCCCCTTATTGTTATTTTTAGGGCCCCCACCCGCCGCAGAGGGGTGGGGGCCGGAGAGGGGGAGGACAGTAGGTCCCCCCTCATTATCTTTATGGCCCCCACCTGCCGCCCATGGGTGGGGGGAGTACAGTAAGTCCCCCCTCATTATCTTTATGGCCCCCATCCGCCACCCAGGGGTGGGGGCCGGGGGGGGGAAGGACAGTAGGTCTCCTCCCCCCCCCCCCCCTTCAACCACAATTGTGGCCAGAAAGAGTCCCTGTGGGTTTTAAAATTCGCCTGCCTATTGAAGTCTATGGCGGTTTGCCCGGTTCGCGAACATTTGCGGAAGTTTGCGAACCAAAAATGTTATGTTCGCGACATCACTAGTGATAAGTAAACATGGTATTAAAAGTACTTGGAAGTGGCAGTTCCCATTAACTTCTGCTGTGTTTGTATGTGCATATTGAAATATGTTGGAACTTCATAAATTAAAGATGAGAAAGCAAGACTCAGTAAGTAATAAGCGTATGAAAGCCTATGGAATATAAACACGATGTATAACTGTATATATGCATATATTAGAAATATATTTATATGTGTGTAATATATTGTGAAATTAATGTCACATGTATAATTGTGTTAATGGGTCACACGTTACTTAACTGTTATTTTTTAATTCATAACGATGATCAAACTGTTTCTTTGAAAGTATGCTCATGGACAAAATCAATTTTGGTGTATTTAAAATCTAAACAAGATCTATATATATATTTAAATAAAATAATAAAAGAAGCAAACAAAACAAAATGGGACATTGACGCAGCAAGCAGCCCTTTGCAAATTGTGGATAAATAGTTTTGCCAATTTTAAATGACCTTGAGACTGTCCTCATTGCTTTTGGCCGGTAGTGAGCGTGTCAGGCAGGAGAACATTAGCGTTGAGACCTCTGTGTAGCTCCATTTGGATATTGATTATTAAGTAGTTTTATCAGAAGAGCATCCTGCCATCTGCATTCAGCTCTGAAAGCCTTTGCTTCCTGGTGGCGTGACCACGCTGTCAATCAACTCATCATAACATATGCTTTTCTAAGGCTCCTTTCTCCTTTAAGGCAGGATACTGGGGAGAAAGAGGTGAGAGGTTAAATAGTAAACATTGATTATGCAATCTTGCCCAAAGCACATGGACTCACATTTATTATAAGCTTTATTCCATACAACAGTTATAAACTACGTATTTATTTTGATCCTATTAAAACTCATGGATATTAATGAAAAATTACAAATCAAAGCTACAAACAAATAAATTGCAAGTTTGCAACTGAAGCACAAAGTTGGGGATCTACATTTTGAGCATCTCTGTTGGGGTATATGCTGCGGAACATAATGCTTAACCCTTCAGAATTATTCTTGCTGTATAATGGAGTGGAGCAGGGGTCTAAACTGTGGCCTTGAAGCTGTTGCTGGAACACAATCCATACCGCCCAACATTTCAAATGGGCAAAGAGGAACACTTTAATTTTAGGGATGTGAGTGAGGGTGTGGCCGGCGGCAGGGCTCTTCTGAGAAATGTTAGATGCCTTACTATTAACTATTTTTGCAAGTAAAATTATTTATTTTAATGTAAAACAAAAACAATGTGTCTTATTTACACATACCCCCTACCCCCCTCCCAACCCCCAAGGGTGTGTTTACAACAGTTTGCAAGGAAATGCATAGTTGGTCCTCACAAAGGAAAACCATATTTTTGTTAGCTTTCCCCTGTTCTTTTGTAAATGACAAGGCTAGAAGGTGCTAATCACAGTGTACAAACAGAAAATTATATGTTGCGCTAAGACACAAAAAAAGTAGATATCCTGAGTATTTAAAAAACTGTCTCCTCATAGACAATGTTATAGACAGGAATTCTGCGAAAACATTCAGCCATTACGCAATATGTTCTACTTATAACTGTAGTTGCAATATTTATCTGATTTGCTGCTCTAAGGCATCTACATATCCTAAGGCAAGTTAATAAATTCCTGCCCTAGACACAGCAGCTGTGAAAGATTATGTTTCTACAACTCTCCCAGAATGCCATACCAAATATGCAAATAAAGATAGTGCTGTCATTTTTTTTTTCATTTTCTGTTGGCGCTTTTAGCCCTGACCTGCTCTTTTATTACACAGCTGTTTCTGCTAATGCCTTGATTAGAGTCTGAACACATGTTAAGCCATAGCCAACATAACACTGTTGTTTTGGAATGTTGAATATGCAAACCATATTCATTAAACCTTAAATTGCATCAGATGCCATACCACAACATACCGATTCACTATAACTGGTGAAAGGCAAGGGGTCAATACATATAACATATATACCATACAAGATCCACATACATCCCAAATGTCCTTATTTGGATGGACAGTCCATAGTCCGGGCCCAAACTAATTTGTCCCCCTTATCTGTCTTAATCAGGGTTACTAGATCCACCATTTTTTAGGGACACATATTACATATACAAATTGATTGGAGCAAATTAAAAGGGTTGCCTTGTAGTATGTAGAATTCAGAAGGTGTATAAGAGTAAGCAATTAGGCAATGAAGAATCCCGCAGAATATGCATTATACAAACTGCAGGACAACCCTTTCAATGCATTTTCATAAATATGACAAAATTATATATGTCCCTGGAAACAGTGGCGTACATACCGGGGTCGCAGGGGTCGCGGCTGCGACCGGGCCCGGCCCACCAGGGGGCCCGGCCGCCCTGCGACCCAGGTATGTACCCACAGGGCCAGCCTCTTCTGCTGGGGGGCCCAGGAGCTGGCCACCTCAGGGCCCCCCGAGGCTGGCCCTGCTGTCACCCGGCTGGCTGGCACGCGCGCGAGGGAGCACTGTCCCCTGGGTGCTCCCTCTTCAGCTCCCTCGTGCACCGCACTGAAACCGGAGCCGGAAGATGACGTCATCTTCCGGCTCCGGTATCAGTACGCGGCGCGCGAGGGAGCTGAAGAGGGAGCACCCAGGGTACAGTGCTCCCTCGCGCGCCCGCAGGACCGGCCAGCCGGGTGACCGCCCCCCCAGGAGCCCAGCAGCACCACTGGACCCCAGGGAATCCCCTCAGATCTCCCACAGGTAAGGAGGCTGGGGGGATTACATTTAAAAAAAAAAAAAAAAACGTGTGAGTGTGTTAGTGAGTGTGTTAGTGTTAGTGAGTGTGTTAGTGAGTGTGTTAGTGAGTGTGTTAGTGTTAGTGAGTGTGTTAGTGAGTGTGTTAGTGAGTGTGTTAGTGAGTGTGTTAGTGTTAGTGAGTGTGTTAGTGTTAGTGAGTGAGTGAGTGTGTTAGTGTTAGTGAGTGTGTTAGTGTTAGTGAGTGTGTTAGTGTGTTAGTGTTAGTGAGTGTGTTAGTGTTAGTGAGTGTGTTAGAGTGAGTGTGTTAGAGTGAGTGTGTGAGTGTTAGTGTGTGTGTGTTAGTGAGTGTTAGTGTGTGTGTTAGTGAGTGTGTTAGTGTTAGTGTGTTAGTGAGTGCGTTAGTGTTAGTGAGTGTGTTAGTGTGTTAGTGTGTGTGTGTGTGTGTGTGTGTGTGTGTTAGTGAGTGCATTAGTGTGTGTGTTAGTGAGTGTATTAGAGTGAGTGTGTTAGTGGGTTAGTGTTAGTGGGTTAGTGTTAGTGTTAGTGAGTGTGTTAGTGTTAGTGAGTGTGTTGGTGTTAGTGAGTGTGTTGGTGTTAGTGAGTGTGTTGGTGTTAGTGAGTGTGTGTTAGTGTGTGTGTGTTGGTGAGTGTGTTAGTGTTAGTGTGTTAGTGAGTGTGTTAGAGCGAGTGTGTTAGAGCGAGTGTGTTAGTGAGTGTGTTAGTGAGTGTGTTAGTGAGTGTGTTAGTGAGTGTGTTAGTGAGTGTGTTAGAGCGAGTGTGTTAGAGCGAGTGTGTTAGTGTGAGTGTGTCAGTGAGTGTGTTAGTGTGTGTTAGTGAGTGTGTTAGTGTTAGTGAGTGTGTTAGTGTTAGTTAGTGTGTTAGCGTGTGTGTGTTAGTGAGTGTATTAGTGTGAGTGTGTTAGTGAGTGTGTTAGTGTGAGTGAGTGTGTTAGTGTGAGTGAGTGTGTTAGTGTGAGTGAGTGTGTTGGTGTTAGTGAGTGTGTTGGTGTTAGTGAGTGTGTTGGTGGTAGTGAGTGTGTTGGTGTTCATGTGTGTGTTAGTGAGTGTGTTAGTGAGTGTGTTAGTGAGTGTGTTAGTGAGTGTGTTAGTGTGTTAGTGTTAGTGAGTGTGTTGGTGTTAGTGAGTGTGTTAGTGTTAGTGTGTTAGTGTTAGTGTGTTGGTGTTAGTGAGTGTGTTGGTGTTAGTGAGTGTGTTGGTGTTAGTGAGTGTGTTGGTGTTAGTGAGTGTGTTGGTGTTCGTGTGTGTGTGTTAGTGAGTGTTAGTGTGTTAGTGAGTGTGTTAGTGTGTGTGAGTGTGTGTGAGTGTGTGTGTGTGTTAGTGTGTGTGTTAGTGTGTGTGTTAGTGAGTGTGTGTGTTAGTGTGTGTTAGTGTTAGAGTGTGTGTGTGTTAGTGTGTGTGTGCGTCTGTCACTGAGTGTGTGTCTGTCAGTAAATGTGTGCGTCTGTTCATGAGAGTGTGTGTGTGTCTAAAGCACTTACCTTTCTCCAGCGCCGGACTCCCTTGGCGCTGGGGATCTCTCCGTCCCGATCCGCCTCTCAGCTCCGAATGCACATGCGTGGCAAGAGCCACGTGCGCATTCAAACCGCCCATAGGAAAGCATTACTCAATGCTTTCCTATGGACGTTCAGCGTCTTCTCACTGTGATTTTCACAGTGAGAATCGCAGAAAATCCTCTAGCGGCTGTCAATGAGACAGCCACTAGAGGCTGGATTAACCCTCAGTGAAACATAGCAGTTTCTCTGAGCTGCAGGGTTAAAACTAGAGAGACCTGGCACCCAGACCACTTCATTGAGCTGATTTGATCTGGGTGTCTGTAGTGGTCCTTTAAGTGTATGTGTTTATGCATGCACTGGCGTACATACCGCGGTCGCACGGGTCGCAGCCCTGCGACCAGGTGCCTGCCGCATGTGTTGCGGCCCCAGCCCGCGCAGAGTAAGCGCGGGGGGGGGGGGGGGCCACGGATCAGTTTTCGCACCGGGGCCCCATGGGTTGTGTGTACGCCACTGCCTGGAAACATGCTGGATCTTGTCACCTTGGTCTTAATAACCCTCTTTTCTAGGAACGCCATATTGCTGGTGTGTTTCAGTGTATAACAGAGCTCCACAGCAACAATAGACACATAAATAAGTTTCAATAAATCATCCTGTACAGAACGGTTATTTAGTTGAACAGGACAGTCTTAATTCCCCTGTCCTATATATATTTGTTCTAATATCCCTACCTACAGATAACACAGATATGTTATCAAAATGTAATAAGTCGGGGGGCGGGGCCTGAACCTCATGGCGACCGGTCGTGTTTAACATTGGCTCCGGGCTCAACCACCTATTTTAGCTGAATTTGTGCCCACCAGCCTGTGGAAACCCCTCATACAGAGACCCACCTGACCCAAGAGCAGGTAGGGGGGCTCCGTGTGGACCGACTGGGAATTAACTCGTGCCAGTAAGTGCAATCGCGACCGGGCCTGGTGGAGTCGTATGGCGGGAGAGGCGGACGCTCTCCTGTCCTGGGAATCGCAGTGTCTGAACCGTGCAGCCCTGTTCACCCCCCCCCCCCCCTGGACCCGGGGGGTTATCCCGGCCCACACAAGCAGACCATGCATAAGGACCAGCCACAATAGGTGTAGCAACATCTAAGCAGTCGATCGACTAGGAGTGCTGAAACTCAGTTAAAGATGGCTGCCGAAATCGCCCTGCAGCCACACATGAGCGTGAATGCGATCCTCACAACCTTTGACCTCATATGCCAGCAATTCTGGGAGAAACTGGGCGCACAAAGACCTACCTCCCCTCCAGCCAAACGAGCAGCAGCTCCCCGGTGCCAATCCGCCCTGAGACACCAACTGATGAAGCTCCCCCAACGCTCTCCCAAGGGAACAAGGCATAAAAGGCGGCAACGCAAGGGGCAGTGGCAAACTACGCACCGCAAAGACCTCCACGGTAGCAGGGAAGCCCAACACACACAGCGCTGCCAGCAGGGACCTGGCAACACCTGCCCGAGAGTGCATCACCAGCGGTGGAAACACCTTGGAGCTCGAGCCCCCCTTAAGGCCTGGAGCCGAAGATATAGAGACAGAGCATACAACCAACACCCTTGCAACAAAGAACAGGACACTAACCAACCCCTGCCAACCAGCATGGAAGAGTGTGGTAGAGCCGCACCCTACAACATCCTACTGCAGGACTGTATGCCGACCCGAACAGGCATCGGCTGAAGAGAGGCCGGGGGGACCTACACATGGCCCTCCCAAGTCTACCCACACTGCAGAGAACTGCTGGGACACTACCTAGCTTTTTAACGGTGGCACCTCACATCTTAATGACACATTATACTTTTTCTTTTCCTTCCTTTTTTTTTCAAACCTTACGTTGATATAGCTTGATGACCTGTGTTCCTGACTGTCCCAGCCATAAAGCAAGCTATGTGGGGCGGTAAGGTTATGTCGCTAACCAGCTGGGCGAGTCTAGTCCGTCTCCCCAAGTGCCAGGCACCCACTGCAGGTGTTGCGCGCCAATAATTTGTTTGCTTACCTACTAATCTGCTCAGCTACTTGTCTTGTGGCTTGCTTATAATGTATATGTCACCTACCCAATACTCTTAAGCATAGTAGCACGCATGTCTTCCTGTTATAAGAGCTTAAGGCTTCTAAAGTAGTCCCGAATGTTAATATGCCTACCACAATATTGTGACATTTCTCTAAACAGCCATGCAGTAAGGCAGTCAAGTTTTTAAGCATACAGAAATAGCCTGTGCCTATATCCTGTGCCAAATATCTAGTGTATCCGGGACGCTTATCTTGATCTCTCTTTGCTCATATAGCCTGTTTATACATGTCCCTCATCTATTAATGTTACAGACATAACCCTGTTTACTATTCTATTTAAAAAAAAAAAGTGCAATGTTTCTTTTAATGCCATGTGTTTCAATGTGAATACAATCGTGGTTGCGCCAGCTGTCGTGGCAGCGCAAACCCACATGTTTAACCTCTGCACAAACAAAATAAAGAATTTAAAATGTAATAAGTCCTCATCTTCTACACATGAAGTGAGGAACAATGAGCAAGTTGAGCATGGATTTCTCCTGGTTGTAACATGCTCAATTGTATTTTAATATGTATATTTTTATGCTGAGTGTGATGGTTGATTATGCACTTATTTGGTATGTTATATTCATTTATATTTTTTTTTGTAGAGATTATTTGGTAATTCCTTGGGGATTTATTCATGGGTTATTCAGACTCAAATCTGGCAAAATGAATTTCAGTCTAAAACAATCCAACGGTAATTATTTATTTTTGTTATATAGCACATTTTAGAAAAATAACCTAATATTCCTGTTTTTTTTTAAACCAAACTAGATGCACCATAGTGGGTCATTAAATAAATAACTCCCAGGGTTTCCAGTTTCCTCTTCTATAGGGCACAAAGCAAGAGCTACAAGTCAACCAATCAACACCTGTTGCCCCCAGATGCTCTGTGTACATGTTCATTTGACAGGAAACATGATTGTGTTGACAATTAAGTGCAATAAGTGAACAGCTGTAGTCCATGACCTAAATAAAGTCAAGCAATATCTGAGACCTAAAAGTTTAAAGGAACACCATGTTGTTAGGAATACAAATGTGTATTCCTAATGTTATGGTGTCTAGTTACCTGACTGCCCCTCCAGCAAGTGTTAAAAGAGGGTTAACTTACCCTTTCTTCCACATTGCATTGCTTTCTTCATGTCTGAAATGCCTCCTTGACGGAGATATTCTTTTATAGAAAAGCATTGGGGAACTAGTGCGCATGTGTGACAAAATGATGCTTTGCACCAATCAGATGATCTCTATGAGACCATCTGATTGAAATAGCCTAGTTTATCTCAGCTATTTGTACGGAAGTGCCACTAGTGGCTGTGACTTGGCACCCCGACCACTTCATCTTTATGACATGGTTTGGGTGCCTATAGTGTCCCTTTAAGGATACACACTAATACTAGTGGACAAGTAATCTTTTGAATGCAAAGCTTACACATATTGAGTCACAGCAACCATTAGATTTGCAATATTTCTCTATGTAACCTAGGGCTTGTGTTGTGCTTAAGTAAGGCCATTTTTCAGTTCTTATGGTAGTTTCAGTTATGACCGTTTAATACATTCCATCTGTCTATAATTTGGTAGATTATACATTATTTTAGCCCTTTGTCCCACCATCCTATCATTAAGGGAGTACACTGAACTAAGTTAAAGGCATTTCTGCCTCTATATGAGAGAGCACATCATTAACAATTGCATGGGCAATCCTAGGGGAACTGACTGGAAGGGTACCACTGTTGCAAGTGGACAAACAGGACATAGATTGACATCCCTTCATTTTGGAAGTGAGTGTCAGTGTCATCAGGGCTCAACAGTACAAAACCAGCTTCATGTGTCTCTCAGTCGCAGGGAAGAGGTGCTAATTTGCTGGGATAGATAAGGAAACAGGTGGGGGTCTCATTAACAAAAAGGGAAAATGGGGATAATGAGGGTAAGTGGGCAATATCAATTAGAAGAAGGAGCAGTGGGTAATGGAAGGTGACAGGCACAGTGTGGAAAGGGGACAGTAAGATATGGAAAGTGTCAAGGCAATTAGGAGACAAGGGGACTGGCAAAGGTAAAGAGGCTGGAATAAATAGATGAAAGGAGTCAAGGACATTTTGATAAAAGGTTCAGGGACATGTCACAGACCCCATTCCTTTAGATGTAATTTTCTGCCAATTAAAATGATGTCCATCAACACTCTGTGGTGGTCAGCTATTTGAAACAAGTCCACATTAAACAAACTTGTGGTTTTGCAATACATTTTATTAAAAACACGGAGGCTCCTATTATGCATATCTCTTTCTTTATTACTCTCAGCAGCAAAGAAATAGAGATAAATAAATAACTGAAATGAACAAAAAAATACAGTGCTCAAGCAACCAATCACATAACACAGGAAGTGACTATAATATGCTTGAAGCACCCACAATCTACCTCTTTCTTTGCTGCTCTCAGACCAGTTAAGTACACATTTTCTGCTCTGTGCTTAGTATTGATTTGTGTTATACTGATTTCTTGTGTTTATTTATTGTTTGCTCCTGATTTAGCCCTTGGGCTTATTGGGAGTCTACTGCTTTTATTTTGAATTCATTTTTCTACTGTCCGTTTTGTTCTACTTTTATCCCCTGTGGTGTGCTCCCCTGGGGGCTGTTATTGCCACGCACGGCAGTGCCGCCACCAGCCTTTTCCCCTCTCTGCCGCATGCCGCGGGTGGCCGTGGGGAACCCCCTGCACCTGACCCTCTTCGGGCACACGCCGGTGAGCCTCCGCTTAGCTCGGCGGCGGCTCCCGAGTGTGTGAAGGTCGGGCCGTGCTGCTACTGCGTGCGCGCCCCTTCCCCCACTCTCTCCGGCTCTCTCACCTCCCTGCCTCGTGCGGCAGGGAGGTGAGTCACTCCTGCAGGCACCCAGTGCCCGCTCTCCTTCCTTCTGTACTGTCCCCTTTTTGGGTTAATAACCCCTGACCACTTTTCCTTTTGTTTCTCCAGAATACTTTTATTTCTGTCTCTATTTTATTTCAGATTGCCTGTCATTTTTGCCAATAATTTTTATTCCTCACCTGCAATCATGCAGGATAAGGGTGATGGCCCTGAGGGCCACATTGATGAGTTCCATCAGGGGGTCCCTGAGGAACAAACCGTGTCTGAGAAGTTCCAAGCCTGCTGGACTCCACCATGGTGTCTTCTCTCCAGAGAGCGCTCGCCTCCGCTATGGGGGCTATGTCCTTCTCCTTTTCCCAGACTCTGGCGCAGTCTCTCTTGTTGCCCCAGGTGGCTACCCCTACCCTACTGGGAGCGGGTCCTGCCCCTACCCCTGCCTCACCTGCCCGTAAGGCCAAGGTGAAGGCCAAACACCTCTCCTCCCACTCCATGAGGCAGGTTATACCTGCCCTGACGGACTCGCCTGAGGCAGTCACAGATGGCGCGCTACCACCGCGCAAAAGAGCCCCTGGTCGGGCAAAAACAGCCAGATCATGGAAACGGGCTAGATCCCGTGAAGAAAGGTTGGAGAGGGACCAGAGTGAGGAGGATGACTATGAGGAAATGGATTATGCCTCTTATGATGAGGCCGGCTCGGAGGAGGGAGCTCCCCCTGCCGTAGCATCCCGTACTGGGGGCGCTATTCCTGCTAAGGGTGTTGCTGCCCAGGGGGCGAGCGGCGGCGCGGTGCTTCTGGATCTGCAGGGTAACCCCCTGTTTGATCCGGACGACCTGTGTCATCCTCGCTCAGCTGAGTGGGAACCACCCGAGCATATTGCCCGCTATATTGCGCACAGGATGCGCACGCCACTCTCTAAGAAGGGTCGCAGTAAGCTGCGGGCGGAATGCCCTAGACCCTCAGTCCCAGGATCGGCGTGTAAGACGCCCGAGGTTGACCCTCAGATTGCACAATTTCTTAATAAATCGGGCTGGAAATAGAAGAAGGGCCTAGATTTTTCCCTGAGAAACTGCCAGGACAAGATAATGGACACTCTTGGTCCACTGTCTAAGGCCTATGAGGTGTTGGAAGCCGCCAAAGCGGGTGAGTCGGAGCTTGATCTGAATGTGGCGATTGGCTGGGTACAGCGTGCCATTTGCCTGCTAGGCAATGCCAACATGGCCGTATCCGCTGAGCACAGGAAAGCAATCCTGCTAAAAATTGACCCGAAATTGGCTAGCATGGCCATATCAGAACCAGGTCCCTCGGCTGAGGGGATGTTGTTTGGCGACAATTTTGTAAAAGACTTGGGGTCTTATGTAAAAACTTTCACCTCCATTGATAAGGCCCAAGCTAACATGAAAAGGGTGTTTTCCCCTAGAGTTTTTGGAGGGGCCGGGCGCAGCAGGAGCCGTCCACCCGGCTGAGGATTCCGGGGTTCGTTTAGAGCTCAGAGAGGTTCCTTCTTCCCTTTAAGGACTTTCCAGGAGCCCAGACTGGCTCCGTTCTTCCCCTCCAGAGGGAGACTCTGGAACTCCCGCTATCCGAGAAGTGCCTCGTCGGGCAGACGCCCTTATGGTAAATACCCCTTTTTTCCCTCATACGCAAGAGCGGGTGGCGGGCAGGTTGGCCCAGTTTTACAAGGCGTGGGCTGCCTTGACAACAGATGCTGGGTTCTCCAAACAGTGCGGGGTTACCATATAGACTTTGTGTCCATGCCTGTTCAGCTCTCTGTCCCCAGGGAACTGTCACTCGCTCGAGATCAAGAAGAATTGATCTCCTTGGAGATCATGGAACTTCGCACCAAGGGTGCAATACAAGAGGTCCCGTTTACTCAACCGGGGTTTACGAGCAACCTCTTTTTGGTCCCGAAGAAAGGAGGAGGTGTTCGTCCAGTCATCAACCTCCGCCCCCTCAACGCCTTTCTTCAATATCGTCATTTCCAGATGGAAGGCATCCATTGTCTTCGAGACCTCCTACAGGAGTCCGACTGGCTGGCCAAACTGGACCTCAAGGACGCTAATTTATGGTTCCTATAACCACGGACCACAGAGATTTCCTCCAGTTCACCTGGAAAGCGAGATGATGGAAGTTTATTTGTCTGCCATTCGGACTATCCTCGGCCCCCTGGTGCTTCACCAAGGTCATGAAGCCGGTAGTGTCCTTCCTCCGGAGCCGTGGAGTGCGTCTGATTATATATTTAGATGACATCTTGCTGATGGCCCAATCAAAAGAGCAATTACGGGTTCATGTCTCATGGACTACGTCCTTACTCTAGGTTTTCTCATCAATTGGGAAAAATCGGTGTTGGAACCCACCCAATCGATAGAATTCCTGGGGTTTACAGTGGATTCCATCCAACAGTTCCTATTCCTTCCGGAGTCCAAGATGAAGGCCATCAAGAAGGAAATCAGACGTACGTTACGTGCAGACGACCTCTCTATCCGGCATCTGGCGAGGGTAATCGGCCTCTTGAATACAGGCGATATTTCCTGTGCCTCTCCATTATTGGGCCCTTCAACGATTAAAGGGCTCTCACCTGCGCACAGGCCAATCTTACGAGATGAGAGTGAGGCTTGACGACGAGTCCACAGACGAATTTACCTGGTGGCTGGCCCACATGGACGCCTGGAATGGGAGAGCCATTTTCGGATCCATCCCGGACGTCGGGATAGAGTCCGATGCCAGCTTACACGGCTGGGGTGCACATTGTGGTACCGTGTCTACCGGAGGCAGATGGTCAGATCAAGAACAAACACTCCACATCAATTGCCTGGAACGATTGGCAGGGGCATTCGCTATTCGCAGCCTTACACCAGAACGTGCGAATTGTTGCGTGATGCTCAGGATGGACAACGTGTCCGCGGTGCGTTACATCAACCACCTGGGAGGCACAAAATCGTGCATGCTAGCTCTCATGGCGAAAGATTTCTGGCGGTTTTGCCTTCGCAACAACATCTCCGTGCAGGCGGAACATATACCGGGACTAGACAACTCAACGGCCGATTGGAACTCACGCTACTTGAAAGACTCTGGAGATTGGCACTTACACGCTGCGGCCTTCCAGGGATTGGATCTAATTTGGGGCCCATTCGAAATGGACCTTTTCGCGTCCCGTCTCAACACGCAAGTGTCCAAGTTTTTCAGTTGGAGACCAGATCCGGCAGCAGTGGTGACGGATGCGTTCCTTCGGGAATGGCCGAATGCTCGACTTTACACCTTTCCCCCGTTCAATCTGATAGCTCGCACGCTGTCAAAACTGGCTCAACACGGCTGCTCAATGGTGTTGATCGCGCCACTGCGGCGGTCTCGACCTTGGTTCCCTCGGTTACTGGAGTTGACCGCAGCTTACCCACGACTAATACCAACCTTCCCGAATCTGCTGAGGGATCCGGATGGCAACTCGCACGAGTTAGTGAACCGCGGCCTTCTACGTCTGATGGCATGGCCCCTTTCAGGGGACCCTGGACTATCGCGGGAGTTCCGCAATCAACTCTCGACCTCCTCGACAATGCATGGGCACCAGGTACTCGAGTGGCATACCGATCCGCCTGGCGAATCTGGTCTAGTTGGTGCGTGGGACGGTCAGTGGATCCCGTATCTGCGCCTTTGCATATGATCATGGAATTCCTTACTGGGATGTTTGAATCTGTGAAGGCTTATCGCACCATTAATTTATGCCGATCCGCTATATCAGCTGGGCATCAAGGTTTGGATGGTTCGCCTGTAGGGCGTCACCCCTTCGTATGCCGGCTACTCAAAGGGATTCGTCTCGCTAGACCACCCTGTGCGAGATTCACTGCCTTTTGGGACGTGAATGTGGTTCTATGATTTTTGTCATCTTGGTATCCAAATCAAGATCTGACACTGAAACTGCTGTCGACTAAGGTGGTCATGCTGTTATGTTTGATTTCTTGTAAGAGGGTGTCGGATGTTCGAGCACTTGACTGGAATGCCATTGCGTTTACCCCGGAAGGCATCTCCTTTAACATATCCAGAAGGACGAAGTCGGCTTCAAAAGTGTTTGTCTACCCTAGATTCCAGGATAATCCTGCTCTCTGTCCAGTTGAATGCCTTCAGGCCTATCTGGAGGTTACTCGACCATTACGATCCCCGGATTTATGACCCTTGTTCATTTCGTTTCGAACCCCACACCTTCCGGTGTCTACCCCTACTTTGGCAAGATGGGTACGGGAGTTGTTGACTCTGGCCGGGATCAATACATCCAGATTCACCCCTCATTCAGTCTGTGGAGCTATGGCCTCCAAGGCTTCGGCTATGGGCTGCCGCTTGGAAGATATTCTACGTGCAGCGGATTGGTCACGGGAATCGACTTTTCGTGATTTCTACTTCAAGCCGATTGACCATTTTGCATCTCAAGTGGTTTCTAAGCGTTGAACTTGCATAATAGGAGCCTCCATGTCTTTAATAAAATTCCCAGATTTTACTATTAACATGACGTAAAGTCATGATTTTATTAAAGACACGGAGGCGAGTATTATTCCCACCCACCCACCCGGTTGTGGTTGGAAATTGACTGGTATGGTGGGTAAGTATGGTAAGTTCTCTATTGGAAGTTTTGGTTCTAATGTTTCAGTATCTGACATTATATATATTGGAGAAATACGTTTATGCTACCGCTTGATATATTAACATATTTTGGGTGTGAGGAGTTGGGCTTGACTTAGTGATTTAATTGATTGTCGGTATGCACATACAGTTTGGAGCCCAGATATTACCATATTTTTTCTATGTCTCCTTTAGCCTGTATTTTTTTGTTCATTTCAGTTATTTATTTATCTCTATTTCTTTGCTGCTGAGAGTAATGAAGAAAGAGATATGCATAATAGGAGCCTCCGTGTCTTTAATAAAATCATGACTTTACGTCATGTTAATAGTAAAATCTGGGAATTTATGCCCACATGAGAGCACCCCAGTTGACAAGCACGTGTATTTTGGAGTCCAGCATTTATTCATGATCACCTGACAGAATTCACTTTTTGCTAGGTTACAGCATACTATTTAATCATGCCCCTTTTGTCCTGCAGTTGTACTACTCTATGTAGGTTGCAATAGACTTCTATAGACAGGGTTATAAGGGAATAGGAAAGGAAATGATTAATGACATTTTTGTATCTAATTGGATTAAGACAGTGACATCAACAATAGAGGAGTATCACATTTTAATGTTATTAGGCAGTACATAAGGGCTTCCGGGTAGGACATTGAATTTATATGCTGCAAATTTCCTTGCTATACTAGATGTCCTGTCTGCAGCATTTTAAATGAGCACTATAGGGTCAGGAACACAAACATGTATTCCTAACCCTATAGTGTTAAAACCACTATCTAGTACCCTTGGCCCCCTTTGCCTCCCTAAAGATAGTAAAATTGTACTTGTATTCAAGTCTGAAGCTGCTGCCTCTGCCTGTGAACTTCCTCTGACATCATCAGAAGTGGTGGCCTGATTCAATCACAATGCTTCCCCATAGAATTGGCTGAGACTGACAAGGAGGCAGATCAGGGGCAGAGCCAGCACAATTCAAACACAGCCCTGGCCAATCAGCATCTCCTCATAGAGATGAATTGAATCAATGAATCTCTATGAGGAAAGTTCAGTGTCTGCATGCAGAGGGAGGAGATACTGAATGTTTGGATGCATTTTAGGTAGCCATGACCCAGGAAGGATCTCTAACAGCCATCTGAGCAGTGGCCAGTGAAGTTACCACTAGGCTGTTTTCTCTGAAAATACAGTGTTTACAGCAAAAAGCCTGAAGGTAATGATTCTACTCACCAGAACAAATTCAATAAGCTGTAGTTGTTCTGGTGACTATAGTGTCCCTTTAATTCTATTTTTCAGTTACCTATCCATTTGTATGAGTGATTAGTAAAAAAAAAAAAATAGTGGAACTGGTCAACTTTAATACAATACACTTTATAATTTTAATCCTTGTGGGGACCGTATGGAGGTGAAGTGGAACGCATATGCGTTCCAGCTATGTGCATCACTTCCGCATAGCCGACAAGAACACAGACACTTCCGGGTTGGTGGAACGCACGTGCGTTCCACGGACGTTTTCCAGAACTCCATACAAGGACTGTGAGAAACGAGCAAACGAAGCACAGCTGTTTGAAAACAGCTGATTGGAGAAAAAACGGCAAGAGGGTCTTTAAAAGAAAGCCACAGCTCCCAGAAGATTTGAAGCACCTTCAGTGGCGTACTAAGGGGGGGGCGGGGGGGGGCGGTCCGCCCCGGGTGCCATCCAGTAGGGGGGTGCCACACTCTGTCCCTCCTGCTGGTCGTCCTCTCCCTCGCGGCTCCGGCGCTCAGTGAGTGAGTCAGAGCACAGGGAGGGGATTCCCAGCCTGTGTTCTGAGTCATCACTGAGCACCAGGGATGCTGTTATGGAGTGTGCCAGCAGGGGGCGCAGAGCGTGCATTCTGACAGGTTTCTCCCCTGCGGCCACTCTGCCTGCACCTCCTGCACTGCCTGGGCTGGGATGGAGAGAGACAGCCCCTGAATCATGGTAAGAAAATATTATTATTGTAAATTCACCCTCACCCCCCCCTCAGTCACCCTGTCACCCCCCCTCACCCTGTCACCCCCTCACCCCCCTCAATCACCCTGTCACCCCCCCCTCAGTCACCCTGTCACCCCCTCAATCACCCTGTCACCCCCTCCCTCAGTCCCCCTCTCACCCCCTCCCTCAGTCACCCTGTCACCCACCCTGTCACCAATCACCCCCTCAGTCACCCTGTCACCCCCCTCAGTCACCCTGTCACCCCCCCCTCAGTCACCCTGTCATCAGTCACCCCCCCCAGTTACCCTGTCATCAGTCACCCTGTCACCAATCACCCCCTCAGTCACCCTGTCACCCCCCCTCACCCTGTCACCCCCTCACCCTCCTCAATCACCCTGTCACCCCCTCACCCTCCTCAATCACCCTGTCACCCCCTCCCTCAGTCACCCTGTCACCCCCCCTCAGTCACCCTGTCACCCCCTCAGTCACCCTGTCACCCCCTCACTCAGTCACCCTGTCACCCCCTCCCTCAATCACCCTGTCACCCCCTCCCTCAGTCACCAGTCACCCCCTCCCTCAGTCACCAGTCACCCCCTCAGTCACCCTGTCACCAGTCACCCTGTCACCCCCCTCAGTCACCCTGTCACCAGTCACCCTGTCACCCCCCTCAGTCACCCTGTCACCCCCCTCAGTCACCCTGTCACCAATCACCCCCTCAGTCACCCTGTCACCCCCTCCCTCAGTCACCCTGTCACCCCCCCACTCAGTCACCCTGTCACCCCCCCCTCACCCTGTCACCCCCTCCCTCAGTCACTCTGTCACCCCCTCACCCTGTCACCCCCCTCAGTCACCCTGTCACCAGTCACCCTGTCACCCCCCTCAGTCACCCTGTCACCAGTCACCCTGTCACCAGTCTCCCTGTCACCCCCCTCAGTCACTCTGTCACCAGTCACCCTGTCACCCCCTCCCTCAGTCACCCTGTCATCCCCCCATAGCCACTCAGTCACCCTGTCACACCCTCAGTCACCCTGTCACCCCCCTCAGTCACTCTGTCACCAGTCACCCCCTCCCCAGTCACCCTGTCACCAGTCACCCCCTCCCTCAGTCACCCTGTCACTCTGTCACCAGTCACCCCCTCCCCAGTCACCCTGTCACCAGTCACCCCCTCCCTCAGTCACTCTGTCACCAGTCACCCCCTCCCTCAGTCACCCTGTCACCCCCTCCCTCAGTCACCCTGTCACCCCCTTCCTCAGTCACCCTGTCACCCCCTCCCTCAGTCACCCTGTCAACCCCTCCCTCAGTCACCCTGTCAACCCCTCCCTCAGTCACCCTGTCAACCCCTCCCTCAGTCACCCTGTCAACCCCTCCCTCAGTCACCCTGTCAACCCCTCCCTCAGTCACCCTGTCACCCCCTTCCTCAGTCACTCTGTCACCCCCTCCCTCAGTCACCCTGTCACCCAGTCACCCCCTCCCTCAGTCACTCTGTTACCCCCTCACTCTGCCACCAGTCACCCCCTCCCTCAGTCACCAGTCACCCCCTCCCTCAGTCACCAGTCACCCCCTCCCTCAGTCACCAGTCACCCCCTCCCTCAGTCACCAGTCACCCCCTCCTCAGTCACCAGTCACCCCCCCTCAGTCACCAGTCACCCCCCCTCAGTCACCAGTCACCCCCCCTCAGTCACCAGTCACCCCCTCCCTCAGTCACCTGTCACCCCCTCCCTCAGTCTCCCTGTCACCCCCTCCCTCAGTCTCCCTGTCACCCCCTCCCTCAGTCTCCCTGTCACCCCCTCCTCAGTCTCCCTGTCACCCCCTCCCTCAGTCTCCCTGTCACCCCCTCCCTCAGTCTCCCTGTCACCCCCTCCCTCAGTCTCCCTGTCACCCCCTCCCTCAGTCTCCCTGTCACCCCCTCCCTCAGTCACTCTGTCACCCCCTCCCTCAGTCACTCTGTCACACCCTCTTTCAACACCCCTGCCCTCTCTGCCATATACACCACCGCCATATACACCCCTGCCTTGTCATAATATCCTCCCTGGCATATACCCCTTTAACATGTCATATAATACCCACACTGCCATAATCCCCTCCTTGCTATATACCTCCACCGTATCATAATACACACCCTGCCATACACCCTGGCCCTGCCTTGACATACTATCCTCTCTTCCATATAACACCCAATCCCATTGTTCCCACCCGTGACATAAAACACCATATACTCACCACCTCACCTGCAGTCACCTCCTTCAATCCACTGTGTGCAATGGCACACACTGACATAGTATCCACCACACTGTCCCACCCTGCCATATACCTTTCTCCTGATCGTAATACTCACCCACTTACATATACATCCACGTTGTCACATTCCCCAGACAGATAGGACAGATATATACTGGAAGGCAGTGAGATTAAACATTTTTATGGACCATATAGGAGCTTGTGTACGCCCTGCAGTAAGCCGGCAGCCGGGGTATGACGTCATCCTGGCATCGGCATCACTACTGGTCGTGCAAGTGAGCTGTGAAGGAAGAGTACAGAGATCCCAGCAGCAACCGCTTGTCACTCCCAGAGTAAGGTAGGGAGGTTGGTTGGACCTCTTAATAACTAAATGCGTGTGTATATCTGTGGTTGTGTATATGTTTAGTAGATAGCTCCCTAATTTGGTGTCCTTAAATATGTCAATCCCACATAAGGATAACAAATAAGTGAGTTATCTACTAAACAACCTAAATATTAAAATTAAGAAAAAGGCTTTTAAAATGTAG
Source organism: Pelobates fuscus (assembly GCF_036172605.1). Lineage (NCBI taxonomy): Eukaryota > Metazoa > Chordata > Amphibia > Anura > Pelobatidae > Pelobates > Pelobates fuscus. Next base: position 108,166,528 of record NC_086319.1, on the reverse strand, counting down.
ATCTTTTAGCTATTTAGTAGAGAATTCCCTAAATTGGTGCCCTTATGTGAGATTCCATATGTAAAGATACCAAATTAGGGTGCTGTTTAGCAGATAGCTCCCTTATTTGGTGTCCTTAAATATGGCAATCCCACATCTCAGCATCTTGCCAACACTACACACAAACACATCCCTGCATTCCAGTGCAAACACTACATACAAACACACCTCTGTATTAAAACATCACCATTATATATAACCACACCACTGCATCTCGCCAACACTACACACAAAAGCATGCCTGCATTAAAATGCCAACACTACATACAAACACACCCATTCATTCACTCACACTTACTCCATACAAAAGCATGCTTACATTGAAACATGGAAGCACTGCTCAATGCTACATACATTTAAAAAAATTGTGGGTGTTTTGTACATTTTAAAGTGCGGGGGGGGGGGGGGGAGGGGGGGTGCCAAAACTAGGACCCGCCCCGGGTGCCATATGCTCTAGGTACGCCCCTGAGCACCTTACTACTCCTGAGGAAGTCTGAGAATACAGACAAAACGCGTAGAGTTATTTGTAATTTTATTTCATTTTTATTTGCTTTTCCTGCCTACATTTCTGCAAGAATCTTCCTATTCAACACTGATGGGACACACAGATTTGTACTGATGGGCCTTTTTACTTCTTTTATATTGTAAGTGCAACCATTAAAACTGATTTTTACTTCATGACAGTACTGTACTATGATATTTTTATCTTTTACATGCAATACCAACCATGAGGAATTCGTGAGAATCCACTAAATTGATGAGCCTGAAAATCACTTCCATTTTGTGAGTGTAACATATAAATAAGGGGCCACTTGTGAATTTACGTTAATCCCCTATGAGCGTATTCTTTCTTTATTTTATAGGTCTAGGTATATCCCATTTTTCTATAATTTTAATCCAGTATTGTATTTACACTAGAAAATCCCTGCAATATGTATTTCTTTATAAATGTGATATATTCACTAGAACATTATGTAAACTTAGATCAATGTTTTATTTTACCAGTTAACCTGGAAGGAAATCCGTGTCTCTCCTAAATTATGCAGAATATATTTCATTGCAAGTTTTAACTTGCTCATTGCGGCTATGACTTGCTTTCTTTGGCATCTGATTAATTCTTAGCTTCTGGCCATATGATAATAATAGCATGTGTCTTTGCATAATTCCTGGGACATACTGTACACCAGAGCATAATGATAAATTGTGCATATCTCTGCATGAATATAATCAGAACCACTTCTAAAGCTGGTATCCCAGTCTGTTACATATTAATGCTGGGTCTGGCCTTTTCCTCCTGAAAACAAATGTATTTTTCATGCTCCTTCACCTGACTGCAGTGTAGTACTGTACAGAGTGCATGCCTCCCAACCATCCCGTATTCAGCAGGACAGTCCTGATTTTTAGATCCTGCTGTCTCGCTGAAACAGTGCACCCTGCAGAGTCTGCCTTCAGTGGGCTGGCCTACATTATTGACAGGCAGCCCTTAGGAGGCAGCGCTAGTGACATGATGACATCACTGGCCCTCCCCCTTTACATCCCTCTCACTAACATCTTAATTCGCAGGAGTTAGGAGGTATGCAGAGTGAGACTGATAGATGTAATGTCATACCCAGTGTAACGGACCGTTTCAGCATAAAAGGGAATAAAATCCGTTTAGGCGATAATCCCCTTTTTGAGAGACAGGCACAGCTACTGCAGAACACCAAACTCCCGAACTGGATACAAGATAACACTCCGAACTGGAACGGCTGAACAAGAAAAGCATACAATCCGCTTACACTCCTGGCAGTCAGCTTACAATCCAATTCCCCCCAAGAACGAGACGACACTTCATTTTGAGGGTTAAACAGGAACTCTGGACTGGCTCATCCAGCCTGGCTTTTATTACACTTGTACACTTACAGGCCACACCCAGGGGGAGGCATAAAATAACCAATCACATACATGGTTCAGCCCACACATCCCCTCCCCTCAGATAACAGTAAACCCAATTATACAGTACACATTTTTAACCAAGTTCTGGATGTACCCCCAAAACAGGGGGTACACCTTTAAATCCAGCATAGCCCTTATTCAGGGGGACAACATATCCAAAAATCAGTTCATTCGGATAAACGGTTCGGGAGATATAGGGTTCCAAAGATTTGACCGACCGCATGGGTAAAGTATCTGAAAACAGTTCCATGCATTTTGGCCCTGCGGTCGGTCACAGACAAGGGAATGAAAACAGGCGAATTGCCTGTGTTATAGAGCCTAGAGAGGGTTTGAATGAATTCCCTTGTTTGTGGGGTTCTTTCTACCGAACGGCGGGCCATTCGGTAGTTTCTATACGAATTTCTGGAAGTATGGAGGTCTCAGCGGTGTTTGCCTAGTCAAGTGTCCGATTTTAGTTCCAGACACTCGACGGTAAAACACCGCTGTTCGGGAGTTTAAGATGGCCGCCGCCACGTGTTCGTTTCCCGAATGGCGGCCACCCAGAGGACAAAGAATACATTACACTGATTGCCAATTACCCGTTTGCAACATTGTTGCAAACGGTAATTGGAGGCACACTTATTCCTGGGTGGTCTGGTTGTTCGGTAGTTTCACTCAATATACTGAATGGAGTGATTCTAGCGAACAATCAGGTGAATGCTGCATACATATAACCCAGGTTAACTGAACACATAAATGCATACATGATATTAAAGGACTAAAGGCAGTATTACTGTAATATGCTCCACAGTCTTAAAGGTACAGTATCCCAAAAGTCCCAATAGGTCCACGGATGGCCCTTAAAGGCCCAGTAGCAGTAATATAAACTATTACATGCCCAAATATAGTTTTTACAGTGCAATATGTCCAGGGGCCATAGTCGCAGGGCAGGAGGCTAGCAACCAGGCTTCTCCAGTTCACAGTGGCGAAGTTGGTTTCGCCACACCCAGCAAACATAATTATGGTCATTTGTGTGGAGTATTGGGCATCTAGAGTTTTCAGGCGTGTCATCCATTTTTTTTTTAACCCCTGACAGACACAATTGTATAAGTTCTGACTAGTGATGTCGCGAACACAACATTTTCGGTTCGCGAACGGCAACTTCCGCAAACGTTCGCGAACCGGCGAACCGGGCGAACCGCCATTGACTTCAATGGGCAGGCGAATTTTAAAACCCACAGGGACTCTTTCTGGCCACAAAAGTGATGGAAAAGTTGTTTCAAGGGGACTAACACCTTGACTGTGGCATGCCGGAGGGGGATCCATGGCAAAACTCCCATGGAAAATTACATAGTTGATGCAGAGTCTGGTTTTAATCCATAAAGGGCATAAATCACCTAACATTCCTAAATTGTTTGGAATAACGTGCTTTAAAACATCAGGTATGATGTTGTATCGATCAGGTAGTGTAAGGGTTACGCCCGCTTCACTGTGACAGACCAAAATCCCCATTTAACGCACCGCAAACAACCGCAAACAGTCCATTTGCACAATCGCAAACTCCCCATTTGCACATGTTTTAGTGCAAACTAGTCTAACTACTAATATAGTTGAAACATGCTACTTTTATTCATGCCAGACAACCATGCAGGCCAGACTAACAAACATGCCAGGGCCAATCATAGTTAACCACCTCAGATAGTAACATGGCTCCCTCTATATACATAGTAAACATGGCTCCCTCTATATACAGAGTAAACATGGCTCCCTCTATATACAGAGTAAACATGGCTCCCTCTATATACAGAGTAAACATGGCTCCCACTATATACAGAGTAAACATAGCTCCCTCTATATACAGTGTAACATGGTTCCATCTATATACAGTGTAACATGGCTCCCTCCATATACAGTGTAACATGGCTCCCTCCATATACAGTGTAACATGGCTCCCTCCATATACAGTGTAACATGGCTCCCTCTATATACAGTGTAAACATGGCTCCTCTCTATATACAGAGTAACATGGCTTCCCTCTATATACAGTGTAAACACAGCTCCTCTCTATATACAGAGTAACATGGCTCCCTCTATATACAGTGTAAACATGGCTCCTCTCTATATACAGAGTAACATGGCTTCCCTCTATATACCGTGTAAACATGGCTCCCTCTATATACAGAATAACATGGCTCCCTCTATATACAGAATAACATGGCTCCCTCTATATACCGTGTAAACATGGCTCCCTCTATATACAGAATAATATGGCTCCCTCTATATACAGAGTAACATGGCTTCCCTCTATATACCGTGTAAACATGGCTCCCTCTATATACAGTGTAAACATGGCTCCTCTCTATATACAGAGTAACATGGCTTCCCTCTATATACCGTGTAAACATGGCTCCCTCTATATACAGAATAACATGGCTCCCTCTATATACAGTGTAAACATGGCTCCTCTCTATATACAGAGTAACATGGCTCCCCTCTATATACAGTGTAAACACGGCTCCCTCTATATACAGAGTAACATGGCTCCCTCTATATACAGAGTAACATGGCTTCCCTCTATATACCGTGTAAACATGGCTCCCTCTATATACCGTGTAAACATGGCTCCCTCTATATACAGAATAACATAGCTTCCCTCTATATACAGAGTAACATGGCTCCCTCTATATACTGTGTAAACATGGCTCCCTCTATATACAGAATAACATGGCTCCTCTCTATATACAGAGTAACATGGCTTCCCTCTATATACCGTGTAAACATGGCTCCCTCTATATACCGTGTAAACATGGCTCCCTCTATATACCGTGTAAACATGGCTCCCTCTATATACAGAATAACATGGCTCCCTCTATATACTGTGTAAACATGGCTCCCTCTATATACAGAATAACATGGCTCCCTCTATATACAGTGTAAACATGGCTCCTCTCTATTTACAGAGTAACATGGCTTCCCTCTATATACCGTGTAAACATGGCTCCCTCTATATATACAGAATAACATAGCTCCCTCTATATACAGTGTGAACATGGCTCCTCTCTATATACAGAGTAACATGGCTCCCTCTATATACAGTGTAAACATGGCTCCTCTCTATATACAGAGTAACATGGCTTCCCTCTATATACCGTGTAAACATGGCTCCCTCTATATACAGAATAACATGGCTCCCTCTATATACAGAATAACATGGCTCCCTCTATATACAGTGTAAACATGGCTCCCTCTATATACAGTGTAAACATGGCTCCTCTCTATATACAGAGTAACATGGCTCCCCTCTATACAGGGGCGTACCTGGAGCATTTGGCACCCGGGGCGGATGCTTTATTTGGCACCCCCTCCCAAACTTTGAAATGTAAAAAACAACTGCAATTTTTTTAAATGTATGTGTATGCAGTGTGTGTACAGTGTGTGTACAGTGTGTGTATATTGTGTGTATAGTGTGTGTGTATAGTGTGTGTATAGTGTATGCAGTGTGTGTGTATAGTGTGTATGCAGTGTGTGTATAGTGTGTGTGTGTGTATAGTGTGTATGCAGTGTGTGTAGTGTGTGTATATTGTGTGTATAGTGTGTGCAGTGTGTGTATAGTGAGTGCGCAGTGAGTATAGTGTGTATGCAGTGTGTGTATAGTGTGTATAGTGTGTATGCAGTGTGTATAGGGTGTATGCAGTGTGTGTATAGTGTGTGCAGTGTGTATAGTGCGTGCAATGTGTATAGTGTATGCAGTGTGTGTAGTGTGTGTATATTGTGTTCAGTGTGTATGCAGTGTGTGCATAGTGTGTACAGTGTGTGCATATATATTGTGTGTATAGTGTGTGTATAGTGTGTGTAGTGTGTGTATGCAGTGTGTATAGTGTGTGTATAGGGTGTATGCAGTGTGTGTATGGGGTGTATGCAGTGTGTGTATGGGGTGTATGCAGTGTGTGTATGGGGTGTATGCAGTGTGTGTATAGTGTGTGCAGTGTGTGTATAGTTAGTGCAGTGTGTGTATAGTGTATGCAGTGTGTGTATAGTGTATGCAGTGTGTGCAGTGTGTGTATAGTGTGTACAGTGTGTGCATAGTGTGTACAGTGTGTGTGCAGTGTGTGCAGTGTCTGTAGAGTGTGTATAGTGTGTGCAGTGTGTGCATAGTGTGTGCAGTGTGTGTATAGTGTGTGCAGTGTGTATATTGTGTGCATAGTGTGTATAGTGTGTGTAGTGTGTGTGCAGTGTGTGTATAGTGTGTATATAGTGTGTATGCAGTGTGTGTATAGTTAGTGCAGTGTGTGCAGTGTGTGTATAGTGTGTGTAGAGTGTGTGCAGTGTATGCAGTGTCTGTAGAGTGTGTATAGTGTGTGTAGAGCGGCGGGTGGGGGCCCTAAATGAAAATCCCCCCCCTCCCCCATCAAAGGTGACTAGGGGTCCCCAAGCCCCTAGTCACACAACCAAATAAAAAAGCCCCTTCCTACCCCCCTTACCCTAAAAAATAGTGAGGGGGGAATAAAATTACTACCCTGAAAAGTAAAATTCAACTTACTATCCAACGTCTTCTTTTTTCTAAAATCTTCATTTTTCAGCCCCAAAAAAGGCCAAATAAAAAGCCATCATACCCGTCGAACTTAAAAATAAAATAAAAAACCCGAGCGCAAAAAAAAATTAATCCATCTTCACCCATGGAGGGCTCCGTGTCAGTGTGTATCAGGGATCCTTAGGATAGGTGTCAATCCATATCTGCCAAGTGACCCTATGTAGGGGGAACAGTCCCTATTCTGCTCTGTGTCAGTGTCTGGAGGGAGTATCTGCAGTAACACAGGGTGTCTGGAGGGAGTATCTGCAGTAACACAGGGTGTCTGGAGGGAGTATCTGCTTGTAACATTTATATGCACTAAAAAAAAATAATAATGAAATTGACAAAAATAAATAAAATGGTTGCAGCTTCCGAAATAATCTAAAATGGATGCTGTCCAGTAGGTGGGAGGGTCTGCTAGGGAGGATGTGCTGCTGATTGGCTGTAATGTATCTGCTGACTGTGAGGTACAGGGTCAAAGTTTACTCAATGATGACGAATAGGGGGCGGACCGAACACCGCATGTGTTCGCCCGCGGTGGCGGACGCGAACATGCTATGTTCGCCAGGAACTATTCGCCAGCGAACCGTTCAGGACATCACTAGTTCTGACCAATACAAAACCAAAACAAAAAACTTAGAATGTAACATATATGTTTGTTCAACCATAATTGGCCTCTTTCATATTAAGTGCACCCACATTTATTATATATCATTATGTTCAGGAGAAACATGGCTTTCATTTCACATCATATATTAATATAAGAAACAATTTAATATGAATAAAGTCTAGAAATTAATAAATTGTGTTTTCCCCCCCCAAATTCTGCATGGCAATTTAACTGTGACTCTCATAAAACTGTGAGCTTTTACTACTATAAAATATTTGTATGCTGTGATGTCCAGCAAGTACAGCAGTGCCCACCATGTACAGGTTTCATGGAGTTTTGGAAAGTTACAGCAATAAATTAAGAGCGTGCCCGTTTTAGTTTTTACATGTTAAAATTTGCCAGATTGATTTACTACGCCTATTGGGCCTTAGATCATGTGGCTGCCCAGGAAGGAAAATGACCCCCATCATGGCATACCATTTGCAAAAGTAGACAACCCAGGGTATTTAAAATTGGGTATGTCCAGTCTTTTTTCGTAGAAACTTACAAACTCTGACCAAAGTTAATAGTCATATTACTTTTTTGCACTTTTCACATAAAAACTGTACTTTTACTGATGATATCACTATATGATTTACTGCTCTAAAACACTCATATTTGTGTTTAGCAATGTTTCACTAGTAAAAAAGTACCCTCCATGTGCAGGTTTTATGGGGTTTTGGAAAGTACACGGTTAAATATAGGGCTTGCAAATTCAATTATCTGGACTTTCTACCTGGGTTGTTAGGTAGGTCCCTAAATATATCAATTAAAAAAAAAATCACATAATTATGTAAAACTAATATATAAATTTATTATTTATATAGCACCTATAAATTACGCAGAGCTTTACAATGGGTGGACGAACATACATGTAGTTGTAACCAGACAAGTTGGACACACAGGAACAGAGGGGTTGAGGGCCCTGCTCAATGAGCTTACATGTAGAGGGACTGGGGTAAAGTGACACAAAAGGTAAGGATAGTATTAGACTAATGACAGTTGCAAGAGAGCAATCAGTCGGGAGCTATTAACAGTTTAATTGATACGCTTTTATGAAGAAGTGGGTTTTTAAAGATTTTTTTGAAATAGTGGAGACTGGGTGAGCATATACACACAGAATGAAAAAGAAAAAAAAAAATATATATATATATATATATATATATATATATATAAAAAATGTCCAAATACTTGCACTCCTGGGATAATAAGTTAGTGCCCGGTGCTTATAAAGCAAATAGAATAGAATCAACAAAATAGTAGGAAATAGCACTCCAAGGACATCAAAAAATATGGTGAAAAAATAACTTAGCTTTTATTCAGCAACTGCCACAGAGAATCAACGTTTCAGTTCTAGTACAGAACTTTCGTCAGGATAAGGTGCATTACATAAACCAACATTTATATAACAAAAAATACAAATTACATCAATACAATGTATACAAAACAGGTGAGGCTTACCCTAATCCCTGTGTAGTCCCCATGGTGATCGACAAAATCGTGGGTAAACTTGACCCCTGGATATGTATTCAGCAGCTGGTTTGTGCTGCTGTATGACCTCACTTTCTGGCGGTAGCTGGAGCCAACGGCAGTCAGTGTTGACATGTCGTCATGGCAACCAGTCGCTCGTGCAGAGCTAGGCAGGGGGACTGAAACAGAGGGCGGGGCTAGGGGGAGCGAGGGGGAGCGATCAGAGATTGTGCCGATCTGTAGCTGAGCCTACAGAGCACGGAGTACAAGTTACTGCCCACAGTGAGGGAGGACTTATCTCTCTACACTGTGTGACTAGAATAGAGGGGCTGTTTGTATCCTTTGATGATACAGCATCCAGATAGAGAGAACTGAGGGTCTATATACATAGGGTCTATATAGAAAAAGCCATAGAAAAGGCTAGTCTGGAGCCATGTAGGATTATAATGTGGTGATGCAAATAATGCCACCATAGGTGGAATGCTAATAAATATCTAGAGTTCAAGGCTAGGGATGGGAGCTAATGTTTACTGTTAGGTGGAGATAGGCCAATGGTGCAAGTAATAGCTCAATATGTGAAGTATAGCAGGAGCTTAGTATCTTAGTGTATAGTGCTGATGGTGGTACTGAAAGGCCACAGAACGGGGTGATACAAGTAACCTGTTATCGTTCTTTACATAGGGCCCTAAGTTGCACAATGAGATCACACTACTTATATGGAGACAAGCATATGAACCCCTGAAAAAAAATCATACACATATAAATAAATAAATAAAGATATACATTTTCTATCTGTGCCGATGGGTGTGTCTTGTGACTAGTCAATGGAGTAAATTGCCGCTGGAGATGTAACGGTGTCTTCAAACCCCCTAAAGCCAAATGTCTTACAAAGCCAGTATAATCAGTGCATACATAGAAGAATAGAAATGCTTCATGTCCTGGATATTATAGCTAACCAAATGGTCAAGATTCCGCCCAAAATTTATGTATCAGGACATGACGAAACAGTCAATGAAACCACGGTTCAATAAACATAGGTATGGAAACATTCAGACATTCAAGCAATATTTGTATACAGTGGTGGCCTATTCATTAGTCCGGTATCTGTAACATATAGACTTTAGAGTATCAAAATTCCAGTCGGAAGGACTAACATGTCATAGAAAAATACCTAGAGTGTATTTTTCATTTAATCCTCTAGGTTGCACAGTGTCCAGTGTTCGGATCCAGTAGAGCTCTCTTTGCAATAGGTGGTGGAATATGGTCATATATATATATATATATATATATATATATATATATATATATATACACACACACACACACACACACACACTGAACAAAATTATAAACACAACACAAAAGGCCTATTTCTTAAATATTGCTCACAAATCTGTCTAAATGTGTTAGTGAGTACTTCTCCTTTGCCAAGATAATCTACCTCACAGGTGTGGCATATCAAGATGCTAATGATACAGCATGCAAGCAGGAGGGAAGGAAGGGGGAGTGTCTGGCTAATTCTGCAGACAGCTACTGTAGCGCAGCCGCCTGATATGACTTCCCATGCTGTATGCGCATATCCGTTGGCCGGCGTGGACTAATGCTTAGCGCTCTTGCAGCGGTCAGAGCACGCAATCGTCCATGGTAAGGCAGACAGGAAACAGGCAGGAAAGATCTATCAGGTATATGTGTCTGAAAACATGGTGGTTGTAATTGTAAGCCTTAAAGGAACACTACAATTACCATAATCAATACAGTGTTTTGTAGTTGATAAAGTGCTTGGAGTGTTCCTTTAAGGGTGTTTTAATGTGTACTAGAATGGTTAGAGAGTGCAGGACAACTTTTCCAGAAAAGCGTTAATATGGTTATTTTAATGAAATTCTCGCACACCTGCCATCTAATAAAACCGTATCAGTTGCTAAACCACAGATTCCTAGCCACCAAAGTGTGAAGTATTTCAACCTCACATGGAAATCCTATTTCCTGAACCTCTCTTTGTTTATTGAAACTCAGGAAGAAGGGCATAAAATAGAACACAAACAGTTGCCCTGTAGGGGCCCAACAAATTGCACTTAACTCTGGATAAACAAACATTGCAGGGCTCTTGTTTGAGCAATGAATGTAAACCTGCCTTTAATGAGACTCTGATGTCACAGCGTTTAGAATACAGAGCAGAGAGTTGTTCATGATTTTGTGTCCTATCTCAGAGGCAACATCATTTTTCTTTTGATAGATCCCGGAAGGTTGTACCCTAGTTCTGTAGTAATACTTGCAAACCATGACAAATAGTTGATATAATTCAATAGTAAATATAGTTCAGTCCGCATTAGAATGTCCTAGAAAGAGATAATTCCTTTGAGGTCGGTATGCAAATATATATATATATATATATATATATATATATATATATATATATATATAGTTCAAAGGACTCTTCAGAGTGTCTTTGTACATACCTTCAGTTATTTACATATTTTGAAACTAAAATCTTTATTGAATAACATTACTATTCCTCTGTAAAGGGACACGCTAAGAACCATTGTGGTTATTACATACTGTGGTCCAGTGCTAAACAATATCTACCTATGGGGGAAGGCCTAAAGCATACGCGGTGCTTGCCATGCATACACATTAGGTTCCACCTTGGCACTGATTGTGGCCGGAGGCAGAGAGGTAGCCAGGGCTAAGAGACCTTGGCGCTGGAATAAGGCGAGTGAGAATTATTTTTTTTTTTTACCTTTTAACTGCCAGGAGATGGGCTGTAAGGGAGGGGTTGGGGCAATGGAACACTTTAGTGTTTGGAATACAGCTTTGTTTTCCTAACACTAAAAAGTGGTCTTTTAAATTAAGTCACCAGAGTAATCCAAGTTAATTTATTTAGCAAATTCTTTTTACAGAATTCGTTTGAAACTTGGATTTTGATAAATATGCAAAACCCCTTATTTTATAATAATACCAAATGTGACTAGCTCATTCGATCGCGCTGATTAAATTTCATGTGGAATTGTAGTTAGTAAATATGAAACTTGCAAACTCTGTTGCATTTTCGGCTATTTTTGAATTTTCTCCAACTGTGTAACGATCATTGTTTAGTGAATAAATCCCAATGTTCCTATTTCTCTTCCTCATTTGCGGTGTGTGTGCGCTGGCTGTGCCTGGATTTGTGATTTGCTAAATCTTTGTTATAAAACTAAATAAAAATAAGCATCAAAGGAAAAAAGGTCTAGGTGATTTTCAATATTTTATTCAGAGATTTAATTTTTAGAAAAATTACGGTTTCCCTTTTCTAGCAAAAATTCTTTGAAAAATGCATGCACACCATTTTTTTTTTTTTTGCAATTTGAATCTAGCAATTGTTACTTTGTATAGAATGAACTGTCAACTGCATTAAAAAGTAATCACCGCACATCCCCATCTGATTTATGTAATAAACATTTACTTGAAGATACATGTGAATTGATAGTAAACAGACAAATCTAGAATGCCCTTTTTCTGACCTCTCATGGAAGTGGTAAAACAACAATCCTCCTCTCTAGGTCTGTGTGAGGTGCACTTACAAAAATAACAAACTGCTGTGTAAATCAAGTTAGAATACAAAAGCAAACATAATGGTTCAATCATAAAGTAATTGAGGTAAAGGTAGGCGTGCCCTGCACAGCAGGTAGAAACGACGTAATTTTCTTTTAACAACATGTAGAATAGATCTACACCTGGGATTGGTAATTCTAAACCCCCAAGATGTTTTGACACTGCATCGTCTATAGTGGTAGTTCACATTCACAAACCAATGATATTTAAAGGCCAGCTGTCAATGACCAAGACATTCAGAGCTATTTGATGATAAGCACATGAAAAGTGCTGCATTCACAGTTAATTTTTGTTCCTTCCATGATTAATTCGTCATTATTACCCTTGGAGACAGTATGTTTACCATTTACTGATTGTCCTTGTATCCCTAAATCCTTATGCTAAACTGGTACCCTAATTCTGTAACTCTAATCCTGGATATTACTAACCCTAGCTAACCCAAACTTTGGTTATCTCTATCACTACCCCTAGGTGTCTCTTGTTACCCATACATATTCCTAGTTTACAACAACCATTGCAAAACCTGTCCTAACCATAGCTTACTGTAACCTTACCCTAAACCTAGCTAACTCTATACTTCTATACCTAAACTGGGACGACAGGCAAAGACTGTTGTGGAATCATAGGCTGTCTAAAGATTCAGATGACAAATGCCATCTGATGTGCCTGTATATGGCAAACCGTGGTACCATTTGCAGATCCCAGGGGGGGAAGCACCACTGGAAGTGCTCCTTGAGCAGTTTTAGGCAACCTTTGGCACTCCAGATGTTTTGGACTACATCTGCCTTGATGCTATGCCAGTATTATGGCTGTAAGAGCATTATGGGAGATGTAGTCCACGACATATGGAGTGCCAAAGGTTGCCTTCCCCTGTCCTAGAGTAGCCAGTGGCAATTATTCAGCTAGAAGGGGCAGGAGCTACTAGAGATGGGCATGGGAAGAATTTTTACTTCTCTTTGTTTCCGCTCATTCCAATAATTGTTGATTGATCGATTTCAACATCGATTCAGTTTGATACGAAAATTGATTCAAGTTTTGTTTATAAAACTAATTTCAGGTATCCGTTAATCCCTACGGGAATTAATTAATCCAAATAGTGGCAGTCACAATAATCTTTATACATAATAATATATAAAGAGCAAAGAATATGATATCTCTGAGAATGGACAAAAGCTTAGAGGAACTCAGTAGCTTGCCCTTCGGTAAATCCCCATTAAGGTCTCAAAATAGTTTTGCTCCCTTGTGCGATTACAGAGAGAATCAATTTCAAAGAATTTATCAGACTGATCCCACTCATAAGGGCAGTCCAGCACCGACGTGCCAGCAAATTCTCTCTGCACTAGAGATACAGCAACCCAGGGGATCGTTTCGACCTTCTTTGGGCCTAATCAGCGAGGTGTTGCTGATAACCCTCTAGGCACAGTGAACATAGGCACAGCTTTGGCGGTTCCCTCTCGATGCACTCAGGCGTGTTTGACGGGAGGGACAGACAGCCGGCAACCCTGTGACACATGGACCCGCAGGAAGCTCCAGCCGAACCCACATGTAAACTCCACATACTCTTGGGCGCACATGCGCCCGAAAGCTGGCCTCTTAAAGAGACAGAACACCTGACATGGTTTAAAGGAACTAATCACTTTTCAGCCAATAGTATGTGAGATGTGAATACCTCTCCCCTATATAATCCCAGCCTACCCTTACCTCGATGCTCAGTTATACACTTCTGTGAATCCTTTCTTCATCTGACCCTTGACCTATCTGCCTGTTATACCGTTCCTGAACCTGCGCTGCCTGTGCCCGACCTTGGTTTACCCTGTCTACGAGATCATCTTATCCCTATTTGGTACCTTGCTTTTGTCTCAGTACCGCCTCCTTGGCCCTACCAGTCAAAAAATCCCAACAATGGGATGCACATCTGGATAACCATTTTTGACTTGGGGAGAGCCATATTAGCATAACAAAAAACAGGAATATAAAGAGTACGGACAAAAGCTTAAAGGAACTCTTGCCCTTTAGTAAATCCCTGCTTCGGTAAATCCCAGTTTAATAATATATAACAGTATATATCTGTATTGTTTTACTTATACATGCACTCATAAGAACAGCAGCTGGTCAATGACTGAATTAAATTTCTTTAGTGGCCGATTAGTTTATTTGGTTAATTGTTAATTTATTGACCAATATTAGTTTTCAAACTAAATCAACAAAAAAATGATTTTTCTTTAATTGTTTGATTGGGCGGGAAAAAAAATGCACACATCTAAAGCTACCATATGATATTGGAGTCAGTCCCAGAGCATTGGGGATCACCTTCAATCAATGTTTTGTGTTTGGGCATAGTAATATTTTATTTTGCTTTGCCAGAGCCCAGAACAACATTTTTATAAACTTCATAGTATAGAGGGAGCTCAGTCTCTGCTTACCCACCTGCTCAGATGCATTCCTTTGTGGTATATATTGAGAGAATGGTTACAAGGGGATATTAAGACATTTCTGAATAAAAGGTGCTGATTTTTTTTAACATGCTAACAAAAATTACAAAAAGATTAGCAGAAAAATATATGCACAATAAAGATACAACATGCAAAAAGACATCTAGAGAACAATATACACAAAAGGGGTGCAGGGATTCAGTAATAAAAGGAAAGCTGCTAAACAGATGCTTTTTCAACCAACTTATACACACCCACTCCCTCAGTAGGCTTCCTTACACATTTCACCACGAGTGAACTGGTCTGTGCATGCAAGAAAGCCACATGGCCCCCCAGTTGGCAGCAACATGACCGCAAGGGAAAGAGGAACACTAATTTTTTTGTGCTCTGGGACTTGGGCGGAGAGCACTAGAGAGAACTTGGAAATGAACTGGGCAGAAATGAGTGACAGATGGCAAATAGTTCACTTTATAGTTTATGATGGTATAACATCCACTTAAATATCTCAATGGTATTGGAACAAACAGGTATACAGGAAGCAGTATGGTTAAAAGGGGGGATTTTAACAGCATACCAGACACTATCCTAGAGTGCCTCTTTCATACAAGCTTTCTGTTCTGATAATGTAGAGAATTGAGGAATTCTGGATCATAGTAAGTATCCCTTCAATATATTTCTCTTTGATTAATTGGATAAGAAGTTCTTGACCCCCACTAGGGGGAGGGTTCACTAAATTCAAGGTGAGTATAAGTAAAACAAAAGTCTTCTAATATTTCAACAATCAATGAAGGTTCACAATAATTATTGATATTTTTCATTAGTTTATGGAAGCTCCACTCTAGGATATGTCAAGTTTTCTGTCTTAAGAGATATATATTTGGAATCCAGACTAAGGCAAACAAATGAGAAGTTCAAATTCCATTCCAAGTCAAAATCCAAGAATTAGATGATAAGCGAGAGTCCAATAAGATACTCCAAGAGACAGGCCAGGTCAAATTTCAATTGAGAGGTGATAAAGTAGCATCCAATAAACAATTTCCAAAATCCACTCCAAGTCAAAATCCAGTTAATATACACAAGAAGGGTAAAATCCAGAAATTAGTTCTACAAGTCTAAAGCCAGGTTGTTACAATTTGTTTTTTGTTAAGGCCCAATCTACGTGGCACATGCGGTACTATGTCCTACCCATTCTTTTGCCACAATTACAAAAGTGTAATTAATAATATTTTAGGGTTATAGAAGAGGTGATGTCTGCAATGTAAATCTAGAAACAGGGAAAACCTGGCATTAGTGTAATGGTAGATTTAATACCAAGTCATCAGCAAAGGCAACGAGCCACTGAATATTTAAAGCATTTTACTTATAAATGTACTTTATGATGATAAAAATGGACGAACACAGGTACTAATAGAGCTAATAAGTGCAGAGTCCAGGTTTCATAATATAAATACAGTTGTAATCAAAATTATTCAACCTCAGGTTTATTGTCAAAATGTACAGACTTTCAACTGTTTGCAATGAACAAATCAAACAAAAGCAATTGAAATAGCTCAACACAACAAATGCTTTAAGTGGTTTCCCCAAATTTAACTGAAATGCAACTTATAATGACTTCTCCAGTATCATAATTATTCAACTCCTTTAGTGGCAAGCATCTTTAGTACCTAGTAGAGCACCCTTTTTCTGTTATGACCTGCTGCAAATGAGATTCATTGCCAAACACCAGCTTCTGGCAGCATTTTTGAGGAATTTTAGCACAATAAGCACAATTGAGCTAATAAGCAATGGCCTCCAGTTCAGTAATATTCTTGGGTTTGCATGCTGCCTTCTTAAATCCCACCAGAGATTTTCTATAGAGTTTAAGTTAGGTGACTGTGATGGCCACTGTAGAATTTTAAGGACTTCTTCTGCAACCAAGCATTGGTGGAATTTGAGGTATGATTGGGATGATTATCTTGTTGGAATGTCCAATGACGCCCAAGCTTCAGCTTCCTCACAAACAGCATGACATTTTCTCCTAAGATGTCCTGATACGTCAATGAATCCATCTTGCCTTCCACACGCTGCAGGTTTCCAGTGCTGGAGGATGCAAAGCAGCCCTGGAGCATCACCAAGCCACCACCATACTTAACCGTAAGCAGAGTCTAATTTTCAGTGTATGGTTCATTCTTTCTCCTCCAGACTTTTTTCTATAGAACAGAATCCCAAAACGTTGCATCAGTAGTGGTGCACATCTTTGAGTTCTGGCATGAAAACCTTCTGTGTTTAGTATGCGCCCTACTGTGCTCACTGAAACCTGGAAGTCTTGCTGCAGGTCTTTTGCACTTGAGGGTTTTTCACAACCTGCCTCAGAAGTCTAGTTGCAGCCATTGACAGCTTCTTTTTTCTGCCCACGTCCAGTTAGTGTAACCGGTATTGACAAATGCCATTCAGTGACTAGCTCCCTTTCCTAGATGTGGCACACAGCATTGGTGTGCATAAGGAGTGTCTCTTATGCACACCTATGCTCTTTGTCACATTGTAGAAATGGCCTAGTCACTAGTCAAAGCCTAGTCAAAGCTAGTCACTGAATGGCATTTGTTGTTGTAACTTCAAAAAGTATCCCAATATCTAGTAGATAAGATATTAATTGATATTATAACTTAGTTGATGCTGTCACAATGTAAAATCTAAATTTTACTGGTCATGAATATTACAAATAACATAATTAACACCTTTATTGTTTTTCATTTTATTTTTTTGTTAAAAGTGTTCGCATAAAAAATGTAATTAATGGAAATATATTATTCTATCCTACTACTTCTATCCTGAAAAAAAACTGCTACAATAAAAATGTAAAATAAGAAGTTGGAATCAATAACTTTATACAGGAAAATGGGAACCGCGACTCATACATTGGATATCTCATCAGCTTTTAACATGTCTAAAATCCCTTTACTTCCTCTGGCTGTCTCAGTTTACCCAGCAGTACCAGGCTAATAGATATACCTTCTTCATTCTTCTCTTGGAATCTGTTCTACAGATCATCAGCTGACAGATGATAGATTGAGTTTTTACCCTAGAGGTGGCTGCATGCCTGTTACTAAATGTGATACATGCTACATGAGCAACGGGAAAAACCATCACATGAGATGATGAATTACGCAGCACATCCCTATGCAGGTAAAAAATAGATCATAAATCACTCCGAGTAACATTACTACTAAACTTAATAAATTAAATGTAAACTATTCTGTAACCCATTCAATGACTGAAAAGGCTGCAATCATTATGTTTTACCATTAAAGTCTCAGTAGTATTAAATCAGGCTTGAATCTCTGTTTAACCTCCATATGACCTTGGCAATTTGCTTCTCAAAGTCTTGTTTGGCAAGTGTGAAGGCATATCTATCACCTTTGAGAATTTTTCCCTGCTCTTAGAAAATACTTTATGAAATACTAGTTATAAATTAAAATGAATATCTCATCCGTACATTTCCATCTCTTTTATTGGCAGTGTATGTTATATATCGTAAGTTCCACCAGTTCAAATTTGCCAGGATAGTCCTGCAATTTGAGGTACAGTCCAAGAAAAAATACATCCAGGAGACCTGTAGATTTTAAAATACAGGAGTGGACTTGGCACTTGGACCATGCACAGCAGTATTTCAGCAGTGTTTCATGCATGGTCCATCTTCAGGGTGCTGGTTGTCAGTAGGTGCTCTCTGCAGCCTACGCTATTCCCTGCGCTATTTTGTACAAGTGTATAGTACTGATGTGGACTCTTATCCTAGCAGACGAGGTGCCAGGAGCTGAAGTTCGAAAATGGCGGTGTCCTCGTTGACAGCATCAAGTAAGTATACTGCACCTCTGTGCCACCACCCCCAAAAAAGTAATGCCACCATTCGTAGTCTTGGCAATATATGTTCTCAGAAGGCGAAAGAACCACTTTAAATAGCTGATCTGGAAAAATTCTTCAATTCAGCTACACTGATCAGCCATGGCATTAATCACACCTGGTTAATATTGAGTAAGTCCTGCTCGTACTGCCAAAACAGAGGTACATGTTAGACATGTGCATGGGGAACATTTTCGGTTCGGCATTCCGAAATTCGGGACTTTCGCAAATCGGGACTTCGGTAATTCAGCACTTCAACACTTCGGAACTTTGGCAACTTCGGAATTTCAGGACTTCGGCACTTCGGGATTTCTCTTGCAGCCACTTTGTAGATAACTCCCTAATTCCCACGGAATTAGGGAGTTAACTACCAAAAGGCTGAAAGACCTAAATTGGTCTTTCAGCCAAATTTACTAATACTAAGTAAAAATGATTTAGTATTAGTAAATTTTTCCCCTACTCGCAATACTGCGAGTAGGGGCATGTCTAGTAAACAGTGAGCAGCCTGTGGCTGCTCACTGTTAAAAAAATAAAATAAAAATTAGGGTCCCCCCTCCCGAGCCCCCACCCGCGACGTGCGAGTGGGGGTTTTTAAACTAAAGGGCCTATTGCCTCCACGGCCCCCAGGGTGGGGGCCCTAAAGTAAAATGATGGGGGGGACCTATTGTCCTCCCCCCGGCCTCCACCCCTGAGCGGTGGGTGGGGGCCCTAAATACTAATAAGAGGGGAAACCTAATGTCCTCCCCCTGGCCCCCACCCCTGAGCGGCGGGTGGGGGCCCTACAGTAAAATAAGGGGGGGGACCTAATGTCCTCCCCCCTGGCCCCCACCCCTGAGCGGCGGGTAGGGGCCCTAAATTGGAATAAGGGGGGGACCTAATGTCCTCCCCCCTGGATCCCACCCCTGAGCGATGGGTGGGGGCCCTAAATACTAATAAGGGGGGGACCTAAGGTCCTCCCCCCTGGCCCCCACCCCTGAGCGGCGCGTGGGGGCTCTAAATACCAATAGGGGGGACCTATTGTCCTCCCCCCGGCCCCTACCCCTGCGCGGCGGGTGGGGGCCCTAACAAAAAATTTAAACCCCCCAGGTGACTAGGTGTCCCCAAACCCCTAGTCACCCCCTCCCCCCCCCCAAAAAAAAATAACCCCCTACCTATCCCCCTCACCCTAAAAATAATGAGGGGGGGACCTTTAACTAAGTACCTGTAGGCTGCTCCCTGATTTGCTCCCCCCCTGCCACAGTGTATTTTACAGTCCAGCACATTAGTTTTGCGGATTCCCTCAGTAACTGTGATCAGAACCAGAGCTTGAGATCTCCATTCAGGCTGCTGATTCCCGTGATTAGTGTTGGTCTTCCAAGCAGGCGAGCCATGCCCATATGAGTACCCCTTTGTGGACCATGGTCTAGGAGCGTTACAAGACGCGAGCGCATGGCCCTCTCAGCACGTTCCTCCACTTCCTCGGTGGTGTCACCACAGTAAGGCCTCTCATAGAAGGCCTTGGTTCTTCATGGCATCCTGAAGGGCCATCTGGGGCTTCAGCTGGTACTGGAAATATCTCTGATTGCTGCAGAGTTGTGACCATAGTCACTCAAAAGCTTTGGCAATACACTCTTTGCAGGAGGCCTTCGTTGTGAGCAGTTTCTGTACTGCAGGCTTCCTGCCGGCGGCCTTTTTGGAGCTCACGGTGCAGGAAGTCTGTGCTTACAGCCGTGAGTAGGTCAGCACTCAAGTGGGAACCGGGATACCCCCACCGGTCCAGAGAGAAGGGGGGGTTAACAGGGCTGCAAAGAGGCTTCAGCCACGTGCGCTCACCGGGCCGGGAGATCAGTCGCTTTCCCCAGTCGCCGGGCACACTAGGCCTCAGATCTAAGTCGAGGTAAGAACCCGTCAGACCGGAATGATTAAATCTGAAATTGGTGCAGGCTGCCACACTGTCTGTCTGCAACTGCAATAGGGTGATCTCTGCTTAGCTTAGAGGTGATATAACCTTATTAGTGATGTCCCGAACAGTTCGCTGGCGAATAGTTCCTGGCGAACATAGCTTGTTCGCCACGGACGGCGAACATATGCAATATTCGGTCCGCCCCTATTCGTCATCATTGAGTAAACTTTGACCCTGTACCTCACAGTCAGCAGACACATTAAAGCCAATCAGCAGTAGACCCTCCCTCCCAGACCCTCTCACCTCCTAAACCGCATACAATTTAGATTAAAGCTGCATTCTTTTTTTTTTTTTTTAGACAGAAGTGTGTTATATTTGAGCATGCTACGCTGAATGTGCGTATATCATGGCTAGTTGCACTGAGGGTATGAGTATATAGCAGTACATTGCTGTGAAAGATGGCTGTCATGTTTAGGGTGTAGCTCTCACGTCAGAGGCGGCTCTCTAATTAGGTGGTTTAGGCGGCCGCCTAAGGCCTCGCACTGGCTGGGGCTCGTGGCTGCCTAAACCGCCTGTGGGCAGACTGTGTCAGGTCCTCAGTCACTGACCGAGGACCTGACACCAGGAGGGTGGCCCGGCGGCTTGCCCGGTATGCCGCCAGGTGCGAGGCCCCTCCTGGCTGCCCAGCCAGCCACCGCAGACACTGGTCTGCAGCTCCGCAGTGAGCAGAGCCTAAGACCATGTGTCTCGCGAAAACCGGCCAATCAGAGCGTTGCCGCGGGTTACCACGGCAACGCTCTGATGCTCTCGCGAGATTACATGGTCTGCAGCTCTGCGGAGCTGCAGACCGGGAGCAGTGGACACCGGACCACCAGGGAGCCCACTGGACCACCAGGGACTAAAGGTAGGCTCTCTCACCCCCCACCACACTCAGACTCCTCACCACCCTCCGCACCACCCTCAGCCTCACCACCCTCCCCACCACCCTCAGCCACATCACCTTCCCTACAACCCTGAGCCTCACCACCCTCCCCACCACCCTCAGCCTCCCTACCACCCTCAGCCTCACCACCCTCCCCACCACCCTCAGCCTCACCACCCTCAGCCTCCCTACCACCTTCAGCCTCACCACCCTCCCCACCACCTTCAGTCTCACCACCCTCCCCACCACCCTCAGCCTCACCACCTTCCTCACCACCCCCACCACCCACAGCACCCCACAAGCCTCAGCACCCTCACCACCCTCAGCCTCAGTCCCCCCACCACCCTCAGCCTCACCACCCCCACCACCCTCAGCCTCCCCACCTTCCCCAATACCCTCAGCCTCCCAACCCTCCCCACCACCCTCAGCCTCACCACCCCACCAGCCTCAGCACCCCCCACCACCTGCAGCCTCACCAACCCCCACCACCCTAAGCCTCAGCACCCTCAGCCTCACTACCACCCTCAGCCTCCTCACCCTCCCTACCACCCTCAGCCTCACCACCCTCAGCCTCCCTACCACCCTCCCCACCACCCTCAGCCTCCCCACCACCTTCAGCCTCCCCAGCCTCCCCACCACCTTCAGCCTCACCACCCTCCCCACCACCCTCAGCCTAACCAGCCTCACCACTCTCCCCACCACCCCCACCACCCTCAGCACCCCACAACCCTCAGCCTCAGCACCCCCCACCACCCTCAGCCTCAGCACCCCCCACTACCCTCAGCCTCACCACCCCCACCACCCTCAGCCTCCCCACCCTCCTCAATACCCTCAGCCTCATCACCCTCCCCACCACCCTCAGCCTCACCCTCCCTACCACCCTCAGCCTCACCACCCTCCCCACCACCCTCAGCCTCCCTACCATCCTCAGCCTCACCACCCTCCCCACCACCCTCAGCCTCACCACCCTTAGCCTCCCTACCACCTTCAGCCTCACCACCCTCACCACCCTCCCCACCACCCTCAGCCTCACCACCCTCCCCACCATCCCCACCACCCTCAGCACCCCACAACCCTCAGCCTCAGCACCCCCCACCACCCTCAGCCTCAGCACCCCCCACCACCCTCAGCCTCACCACCCCCACCACCCTCAGCCTCCCCACCCTCCCCAATACCCTCAGCCTCACCACCCTCCCCACCACCCTCAGCCTCACCCTCCCTACCACCCTCAGCCTCACCAGCCTCCCCACCACCCTCAGCCTCCCTACCACCCTCAGCCTCACCACCCTCCCCACCACCCTCAGCCTCACTACCCTTAGCCCCCCTACCACCTTCAGCCTCCCCACCCTCCCCACCACCTTCAGCCTCACCACCCTCCCCACTACCCTCAGCCTCACCACCCTCCCAACCACCCCACCACCCCCACCACCCTCAGCACCCCAAAACCCTCAGCCTCAGCACCCCAAAACCCTCAGCCTCAGCACCCCCACCACCCTCAGCCTCCCCACCCTCCCCACCACCTTCAGCCTCACCACCCTCCCCAATACCCTCAGCCTCACCACCCTCCCCACCAACCCCACCACCCTCAGCACCCCACAACCCTCAGCCTCAGCACCCCCCCACCACCCTCAGCCTCAACACCCACCACCACCCTCAGCCTCACCACCCTGCACCACCCTCAGCCTCACCACCCTGCACCACCCTCAGCCTCACCACCCTGCACCACCCTCAGCATCAGCCTCCCTCACCACCCTCGGTATCACCCTCCCTCACCACCCTCAGCATAACCCCCCTCACCATCCTCACCACCCTCAGCATCACCCTCACCATCCTCAGCATCACCCCCCACACCCCCCCTCAACCTCACCCCTCACCACCCTGAGCCTCACCACCCCCACCACCCTCAGCCTCCCCACCCTCCCCAATACCCTCAGCCTCACCACCACCCTCAGCCTCACCTCCTCACCACCCTCAGCCTCACCACCCCCACCACCCTCAGCCTCCCCACCCTCCCCAATACCCTCAGCCTCACCACCACCCTCAGCCTCACCTCCTCACCACCCTCAGCCTCACCATCCCACCAGCCTCAGCACCCCCCACCACCCTCAGCACCAGTGCCGCCATCAGGGGGTGACAACCATAACAGCTGCCCGGGCCCCACATGTAGCGGTGGAACCGCACGCTGATGGGGCCCATCGGGTGGCCCACGCACTTAGGGCCACCCGATGGGCCCCATATTTTCAGGGGCCCGGTCAGCGCTGTGGCCATGGTATAGCGCGACCGGCCCCTTTAAAAAAAAAAAAAACGACGCAGCGCAAGTGCTGCTGGGAGGAAGTGGTCACTTCCTCCCAGCTCACTCCGCGTGGGAGGAGCGCCCGCCCGACAATGAAGAGGGAGAGCCACCCGACTGCCAGTCCCATCAGCCCCAGCCAGCCACCCTCCTGCAAAGACAAGGTAAGAAACATGAGGGTGGCTGGAAAATGAGCTGTGTGTGTATGTCTGTCTGTCTGTTTGTGTATATGTCTGTATGTCTGTTTGTGTGTATGTCTGTCTGTATGTCTGTCTGTGTGTATGTCTGTCTGTTTGTGTGTCTGTATGTCTGTCTGTGTGTATGTCTGTGTGTATGTCTGTCTGTGTGTATGTATGTCTGTCTGTATGTCTGTTTGTGTGTATATCTGTGTGTGTATGTATGTCTGTATGTCTGTTTGTGTGTATGTATGTCTGTGTGTCTGTATGTCTGTATGTCTGTATGTGTGTATGTCTGTCTGTGTGTATGTATGTCTGTCTGTGTGTGTGTGTATGTCTGTCTGTCTGTATGAATGTATGTCTGTATGCATGTATGTCTATCTGTATGCATGTCATTATGTGTGTATGAATGTCAGTGCATGTATGTCTGCATGTCATTATGAATGTGTGGATGTCTGTCTGTCTGTATGAATGTATGTCTATCTGGATGCATGTCATTATGTGTGTATGAATGTCAGTGTATGTATGTCTGCATGTCATTATGAATGTGTGTATGTATGAATGTCAGTGTATGTATGTCTGTATGTCATTATGAATGTGTGCATGTATGGATGTCAGTGTCTGTATGTATGTCTGTATGTATGTCTGTATGCATGTCTGTATGCCTATATGCATGTAATTATGTATGTATGAGTGTCAGTGTATGTATGTCTGCATGTCATTATGAATGTGTGTATGTATGTCTGTCTATCTGTCTGTATGAATGTATGAATGTATGTCTGTATGTCATTATGAATGTATGAATGTATGTATGCCAGTATGAATGCATGTCTGTATGCATGTATGTCTATCTGTATGCATGTCATTATGTGTGTATGCATGTCAGTGTATGTATGTCTGCATGTCAGTATGAATGTGTGTATGTCAGTATGAATGTCTGTCTGTATGTCATTATGAATGTGTCTGTGTCTGTATGTCCTTATGTATGTTAGTATGTGTCTGTCACTATGTACGCCTGTGTGTCTGTATATGTGTGTATGTCTCAGTATGTGTGTGTCAGTATGTATGCCTATATGCGTATCAGTATGTGTGTCTGTTAGTATGTATCAGTGTGTGTGTGTGTGTGTGTATCTGTGTCCTTTTGTATCAGTGAATCTGTTTGTGTCTGCGTGTGTATTCCTGTGGGCGGGATTTGGAGGCGGTCTCTGTGGGCGGTTTTGGAGGCGGGCCCCCAGGGGCCCAGAACCTGAGCTCAATTAGGGGCCCCAAAATTTCTGGTGGCGGCCATGCTCAGCACCCCCCACCACCCTAAGCCTCAGCACCCTCAGCCTCACCACCACCCTCAGCCTCACCACCCCCCACCACCCTCAGCCTCACCACCCCACCACCCTCAGCATCACCCTCCCACACCAAACTCAGCATCACTTTCCCTCACTACCCTCAGCATAACCCCCTCACCACCTCAAATGAGCTGTGTGTGTATGTTTGTGTATATGTCTGTATGTCTGTTTGTGTGTATGTCTGTCTGTGTGTATGTCTGTCTGTTTGTGTGTATTTATGTCTGTCTGTATGTCTGTCTGTGTGTATGTCTGTCTGTCTGTCTGTTTGTGTGTATGTATGTTTGTCTGTCTGTCTGTGTGTATGTATGTCTGTATGTCTCTCTGCGTGTATGTCTGTCTGTCTGTTTGTGTGTATGTCTGTATGTGTATATGTATGTCTGTATGTCTGTCTGTGTGTATGTCTGTATGTCTGTTTGTGTGTATGTATGTCTGTCTGTGTGTATGTATGTATGTATGTCTGTGTGAATGTATGTCTGTCTGTGTGTGTATGTCTGTCTGTATGAATGTATGTCTGTATGCATGTATGTCTATCTGTATGCATGTCATTATGTGTGTATGAATGTCAGTGTATGTATGTCTGCATGTCATTATGAATGTGTGTATGCCTGTCTGTCTGTATGAAAGTATGTCTATATGTATGCATGTCATTATGTGTGTATGAATGTCAATGTATGTTTGTCTGCATGTCATTATGAATGTGTCTGTCTGTCTGTCTGTCTGTCTGTATGAATGTATGTCTGTATGCATGTATGTCTTTCTGTATGCATGTCATTATGTGTGTAAGAATGTCAGTGTATGTATGTCTGTATGTCATTATGAATGTGTGTATGTATGAATGTCAGTGTATGTATGTCTGTATGTCATTATGAATGTGTGTATATATGGATGTCAGTCTCTGTATGAATGTATGTATGTAACTATGCATGTCTGTATGCCTGTATGCATGTATGTCTATCTGTATGCATGTCATTATGTCAGTATGAATGTGTGTATGTCAGTATGAATGTCTGTCTGTATGTCATTATGAATGTGTCTGTGTCTGTATGTCCTTATGTATGTTAGTATGTGTCTGTCACTATGTACGCCTGTGTGTCTGTATATGTGTCTGTATATGTGTGTATGTCTCAGTAAAGGAGGAGACTATATTTAAAAGAAGAAAAACTACCACAACAAGAGGACATAGTCTTAAATTAGAGGGACAAAGGTTTAAAAATAATATCAGGAAGTATTACTTTACTGAGAGGGTAGTGGATGCATGGAATAGCCTTCCAGCTGAAGTGGTAGAGGTTAACACAGTAAAGGAGTTTAAGCATGCGTGGGATAGGCATAAGGCTATCCTAACTATAAGATAAGGTCAGGGACTAATGGAAGTATTTAGAAAACTGGGCAGACTAGATGGGCCGAATGGTTCTTATCTGCCGTCACATTCTATGTTTCTATGTTTCTATGTATGTGTGTGTCAGTATGTTTGCCTATATGCGTATCAGTATGTGTGTCTGTTAGTATGTATCAGTGTGTGTGTGTGTGTGTATCTGTGTCCTTTTGTATCAGTGAATCTGTTTGTGTCTGTGTGTGTATTCCTGTGGGCGGGATTAGGAGGCGGTTTTGGAGGCGGGCCCCCAGGGGCCCAGACCCTGAGCTCAGTTAGGGGCCCCACAATTTCTGGTGGCGGCCATGCTCAGCACCCCCCACCACCCTAAGCCTCAGCACCCTCAGCCTCACCACCACCCTCAGCCTCAGCCTCACCACCCCCCACCACCCTCAGCCTCACCACCCCACCACCCTCAGCATCACCCTCCCACACCACCCTCAGCATCACCCTCCCGCACCACCCTCAGCATCACCACCCTCACCACCCTCAGCATAACCCCCCTCACCATCATCACCACCTGCAGCATCACCCCCTCACCATCCTCAGCATCACCCCCTCACCATCCTCAGCATCACCCCCCAACCCCTCAGCCTCACCCCTCACCACCCTCAGCCTCACCCCCCACCTCCCTCAGCCTCACCCCCCTCAGCCTCTCAGCCTCTCAGCCTCACCACCTCACCACCCTCACCATCAACCCCCCTCCTTCTCACATCACCCCCTCCTTCTCACATCACATCACCCCCCTCACTCTCACATCACCCCCCTCACTCTCACATCACCCCCTCACTCTCACATCACCCCCCTCACTCTCACATCACCCCCTCACTCTCACATCACCCCCTCACTCTCACATCACCCCCTCACTCTCACATCAACCCCCCCTCACTCTCACATCAACCCCCCTCCTTCTCACATCAACCCCCCTCCTTCTCACATCAACCCCCCTCCTTCTCACATCACCCCCCTCCTTCTCACATCACCCCCGCTCACTCTCACCATCACCCCGCTCTCCCTCTTACCATCACCCCCTTTCCCTCTCACCATCACCCCCCTCCCACCATCACCCGCCATACACACAACACACTTCAGTCTCAGACAAAAACGCAAACATGCTCACAGAGACATACATTCTCACACACAAGGATACTCTCTGTCAGACACACTCTCAGGCACATACACAGGTAAACTGTGCATCAATGTGTATATGTGACACTTTTTTGTTAGTGGGGCCTCATGTTTGAGTTTCGCCTAAGGCCTCATAAAGTCTAGAGCCGCCTCTGTTGCACATTATCAACTGTGTATTTATATCAGCAGCTCCACCACTAGTTATAAATCAAGTGTCGCCCCATGAGATGAGACTAGTGAATAACATAATACATGAATGGTTAAGGTAAAGGCATGTAAGGAACTACAACAAAAAACTCTTTAGGAGGTGAAATAATTACATGTTTAAACGCTTGCTACTTTACGATTAGTTAATGTGCAGAGAGCAGTTCATGTGATCAAAGGCATGGTGTGGAGGATCGGCTATAGTGGGACATGCTTGGCAGGCTGCTGTTTACTGCTTGTGCTCATCTGATCCCTTCTGGGCGCCAGGTGCAGACCCTGGGAGTCCCTGATACCTGGAACAACAAAGGCAAGTCTCTGGCTGAGTGCAGGGTTCGCGGCTTGAGGTGGTGGAAGCTTGTTTTGTCAGGTGGTCGGATCTGTCCCGGTGGTGCTTCACGTCCGGTGAGGGATTGTGGTGGCTTAAGGTGGAGGCGAGTGCTTGACGTGGGGCAGGCTCTGCATTTCTGTTTGGGCCTCCGGTCCCGTCTTCTACGCCTTTTGCATTGGTGGATTTTAATGGGGACTGCTTCGCTTAGCTGTGGTGGAGCTTGTCGGGGCTGTGGTGGAGCTTGTTGGAGCTTCCTGCTTGTTATTTGCTTCCAAAATTGATTAAAGAGTCTGTCCAGCTTAGACTCAATATCCTGCCATGCTTTGCTGGTACCAGGAGAACATGCGGCTGCCGCCATATTGGGAGAGTCGCAGATGAGTATGTCAGCCTGGGCGGCTGTGCTCTGTGCGTCCATTAGCTCCAGACAGCCTCTCAGGGGTGGACCGGGATAACCCCCACCGGTCCGAGGGAGGGGGGAACGGAGCTCCTGCCGGGAAGTAGCTGCTCCTGGGCATCCCAGGATCGGGAGATCGGCAGCCTCTCCCGCCCGGTGAGCACCAGGCCACACTTGCCACGCGGAGGTAAGTAAGACTCTGTCGAGTTGCTGACCTCTATTAAGCATGTCGGGCCGGTCAGGTAGGAGCAACATTGCTGGGTCATCCCCTTCTGGGGTGAAATTCGCTTGTTGATAGCTGCTTAAAGTGAGATATTGAGGGAGCTCACACGAAGTGCGTCTTTCCTCCATGACAGCTAGGCCCCGCCCCCCGGAAGCTGCATTCTTAGTGAGAGGAGGGACAGTGTAGCTGCTGCTGATTTAATAGGGAAATCAATAGCTAGGCTAGTGTATTCAGTGTCCACTACAGTCCTGAAGGACTCATCTGATCTCTGCTGTAACGACAGCACCCCAAAAAGCCCTTTTTAGGGCTAGAACATCAGTCTGCTTTTTTTTTTTTTGTGTAATCTAATTGCAGTTGCCTGCCTGCCAGCGTGTGTGTCAGGCTCACAGCATTTACTGTGCCCACTTGCCCAGTGCCACCACTGATATCTGGTGTCACAATAGCTTGCATTTAAAAAAAAACTTTTTTGACTGTAATATAATAGCAGTCGGTTCCCTTCACACGTGTGCGTTTCAGGGCCTGCCAGGGCACAGTGTCACACCAGTGCAACTCATATCTGGTGTAACAGTAGTGTACATTAAAAATAAAACTAGAAATTTGACTGTGAAATAATAGCAGTCAGTTTCCTTCACACGTGTGCGTTTCAGGGCCTGCCAGGGCACAGTGTCACACCAGTGCAACTCATATCTGGTGTAACAGTAGTGTCACCTTTCGGGGACCCTTGGTGTTGTACATGGCTGGGTGGAGGAAGAGACCTTCAATGACATCAGTGAGGACAAGTAACGGGACATGGCTAGCTTGGTATCCAACCTTGTGCAAATGGGGAGTTTGCGGTTGTGCAAATGGACTGTTTGCGGTTGTTTGCGGTGCGTTAAACGGGGAGTTTGGTCTGTCACTGTGAAGCGGGTGTAACCCTTACACTACCTGATCGATACAACATCATACCTGATGTTTTAAAGCACGTTTTTCCAAACAATTTAGGAATGTTAGGTGATTTATGCCCTTTATGGATTAAAACCAGACTCTGCATCAACTATATAATTTTCCATGGGAGTTTTGCCATGGATCCCCCTACGGCATGCCACAGTCCAGGTGTTAGTCCCCTTGAAACAACTTTTCCATCACTATTGTGGCCAGAAAGAGTCCCTGTGGGTTTTAAAATCGCCTGCCCTATTGAAGTCTATGGCGGTTCGCCCGGTTCGCCCGTCCGCGAACATTTGTGGAAGTTCGCGTTTGCCGTTCGCGAACGGAAAATTTTATGTTCACGACATCACTAAACCTTAGTCTCAAGTTTGGAGAGCTAGAGCTAAGAGAAAGCAAGTCCAGTCATCTTGAGTCAGGCCCGCTCCCACCTGTAAGTGGTTTTCATGTTTTGGCTGATCAGTGTTTTTTTTCTCCTAATCCTGCAACTGGATTTCAATTTGCAGATTAGTGAATGAACCCAAAAGTATAGATAGTTTTGTAGGTAGTAGGTAATTAATTGAGTAACAACCAGTCACATTGCCTAGATGAGAAAGGCTGCAGGGAGCTATAGTTCTCACCTGAACAACCTCAACCTGAACAACCTCATTAAGCTGAAGTTGTTCAGGTGATTATAGTGTCCCTTTAAATATATTTTTTATGTAATTCCTGGCTTTCATAAAAAAGTAAGGAAAAGTACAGTTTTCATAAAAAAGCATTTCTGCAGAGTTGGTTGGGGATCTGGACTTGCCATCCAGCATCCCTGTAGGTCTGGTGCAGAGACCACGGTCCCATCTGCATTATTGGGGTCAGGAGGGTTGTCCCTCTGTAGCTGGAGTGAGGGACCAGCTGTCACCCCTTCTGGTATATCCACCTGCTGCGGGGAGGGAGACCGCCTGTCTCCACTCCCTGTGTTGCACAGCCTGGTGCTGGGGAGTGAGACCGACTGTCTCCACTCCCTGTAACTCACCCTGCGATAGGCTCCTCTCCCTGTAATGCACACTGTCGCTGGGAGGTGAGACCGACCATCTCCACTCCCAATAACTTGCCCTGCCGCTGGGGAGAGAGACCGGTTGTCTCCTCTCCCTGTAAGGTAAGCTGCTGCTAAGGGGAACAAACCGACTGTCTCGTATCCTGGTAACACAACCTGGTGCTGGGTAGTGGGACCGACAGTCTCCACCCCCAGGGCTGTTTGCTGCTGCTGGGATAAGGGACCAACAATCTCCTCTCCCGGTAATAATGCCGCTGGGGAGAGAGACCGGTTTTCTCCTCTCCCTGTAGGATGCACTGGCGCTGGGGAGAGAGACAGGTTGTCTTCTCTCCCTGTGAGATGCACTGCCGCGGGTGGTAGAGACCGGTTGTCTCCTCTCCCTGTGAGATGCACAGCTGCTGTGGAGAGAGACCGGTTGTCTCCTCTCCCTGTGAGATGCATAGCCGCTGGGGAGAGAGACCGGTTGTCTCCTCTTTCTGTGAGATGCACTGCCGCTGGGGAGAGAGACCGGTTGTCTCCTCTCCCGGTAGGATGCACTGCCGCTGGGGAGAGAGACCAGTTCTCTCCTCTCCCTGTAATTCCAGCTGCCGCTGGGGATCTGGGACGGCTGCCCAGCATCCCTGTAGGGCCAGTAGAGAGACCTCGGTCCCATCTCCACCTGCCATTTGAGGTTCCTCCCAGTACCAGTCTATACCTCCTCTCCCGGTAGCTCCGCCTACTGCTGGGGATCTGGGCTGGCTGCCCAGCATCCCTGTGGGGCCAGTGGAGAGACTTTGGTCCCATTTCCACCAACCTGTTGGAGTTCCTCGCAGGACCAGTCTATGAGGTCCCCTACTTCGGGTACCTCCGGCTGCCACTGGGGAGAGAGGCTAATCTTCTTTAGTTGGAGACTTCTTTTCCTCGCTTTAGCCAGCAGGAACTCTTGGCCCCTCTTTGCTTGTCTTTCGACACTTACTTGGTTCCAGATCACCTGGAAGGTATCCATGGACACATCAGGGCTATGCCAGGCCACTTACTGCCTCACCTCGGCCAGAAAATCTTCGCAAGAGTCAGAGTATGCCATACTTGCCTGCTCCAAGTCAATGGACACCTCTGCTTCCAGGGGCGCTGCACGAATGCTAGCGTTGAATAATGAAGATTTTAGAAAAAAGAAGATGTTGAATAGTAAGCTGAATTTTACTTTACAGGGTAGTAATTTTATTCCCCCCTCACTATTTTTTAGGGTGAGGGGGGTAGGTAGGGGCTTTTTTATTTGGGTGTGTGACTAGGGGCTTGGGGACCCCTAGTCACCTTTGATGGGGGAGGGGGTGATTTTCATTTAGGGCCCCCACCTGCCACTCAGGGGTGGGGGCCGGGGGGTCAGTAGGTCCCCCCCCATTATTGTTGTTTAGTGCCCCCACCCGCAGCTCAGGGGTGGGGGCCGGGGGGAGGGCAGTAGGTCCCCCCCCATTATTCTTTTATAGGGCCCCCACCCGCAGCTCAGGAGCCATGTTACTCTGTATATAGAGGGAGCCATGTTACTCTGTATATAGAGGGAGCCATGTTTACACTGTGTATAGAGGGGAGCCATGTTATTCTGTATATAGAGAGGAGCCATGTTTACACTGTATATAGAGGGAGCCATGTTTACACGGTATATAGAGGGAAGCCATGATATTCTGTATATAGAGGGAGCCATGTTATTCTGTATATAGAGGGAGCCATGTTTACACGGTATATAGAGGGAAGCCATGTTACTCTATATAGAGAGGATCCATGTTTACACTGTATATAGAGGGAGCCATGTTACTCTGTATATAGAGAGGAGCCATGTTTACACTGTATATAGAGGGGAGCCATGTTACTCTGTATATAGAGGGGAGCCATGTTACACTGTATATAGATGGAGCCATGTTACTCTGTATATAGAGGGAGCCATGTTTACTCTGT
The DNA here is from genome assembly GCF_036172605.1 of Pelobates fuscus. NCBI lineage: Eukaryota > Metazoa > Chordata > Amphibia > Anura > Pelobatidae > Pelobates > Pelobates fuscus. Next base: position 108,133,854 of record NC_086319.1, on the reverse strand, counting down.
ATATAGAGGGAGCCATGTTACTATCTGAGGGGGTTAACTATGATTGGCCCTGGCATGTTTGTTAGTATGGCCTGCATGGTTGTCTGACATGAATAAAAGTAGCATGTTTCAACTATATTAGTAGTTAGACTAGTTTGCACTAAAACATGTGCAAATGGGGAGTTTGCGGTTGTGCAAATGGACTGTTTGCGGTTGTTTGCGGTGCGTTAAACGGGGAGTTTGGTCTGTCACTGTGAAGCGGGCGCAACCCTTACACTACCTGATCGATACAGCATCATACCTGATGTTTTAAAGCACGTTATTCCAAACAATTTAGGAATGTTAGGTGATTTATGCCCTTTATGGATTAAAACCAGACTCTGCGTCAACTATGTAATTTTCCATGGGAGTTTTGCCATGGATCCCCCTCCGGCATGCCACAGTCCAGGTGTTAGTCCCCTTGAAACAACTTTTCCATCACTATTGTGGCCAGAAAGAATCCCTGTGGGTTTTAAAAATCGCCTGCCCATTGAAGTCTATGGCGGTTCGCACAGTTCGCCCGTTCGCGAACATTTGCAGAAGTTCGCGTTCGCCGTTCGCGAACCGAAAATGTTATGTTCGTGACATCACTACAGAACAGTAATTAAATATACAACACTCCCACAACAAACATACAATCCCTCCCCTCTGCCTGTGAGATAATTGGATCAGATACTGTATTACCCAATTATCTCCAGGTAGAAAAACACATATTTTACAAAACCCCAAAAGTACCCCAAAACACAACATATCCCCATGCTACATCCCCTGATAGCCCTGATCTGGGTAAACAACATATCCAAAAATCACCCATATCAGATTCAGATATCAGATATCAGATATTTGTGACCCCCGTGCACATGGTCCCATGCCCAAAACAGTTCCAGAGAATTAGGGCTAATGTTTGGTCTCTCTGTCTGGAGTACAAAAGTACATATTTCACATGAACAGAGCCTTTTAAAGTGCATTGGGCTAGGTATATTGCAGGGCCCATAGTCCTGAGGCAATAGGCTGACCAGCAGGCCCCTCCAAAAACCCTTGACGAGGTTCAGTTTGTCACAGGGCCATAATCACAGAGTAGGAGGCTGGCAAACAGGCCCCTCCAAAAGCCAGTGATGAGGTTACTTTCGTCATAGTAAACATATTGTAATTTTATTGGTGTTGGATATTGGGATATGATTGAGCAATTTCTATGTCTTGTAGTGTAAAATTGTCCTGAAACGTGGTTTCAACTGGATAGGACTACTGCCCATACAGCCAGAGCCACAACAGAGATCCTGAGATACTGTTCGGCGAGTGAATAACTTCAAGAAATCCCCAGATTAATTGGCTTCCATGTTTGCCCGACTTTTCAGCTCCTGATTACTTCCTGTGGTGGTATCTGAAGGGGTGGGTGTACATTATTATTTATTATTATTTTATTATTTATATAGCCCCATCACATTCCATAGCGCTGTACATGAACAAATCGTGTACAATTTGAGTAGCTCAAATAGAATACCTGTGCAGAAATTTGAGCGCTAGAGCCTCAAACATTAACTAATGTTGTGAATAATGCAATTGAATGAGCCCGACTTGGCAAGACGGCAAATAGTGATCATTTAAAAGATATCATCTTTGATACCTAGTCAAACATATGTCCATACATTAAGCATTCATTGTATGTAGCATCATTGAAATTGCTTCATAAATAAAAAAGTTATTGACTTCTCAAAAGCCCACTCTGAATTTTGGCCCACCCTGTATGTATTGCCCAGCCCCTATATTTGGTATATTAAGTCTTTCCTCTTAATGCTTTGTCACCGTTGATCTTTCTAATATACATCTGTGCCTTTGAACTAGGCACAGGGTTGACTCGCACATTAGCAGACATGACCAGGGCAATATGCTTATTTAACCTCATGGTTATAACAAGGAAAATGACTGCTGTTTAAGTAGACCACTCTAGACAAGGCTAAAGGGCAGCTGGGCAGGCCACCCTCACTGCTAGCACTTGTAAGCAATTCAGAGTCTTTGAGGAAGTGGTCCGCTGCCCAAGAGGCAGGAAGAGAGACTTAAATAGTTATTGACAACAAGGCATAAGCTTTCCTTCTGCACCAGAATAGTAAGTGGAAGAAGAAGAAGAAAAAAAAAAAACAGGATGCTTCCATCGTAAAACAAATTGACAAGAGTGTGTCATTCCTTTGGAGAGGATGGGAATTATGTGGAATGTGTGTAGATCCCCTTGACTAATGTCTTAAGACTATAGGGAGTAAAAAGTAGGAAATGGCTGTTTTTAATTCTCCCCAGACTGCTGAACTCATGATAACATATATGGTAAGGGATGGGAGCTTCCCATAAGTTATTTCCTTGACAGATTGCAGCTGAATGTAAGCTGTGGGATGGGTTCGCCATAAACATAATTCATTGTAGGAGAGGAAGTAACTTGAGTTTATTTAGACAGAGTATAATTGACAGTATAATGTAAAACCTTTACTCACTGTGAGGCAGCCTGGAAAAAGAGCTGTTTGAATACATTATTTTCAATTCAATGTCAATTTAAAATAATCTATGGAGGCTATTTCTGGAATCCTAGATGGATGTTTCTGATAGAATCTGAATTACAAGAAGGCAGTCCTTAATAAACATGCACCTAATCACAATTATTTCAAGTTACACAATGGAATAGATGATTCAAACTTACGTCCAGTGGTGTATCCTGGTTTTGTGCTGCCCTAGGCAGGACAAAACTCAGGCGCCCCCCTCCCCCTCCCGCACCACCCCACCCAACCCTTCCCCCCGCCCCGCCTTCTAAATACACACACACACACACACACACACACACACACACACACACACATTCTCTGACAGATATGCATACACTAGCTAACAGAAACACACGCTCACTAACAGACACACACACTCACAGGCAAACACACTCACACTAACAGACACACACAGTCACACACACACACTCACTAACAGACACACACACACTCACACTAACAGGCAAACACACAGAGAGTCAGAGACACACACACACACAGTCAGACACACACTAACAGACACACACACACACGCGCACACACACACTCACTAACAGACACAAACACTCACACTAACAGGCAAACACACACACATTAACAGACACACACATTAACAGACACACACATTAACAGACACACACATTAACAGACACACACAGTCAGACACACACATTAACAGACACACACAGTCAGACACACACACACACACACACTAACAGACACATACACACTAACAGGCACACACACACACTCACTAGCAGACACACACACTCACACTAACAGACACACACACTCACACACACACACAGTCAGACACACACACACTAACATACACACATTAACAGACACACACACACACAGTCAGACACACACACACACTAACATTAACATATATATATATATTATATTTATTATTTAACCTCCCCCCCAGCCTCCTTACCTTTGGGAATGCTGGGAGGGGGGGGTCTCTTTCTCCTTGGTGATCCAGTGCCTGATGGGCAGGCGGCACTGGCGGGCTATCTGCTGGGCGGGCGGCAAGGGAGCACTTCCTCTGAGCTGTCTGCTCAGCCCCGCAGCTGACGTCATATTCCAGCTCCCAGCCTCACTCTGTGGCGCGCGAGGGAGCTGAGCAGAGTGCTCAGGGGAAGAGCTCCCTCGCCGCCCGCCCACCCGCCAGCGCACAGCAGCCTGCACACCCGGCTGGCATGTCAGTTAGCCGCAAGGCCAACAAGGCATTTGCCCTGGGCATTTGGGGGCGGTGTTTCTTGCCGCCCCCTGGAAAATGCCGCCCAAGGCAAATGCCTGGTTTGCCTCGCGGCTAAAATGTCCCTGCTTACGTCATACTGCCTTCTTCCTATTGTGGTCTATGAAACGGCTATGTTTACATTTGGGGTTATGCCATCCTCTAGTGGCTGTCTTCCGACAGCGACTAGAGGCGCATCTGCAACGCTGGAGGCATATTATGCATATATTATGCAGCGCTCTCTATTTTTCGCAATAAAACACTATTAACTATAATACTGCACTGACATTGTATTTATTTACATCGTTTTTCTTTAAGGGGAGAAATCAGTTCTGTGGATATTTGGCCTATTCCTGGCGGAAATAGAAACAAAATAATAAAAATCCAAATCAGTTGTTCACTATTAATAATGGGTAATGTTGAAAACCCAGCATATTGGAAAATGTAGTATACATTATTCGTAAGAATTGGGTATGTTAATTCAATAATGACAAACACAATAAATACACCTCAGAAATATCATACATGCCAGCCATGGGATATAATCAAATCTATTCTTTTAAAACAAGAGACCTTACAACACAGAGGAAAAGATTAGGATCTGTAACTCAAGATATACCAGCCAGCTGGCAGGTATGGTCACGACTCCATAACAATGTTGTGACAGCTTTCTTCTCTCATTACACCTCCTGTCACAGTAAAGAAAAAAAATCTTAATTCTCACACATTACTAATTGCTTTCCTTCTCTAAGTTTTGCTGTGTCTTTAAATGAAACTGCTGACTCTTTCTGGGTACCCCAACACCACTACTGTCGTCCTGTAGTCAGTGCTGTATCTATCGCGAGGCTGACAAGGCATTTGCATTGGGCAGCACTTTCGGGGGGGGGGGGGCAAAAAAAGCCAACCCCCAAACGCCCTGGCAAATGCCTTGCCAGCCTATTGTCCTGGAGGGCCCACAAGCTGGCCAACTCAGGGCCCCCGAGGCTGGCATGCGCTGATGCAGGAGGCAGGCAGCGAGGGAGCACTCTCTCCTAAACTCTCCCATGCTCAGCTCCCTCACGCGCACCGTACTCATGCTGGAGCCAGAATATGACGTCACTCCGGCATCACTAAGAGGCACGCAAGGAAGCTGAGTAGGAAAATCAGAGCTCCCTTCCCGCCTCCAATATGAGCCTGCCCAAAGGTAGGGAGGCTGGGTGGATTGAAATTTAAAAATGTAAAAAAAATGTAAGTGTGTTAGTGTATGTGTGTGTTATTGAGTGTGTGTGTGTGTCTGTCAGTTAATGTGTGTGTCTGACACTGAGTGTACATATGTCTGTCAGTGAGTATGTATGTGTGTTTGTCATTGTGTATCTGTCAGTGAGTGTTTTTGTGTCTCAATGTGTGTGTGTCTGACACTGAGTGGGTGTGCTTCTGTCAGTGGAAGTTTCGAAAGATAAGTAGAATATTAGATCAGTGATCAGTAACATGACCCCATTTCTAGTATGCATTAATGAACATTTTTGAAAAATAAAATTTAGTTCATAAGCGTCACTCACTCTCATTTATACTCTAGGAGTGATGATCAGCCTTTAGAGGAACACACTTATGTGAGGAGCTATTGTCCAGTCATTTAATATTTCCAATTGTGCTGAAAATGTCAACTACCCTCTCCTTCCAAACAGTTAAGAAAGTTTGAATGAAGTCAGGAACGTAGGTTATTCCATTTCACAGTTAGTATTAGCATTCCACAGAGTAATATAAGGTTGCTGTAGCGCTGGTAATTCTGTGCACAAATTATGTCTTATTATGTATTATGTATATGTATTATTAAAAAATGCCATTCAGGGACACTTTCTTGCCTCTCCCGGACCCCCTCTTCACAGCGGCGTAGCGTGGATTTCAGTGTCCATCCCACCCTATATTTCATATCCCCCCATATTTAATGTCCATCCCCCCATATATCATATACTCTCCATATTTCATATACTCCCCATATTTCATGTCCATCCCCTCCCCTATTTCATGTCTATTCCTCCATTTCATGTCCACCCCACCACTACTGAGTCACTGAGAGGAAGGGGAGTAAAATCTTTATCATTGATTTACTAGTAGTACTAGTGAGTCCACGATAAAGATTTCACCCCCCTCCCTCATTCCATGCACTTACCTGGTCCTGGAAGCTCCTCTCTCTTTCCTCACCATTTCAGTCCCATTACCAAACTTATCTAAATACGTCAAGGTAGTTGGACTGAAACATTGGTTATATGCAAATGCACATCTCCTTAACATAAATTTGCTCTTTTGTTTACTTTGAAGCCCTACAAGCGTGAGCACATCCAGTGTCAGTTAGACAACATTTTTATTCTGTACTTTTCAAAATAAACCTATGTTTCTATGTTGTTTTTTTTGCGGCCCACATTGTGGTGGAATCTCGGTAAAAATAAATTTAGTAGGCCGAGATTACCACGTGGCATGTGTACGTGCATATGCTGACGTATCGATCAGTAGTGTACGGAGCATGTGCAAGAATACAGGATGTAGTATTCCTCTCCTCCATTGTGCTGGACAGGCCATGCGGTCAAGCAGGAAGTTAATTCTTATTTGTATTGATTGGTCAAGAGAATGTGCGGGTGGAGCTTAATATGGGAGGAGTTATGTGCCTATATAAGGAGCCTGCACTATTGTCCGGGGCTCAGAACTTGCTGTATTTTGGTGACATTAGTCCCTCTGAGTCCCGATCGGTGATCCAATAAAGAATCTCTTCCTTCCTGAAGAAACCTGTGTCCATCTCTCTGTGCTTGGCTTCCGTCAGTTTCTCCGGTATCATTTGGTGCATTGGCCGGGAAGCTCATCGTTCAACGGTAGCTGAGAGGCAGAGGCGTGAGACGGTCTATCTTTGCCCACGTTCTCTACGGCTGCACCCCTGAACTTCTGCGTGGACCTCCCTTCGTCTCGGCGCCACTGGTCTGTTGTCCAGGAGATCATCGGCCTCTACGTAAGAAGTGCTGGGGTGTCCCCGTCGATGAGTGTGAACTCAGGTTCAGGAACGAGGAGGTAAGACAACTGCTGTTTTAGACGGCAGACCCACTAGGGGTATACCGATTGTGCGGTAGGCCCATAAGGGGTTTGAATTGTGTATGGAATCTGCCCCCTCTGTCGGAGGGAAGGAGCGAAGGCGCACCGCTCAATCGAACGCTCTTTAGTAAGACCGTTTGATTTGGTTTGGAGTCAGGCGGGGTTCTGTGTAAATAGCCCTAGCCGGACACCGGTGTCTTGTCTAGACTAGCGTTCTAGGGTGTATATTTTGTTCGCTAGGTCGGAGGGACCGGGAGACTAAGCGGCGTCTGTGTAAATTCGGTCCGCTAGCTCTCAACCTATCTTGGCTAAGTGGGAAGGCGTGTAAATTTGGAACCCACTAGATTTTTGATAGAGTAATCGACTAAGAGGCGTCTGTGTAAATTCGGTCCTCTAGTTCGCTATATGTGGTGCTTGGGCAGTGTGGCTAACCAAAACGGATTTAGATAGTTTTAGGTAGTCCATTCAAGGTACTGGCCAATAGTTTAGTTGGAAATTGTAAATGTGTTAAAGATTGTTAGTAAAGTGTATATCTTGTTAGATAGCGCGAGCTCAGCCGTCTAGCGAGAGTGTTAATAGTGTGTTGCTGTATCATAGTGCCACGGTACCATAACCCTGTATATTTACTGACACTGTATATAAGTACTAATCACTGTCGTCCATTGCATGTTTAACACCATAACCACTAATAATTGTATTGTGACCTTAAATTGTGCTTTGACCTATGCTAACCGTACTGTAACCGCTATTTGTAAAAGACGATGTTACTGGGGTGTGTTATAGACGGGTAATTCATATATAGAGAATTATAGCGTGGGTGACTGTATAGTTTCGCCAAAGGGCATAATATTGATTATTTAGTGACTGGTGTAACAGCTGTGTGTGTACGGGAATTCCCTGAGTGTTTATTGTGTTATTGTGTACGTTTCACTTGGTAACTGTACCACGTGGTGCTGTTGCCAGAGGAAACGGGTGTGACTGTTGAATAGTACGCGTGCATAGTATTCGTTGTCAACGACGTTCCATTGATAAGTATGGGCGCGTCGGAGTCAACGATTTTGGATCCCTTAGGTTGTATGGTAAAGCATTTTAAAAAGGGATTTAAAACATGTGATTTTGGGGTTAAAATGTCTCCTGTACGTTTGGTCACTTTGTGCACTACGGAGTGGCCTATTTTGGTTGCGGCATGGCCGCCACGTGGTAGTTTGGATCCAACCCTGATACAGCGTGTACACGTGGCTGTGTCAGGTAGGCCTGAACTTTACGGACAGTTTCCATATATTGATTGTTGGAGACAGGCCGTAAACGACTCGCCGAAATGGATTCAGATATGCCACGAGGAGCAATGTCGCCTCATGGTGGCCAGGACTTGTTTGTCCACTAGGACTGTGGTTAGGCCCATTTTGGACACGCCCCCTGAGTCCGAGATCCCTTTGCCGCCCCCTTACTTCCCTTTAAGAGGAAATGACGCGAATGCACGAAGTTCTATACCCCTCCCCTCATTGCCCTCATCCACTTCCGCTTCCTCCTCTAGTACAGAATCCACCCCCCCTCGTATTAAACCTCCCCTTCCGGAACCAGAACCAACCCCCGTTAGATCTAAATATCCTGATTTGGCGCCACTTCAAACTTCCGGTCAAGCTTCTTCTAGCTCGGCTGGGAGTATTCTATTTACTAGCTTTTCCCAAAATCAAGCTCCCACATCCTCATGCCCTAATTCCCCCCGACTGGAACCCATAACTGATGCCCCTCCACGTAGCCCTATACTAACCCAACAACTGACCGGTACCCAACAACTTAGACATTATCAGATGCCTCTTCGTCTGAATCCCGGGTCAGCCTATCTCGATGCCGCAGGTCAAATGGCACATGCTGACCCAGTCTTCGTATATGTCCCGTTCACTACTACCGATCTCTTGAATTGGAAGACCCACAATTCCTCGTACACTGAGAAACCACAAGCTATGACCGATCTGTTCACATCGATAGTTCAGACACATAATCCGACATGGGCTGATTGCCAGCAGTTATTAATGACTTTGTTTAATAATGAGGAAAGGACAAGGATTAACCAAGCGGCCATTAAAGCGCTAGAGGATAGAGCCCGTGCTTTAAATCAAGCCAATCCGGCAGCATGGGCCGCAACACATTATCCTAACACCGATCCCGACTGGAATGTTAATGGCGCAGATATGGTCCAACTTAAAGCCTATAGAGACGCTATAATTGCTGGCATGAAAGCCGGAGGGAAGAAAGCCATTAATATGTCGAAGACAGTTGAGGTGATTCAGAAAAGTGATGAAGCGCCCAGTGTCTTTTATGACCGATTATTGGAGGCATACCGCTTGTATACCCCCTTTAATCCGGAAGACGCAGATAATTCCCGAATGGTAAACTCCGCCTTTGTCAGCCAAGCTTACGGAGATATTAAGCGCAAGCTACAAAAGTTAGAAGGGTTTGCAGGAATGTCTATCACCCAACTAATGGAGGTAGCAAATAAAGTATATATGAACAGGGAAACAGAGACGAAGAAAGAGGAAGAGCGCAAGATGCGTAAAAAGGCTGATATGCTAGCGGTAGTGATCGCAGGCGTAGATAGACGGGGCCCAGATAGAGGTGATAGTAAGTGGAATGAGGAACCTCTGAGTAGAAATCAGTGCGCATACTGTAGGGAAGAACGGCATTGGAGAAATGAGTGTCCACGAAGAGAACAGTATGAGAGAGACAGACCCAGGGCAGGTTACGGAAACTTTAGAGGCAGAGCGAGAGGTAGAGGAGGCCCCGGAGGGAGCAATGGTAATAGAGGAAGTAATGGGAACAGAGGAAGTGTAAGGGAAGATAGGTATTATCCAGCAGCGCAAAGGTCCTGCGATAGAGAAGGTAGGGACTTTGTAGGATTGGCTGACACGGTCATGGAGGACTATTGATACCGACCGGGCTCCATCCCCCTTGGTCGAGCGGAGCCTATGGTCGATGTATCAATAGGGGGAAAAAGGAGTGCGTTCATGATCGACACTGGTGCTGAACATTCGGTGGTGACTGACCTAGTTGCTCCTCCATCTGGAAGAACTATTACTGTAATAGGAGCAACTGGAAGAAGTGCTGCAAAACCGGTTCTTAAAAGTCGACTCTGTACATTGGGAGGCCACGTAGTAAAACATCAATTCCTTTATATGCCTGAATGTCCAGTCCAATTGCTGGGACGTGATATGCTATCTAAGTTACAAGCGCAGATTACGTTCCTATCAAATGGAACAACATCCTTAAAGTTTAATGGACCTTCAGGTATTATGACATTATCCGTACCAAAGGAAGAAGAGTGGCGACTTTATACAGCGTTGACTAGCCAAAACCCTAGGAGTGATGAATCCTTATTCAACATACCAGGAGTTTGGGCAGAGAACAACCCACCAGGACTGGCCCGCAATATTCCACCTATTAAAATCGAACTAAAACTTGGGCTTTGTCCAGTAAGCCTAAGACAATATCACATCCCGCAGAAGGCTAAGAAGAACATCCAATCTTATCTGGATAAGTTCATACAGTATGGTATCCTAAAATTCTGTACTTCCCCCTGGAACACCCCATTGCTGCCTGTTCAAAAGCCCGGTACAGATGAGTATCGACCTGTACAGGACTTGAGAGCAGTCAATGATGCGGTTGTTAGTATACATCCAGTTGTGCCCAATCCATATAACCTGCTTGCTTTAATTCCGGGCGGGGCTACTTATTTTACAGTCTTAGACCTCAAAGATGCCTTCTTTTGCCTCCGAATTGCCGCAGAAAGTCAATGTATCTTCGCTTTCCAATGGGAAAACGCTGTAACGGGCTCAAAACGCCAAATGACCTGGACAAGACTGCCCCAAGGGTTTAAAAATTCACCTACCCTATTTGGTTCAGCTCTAAGTCAAGATTTATTGGATTTCGAGTCCATCCCAGGAGAGTGTGTATTGTTACAATATGTAGATGACTTGTTGATAGCAGCAGTTACAAAGGAAATATGTCAGCAAGCAACGCACGATCTACTACACATTCTCTGGAAGGCAGGATACAAGGTGTCTAGAAAGAAGGCTCAGTTGTGTTTGCCAACTGTCAAATATCTGGGATTCCATATCTCTGAAGGTCAAAGAATTATGGGGCCAGAGAGAAAAGAAGCTGTGTGCCAAATACCGATACCCAAGAATAGAAGACAAGTGCGAGAATTCTTGGGGGCAGCAGGCTTCTGTAGGATATGGATTCCCAGCTACGCGATACTGGCAAAACCTCTGTATGCAGCTATCAAAGGTACAGAGCACGACCCCTTCTTATGGACTCAAGAACAGCAAACGGCATTTGAAGATGTGAAGAAGGCTTTGATGAGTGCCCCAGCATTAGGTCTACCTGATCACACACGACCATTCTACCTGTATGTACATGAGCAAAGAAGAATGGCTGTGGGAGTATTGACACAGTACTTGGGATCATGGCAAAGACCTGTTGCCTATATGTCTAAGCAACTGGATGCAGTGGCCAGCGGACTTCCACCTTGTCTAAGAGCCGTAGCTGCAGCCGCCCTGCTAGTAGCTGAAGCTGATAAACTCACTCTGGGTCAAGAACTTTATGTACGAGTCCCACATGCAGTACAGACGTTGTTGGATTACAAAGGAAATCATTGGTTTAGTAACAGCCGTATGACCAAGTATCAAGCAATGTTGTGTGAAAACCCAAGAGTGCATTTAGAGACTGTAAATACCTTAAATCCAGCTACCCTTTTGCCACAACCTACTGAAAGTCAACATGATTGTTTGGAAGTAATGGATGAAGTATTTTCAAGTAGACCAGATCTTCGTGATTTTCCCATCCAGAACCCCGATGTTCAATATTACACCGACGGCAGTAGTTATGTGAAAGAAGGGATCCGCTATGCAGGATATGCAGTAACAACGATAGACAAGGTGATAGAAGCTCGGCCACTGGCAAAAGGAACATCAGCACAAAAGGCAGAATTGATAGCACTGACACGAGCGTTACAATTGGCTGAAGGTTTAAGAGTGAACATCTACACGGACTCCAAGTATGCGTTTTTAACCACTCATGCCCACGGAGCTTTGTATAAAGAAAGAGGACTATTGAATTCAGAAGGCAAAGAAATCAAGTAGGCAGCCGAAATCCTACAACTATTGGAAGCAGTGTGGGAGCCGAAAGAAGTCGGTATTATACATTGTCGAGCGCATCTGAGAGGAGATGGTGATGTAACCAAAGGAAATCGGATGGCAGACAGTACAGCTAAGCGTGCCGCGGAATCGGGAAGACAGGAGTATGTGGGGCATATAGCTGCTCTTATACCAACTCCACTGTCTCAATGGACTCCAGTTTATACAGCTCAAGAAGAGGAGTGGTTAAAGACTGAACCTGGAAAGTATTTGGAGAACAAATGGTATCAGTTAGAAGATGGAAGAATAGTCATTCCAGCATCACTAGCGGTAGAAATTGTCCAAAATTATCACAACGGGACACATTCTGGGAGAGACAGCACAGAAGAATCTCTCAGAAAACATTTCTACATACCAAGATTGTCCAACTTGACTCAGGCCATTGTACGAAGATGTGTAACGTGTGCTAAAAATAATGCAAGGCAAGGACCAGTAAAGCCACCAGGAGTCCAGTTTATGGGGGGACTCCCCATGTCCGATTTACAAATTGACTATACAGTGATGCCTAAATCTGGTGGACATCGCTACCTGCTGGTAGTTGTGTGTACCTATTCAGGCTGGGTAGAAGCATGTCCTACTCGTACGGAGAAAGCAGGAGAAGTTGTGAGATTCCTGCTACGAGAAATCATACCCCGATATGGACTACCCTGCTCTATAGGATCGGACAATGGTCCAGCTTTTGTTCATCAGTGCCTACAACAACTGACTCATATGCTTGGTATAAAGTGGAGGTTTCATACGGCATATAGACCCCAGAGTTCTGGTAAGGTAGAGAGAATGAATAGAACTATTAAGAATCAGTTGGCTAAAATGTGTCAGGAAACCCAACTTAAGTGGAACGTTCTCTTGCCCATAGCTTTATTGCGAATCCGCAGTACACCTACCAGAAGGATGGGCCTCTCTCCTTTTGAAATCATGTATGGGCGTCCACCTCCCGTACTTGGTAACTTAAGGGGGGATTTGAGTCAGTTGGGAGAAGGAATTACCCGGCAGCAGGTTGTAGAGTTGGGTAAGACTATGGTGGAGGTACAGAAATGGGTACAAGATAGATTACCTGTGAATATTTATCCCCCTGTTCATAGTTACCACCCAGGAGACCAAGTGTGGATTAAAGAGTGGAATAATGTACCGTTAGGGCCCAAGTGGAGAGGTCCTTATGTTGTTCTTTTGTCTACCCCTACAGCGATAAAAGTAGCCGAAGTGACTCCGTGGATACATCACTCCAGGGTTAAACCAGCAGCAGTCGATTCTTGGCAAGTTACAGCAGATCCAGAGAATCCCTGCAAGATCCGGTTAAAACGCACGACTCAGTCGGAGTGACGAGGAACCTTGTGGACTACAAATTTTATTGTTTCAGAGATTTGGTAAGTGAGTGAGAAGGCCATAATAAAGCCTGTCCGCTCACCGACGTATAGTGTATAAGCCAGGAAAAGTCCCGAAGGGACCCCTGTGAAGACGAGCAGAACTCCATTCCCTGCAGCCCTTACATCCTGGAAGCTGAGGTGCCTTCGCACGGACGAAGACTGAGGATGACGACGAAAGATGTGTTTCTAATAATGTTTTTATATGTGTATTTTTATATTCAGGAAGGTAGAGGTACCGACACTCCTAGCTGTGAGGTATGCATTAAGACTACAAGAACAGGTAACCATATTTCCCAAACCCTAATTTGGCATTCGCAATATGAGTGTAAAGGAGATGTATCAAGATGTAGATACTTAAATATAGAATATAGTGTGTGCCATTTAGGAGTAGGAGAACCTAAGTGCTTCAGTCCAGAGTATCAACCTCGTACAATTTGGTTGACTCTCAGGAATGGAGATCCTCAGGGGACCCTAATTAATAAGACGGTGTTAGAATCCGTACATTCTTTCGGGTGTTCTGCTATTTGATGCGTGTAAGGCGATATCAAGTGGTAGAAAGCCGTGGAATGTATGTGGGGATCTTAGATGGGAGAGGACGGATGGGTCTAACGATAAATATATTTGTCCCAGTAGTAAAAATAAATATGTGAGTCCTAGATGCCCAAATAGAGATTATAACTTTTGCCCATATTGGTCTTGTGTGGGGTGGGCAACTTGGGGACAGACAGTAGACAAGGACATGATTGTGACTAAGTTGCCTACCAGCCCATATTGTAAGTCTATGGAATGCAATCCAGTCCATATACTTATAAATAACCCCGACAAGTTCTTTGATAAATATGGTAATTTATTTGGGTTTCAAATATATGGGACGGGTTTAGATCCTGGGACAGTATTGTTTATAGGGATAGAGACTGATACGGTATCCTCCCAGACTCATCAAGTATACCATTCCTTTTATGAAGAGATGAGCATAGATAATAAGATCCCCCATAATGCTAAAAACCTGTTCATTGATTTAGCCGAAAGTATTGCCGGTAGTCTTAATGTTACCAACTGCTATGTGTGTGGAGGTACTAACATGGGAGACCAATGGCCTTGGGAAGCAAAGGAGGTAATGTCCGGTTCTGAGGCAGTTGACCAATTAATATCTACACAAGCCGATTATCATATGAGTGTTAGAGGTAAATCTGAGTGGAGATTAAAGACCTCCATCATAGGTTATGTTTGCATAGCGAGGAAAGGAATGATGTATAATACTTCTGTAGGAGAATTAACTTGTCTAGGGCAAAAAGCTTATGATGATGATACAAAAAATACAACTTGGTGGTCGGCTTCAAATGTCTCAGAACCATCTAACCCGTTTGCTAGATACGCCAATTTAAAGGATGTGTGGTTTGACCTATCCATCACATCTAACTGGAGAGCCCCAGCAAATTTGTACTGGATCTGTGGTAAAAAAGCCTATTCGGAGTTGCCACAGGACTGGGAAGGGGCATGTGTGTTGGGTATGCTCAAACCATCCTTCTTCTTGTTACCTATTGAAACAGGTGAGACTTTAGGTGTTAAAGTGTATGATGTGAATCATAGGAAGAAAAGGGGACCCATAGAGATAGAGGCTTAAGGCAGTGGTAGGTGGAGTCCTACTAATTTTAATGTTGTGTCTACTCCTGCCGTGTCTTATACCCTTAGTAGTTAGGTCTGTGCAAAGCCTGGTAGAAAATATAGCAGAGAGGAAGGCTGCTGCACAGATAATGGCAATTTATAAATATAAGGCTCTAGATCAGGGAGAACCAATGCAGGAAGATGAGTGTTGAAAATTCACATCATAGATAAGTCTGGTCTGGTTCAAGGTAACTTGCGGTGTATGCAAACCAAGGTTAAGTGATGCCTCAAGTAATTGTGAAATATCAAGAGGCATCAAAGGGGGGAATGTGGTGGAATCTCGGTAAAAATAAATTTAGTAGGCCGAGATTACCACGTGGCATGTGTACGTGCATATGCTGACGTATCGATCAGTAGTGTACGGAGCATGTGCAAGAATACAGGATGTAGTATTCCCCTCCTCCATTGTGCTGGACAGGCCATGCGGTCAAGCAGGAAGTTAATTCTTATTTGTATTGATTGGTCAAGAGAATGTGCGGGTGGAGCTTAATATGGGAGGAGTTATGTGCCTATATAAGGAGCCTGCACTATTGTCCGGGGCTCAGAACTTGCTGTATTTTGGTGACATTAGTCCCTCTGAGTCCCGATCGGTGATCCAATAAAGAATCTCTTCCTTCCTAAAGAAACCTGTGTCCATCTCTCTGTGCTTGGCTTCCGTCAGTTTCTCCGGTATCAACATAAACGTAAACCTTCTCTATTTGGCCTGTGTTAGCGTTTGAGTTAGACATGCTTGGTTTAGAATAACCCTTTAAAGGGACACTATAGTCATCAGAACAAGTACAGCTTATTGAATTTGTTCTGGTTAGTAGAATCATTACCTTCAGGCTTTTTGCTGTAAACACTGTCTTTTCAGAGAAAATGCAGTGTTTACATTACAGCCTAGTGATAACTTCACTGGCCACTCCTCAGATAGCTGTTAGAGATCCCTCCTGGGTCATGGCTGCCTAAAATGCATCCAAACATTCAGTATCTCCTCCCTCTGCATGCAGACACTGAACTTTCCTCATAGAGATTCATTGATTCAATTCATATCTATGAGGAGATGCTGATTGGCCAGGGCTGTGTTTGAATCATGCTGGCTCTGCCCCTGATCTGCCTCCTTGTCAGTCTCAGCCAATCCTATGGGGAAGCACTGTGATTGGATCAGGCTACCACTTCTGATGATGTCAGCACACTGCTTGTTTTTCCGAGTCTAACAGCATGCAGAGTTACAGCTTCTGGCTTGAATACAGGAAGATTTTTACTATATTTATGGAGGCATGAGGGGACCAGGGGGGGCTAGATGATGGTTTTAACCCTATAGGGTCAGGAATACATGTTTGTGTTCCTGACCTTATAGTGAACCTTTAAATGCGTGTGAAGAGCAATTCATACACAAAATTACCTTTTAATTAGCTTACGAGTTCCATTCAAATCAAATCAGTCAATTTACAGAGGCCTTGATTGGATAAGCTGTATATATATATATACATTTCAACATTTGTAGGTACTTGTATTAGATTTTTTGATTGTTTTTATTAATTGGTTATCTGTTAATTGTATTATTCTGCCTTCTAATATTGCACTGAGCATGGTGGTGGCCATTATTGCTAGATCATTTTTCTTACAGTTCTCTTCTATACTGGATAAATCCAGTAAATATTGATTCCAAACTGCACTATAGAAATCTAAAAAGTGGTGGAATGAAAAGGGCACACCGCTTCTGTTTCCATCATTTTTATAGTGTTTCATGCATTATGCTGAAGACAAAAGTCTGAATATACATTTCTATATATATGCGTCATTCCAGGTTGGCTGACTATCTAATCTACTTGATGTATACTAAGAGGACAACTGATATATATCCATGATTACACTTGATGCATGTTTGGTGGCAGGTCATGCATTTTATATTCTAGCAGTGGGCATATCCCTGTTGCAAGGTCAACATTTGTTTACCATAGCTGTAACTGCGATACTAACACTCCCTGGGTCTGGAGTTTATTTTCCTTAATTTGTTACTTTAAAAAAAAATAAAGTTTTTTTTGTTAATACATAATCTTTTGCTGATCTACTACTGTTGCATGTCGTAGCTACTAAGTACTAGTTACAATTTGATACATACCAATTAGCTTCTCCTCTTAAAGGGACACTGTAGTCACCCAGACCACTTCAGCTCAATGAAGTGGTCTGGGTGCCAGGTCTCTCTAGGGTTAACCCTGCCTGCTGTAAACATAGTCGTTTCAGAGAAACGGCTATGTTTACATTTGGGGTTATGCCATCCTCTAGTGGCTGTCTTCCGACAGCGACTAGAGGCGCATCTGCAACGCTGGAGGCATATTATGCATATATTATGCAGCGCTCTCTATTTTTCTCAATAAAACATTATTAACTATAATACTGCACTGACATTGTATTTATTTACATCGTTTTTCTTTAAGGGGAGAAATCAGTTCTGTGGATATTTGGCCTATTCCTGGCGGAAATAGAAACAAAATAATAAAAATCCAAATCAGTTGTTCACTATTAATAATGGGTAATGTTGAAAACCCAGCATATTGGAAAATGTAGTATACATTATTCGTAAGAATTGGGTATGTTAATTCAATAATGACAAACACAATAAATACACCTCAGAAATATCATACATGCCAGCCATGGGATATAATCAAATCTATTCTTTTAAAACAAGAGACCTTACAACACAGAGGAAAAGATTAGGATCTGTAACTCAAGATATACCAGACAGCTGGCAGGTATGGTCACGACTCCATAACAATGTTGTGACAGCTTTCTTCTCTCATTACACCTCCTGTCACAGTAAAGAAAAAAAATCTTATTTCTCACACATTACTAATTGCTTTCCTTCTCTAAGTTTTGCTGTGTCTTTAAATGAAACTGCTGACTCTTTCTGGGTACCCCAACACCACTACTGTCGTCCTGTAGTCAGTGCTGTATCTACCGCGAGGCTGACAAGGCATTTGCATTGGGCAGCACTTTCGGGAGGGGGGGGCAAAAAAAGCCAACCCCCAAACGCCCTGGCAAATGCCTTGCCAGCCTATTGTCCTGGAGGGCCCACAAGCTGGCCAGCTGGCCAACTCAGGGCCCCCGATGCTGGCATGCGCTGATGCAGGAGGCGGGCAGCGAGGGAGCACTCTCTCCTAAACTCTCCCATGCTCAGCTCCCTCACACGCACCGTACTCATGCTGGAGCCAGAATATGACGTCACTCTGGCATCATGTCACGACACTCCTTAGTCGACATGCCCTCGTGCAGTACTCGCACTCACCACTCTTTCTGTTTGGCACTGTTCTCATTTCCTTTCGTTAGGCACTACACCTGGCCCTTGTTTAGCACCTATATATTCTGGTTTCTCCCCTCACTCCCTGTCAGATCATTATCCTCTATCCTTGACCCTGTACCTGCTGTTTCCTGGTTCCCGTGATTCTGTCTCCTGTCTCCTGTGTCTTGTTTCCTGTGTATCCTGAGTATCCTGTGTTTCCTGATCCGGTGTTCCGATGTCCTTGTGGTCCTGTGTTCTTGTCTCTGCCTGGTCCTGTGTCCTGTGCCTCCTGTTCCAGTGTTCGCCTGCAGTGTTCCTGTCTAGACTCCTTCTCCAGTGATTCTGACCTTGCTGCATTATTTCTGTGTGACCTGCTTAGGACTTTGCCCCTTGATGTTCATTTTGTACTTGGTGGCTGCACTCACCTGACTAAGCCTTTACCTTTGCCTAGGACTATCGTGGACTCTGCCTGCTCTATTGTATATATTGGGTTATTGTATATATTTATATATTTGTGGCATTGTCATATTTTGTTTTGTATATATTATATATATCTATATCCTTTTGGTTTGCCTTAATACATTTTCTTTATTACTCCATTTATCGTGTCCTAGAATTATTTCTCTGCTAAGTTGGTTCCCACACTTAAAGGGACAGTGCTGTTGCAGGGCAGCACCCCTTCATGTCATGACACATCACTAAGAGGCACGCAAGGAAGCTGAGTAGGAAAATCAGAGCTCCCTTCCCGCCTCCAATATGAGCCTGCCCAAAGGTAGGGAGGCTGGGTGGATTGAAATTTAAAAATGTAAAAAAAAATGTAAGTGTGTTAGTGTATGTGTGTGTTAGTGAGTGTGTGTGTGTGTGTGTCTGTCAGTTAATGTGTGTGTCTGACACTGAGTGTACATATGTCTGTCAGTGAGTATGTATGTGTGTTTGTCATTGTGTATCTGTCAGTGAGTGTTTTTGTGTCTCAATGTGTGTGTGTCTGACACTGAGTGGGTGTGCTTCTGTCAGTGAGTGTATATCTGTTAGTGTGTGTGTCTGTCAGTGAGTGTGCATTTGTGTCTTGTCAGTGAGTGTGTATGTGTCAGTCATTGAATGCATGTCTGCCAGTGTGTATGTGTGTCTTTCGGTGAGTGTGTGTGTAACTGTGAGTGTAACTGTGAATGAGTGAGTATGTCTGTGAATGTGTAAGTGCAAGTGTGTGTTGGTTAAACAGTGTATGTGGCAATGACTGTGTATCTGTCAGTGAGTGTATGTCAGTGCATGTATCAGTGAGGGCATGTGTCTGTCAGGAAGAGAAATTTGGAAGGGGTAGTGGGGTGCTGAGTTTTGTCATGCCTAGGACAGCACAAAACCAGAGAATACACCACTGCCTGTAACAAAATATTCTCTAATTGTTTTCAGATGATAACTGATAAAAACAGAAAAGAGGTGGCCAGTAGTCTGTGACCATTATATGGTCTGGGGGGCAGGGAGGAGGTGGGGTAGGGGAATGTAGCAACTTCTGTGACTGCTATTACCCGAGACTGTATGTATAGACAGTCATAGAAATGCACAGTTGAATGAGCCAAGTCAAATAATCCCTTGCCCCAATACTGCAGAGTGCTGAAAGAATATCTGTATAAATTGACTGTCTACAAGTTTTCTAAAACGTTTTCTTTTCCAAGGACATCATGTGACCAGGGATGCTGCAATCACATGCCGTCTTTAATGAAACATTGATTACCATTATTCCAGCTAGCTCATATCTTGCAGTGCAATCCTGTTTTCTGACCATTTTTTGTCCCCTGATTTCCAACTTCTGGATAAACCACAAGTGACATGTTATGCAGGGCCCTCCACCACTCTGTTTCTGTACGTCCAGTTGTCTGGTTACAATTACATGTCTGTTTGTCCACCCATTTTACAGCGCTGCGGAGTCTGATGGCGCTATATAAATAATAAAATAATAATGTTGGGAGGTAAGGCACCGTTTGCACTCAGAGCTAACAAGTCTTGCAGCCAAAGCTTTATGAAGAGGTAGAATTTCTGGAAGATCTACTCAAGAATCGTATTAATCTATGTATTATTTTTTAATTGTATTCCTATCTAAATCCCTCCCCTATAGTGTTGCTGTTTAATTGAAAACTTTTATATCTTCCCCACACAACTCTCTCAACTCTTGTTCAAACTCTAGTAATTTCTTGCATGGATTACTGTTATTCTCCCCTAATTTGTCTCCCAAGAATCTGTGCTGCCTCACTCCAGTCTGTAACGAATGCTGCTGTCAGGATGATTTTTCTCTCCTATCGCTCATCTCATACCTCACCTCTCTGTCAATCCTTACATTAGTTGCCTGTACCCTGTAGAAGTCGATAAAAAATACTAACCCTTACATACAAAGCTCTACACAACAATAGCCCTTGTTACATTTATTCACTAATTTGTAGGTATGCCCCTTCTTGGTCTCTCTGCTATGCCTTACAAAAATACTTTACAATGAGCTATCTTACAGATCGTTGTTGAGACGTCTGTGATTGGACAGTCACAGATGTTTGTGCCAGCAAAAAAGGGGAGGGTTTGCAATACTTGATCTGCAGCGATTGCAAGTCAAGATTTTATATTTTAAGAAAACATGCAAAATAAGTTACATGCATATTTTCTGTGGGTATATCTACGAAATTGTTTTTAACTGAATTTTTTTTTAAATATGTGAGATATTGTGACTATGTCACTTGTACGTAATAAATCACGGGTTATTTTTTTCCTTCCATGTCACTCTTTCCCAGATTTTCTGGATGAAGCTATCCCTTTGCAGTCCAAAATTAGAATCTCCTGTCTTTATCTGGGTATGTAAACTGCAGTGGTTACATTGGGTGAAATACATAATCTTTTGGAAATAGACTGTGTGAAAGAACAGGCTGTGTTACCACTAGTAAATTCTATATTCTCTAGAGCTCCTGGTGTTCTTCCTGGCAACAATATATATCTTATGATGAACTACCACAAAGAAGACACAAAAACGACTAAAACCTTACTAATTGGATAAGTTCTGTGGTATAAGGCCTACATAATATTACAGTAACACATCATTTATAATACTGTAACATTTGCCTTTGCAGAATAGTTTTATTGACTCCTTAAAGGGACACTATAGGTACATAAACCACTTTATCTTACTGAAGTGGTCTATGTGCAGTGCCCCTGGTGGTTTGTTCTCGCAATATAAAATATTAACATTTTAGGGATATAGCAATGCTTAAACATCTTGAGTGGGGCTAAACACATATTGAATGGCTGTTACACTGACAGCCAGTAGATGTTGCTTATGCAGTGAGAACAGAGTCAGACATCACAGTTCAATCTCCGGAGAAGAGCCGTTAGCAGACATGAAGACAAAATGGTAGGCTGAATGGTCAGTTTTTTCAGCCCTGGAAAAAAGGTTAGTAAAAGGTTATTTAAGGACAGTATAAAACATAAAGGGGGAGGTCATAAAGATGCCATTAAGCTTATTAAATTAGAAAGCAATATTTTAGAACAGATATTTTCCCTTTAATATGTTAACCTTTATTATTTCTTCATATGAGGGACACATGCCCAGTATATCATTTATGTAATGGGTTGTACTTTTTCCTCAATTGTTAGTTTTTAGAGACCCTCATGTATGCATAAACTAATACAATGTGAAGGGATTTTAGTGTGGGAGGTAATGGGCTCAGTGGTGACAGGGCTATCCTTCCCCATGGACCACAAATACATGTGTTAAGTTTATTTTCAAGAATATCAGTTACACCGTAATAATATACTACAACTAACATCCTCGTTTAGTAATGTGCTTCAGGCATTTATTGTGAAAAAGCAGTCTCTACAACATAGGAATACAATATTCTAATATGTGATGTGATTCACATTTTCATACCTATGCACCTTCTGAGATGTCCATTCATCTCTTTAGCAAACAAAGTCTTTCTTTAGGACCGAGGAGTAAAAATTCCATTGCCATTTTTGGCCTTATCTACCACTTTTTTCATCTTATTCTCCATTATTGCCTAGAGGAAATACAAAATTCCACAGAAGACTAATTGGGCAAATATAGCGCACAAACAAATTGTCACACCATAAAATCTCCCACTTCCACCTCCTAGATGCAGGATATGAATTCTCTCTCCGTCATATCCTTTTGTCTGATAGTTCCCTCTAAAGGTTTCTGTATAATTATGGTGGGAGTTAAATGGATTTTTAGCCCCTGATGTCACACTCCCACGGTTATTCCAGCTGAATCCTGTTACACAAGGTGACGAGTTCATCTCAAAAGAGTGATGTTGCGTTAAAAGTTGGGAAACAGCATGGAATGTTTTGAAATGTGCAAGTGCACCTCCCACGTGACCACAGAATTCTGAGTCTTTTAATTGTATTGTGTTACAAATCATCAGAAGTCTCCCTAATAGTGAAGATGCAATTCTAAACACAGGAAACCGAAAGATATACAGATGCAGCCAGAGCCAAGATGTTAAAATAATGTATTCATTGTAACCAGGTTATAAATCTCCTTGAGGGAACTAAACACAGCCAGAAATTTCCATGTGTTAGCAAAGTGTGTGTGCAAAATAAGTTAATAGCTCAGACTTGAAACTTCAAGTTAACAATAAAGCAATAACTAATATCTCAAGAGTTATATTTTGTTACAGACATCAGTGGAGTAGCGTTGTTTGCCAGCAATCAGGAAAAGTTAAGTATTGCATCCCCAAATCGGTGGACTTCCCGAGTCCCTTAGTCCCTACCCGCCTCATCTGACTGATGTATGTGACACTGATAGCTGCTTTGCGTAATTCTAATTATACACCTCATGGTTAAAGTAACATGTTAACACATTACATTGGATTTTTAAAAATTACGCAACACAACTAACAGTGTCAAACACATCACAAAGATAAGGCGATAGGGAAAGAGGAGAGAGGCTATCTAAGCCCTATTAATGGCGTACTGATATGATACCATTTACATGTTGCCTATTAATAGCATGATGTCCCATTTGAATTGAGAGACTTATACAATAAAATGTTATGCTTGTTAATCCATCCCCATCATGTACAACACACACAAGGATCAGCAAATTGGAGATCCCCAGCTGACAAAGAATTGCGGGAGCTGTATGGCAGTTGAGGATTTACCTTGTGCTAGAGGAGGGAACCCAAAAAATGTATTTAAAAAAAAATTGCACCAGTGTCCTCTCTACATTAGTTTGTGAAACTGATTGGACAGGACAGATCTGCTGCGTGACAACATAAAAGATACGAAGGAAGGGATGAGTATACTGCAAATAATTCTAGACTACAACAAGGAGAATACCATTGGGTATATTAAAGGGTTCCTCCATCAACTTTCTTTTGACTATTTATTTCAATAGCAATACTTATAATAAACAATCTATCTTTAGGCCCCCTGGTTTTGCATATTCTTAAAAATAGCTTATAACTTATCTGGAATCTAGTGCTGGGTCACATTCTTCTCGATCATGTTCACGCCTATTTTGTCATCATTCCAGTCTTGGTCCAGATCCAATGAAATGCTTCCCAGAGAAGCATTAATGGACCCATGGGGCATGCGCGGAGATAATCGTCAATGCACCAAGCAACTTCTTCACATAGAAAATGCATTAAATTCAATGCTTTTCTATCTGAATTTCTAATGTTGGGCGTGAGGACGTGCAAAAGGGTGGACTTTGTGGTGGACAAGCAGTGAAGGAAGCAGAGGTATTGAAAACTGGTAAGATATAGGACTGTCACTGGAAAAGGGAGGGAGAGGGGGGAGTTTAACTAAATATTGTCACTAGAGAAGGAGAGGAATTACACAGAGCGCTGTCACTGGGGAGGAAGGGGATTTATGCTAAGTTATATTGGGTGCTGTCACTGGGGAGGGAGGTGAACTGTATATTATTAACAATTTATATATGAATTCCTTCTCTCACCGTTAAAAGATTTTTAAATGTAAAAATATATATGAGACTATAATTTATTAATTTATCTATTCTAAAATGGGATTGCTCTATTTTACTGAGCTGATTTGGGTTAATATTAAGTTTGTGGTTTTTTAGGAACATGCAGTACTTTCTAGCCCCCCAAGTACATACAAAATTCTATACATAGGGAAAATAGAGTAATAAATGTACTATCTGAAAGAGGAAAAAAAAGTTTAAGAAATAAAAGTAGCAATAAAAATATTCTAAGAAATCCCTAAAAAATGTAAAAAAACTGTTAAAGATATAAAAAAAATGTAAAAAACACCAAATCAAAGTCAAAATTTCATCCATCTGGTTTCATCATTTGCAACTTATGGATCAAAAACCCTTCTCTTTTTCTTATTTTTAGTTTATAATTCAAATTTTCTCCTCATTCATCTAGTGTTACTTGTTCAGTTAAAACAAAAGAAAAGTTCATATCAAATTTTGGCTAATGTGAGGAAGCTGCAGTAAGCGTTTATTAGTGCAACTTGTGACGCTTTTATGATTTTATAGAAATGTGAAAAAACACTTTTATTTGAAAAAATATTTATCCTTGAACTTGACATACTACTCCATGTGTGTTCTTCATGCTGTTCACACCTCTGCACTCTTTTATTGTATGTACACTAAAAATGGGGGACAAGACAAGGAAAAAAGCAAGAAAGTTAGTGGAGATTTCTGCATATACAAGTAGTTTAACCCCTTAAGGACCAAACTTCTGGAATAAAAGGGAATTATGACATGTCACACATGTCATGTGTCCTTAAGGGGTTAAGGACTATATTTTTTTCTCATTTTAAAAAGTTATCTTTTGTCACTTTTTTATATATCTTATTGTTTTGGTTTAATAGGTTAAGAGTTTTTCCTTGCTAAGAAGCTGCTGTTTTGGTTTTTTTTGTAATTTTATTTAATTTGCTTCCATTTTGTTATACATTATGTACAAATGTGTTTTCTTTACCCTTTAGCTCTTTATATAAAAAAAAGGATAAATGCACATTATCATAAGCGAACCTGATCAGAATCAATGTATCAATTTAAAGAGCTAACAATTGCTGAGTATTATTTATTTTAAAGTATCTATGTGAACTAATTTAAACATGTTTGCAATGTAATATAAAATTAGAAATGAATACCAATATTTTATAATAACATTGAACAAACATTAAAAGCAATGTTATTACCCAAGGTGAAGTGGGGTTAGGCTTGTTCCATGGCAGCATAACAATGGGTAATACCAAAGCAAAAAACAACGGAGGGAATAAAACTCAAACTAAAGACTAAATAATTACAGTTTATTAGCAAACCAAAAAACATGAAATCACAGCAAGTATATCAAACTTATAAGTTAGATGCAGAAATAACAGTTTTACCAGACTGGTCAAATTGACCAGCCTTCACATCTATTTGATAATGTCTTATAAAAGTATTAGCCGAAGAACAAGTGGCTGCCTTGCAAATAAGTTCTGGGGATACTTTTGCCTCTGCTGCCCAGGAGGAAGAGAGGGAGCTTGTAGATTGTGCTTTAAGTCCCTGTAGGATCTTCATCTTAGATGCTTTGTAGGCTTGTTTGATAGCTCAGATGATCCATCTGCTGATAACTACTTTGGATGCTTAAAGGCCTCTTCTTGCCCTATTGGGTATAATAAATAATCTTTGAGAGATTTGCCATGAGGAAGATCTTTGTAAGTAAATAGAAAGACATCTCACCAAATCAATAGATGTCAGGTTGGATTCCTCTCCCTCTTTTGTTCCTCCGAATGCAATGCTGGGAGTACTATTTCATTATTTATGTGGAATGATGAAGTTACTTTTGATCGGGATTCGGGAACTGTTCTTAAAATCACTCTATCTTTATGGGAGACTGTGAAGGGCTCTTTAGCAGATAAAGCATTAAGTTCTTAAACCATTCTTCCCGAAACTAATGTCACCAGAAGAACTGTCTTTATGGTCAGAAGATGAGGTGAAATGGAATCTAAAGATTTGAGAGCTTTTAGCACCGGCGGTAAAGTCCATGGGAGTGCAAAAGGCTTGATAGGTGGATTTATCTTCAAAACTGCTGTCATGAATCTTGCTACATCTGTTTCAAAGGCCCATTTATGGTCCGTAAGAGCCAAAAGTGCTGAGATATGCACCTTCAAGGTATTATAACTTATACCCTTATCTAGACCTGATTGCAAGAATTCAATAATATCTTTATCAGATGTTTTCTAAATGTCTATCTGTAATAAGCTGTGGAAGTGGAACGCTTCCTTGCTTGTAATAAAGTGTTAATCACTGCTTGTGAAAAACCTTTTTCTTTCAACCCTTCCCTTTCAATTCCACGCCATCAGATTGAGGGAAACTGGATTTGGATGCAGAACTGGACCTTGTTGGACTAGATAAGGAACGTTTGGAAGATGCCATGGATCTTCTTTGCACAAACACAACAGGAGAAGAAACCAAGGTCTGTGTGGCCAGCATTGGGCTATGAGAATGATGGATACATTCTCTTGTCTCAGCCTCCTTAGAATGGAAAAGATGAGAGGAGTTGGAGGAAATGCATATCCTAGACTGAATTGCCATCTGCTTGACAGTGCATCTCTTCCTATGGCTTGTGGATCTAGGGTTTTGGAGAAGTCCTTCACCTTTTTGTTAGTGATGTCCCGAACTGTTCGCTGGCGAATAGTTCCTGGCGAACATCGCTTGTTCGCGTTCGCCACGGATGGTGAACACATGCACTGTTCGGTCCGCCCCCTATTCGTCATCATTGAGTGAACTTTGACCCTGCCTGTACCTCACAGTCAGCAGACACATTCCAGCCAATCAGCAGCAGACCCTCCCTCCCAGACCCTCCCACCTCCTGGACAGCATCCATTTTACATTCATTGTGAAGCTGCATTCTTAGTGAGAGTAGGGACAGTGTAGCTGCTGCTGATTTTATAGGGAAATTGATAGCTAGGCTAGTGTATTCAGTGTCCACTACAGTCCCGAAGGACTCATCTAATCTCTGCTGTAAGGACAGCACCCCAAAAAGCCCTTTTTAGGGCTAGAACATCAGTCTGCTTTTTTAATTCTGTGTAATGTAATTGCAGTTGCCTGCCTGCCAGCCTGTGTGTATGGCTCACAGCATATACTGTGCCCACTTGCCCAGTGCCACCACTCACTCACTGGTGTCACAATAGCTTGCATTTAAAAAAACCAAAACACTTTTTGGACTGTAATATAATAGCAGTCAGTTTCCTTCACGAGTGTGCATTTCAGGGCCGGCCAGGGCACAGTGTCACACCAGTGCAACTCATATCTGGTGTAATAGTAGTGTACATTTAAAAAAAATAAAAAAATTTGACTGTAATAGATTGAATAGCAGTTAGTTGTCTGCCAGCGTGTGTGTCAGGCTCACAGCGTATACTGTGCCCACTTGCCCAGTGCCACCACTCATATCTGGTGTCACAATAGCTTGCATTTAACAAAAAAAAAAACTTTTTGGACTGTAATATAATAGCAGTCAGATTCTTTCACTAGTATGCATTTCAGGGCCTGCCAGGGCACAGTGTCACAGCAGTGCAACTCATATCTGGTGTAACAGTAGTGTACATTTAAAAAAAAAAAAATACAATTTTGACTGTAATAGATTGAATAGCAGTTAGTTGTCTGTCAGCGTGAGTGTCAGGCTCACAGCGTATACTGTGCCCACTTGCCCAGTGCCACCACTCATATCTGGTGTCACAATAGCTTGCATTTAAAAAAAAACTAAACTTTTTTGACTGTGATATAATAGCAGTCAGTTTCCTTCACTAGTGTGCATTTCAGGGCCTGCCCAGTGCCACCAATCACTCATATCTGGTGTCACAATAGCTTGCATTTAAAAACAACAAGGGGGCGGGGCTTGACCGCCATGCTGACCGGTCGCAGGCTGGAGGGGCTCCTGACGACTTTGGTCCCCAATGGCGCAAAAATTGACCATCAAAGCAACCTGAGTGACCAGAGGCCGTCTTAAGCACCCAGGCAGAAGCCAGGGCCACCGCAGTCCCTGAGATCGGGAGTTCCAGTGCCCCCAGTGAGCGACATGGGACTTCGGGGCCTGCGGCCTATGAGGGTGGAGAGCGGGACGGACGGCCGCCGTCCTGCTTGTGAGCCTGGCCGCTGTGCGACAGCCTTGGGATGCGCCTCGCAGGACTCGCTTCCCCCCCCATGGACCGGGGGGGTTATCCCGGTCCCCATCGGAGGGAAACACCGCCCTACAACAAGCGTTAGGCGCCACGAGCCAGGGCACTAAAATGGCGGCGCCACGATCCACAATGGCCGACACAACCTCTCCTGTCTGCAGACGGAACCACCTGGCTGAGCATCACCCCTACCCAAATAAGCCCGCACACGAACCCGCCTTCCTACATGGTGAGCGGGATGGGGATGGAGAAGGAGGAAAGCGCCGGCGAGAGGGGCCCACGGAGGTTATGCATGTAAAGCATAACCGTGATCAAGCTGTCTGTATGAGCGCCTTGTCCACTGACTCACCCAAACGGCATCCATCACGCCCTCAGCCTCACTGCAGGGACACGCGACAGCATCGGCACCCGAGGCAGGGACCAGCACAGCCCCAACAAGGCATAGGTGGAAAACTTCAAGCAAACTACTCACCTGGGGTCACGACCAGGAGACCGACCGCAGCACACTACACCTTGCCGTGGAACCAGGACAACTCATCTCTCTGCCGGTCAGCCCAAAGAAAGTGATCTGCCCGTCCCTATCTCTGCCGCGTTCCTGCAGTTCTGTAGTGCATGCATGACCGAATTGTACTTGATTCATGGACGCTAATATCCTGTTAGCTATTAGACATGAGAAGGCACCCTCTATCTCCCTATATCTAAACATGCCACAGAACATATCAGCCTGTTTGCCTCTTAATAAGTCATAAATAGTACAAGCTTGTTCAACCCACCATATGTTCTTGACTCGTATACGCCTGTTTTATTATTAGTTTAAACCTGTATACATTGCCTTGTAATAAGCGTTTTAGAGCTAACCTGCTATTAATACGCGGCACAACTTCGTTAAGCTTGTACAGAGCCTGTCTAGCATGCTTCATAGGCCTATTGTCACACGTTTATGTATATAAGCACGACGAGCCTAGCATTTATTGTACACTTAGGCACATACATCCGACCCTACAACTCGTCAAAGCTACTATACAAGACGCTAATAGGACACCACAGATAGACCTCACGTGGTACAAGCCTGATCCACTTAACTTGCATTACATACGCCATTTCGCTAGTACACCATACACAGGTCTCGCTAATCCTACTACATAGGCTACTCAAGCATCCTACATATCAGACAAGATACATATGTGTGTATACAACTGAAATGTGCAATTAAACCGTGCCACTGTTTAATGTACCTGCGTTTATACATACTTGCACGCTTTAGAGGTGTTTGTAAATACTACTCGAAAAAGCGAGTATATATCTTGCTTCACAAAGTTACCAGCATGAACGAACCTACAACTACAGTTTGTTTTACCTAGCCTGACTTCTCTTGTTTTAAAAAAAAAAATGTGCTGTTAATGATTGCCATGTTATTGATATTCTTGTTTCATTCCATCGGCTTGTATTTGCTGTTGTGGCAACATAAGCGTGTTTTGTTATTCTAAGCACAATAAAAATAAAGAATTTAAAAAAAAAAAAAAAAAAAAAAAAAAACAACAAAACTTTTTGGACTGTAATATAATAGCAGTCAGTTTCCTTCACGAGTGTGCGTTTCAGGGCCTGCCAGGGCACAGTGTCACACCAGTGCCACTCATATCTGTTGTCACAGTAGCTTACATGCATAGTACCACTAATCGAAAAAAAAATGACAGGCAGAGGCAGGCCACCCCGCAGGGGCCATCGTGGTCGTGGTGCTGTGATTCCCTTTGGCCCTAAAATAATGCCCAGTGTTCAGAGGCCACATACCCTGAACTTGAAAAGTTCTGAGGACATAATTGACTGGCTAACAAAGGACACCCAATCTTCTACAGCTTCCGCTCGGAACCTCGACGCACCGTCCTCCTCCAGCAGCAGCAGAAGAGGACTCAGCCGAGGAGGTTATGGAAGAGGATGGAGTAGGAGGAGTAGAGGAGGTGGCAGCAGGCCTGCCTGCAAGTCGTGGCGGTGTCACCAACTCCTCTGCAGAGCCACGCATTCCATGCTTGGCAGCCATCAGCAGGTTTACCCAATGCACAGTGTAGGTGATATACCTGCCCTGACCATGCTTTGCAGACCAGGTATCAGTGGCCAGATGGACCCTTGCCCCAACACTGTGTGCCAGACATGCCATTACTTCCTTTTGCACAATCGAGTACAGGTTGGGGATTGCCTTTTGTGAAAAGAAATTTCATCCGGGTACCTTCCACTGCAGTATCCCAATAGCTACAAATTTTTTGAACGCCTCAGACTCCACCAGCTTGTATGGTAAAAGCTGGCTGTCTGATAGTTCAGACAAGCCAGCTGTCAGACGCTGGGCAAGGGGGTGACTTTCTGACATTGGCTTCTTACACTCAAACATGTCCTTGACAGACACCTGACTGTGGGCAGATGAGCGGGAACTGCTCAAGGCGAGAGACGGAGTGGGGGGTGGTTGAGAGGGACAAGGAGGACAGCAGTGGTTGATGTGGCTGAAGATGCTGGACCAGGAGGAGGATGGTGGCTTTGAGTTTGTGTGCTGCTTGTACTCATGTGTTGATCCCATAGGCGTTTGTGATGTGTGATCATGTGCCTACGCAAAGCAGTTGTACCTAGGTGGGTGTTAGACTTCCCACGACTCAGTTTCTTTTGGCACAGGTTGCAAATGGCATCGCTGTTGTCAGAGGCAGACACACAAAAAAAATGCCACACTGCTGAGCTCTGCAATGACGGCATTCTGGTGGTGGACACAGCATGCGTTGATTGGCGTGCTGTCGGGCTGACCCCGGGTGCCGATGCATGCTGTCTGACTGTGCCACTAGCTCCTTGCGATGACCTCCCCCTGCTTCCAACTCGTCTCCTCCTCCTCTCTGTCTCCCCATCTGAACTTTCACCCTGTTCTTCTTCTTGCCGAGCGGGCACCCACGTGACATCCATGGACGCATCGTCATCATCAACCGCTTCACTTGTATCTGACAACTCAGCAAAGGAAGCAGCAGTGGGTACAACATCATCATCATCACACCGTACATCCATGTGTGTAATGCTGCCTGACTGAGACATATCCCTGTTATCTACATCCTCTGGCAATAATGGTTGCGCATCACTCATTTCTTCAAATGGATGTGTAAATAACTCCTCTGACAGATAAAGTGAAGCGGCTGTGGTGCTAGTGTTGGTGGTGGCGGCAGGCGGGTGAGTGGTATCTTCAGAGGTGCCCGAAGCTAAGCTGGAGGAGGATGGTGCGTCAAGGTTCCGAGCGGAAGCTGTAGAAGATTGGGTGTCCTGTGTTAGCCAGTCAACTATGTCCTCAGAACTTTTCAAGTTCAGGGCACGTGGCCTCTGAAAATTGGGCATTATTCTAGGGCAAAAGGGAATCACAGCACCACGACGGCCCTTGCGGGGTGGCCTGCCTCTGCCTGTCATTTTTTTTTTTGGATTAGTGGTACTATGCGTGCAAGCTACTGTGAGACCAGATATGAGTGGCACTTGCAGTGGCAGAGGTTGGCAGAGTACACGCTGTAGGCCTGACACACCCGCTTGAAGACAACTAACTACTATTCAATCTATAACAGTGAAAAAAAATTTTGGTTTTTAAATGCAATATATTGTGACACCAGATAAGAGTGGCACTGTGCACTGGCAGAGGTTGGCAGAGTACATGCTGTTGGCCTGACACACAGACGCTTGCAGACAACTAACTGCTATTCAATTTATTACAGTGAAAAAACAATTTTTTTTTAAATGCACGCTATTGTGACACCAGATATGAGTGGCACTGTGCACTGGCAGAGGTTGGCAGAGTACACGCTGTAGGCCTGACACACCCGCTTGAAGACAACTAACTGCTATTCAATCTATAACAGTGAAAAAAGTGTTTTGGTTTTAAATGCACGCTATTGTGACACCAGATATGAGTAGCAATGTGCACTGGCAGAGGTTGGCAGAGTACACGCTGTAGGCAGTGGTGTATCCTGGTTTTGTGCTGCCCTAGGCAGGACAAAACTCAGGCGCCCCCCTCCCGCCCGCGCCACCCCCATCCAACCCTTCCCCCCGCCCGCACCACGCCCACCCTTCCCCCGCCCCGCCTTCTAAACACACACACACACATTCACTTACAGATACGCATACACTCGCTAACAGAAACACACACTCGCTAACAGAAACACACACTCACACTAACAGACACACTCACACTCACTAACAGACACACACTCACTAGCAGATACACACACACTCACACTAACAGACACACACACACACTCACTAACAGACACACACTAACAGACATACATACACACACACTAACAGACATACATACACACACACTAACAGACATACACACTAACAGACATACACACTAACAGACATACATACACACACACACTAACAGACACACACACACACTAACAGACATACACAGACACACTGACATTCACACACACACACACACACTAACAGACATACACAGACACACTAACAGACATACACAAACACACTAACAGACATACACAGACAGACACACACACACTAAGACAGACACACACACACACACTAACAGACAGACACACACACACACACACTAACAGACAGACACACACACACTAACAGACAGACACACAAACACACTAACAGACATACACACTAACAGACATACACACTAACACAGACAGACATTCACACACAGACATTCACACACACTAACACACACACACACTCACTCACATATTTAACAGACCGACCAACCGCCCGCCCAGACGGCATGTCAGTTAGCCGAAAGGCTAACAAGGCATTTGCCCTGGGCGTTTGGGGGCGGCTTTTTTTGCCGCCCCCTGGAAAATGCCGCCCAAGGCAAATGCCTTGTTTGCCTCGCGGCTAATACGCCCCTGGCTGTAGGCCTGACACCCGCTTGAAGACAACTAACTGCTATTCAATCTATAACAGTGAAAAAAGTTTTTTGGTTTAAATGCACGCTATTGTGACACCAGATATGAGTGGCAATGTGCACTGGCAGAGGTTGGCAGAGTACACGCTGTAGGCCTGACACCCGCTTGAAGAAAACTAACTGCTATTCAATCTATAACAGTGAAAAAACGCGCATGTGTTTGCCCACTGTGGCGAACGTGAACACGCTATGTTCGCCAGGAACTATTCGCCAGCGAACAGTTCGGTACATCACTATTGTAAATTGGTAAGTGGGAAAGCCACCCAATTCCAGATAGTGATTACTGTGTTTAGTAAGTGCTCAAACAAGAGCAAGGAATTTTGTTTTGTTTATTTTGAAGCACCTGTATATTTTGCACCAAATAAATCAGAAAAACCGAGCTGAATGTGTCCTGGATTTTGATTACCCTAGAAGGCTATAGGGGTGCTGTCACTTCTCTGTAATTTACACCATTTAATAAAATATTGAAAATCACCTATTCCGTAAGATATTGCAAATTACATTAACAGCCAGTTCAGACAAGGCAAAGCCAGGATAAACATTGCAAAAAAAAAAAAAGTAGAAATAGAAACATTGTTTCACATCTCCTCTACTCTGTCTGCTTTTTCTATGCTGGCTGCCAAAGGCAAAATATAGAGCTTATAACATTGATTGGCTAGGTGGAGACACCTAGTTGCAGGATAAAGAAGTGTGGATTTCTACATGATTTTTTTTTTTTTTTTTACATTTTATAAATAGCTGAAATAATATTTTTTCAAATGAGAAATAACAGAACATAACATCCTTTTGAAATATCAATGAAGAGGCCTTAGCCCCACAGGGCTACAATGCATTAATTTGAGAGGGTTAAAACTCGACATAAGACAAATCTTAGAAAAATAAACACTGTGCAGGGATAAGAAATAATCAGCAATTCTGTATCGTCTTCTTTTTCCAACCGATTTACTTGTCAAAAGCTAAGGTTCCAGGAAGAAGAAACATCACTTCCTTTCTCTTGGGAGAACAAAATGAAACATGTATGAACATGCAAAAGCAAGGAAGAAAGAGAAATAAATAGCTCTGCCCCAGATCATAAATAAAAGCTACTTGTTGTCTCGAATCAAAGCAAATTAGGTCCTGACCAGACCTAGGAAAGCTCTGCTAAACCACTCTGTGGTTTGAAGAGACTTTGTGCCCCTTAAAAAACTTGTCTGTACTCTGGACTGCCCTTCCTTCAGATTATTTTGTCGGAAGCAGTTCTACCGCAAAGTTTTATATTTCACCCATGCCCTCCTCCCTTTCTTGGGTCTTCCAGGAGGCTCCTGACACACACAAAAAAAAAATGAAAAAATTTAATCTGAAACCACTCAAATCTCATTATGCTGCTGTTCATTTGAGATGCAAACATTACGCTCAAGCATCTGGAGAACGTTATAAAAAAAAGTGTCTTATGTCCGCAGAGGCCCATTGCAGCTGTCTTCTCCTTCACTTCCTGTGTCTTGGATGTTTGTGGTACAAGATTAGAATTTTGCAAGGAAGACTAAAATCATGCAAATCTGTGCAGTCCTGTGGGTTTAGGAAAGCCAGACAGGACATATCACATGCTGAGCCATTATACCAAATCAACCTTTTACCCTTCTGATAAATAGATCACTTCACTGTAGTCGCATGAACAAAAACCTCAGAATTTAGACTTAAGAAAACAAGGATTTTCCAGAGTTACAGTATATGTATATAAGGAAATATTGTATAAAAATTTTTCTATTGATATACGAATACTACCTTTCATACATGCATTCTGAATGATAACCTAGGTTATTTTAGTGCGGCAGATTTTATTTCTCCTTTTTTTTCAAAAAATACACATAGACTGGAAATTTGTGATTTATATTGTCATTTTTTTTTAAGTTTTTAAGGAAAAACACTAACTGCTATTCCCAGTTAGTAGTGCCAGCTCATAAAAGCACAAATGTATAGTCTGAATGCAATCCACATGCTTCACAAAGGTGCTCAATATTTATTTTTTATTGGTGCACACAGGATACAACAAAAAATGTGATGTCCCACAAACTAAACAGACATATTATCACCCTTAGAGTGGCCGGACTTCACGCTTGGAACATAAAGACAAAGTCAGTAAATGCCAAGGTCAGGATTATAGAATATTATCTGATTGGTCCACGTCATCACTGGGGCAGGGCCGGTGCAAGGATTTTTGGGTACATAGGCGAAGATGTATTTTTACGCCCCACCTTTCGCCAGACACACACACTCACACACAGACACACACTCACACATACACATCACATACACTCACTAATTATTTTAATAAATAAACATTTTCCACCCAGCCTCCCTACCTGGAGAGCTGGTGTGGATGAGGAGTCATTCCCTGGGGTCCAGTGGGGCTGCTGGGCGGCGTGCGGCAGTGATGTGATCAGACGCGGCGAGGGAGCTCAAATCTCACCGCTCTGCTCCCTCGCGGGCTGTCTGCTGATGCTGCGGGAGCCACAATATGACATCATATTCCGGCTCCCGCGGCATCAGTAGACAGACCGCGAGGGAGCAGGGCGGTGAGATTAGAGCTCCCTCGCCGCGTCTGATCACATCACTGCCGCGCTGGGGGTCGAGATGGTGGCCTGGCAGGAGGGAGAGCTTCCCCCCTGCCGGTCACTGAAATCTTGCGCCCCCGGAGCCGGTGCGCCGTAAGGCGGCCGCCTGTGCCGCCTTATGGAAGCACCTGCCCTGCACTTGGACTCTATAAAATATGATAATGGGGTCGCCTAAATGATATGATCACTTTAAGGACGGG
The DNA here is from genome assembly GCF_036172605.1 of Pelobates fuscus. Taxonomy (NCBI): domain Eukaryota; kingdom Metazoa; phylum Chordata; class Amphibia; order Anura; family Pelobatidae; genus Pelobates; species Pelobates fuscus. The sequence goes on along the minus strand of NC_086319.1, from coordinate 108,097,667 downwards.
TGTGATGTCACATGATTTGAACCATATAAGGACTAGCCATTAGAGCAGACAGTGTCCAACAAACTGCAGGTAAGAAGTAGCCGTCTACTTGAATTCTGCACACAAAAACTAGAAGGAAAAATGGTTTGCCCGCGCCAAATTGGTATGTATGATCAGCATTCGCTATTTCCATTTTCAGGTCGTGTGGGCCACATGGTGCATTTGGTCCAAGGAGGAGATCAGCCTGATCAGGGGAGCAGCGCAGGACTATGGAGCAGGTAAGATCCCATTTTCACAGAGCTCATTCTGGGATGCTGGTGATCTGAGATCAACTATTGTCTAGAGTGCCACACCAACATATTTTTTTTAGCACTAGTATATAATTCACATTGGATACAGCTTAGTCTAAGTTGGAATGTTACCACTAGTTGGAATCAACAGCACCCTTCATCACAGAGATTGTCATAATTTGATGGGAATTGTAACCCAGCAATGAACACAATAAGAGCTATGACGTTAGTTATCTCTGTATAGCATTTGTTTTGTTGATTTATTTTATAAACTAATTATGTTGAACTAAAAACATAGTTTGAAGACATGTCCCTATTTGGCTATTTTGGTCTAAAATTTTAAATTGAGTCTGAATTTCCAATAATTCAGACTACAGTAAATTACCTTGCCAGTATATGCTTTTGAGATAAAGCTTGAGAGAGATTTATCAAAATTCTGTTACAAAAAAGTGGTCCAAAGTACTAGAAGTGGGGCAATCACTATAGAAACCAGTGGAACCAGCAGACACAGTCCATTCGTGATTCTATACCTTTTACAGTTTTCCACCACTTCTTAAGACAGAATACTTTGATAAATCCCCCCATTTGTGCTAAATACAATTAAAAAAAATGAGTATAACCAAAATTAGCCTGAAATATACTACTGAGTATCATTTAAAGGGGAACTTTAATTTTCCAGGATTTTTAAAATAATGTCTGTTCCTGTATGTGATTTTTGAGGTTTTAGTCAGTGGTGTAAATTTCAGAAAAGTGACGGTTTCCCTTTAACTGCAGGATGATCTTGCATTTACAAAGTGTAATGCAAATACCTTGGCTCTGCTGGCTTATGGTTACATTACTCAGAGTCAGATTGTCAATTTTACAGGACTAGGTCCTGATGCAGAAGACAAGCAAGATGGATGTTTTTTTGGAAAAGCTTTATTTTGTGCGTCTTCTAAAGCTTCCCAAAGACATGGCAAATGACTAAATCAACAAAACACAAGAGCTACTTTCAAATACCTTCTTTTAAAAAAAGGAACAAAAGTTATCTTAGATGTAGGTTTCAGCTTCTGTAACTTGCTGTTGCTTTTACTATGTGACCTTATACCCGATTCAATATGGTCTTTATCTTTTGAAATAAAGACACCTTGTTTCTTAAGTACGTTGGAAAAAACATGTAAGTTATAATATTCATAAAGGAAACGTAAAAAATATATTTTTGTTATGAATAAAAAGAAAAGAGTTGGTCAACACATACTTTTTTTTATTAGGCAAATTATTTTGTACCTTACTTTGGCAATAAGATTATATACACAGTGAAATATATGTTACATTCAATTACAATCATAAATGTTTTGTTTGTTTAAAAAAAATCCACATGCTAAGAGAAATATTTTGTCATAAGAAAAAATACTTAATTCTGCCTATATTCATAAAGGGGGGCTTGTGAATTAGAGAAGTGTTTCTCAACCTTTTACGGAGAAGTACCTCTGCAAGTCTAAAGAAAAAAAGTACCCTAAGTACCCCTGCTTCGAAAAAGTAATCTCTATGGATTTTAATTCCAAATGATATCTGTAGATACAGATATTTAACCCCTTAAGGACCAAACTTCTGGAATAAAAAGGAATCATGACGTGTCACACACGTCATGTGTCCTTAAGGGGTTAAAGGGACACTATAGTCACCTGAACAACTTTAGCTTAATGAAGCAGTTTTGGTGTATAGAACATGCACCTGCAGCCTCACTGCTCAATCCTCTGCCATTTAGGAGTTAAATCCCTTTGTTTATGAACCCTAGTCACACCTCCCTGCATGTGACTTGCACAGCCTTCCATAAACACTTCCTGTAAAGAGAGCCCTATTAAGGCTTTCTTTATTGCAAGTTCTGTTTAATTAAGATTTTCTTCTCCCCTGTTATGTAATAGCTTGCTAGACCCTGCAAGAGCCTCCTGTATGTGATTAAAGTTCAATTTAGAGATTGAGATACAATTATTTAAGGTAAATTACATCTGTTTGAAAGTGAAACCATTTTTTTTTCATGCAGGCTCTGTCAATCATAGCCAGGGCAGGTGTGGCTAGGGCTGCATAAACAGAAACAACGTGATTTAACTCCTAAATGACAGTGAATTGAGCAGTGAAATTGCAGGGGAATGATCTATACACTAAAACTGCTTTATTTAGCTAAAGTATGTAGGTGACTATAGTGTTCCTTTAAGTTAATCCCATGTTGAAGAACAAGCTTGATTAAAGGTAGTAAAGGATATTTTTAAAATAAATATGACATCATGGGAATATTGGGTATCTAAGGAGGAGTGCATGAACTATTAATCTGAAGTATAAAAGTCACAAAAATAAAAATATAATACCCATGTAATAGTTACACACAGAGGGCACTGAAACACACACACATTTGTACACAGAGGACATTGACACACACAACTGCACACAGAGGACATTGACACACAAACCCACATACACGCAGAGAACACTGACACCCATATTTATACCCAGAGAACACTGACACTTGCACACAGAGGACACTGACACAAACACATTTACACCCAGACAATACTGACACACCGAGAGATACCTGAGGTAGTAAAGAATGTTTTTAAATATAGACACTGCTTTTGACCCTGACTGGGGACACTGACACACACAGTTTCATAGAGAGGACACTGACACACACACACATTTGCACACAGAGGAAACTATGCACCAAGCACAATATGCATAGAGGTGCTTTACAAAAAAGGCAAAACCCAGCTTGTGACATTTTGGCATGCTCTCAAAATGTAATTAAGCCTATTTCTTGAAATGTATCCGCAAGTATGTAGTTATGACTTGACAAATGAAATACAATTGGAAATTTCAAAAAAATCTTAAATATGGGTGCTCTGATTTTTTAAATAGTATTAAAGGGACATTATAGTCAACAAAACAACTTTAGCTTAATGAAGCAGTTTTGGTGTATAGATCATCACTCTGAAGTTTTACTGCTCAATTCACTGCCATTTAGGAGTTAAATCAATTTTGTTTCTGTTTATGCAACTCTAGCCACACCCCCCTTGGCTGTGACTCACAAAGCCTGCATGAAAACAAAATGGTTTCATTTTCAATCAGATGTAACTTTATTTAAAAGTTTATATCTACTCCTCTTTAAATTGAACTTTAATTACATACAGGAGACTCCTGCAGGGTCCAGCAAGCTATGAACAGAGCAGGTGATAAGAAATTCTCAATTAAACAGAATTAGCAATAAAGGAAGTGTAAACATTAGAGGACTCCGTACAGGAAGTGTTTAAGAAGTCTGTGTAAATCACATGCACCACGGTGTGCATAAATAAAGTAATTCAACTCCTAAATCACAGACAATTGAGCAGTGAGACTGCAGGGGGCATGATCTATACACCAAAACTGCCCCATTAAGCTAAAGTTGTTTTGATGACTATAGTGTCCCTTTAATTTACTAATTTACCTCTAGTTTTCATATTTGCTTTTTATTTTGTGTTTCTTAATTTTATTTGATATTTACAGCCATAAAGGACTGTGATAACATGGCAGATAGATTATGAAATATGCTGAACAGGGAGACGTGGGGTTAGACAAAATGGCAACGGATGAGCCTAAAATCAAAAATTCTGTACAACACTAGATAGTCCCAGCAGAGTACATTGAGAGAAACTTTGTATTAATAGATATATAGTCTCTTCCACTATAATACTGAATTGAGAGAGACTGCATTTGTTTAAAAAAAATTCCCCAGCATCTTGAAGCACATGATAATAATATTTATTTGTGGTTTTTAACCCCTTAAGGACACATGACGTGTGACATGTCATGATTCCCTTTTATTCCAGAAGTTTGGTCCTTAAGGGGTTAATTATCCCAAATGTAACACTGTCATTGACACAACTAATTAAATCTCATTCTGTTGATGGTAACTATGTAAGAGAAATGGGCTGTGGGTGTATTTGGACAGTACCTTTTTGGCAGTCTTTAATCACTACATCTTGCTACCAAATATGATTTTTTAAAAGAATAGTTCTGTACTATATAACTGTTTTAAAAGACTTATTAAAATCTGAAGTCCTGTGTGTGGGGATGATTAGCAGGTAGGTTCCTCCAGCTGTTGTACTTCCCCGTTATTGCCCAATTTGATTGGTGCATTCACAGCAATTGGCCAGCCTGTGCCAATTTTTACCTGTTGGGCTTAATCAGAGCAGCAGTGAGATGGGACTTGCCACTGAATAAAAAGCAGAGTATTATGTAATATTTTAATTGAAGAGGGGCAGCCCCTGGCACTGTTAAAATTAATAAGACACTTCCGCGTACCTTTTCCAAGACAGTTTTGTGAATGGGGAGTCACTGATTGGCTGAGAGATTCATCTGACCGCTCTTAACCAATCAGTGGTACTCCTGCCCAGCCTCACTCCGTGCTTCTTGAAAGTTAATACTGAGATCAGTGCTGGAGGAAACTTTGGGGTTAAACCATTAAAAAAAAATGGTTAAATCCCTTGAGATAAGAGTGAGCCCGGGGCTGCCTGGCACCATAACAACTTCATTTAGATAAAGTTGTTTTGGTGCCTGGAGTGCCCCTTTAACCATGTAATCGTATTATGTCCATCTCAAGATGTGTGGTTCATGATGACAAGATTTAAGCTTGGTTTTAACTCGATAATCTATTCTTATATAGTGACATACCATCAAACAATTCAGACATATTGATATTGTGATTGTGTTAAAAACAAACACACAATAGCTCATCAAAGTTTTGGTACCAAATGAAAAAAAGAGGAGAAGGATTGTGATGAAGGCCACAATGAGTCATGGAAATCTGATAAATCATAGATATTCAGCTATCCAGAAACACCTGGACTTTGAGCCCAAACAAATGTGATGACTCCTGCACTGACAAAAAGGTAGAAATATGTCAGGACATATCCCCACCTTTTTTATGTTATATCCTGCCCTCTGAACAGATATACCCTGTGCGGCTGATGCTCTCCAAGATCTTAGTGAAATCAGAAACAAGCACATGCTGTACAGCCAGGTATTCAATAATACCCCACCATGTTACCTAACCAATTAAAGGAGTGTGTAGTAAATTTCTGTTCCCCCGTATCTCTTCTTGACTGTCACCTGGAGGATACCACCCACCCCCCATAACTAGCCTGGCAGAGCACTACACTACTAAACTTTGTTTTTTTAATAAACCTGATGTAAGATTTAAAAAAACAAAACAAAAAAACTAATATCTACCTGACCCCTCCAACAGCTGTAGAGGTAAGCGGTCCCTCAAAACCCTCCTTATTAAAACCAACATAAATATCACTAGATGGCCTTATGTTTACAGTTAGACTTTTTATTTCAATTTTCCTTGTGTACATATTCATCTCTCCTCTTTCTGACTAGTTCTTGCTTAGTGTGTAATAATAACTCTCGCTATAAGCTACAGTAAAGGCCCTTATCTATGTTGGGACATGTTGAACTATAAATCATATATTTAAAAACCAAAAATGCTTTATTATGAGTTTGTATTATTTGCTGCCAATATGAACATGGCTGTTAATTTAAACAATGGTCATTGGCCAGAAAAGGAACAGATGAGAGCATGCTGACTGCCGCTGTTAAATCCAGACTTCCTGAAGTATTAAGATTATAAATGGGAACGTCATGCAATATGCTTATGTATAAACTTTCCTAAATTAGGTCTTTAAAGGAAACCCCAAATGAATGGAAATTGAAACTAATGTCTCTTTAATATTAATGTGTATTTGTACCAGGAGACCTTAAGAATCATGTCTATCTTGTACTGACATGAGAATCTTCCACCTTGAGAAAGTATATTATATGCATATTAAACAGAAAGCCACAGTCTTATAGCAACAAAGCCATCTGTGGGGGATTTTCATTCAATGTTGTTACACAAACATACCCTGGTCTAAATCGCTTCACTGAGCAATGTTGCCAAAACAGGTGTCTCTGGTGCCTGTGCAAAGACCAAGAGGTTAACAAGTGACAATGTTGTTTTCATGCAAGTTCTTTGGGAGGTGGCCTTGGCTCTGTGCTGTCAGCAGTATGTAAACATCCAGGGAGCATTTCCCAGGACAGATAAGGGCCTGGCATGTACACCTGTTGGGTTGGATTAGAATGCTTGAAACCATTTCCACAAAGAACTCTCACTAATGCTTGCAACACGTGCAACTAGAATTTGTTTCTTGTCCAACAAAGAATATACAGTACCCTCGACTAATATTGGCACCCTTGGAAATATGAGCAAAGAAGACTGGGAAAAAATGTATTTTTTTTATTTAATCTTTTTATATTTTGTTCAAAGAATACACAAAATACTCTGCTGTCATGGATAGCAAGCAATTGCAAACACAACACAGGTTTTAAAAATATATATATATATTTGTTAAATATATGTGTGGCACAACTACTGACACTTTTTTAATCAGTACTTTGTGCTACCAAGATAACAGCTCTGAGTCTTCCCCTATAATGTCTGATGAGGTTGGAGAATACATGGCAAGGAATTTGAGACCATTCCTCTATACTCCTCTTCAGTTTACCCCATAGGTTTTATATGGGGGTCAAGTCAGGGGACTGGTATGGCCATGGCAGGACCTTGATTTTGTGATCAGTAAACCATTTTTGTGTTGATTTTAAAGTATGTTTTGGTTTATTGTCCTGCTGGAAGAGCCAACCATGGCCCATTTTTAGCCCAAGTGGAGGGCGCTGTAATACAAATTTATGGAAGACAAGGAATCAGCATTGGTGTATTCAATATGTATGGACTGAAAACATGTACACTGGTTCATGAAATGACAATAAAATAAAGTTTCTGATCCGTTTATAAGGATCAAACTGGTTACATATATTTTATTCCAGAAAACATACCTTCACCTTTTACATATACATGAAAAGGTGATAGTTCTCTAAATTCCTAGTGTTGGTTGTATGACAAAAGTAAGGGAATTGTACTTTATTTGAATTTTGTGATAAATACTTTTGTATGAAAGTCAATGGTGACGATTTTTGTTGTTTAGCATCATGGTATCATAAACATGTGAGAGAGAAAAAACAAACAACTAATATTGCAGAGAGAACCAAATGATCTTTTTATAGAGTCAGATAAACTAAATGTCCACTCTGTCATTTTCTCAAGCTGTCAATCTGATTGATGCATTTGTATTTACAATGGCATCATTTTACTAATTGAAAAACAACCACAAAAAAATTATGTAATCAAGACAAGCAGAGTACTAATTAGACTGTGAAAGACGGAAGAGGAGACCACCCAGGTTTCCATACTTAGTCAGCAGATGGACAGGGCAATGAAGAAAATCAATCTGTATGATCAATCTGCAATTACTACACTGACCATGCTTACAATGTAATCGTGTTTCCCCTAATCACTTGATCGCTCTCTTATCTGGAACTATTTCATGCATGGAAACACAATACCTAATGAACATATTTATCACACTTATAAGGGAAAAAAATAGACAATATAATTATGTCAATGTGCCCCTTTCCTTTAACATGGGCATAACCCAAGTTAAAACATATTAACCATAGCAAAACTGGTGAGATTCCCGAGGGTGCTAGATGTGAGACAATTTGAACTGCAACCAAATAAAAATGTCCACTAATTGCTTCAAATGAAGTTCTTTGCTCCATAATTGCTCTAATTTTCCTTCATAAATAGATCTCTAAATTCTTGAAGTGGGCAAGTCACATGCTGCATTATCAAAGAAAACCTATCCTAATAGTGTTTTTATTTTACATTAAAAAATAAATAAAACTCTTTGTTGCATGTTAGTGTGGACAGGAGGATATATTTTGTTTCTATCACATCCCGAAAGCTGATATTGAATAAAGATTTAACTTAGCGTGCAGGTGGCAAGGTAAGGTTGTAGCTTTTAGCATTCTTTTCAATAGCCACATCATTTATTGTCCCTTTCTCTCCCAACATACTTTATACACAGGCTAGATTTATTTTTCCATTCCAAAGCAAGCCATGCGACTTAATACTATTTTGCTCCTCTAATATTAAATGTCACAGCATATTAATTAATGCAAATTTGGAGCAATTTTGGGTTAATCATTCCATTTCTAAAGTACACTTTTCCCCATAATTGAGTTATGCCTTAATACAATTTGGCCTTTGCATTTTTTGCTACAAGGGAAAACCTTTTTGGCTTCTATACCTTATCTGATGATGGAAACATTCACCACATATGGTAATACAAATGATTATTAGATTTAAGGACGTAAGATATACAGGAACAAGCAGGAGCAACGTCTTTGCACCAGGATAAGTCTACCGGGACCTACAGTCAAGAATAGGTCATGTCAAATTGGTATTGGGGCAGAACTACCTAAACGTAAAACAAGAAGCAGCAAACTGGTGTTAAATCAGAAATTATTCATGGGTAGTATCATTGAATCAAAGTATATCAGGGCATGTAGAAACGTTTAACATCTACCATCTACACAGACCAGACTGGTACTGTGTCACACAATATATTGACGACATTCACAGGTCTGAGCTGTATTCTTATTGGCTTTGACACATTGGCATGTGCTTATCAACAAAGTAGAAAAGGAACTGCACTGATTCAATTGAGCCCAATATGGAAGCTACCAGAGTAGGGCTGGAACCAACCGCAAACAGTTGAATTAAAAAAAAAAAAGAAAAAAGTCCAGGCACTCCAATGCTCAAATAGGCACATCTATTTGTAACACAGTTAATCTTACTGGATTATATATTGGCATGTGTTGACCTTTTCTTCTATATTGGCATGTGTTGACCATTTTGTGTTGACCGATTGAATAAGAGTAACTTTAGCTTTACCAGCAGCGAATTTATGTGAATTTCCCATAACTTCTTTTTATTGCATAATATGCAATTTACAGCTGCAGTCCAAATGGATGTCTTCATTATGCAATATCAGCACAAGACATTCTCTAAATATAACCCAGCCTGTCTCCTCTAATGAAGCCAGAGCTACACTTTATCTAAGTAAACCTAAGTAAGCGGTGATGCATTCAGGCTATATGCACATACCGGTGTGTTGTATGTCTGGTGAGGTGCATGCTAGCTGAGTATGTTTAATAAGGTTAGGCCGCAAGTTGTGTGGCTGCTGGTTAAGGTTATACCTTGTTAAGGGTAACTAGCAAAAAATAACATGCCAAGTGACAAGGCAGTGAATTAAGTATATACATTTAATCCTGAACTGCCAGACCAGTAGTTCAATCTCTAAAGTTACTAAAATGCTCAAATGGTGGTTGGTTACATTCATGCATAGTGTAGATCAACTTCAATCTTTCTTTTAGTTTAGCAAACTAGCATAAGTAAGGAAGCTCTCTGGAGAACTATGATCTTCAAAATATAAGATTTATTACATGAAAGGAAGACGCTGTCAAATATGCAAAATATGCAGAGTAAAGGTACTACCTATGAGTACATGTGATTCATGCTTATAACTTTGTAAATATTAACATATGTATATGTGTCCTGTCTTGTGTCCGCAATAATCCTTAACATTTTTATATGCTAAAAAGGATTGAGATTTCAGGGCTGCATTCATTACATCTTCATAGAAAGGGAACGTAGCATTTTTAGTAAAGAATAGATTGTTTTTGAAATTGTAGAGCCAATTGTCAGGGTACCTGTGGTCTCTACCTCCAAAAGAGGTAGAGACTTAGCTGTTCCACCATCCAGACGGTCTGATGACTCCCTTCCCCGCGGTCTATCCGGTCATGCAAGGCCGGCTGCGAGGGAGTGACTGCCTTTTACACCATCTAGGCAGGAAGTCATCATCAGGACACTCCCCCGGATCGACCTGTCAGTCAATTGCTGCAGGACCAATCAGGACGTCTCGGAGGTGTGGTTACTGCTCTGAACAGGGTATTTAACAGAGCTTCCTTCATTAGCTCATTGTCCTGTCGTGGTTCTAGCTTGTTCTAGTCACTCAGTGCTTGTGTATTCTATTATCCCTTTTGGTTTTGACCCGGCTTGTTTACCTTACTCTGCTTATCTCTGTTACCCTTGATTCGGCTTGTCTCTCGCTTACCTGTCTTCTGTTACCCTCGACCTCGGCTTGTCTTTGACCATTCTATACGGTACTACTTACGTTAGTCCGGCCATTCTAAGGTCCGGTATACGTATCTGGCTACTGTTTGTACTCTGCGTGTTGGATCCCTGTCCCGATCCTGACATTACGACAGGGCCAATGGATCCTGCAAGTACAAACAGTCAGCTGGCTTCTCCTGATCCTAGGTTTGAAGCCATGGATCACAGAATGGATCAGATGGCGCTTGCGCTACAGGCTCTATTATCTCATGCCAATAACCCACCAGAGGAGATACGTAATACCCCTGTTTCTCCTGTCAGTTTAGGTCTAGAGGTAGCCACAGTGGGTGCTTCTTCTCGCATTACCCCCCCAGTACGCTATGGTGGGGCTCCTGAGAAGTGTCGTGGTTTTTTAAACCAAATTAGTATCCACTTTGAATTGCAACCCCACTCTTATCCTACAGATAGGGCAAAGGTAGGATTTATTATCACCCTACTTATTGAGAAAGCTCTGAGATGGGCCAACCCACTATGGGAGAACGATAACCCATTAGTGTATAACTATAACGCATTTGTAGCTGCTTTTAGAAGAACATTTGATCCTCCAGGTAGAAAGGTTAATGCAGCCAGATTACTGTTGCGCCTGAGACAGGAGAACCGAACACTGGTGGATTATGCACTAGAGTTCAGGTCTCTGACGTCAGAAGTCAAGTGGAATGAGCAGGCGTATATGGATGTATTTTTGAATGGCCTATCTGAAGTAATCCTTGATGAGGTTGCTACCAGAGAACTCCCTGAGAATTTAGAAGATTTAATTTCGTTCATCTCTCGTATAGATGAACGTTTAAGAGAGAGACAGAACACTCGAGAGAGGAACCGGAGACCTTCTTTTAGGTTAGCCCCCGCTTTTCCAAGTCCTGACTCCACGGTATCTTTGCTTCCTGAACCTATGCAGATAGGTTATACCCGCCTCTCTGAGGAGGAAAGACAGTACAGGAGAAGAGAGGGTTTGTGTATGTATTGTGGAGCCAAGGGTCATTTACTCTCGAACTGTCCTAACCGTCCGGGAAACGCTCGCACCTAAGTCTCTCTAGAGGACAAGCCTTGGGTGTTTCTATTTTGTCCTCTACTCCTAATTATAAAGATCACAGGCTTCTGCTACCAGTTTCCTTAACTTGGGAGAAGGAAGTAGTAAGGGCTATGGCATTGATAGATTCCGGTGCTGCTGAGAATTTTATCGACCAAGCTTTTGCTATTAAGAACAATTTCCCATCCCAGCTAAGGGAGACACCCTTGGCCGTTGAGGCCATAGATGGTAGACCACTACTAGACCCTGTTATCTTTCGTGAAACCATACCCATTAGTTTAAATGTTGGTATCCTACACGTGGAGAATTTATCTCTTTTGCTCATTTCATCCCCTTCCGTTCCCATAGTTCTGGGGTACCCATGGTTGAAGAAACATAACCCTATTATCGATTGGGAGTTAGAGGAGATACTCTCGTGGGGCCAGGGTTGCCAGGATAGGTGTTTATGCAAGGTTTCTCCATTAGCTAATGTTAACATACCTGAGACTCCTATTCAGTCCACAGAAAGACAGATACCAGACCTTTACCTAGACTTAAAGGCAGTATTTGACAAGAAGAATGCCGATTCTTTGCCGCCACACAGGCCATTTGATTGTAAAATTAAGCTTCTACCTGGGACTATGCCTCCGAGGGGCCATGTATATCCTTTGTCTGTTCAGGAAAACTTGGTTCTAGAGGAGTATATTCGGGAGAATTTAGAAAAGGGATTCATTAGGAGGTCTTCTTCCCCGGCCGGGGCTGGGTTCTTTTTCGTTAAGAAAAAGGATGGCACGCTGAGACCTTGTATCGATTACCGAGGCTTGAATAAAATAACTGTCAGAAATGCCTATCCTATTCCACTTATTACCGAGTTATTTGATCGTCTTAAGGGCTCCAAAATCTTCACCAAGTTAGATCTCAGAGGGGCATATAATTTGGTGAGAGTCCAGCAGGGACACGAGTGGATGACGGCGTTCAATACTCGGTACGGTCACTATGAATACACAGTTATGCCGTTTGGACTTTGCAATGCTCCTGCAGTATTTCAGGATCTGATTAATGAGGTACTTAGGGAGTTTCAACATGATTGTGTCATTGTCTACCTATACGACATACTGATACACTCTAGGGAGATTGAAACTCACCATAGACAGGTCAGAGCGGTATTACAGAAACTTCTGCAACATGGTCTATACTGTAAATTGGAAAAATGCAGCTTTGATCAGTCTCAGATAGATTTTCTTGGTTACGTGATTTCTGGGGAAGGTTTTAAGATGGACCCTGACAAACTCCAGTCTATTTTAGATTGGCCATTACCTAAGGGACTCAAGGCTATTCAGAGGTTTATTGGTTTCTCCAATTATTATAGGCGCTTCATTAAGTGTTACTCGTCTATTATTGCGCCCATTACCAATATGACCAAACAGGGGGCAGAAACTAAGACGTGGTCTCCTGAAGCTCTCGCTGCTTTCAAGAGGCTCAAAGAACTTTTTGCTTCTGCTCCAATATTAGTCCATCCTGATACGACTTTGCCGTTTCTACTCGAGGTCGATGCCTCTGAGACAGGAGTAGGTGCGGTTCTGTCACAAAGATTAGCGGTAGATAAACCATTACACCCGTGTGGTTTTTTTTCCAGGAAACTTTCTGGGGCTGAGAGCAGATATGACATCGGAGACAGGGAACTGTTAGCAGTCATTAAAGCCTTAAAGGAGTGGAGACATTTGTTGGAGGGGACCCTACACCCTATTACGATTTTGACAGACCACAAAAACTTGTCATATATTGGGGAGGCTAAGCGCTTATCCTCTAGACAAGCTCGTTGGTCCTTATTCCTGACTCACTTCAATTATGTACTGACTTACAGACCTGGTTCTAAAAACTCTAAAGCCGATGCATTATCTCGCCAATATGAACCTTCTACTGTACCTGAACCAGTTCTTTCTTCTATAGTTCCGAAGTGCAATATCATTGCTAATACGAATCTCAGGATTCATTCTCCATTACTGGCCGAGATCATTAAGTTGCAACATCTCGCACCTAAACAGACCCCTGCGGGTCGTCATTTTGTTCCTCCTGCTTTTCAACTGGAACTTTTACAGTGTTTACATAATAGCAAGATGGCGGGACATCCTGGTATTCGCAAAACTTACGCCTTGATCTCTAAGGACTTCTGGTGGTCTACTTTACGGAGGGATGTTGAGGAGTTCATCGCTGCATGTGAAGTTTGTACTAAAACCAAACAACCCCATACGCTTCCATGTGGACTCCTGCAACCCTTGGAGGTTCCAGAGAAACCATGGTCCTGTTTGGCCATGGACTTTATTGTCGATCTACCTATCTCTAAAAGACAGACTGTTATCCTCACCGTGGTTGACAGGTTTACTAGGATGGCACACTTCATTCCCCTGCCTAAACTTCCGTCTTCTCCCGAATTGGCAGAGATATTCGCCAAGGAGATTTTTCGCCTACATGGGATACCCTCTCAAATTGTATCGGACAGAGGCTCCCAATTTGTTTCCCGCTTTTGGAGGTCCTTCTGCTCTCAACTTGGTATTAAATTAAACTTTTCTTCTGCCTATCATCCTCAGTCTAACGGAGCTGCTGAACGTACCAACCAGAAAATTGAACAATATTTACGATGCTTTGTTTCTGAACACCAGGATGATGTTTGCACACAACAATCTCGTTTGCGATTCTACTCATTCAAGCCCCTTCTTCATGAATTATGGTTTTCATCCGTCTATTCTTCCTTCGGATTCTCCTTCCCAGGGGGTGCCGTCGGTTGATGTTCATGTTGCCAATTTGAGGAAGTTGTGGGATCAAACTCGACAAATCCTTGTGCACAACTCTATGTTGGTCAAGAAACACGCTGATAAACGTAGAAGGGCGGCTCCGGTCTTTGTTCCAGGTGATAGGGTATGGCTGAGCACGAGGAACATCCGTTTAAAAGTGCCCTCCATGAAGTTCGCTCCTCGTTATATTGGACCCTACAGGGTGCTGACCCGTATCAATCCGGATGCGTATCGTTTAGCTCTTCCTAATACCTTACGCATTCCGAACTCGTTTCACGTTTCATTGCTGAAACCACTCATATGTAACAGATTTTCCTCCACAATAGCCCCTCCTCGCTCCGTTCAGGTGGAGGGTCAGGAGGAGTATGAGGTCAACTCTATTATTGATTCTCGAATCTCCCGGGGGAGAGTACAATATCTGGTTGATTGGAAGGGATATGGTCCTGAGGAGAGGAGTTGGGTACCTCAGGAGGATGTTCATGCTCCCCATCTCCGCAGGGCGTATCACTCTCGCTTCCCATCTCGTCCCGATTCATTCCGCCCGGTGGGCGTATCTGAGAGGGGGGGTACTGTCAGGGTACCTGTGGTCTCTACCTCCAAAAGAGGTAGAGACTTAGCTGTTCCACCATCCAGACGGTCTGATGACTCCCTTCCCCGCGGTCTATCCGGTCATGCAAGGCCGGCCGCGAGGGAGTGACTGCCTTTTACACCATCTAGGAAGGAAGTCATCATCAGGACACTCCCCCAGATCGACCTGTCAGTCAATTGCTGCAGGACCAATCAGGACGTCTCGGAGGTGTGGTTACTGCTCTGAACAGGGTATTTAACAGAGCTTCCTTCATTAGCTCATTGCCCTGTCGTGGTTCTAGCTTGTTCTAGTCACTCAGTGCTTGTGTATTCTATTATCCCTTTTGGTTTTGACCCGGCTTGTTTACCTTACTCTGCTTATCTCTGTTACCCTTGATTCGGCTTGTCTCTCGCTTACCTGTCTTCTGTTACCCTCGACCTCGGCTTGTCTTTGACCATTCTATACGGTACTACTTACGTTAGTCCGGCCATTCTAAGGTCCGGTATACGTATCTGGCTACTGTTTGTACTCTGCGTGTTGGATCCCTGTCCCGATCCTGACACCAATAACCTGCCCATTCTGACCGATTCATATGTAATTAATTTTAGTTTAAAGTAATTACAATATATGATCAATGATTGATCTAAAAGGAAACTCCCTGCCCAAATACAAAATAAATGAAAATCACAGTATAGTAGATATACCCCAACTTAAAACGTGCATGCATTTAATTATGCATTTTTTCATTGGGGGTACATCTAAAAGCAGATTGCAAAAGCTGCAGTTCTTATGTCTGCAGCCTTAGCAAACCCTCCACTTCTAACCCAGCCCTGACTTTCTGTGGGTGACCAATGCAGCTCAGTGAGAAGTCTTTCCAAAGCATGAGTTCCCAGCAGTTGCCTAACTGTTGAGTTTAGCTCCAATGTGCTAACCAAACCAGAAAGTAACAGGACCTGTTGTCCACAAACAAAATGTAACCATATGCTTAAGTGATAAACCCCTGTAGCGGAGAGCTGGTATTTCACAGGTTATCTCCACTAACAATCTCAGTGAGGCTCAGGAACAAGTAATACAATCCCATATAACAATAGTCACAGCAAGCAAGGTAATCCACGAATATCCCAATACAGATCCCAATGACTGAACGACACACAGCATCAGGAGCAGAACTGAACTTTTAATCCCACAACCTCCTTTTAAAGGTTTCTCCCATGCAAGGGAGGGATTCACATTAATTTGTACAGTAACCAATAGTGTAATGGTTACCTCCCACACATCTCCTCCCCTCAGTGTGACACATAATCCACTTATACATACTGCAGTTTTACCCGATTTCTGGATGTACCCCAAAACAGTCAGATATAATTATATAAGGGGTACCCACTGGTAGCCTTGATCTGGGTGACAAACATATTCAAAATTCACCCAGATCGGACCATGGGTTCGGGAGTTAGGTGGAAGAGGCAATTTGACCGACCACACACGAGGTAGTATCCGAAAAAGGCTCCATGTGTTTTGGCCTTACGGTCGGTCTCTGTTCGGGAGATAAAACATATAGAATTACTTGCCATCCAACGTTAAATCGGTATTCGTATGAATTCCCTTGTTCTGTACATTTAGTTCACTGAACGAGGGGCTGGTTGGCCCCTCCGTTCGGGAGTTATGGAGCTCTGGAGGTCTCAGCGGTGTTCGGGTGATTAAGTGTCCTATTTGAGTTCCAGACACTCGACGACCAAACACCGCTGAGATTTTCTTGCGTAAGATGGCCGCAGCCACGCGGTTCGTAGGCCGAACGGCGACCACCCAGATATGTATACAAAGTACCAATTGCATGGTCAATTAGCTTGCGGTTACAGAGTGTGAAAGCCTAACAAGGTGCACACTTCTCTCTGGGTGGTCTGATGGTTCGGTAGTTTTCATTCGTATGGAACACGGACTGAAAACTACCGAACAATCAGACAAATGCTACATATCATACATCTATACAGGGGAATAATCACACAAATACATTTTTTAAAGCAAACTTTGAGGACAGCCCAATGCCATCCGCTACAACCCCTATGCACCAAAACAAACTAGAGTAATGAGTCAAGCGTTGACAAACAAGTATAGTACACAATATAATAATAGGAAAGGTTGTCTGCTTGAAAGCCAGGGGGTGTAACTAGTTTAATTCATAAAAGTGTCAAAAATTCTGTTGAAAGCTGCACTTTTTGCAAAATGAAAAATATAGGACACACTCTTCACAATTAAAGCTTTTCAGGAAGCTAACATGTTTTAGGGGTCAGGGGTGTACCTTTAAATAGTGTCCCTTGGAGTGTCCTTTAAGTTGGCCATTGCTATCTACTGATGCATGGTGACATTGAGCTCAGATAATTATTTGGTTTTGTTTGGTTTATTCATATGGACTAAAATTTACAGCAAATCCTAGTAGTACCAGTACTATTATTATTATTATTATTATTATTATTATTATTAATAGTGGGGTTTTGAATGCAGAGCTATGTCTTATTTGTTTTGTGTAACACAAAACATGGCTAAAGTAGAGCAACTCTTTCTCATGTGTTCCATATTAGGGTCAATAAATTTACAGTAATTTTAAAAACATATCCTCATTTGTCTTCACAGATATTGCTTTTAAACTGACAGCAGCAAGGTGAATTGTTAGTGTAGGTCTCACCGAAGACATGTCATGGCCATGATACTTAAAACCTGTTATTTCAATGTAATTTAGGTAGCACACAAGTAACTTTTTTGTTCGTACATTAGAGCTAAATATTACTGCCATTGTTGATCCCAAAAGTTGTGGGAGTTTAAACACAGAGCTATCTTTCTTTCTCTCTCTTTCTTTTTCTCCGATCGCTGATATGAAGGACAGGGAGAGATAAATAAACTAATTGCTTGCTTGTTTGTCTTGCTTTTGTCTATAGCGTCATAGGTATGGAAGAAGAAAGAAGTGAAAGTGCCAATCTTTCAAAATATGCATTACCAGTGAGGCCTTTCTTTTTTTCTTTTAACATTTCTTTTTTTCACATTTCCACATCTCTCCTATTAACCTCCTCCCCCCTACCTTTTCACAGTCAGTTCCCAGGGGATCACTGTTATTCCCTTGAATAGGTCCAGGACTATCACTTTACAAGGAGGGAGGAAGCTCCGGAAAGGGAAAAAAGGCAGACAAATTACTTAAATGAGAAGGTAAATGTGCCTTCTGTGAAAGAGGTCTCAACCTGAGGAAGCCTTTATACATTATGTATATACCTGTGGGAGAGAATTAACACATCACAACTGCTATCCCCTTCTGATTACAAGTTTATGAGTTCTGAAGCCACACATACCCTAACCATAGGAGCTTACCCTCTTTTTATATGCAGATGTAATCGTGAGATAAGAAAAATTGCCTCTGGTCAAAAAATCTATCCGAGCTAAGGGTTAACTTTGACTTCAAAAACTACAATCATGTATTAAGAGATGTCAAATTTCAAAACACCCTTTCTTGCCAGTTCAAAGCCTTTTGAAGTAATCGGCTTGTAACTTTTACAATTGTATGAATGAAAAACATTGTTTCCATATCTCCTTTGGGATAACACAACCTTGTATGTTTGACCAAACTTATTCTAAATACTGTGTCTCATACTTTACAAAGCTACCTACAATTATACATGAACAAGAGGCCAACTCATGGGTCAAGCTTCCAAATTTTCTAACAGGATTATTGTCACTAAAGTGAGAATTGGTGGAAATTCAAATAGAATTTCAAATATTACACCGAAAAATTCTCTAACTCAATTCTGTTTTCAGTTCAACTTTATTAGTGTAAGATTTGAAATTTACTTTGAATTCCCGACAATTCACCTTAGTGAATAACCCTGAAGGTGTTTGAGAGGCTAACTAACCAGCCTCTAGCATCTTTTACTAAGACTCTTCCAAATCCCACTAGAGTAAAAAAAACTAAATTATTTTGATGAATATTTTTACAGATCCAAATTAATTAGCAGTGCTTTAGAATGTATCAATGGGATATACAACATCAAATATTGCATAAACAAAACATTGTTGACAGAAACGAGAGGGGAAAAGAACCCAGTTCAAATGAGCTTGCAAACTGGAAAATAAAGACATAAAAATGTTATTCATCTGTCATCCCAAGATCGCACATGCTGTAAAATATCTCAAGAGCAAACATATGGTGAAGCAGGCATTCCAATGTCACATTAAACATACGAGAGACAACACATGTCATTCGGTTTGTCATTCTCCTCCTATTTTTGAATAGGATTTGCTGTGTCTGCATACACGGTTTGTCATTCTCCTCCTATTTTTGAATAGGATTTGCTGTGTCTGCATATTTTATGATGCTTATTATTACTTAGAAGTTTTTTGTTTGAGAAGTGAGTGAGAATATCCTCACATGGAACTGAGACACAAAAAAATGTTGCAGTGAGAAGCAGCTGGAAAGACAAGATGGAGTCTGGGCACCTTCTCACCACATGCTATGTTGCACCACTTCTTCTCATCTCATCCATTTCATCCTGACACATAACCAGGCACCTACTTGCACTAAACACTTCTCACTTCACTCTACCACCTTGAACTATACACACTGCCACCTTGCACTATGTACATTTCCACTTTACACACTGCCACCTTCCACTGTACACACTGCCACCTTGCACTGTACATGCTGCCATTTTACACTATACATACTGCCACTTTACACACTGTCACCTTGAACTATACACACTGCCACTTTACACTATAAACACTGCCACTTTACACACTGCATCCTCTACATAAACACACACTCTGCATTCACTACAAAAACATACATTCTACATTCACTATATGCACACTACATCCACTTCACACAATATATAATCACTATACAAACTGCATCCACTACACACTATATCCACTACACACAAACACTACCCACTGCAAAAATTACACAGACACTGCACACACTGCATCCATTACATAAACACACAATCTGCATTCACCATATAAACACACACTCTTCATCTATTACACACACTGCATCCAGTATACATGTACACCTCACCCACCATACACACCCTCCTCACACACTATAAAGGGAGTGGAGTCAAGGGCAGAGCCAATGGGACAGCAGAATGAGGCTTTGCCTAGAGTTGCAAAAATCCTTGCACAAGCACTGTCCATAGTGCAGCGTGCTCTACCCAAACAACTCAACCTTAGTTTCATCAGAACACAAAAATAATTTCTCTGTAGCATTGTGGAGTGTCGAGCTGGTGTTTAGTAAACTTCAGGTGTGCAGCTATGTAATTTTTGGAAAGAAATGGCTTTCTTTGTGTTGTCCTGCCATGTATATCATGCTTGTTCAGTGTTTTCCGTATCGCAGATACCGTAGACTTATGAATAGATATGTTAACCAGTTCCAATGATTTCTTGAAAGTTTTTTATCTGTCACTTTTTACCTCATTAAGAATTGTGAGGTGAGCCCTTTGAGTCATCTTGGCTGAAGGCCACTTCTACGGAGAATAGGCACAGTATTGAAATGTACAATTTGTCTAACAGTTGACAGATATTTATGCTCTTTGAGATAATTTTGTAGCCATTTCCAACTTCATGCTATGCAACAATTCTTGATTCTGGTCTTCTGAGAGCTCTTTTATGCAAGACATGGGTCACATCAACAAATGCTTTTCGTGAATATCAAACTCAATATTTAAATTTGAAAATATTTCTGTGTTTTTTAAACACCTCTAACCCACACCTCTAACCCACAGCTCTAACCCACAATCTCGTTTCATTAATTGGACCATAGGTTTGTTAATTTCCAACTCTAATTAGATTTTGTAGAAGTTAATAGCCTAGGGTTTCACATACTTTTTCTCAACTACACTGTTAATATTTGAATGATATATTCCATATGTACCAAAACAATACATGAACCACTACCTGCTTTAGCATTTGTATACATTATCCCACATTTTAATTGTTACCTTTTACCTGCTACCAAATGACATTCCTGTGTACCAGTTGTTTTCTTGACTGATCACCAGGAAACTGAATTTTCTACGGTAGAGTTTGTACATATCTCGCACACATTAAAGGGTTAAATAAATCTTTTTTCACTCCCCTTGATTCCAGGGCTGAGTTCCATCGCTCTCCTCCTCCAGTCATGTCACACTGATGGAGAAAACTAATGCACATGCGCGACAAGCCATGTGTTCATTAGAGCTTCCGCATAGGAAAGCATTGAATCAATGGGAAGTTTGAAGAGGACGTCCAACATGGAGTTAAACTTTATGGAGTTAAACACCATGAAAAAATGGAAGCGCCTCTAGTGGCTGTCTTACCTAGTCCCTTTACTGGAAGATAAGGTCTTGCAGTCAGAGTAAATGTTGTCAAGGCAATCACATGTGCTATTTTGGGTGCAAAGTGCTAAAAGTTGAGAGATATTCTATTGGTTTGCATTGAGATTGGTCTTTAATGTTCTCTTTGTTCCAGCATAGCAACTGCCTTTGCCTTAATAAATCTCCTTCATGCTCTTTTTTTTTTATTTACATACACAAGAAATGCATGACATCGTTTAATATATGTCACCAAGAACCCACTTTATTTTTTTTAACACACGCTTTAATAAATGTGCTGGAATGACAGACTATGCACAAGTTGTATAACTTTTTTTTTTCTTGCAAACTGCTTTTGCGTAGAGAAACCCTGGGGATTTTGTCTTGCATTAGATATACTTCATTAATGGCTTGCAGTACAGGAAGAAAGGGAAGTCAAACAGACAGCTGAAATGGGAGGAAATGATGGGAAGAGATTTTTTTTCTTTCTTTAAATATGAGTTGCTGATATGTAAAAAGGCATCAATACTCTTAAGCAAAGATCCGGAATAAAGTGCTTCCTCTGATATTAAAAGTACAGGCAACAAATCAGGGAGGGGGAGGCAACATTATAAAATGTTCATTATAAAGAATGTCCTGTTAGGTTTTGACATATTTATATTTTTGAACAAAATATTTAGTACAATAAACTTTCTCTTGCAAAACTATTTATAACTTTATGATAAAGGAGGAAATGAACATTTTTCTTCATGCAATATTAACATGTGCTTTGATTCAATGGATCATTAGCACCATTATACATATTTTAATATTTTTTTATTCAGCCAAATTATTGAATTCAAGAGCAATTCATTGATAACAAATGCTCTGATCTCTTTGTGCGATAAACATACCTGGGATGTCTATGGACATTGCACAAAGAGTCAAAAGTCATATTTATAAAATTATTACAAAATGGAAAGTTGAACAGAATTCTAAAGAGCTGGGTTCTCTACGTATGTTTTTTTCTGCTAATTCTATTGGTTTCCATAGTGAGTGGTTCTTTTTACTATGAACCTCCAGTATAATCTGACATATCTAGCATTCTCCACATGGTTTGAAGTGGAATATAGCTCAGTTTCACCAAGAGTGCCCACTTTTGGGTGTCTACTCATGAGTATAGAATGGCCACCAGATGCGACTCACAGAATAGAAGTGCTACCACACCTGGAATGACACCCAGATGGACTCCAGTCTCTTCTATGGGCAACAGTGCATTTACCTCCTCTAGAGGTGCTTTTTAAAGAAAGCATTTGCAAACACACACAGACCACATTGGAATATGAACAGAGTTGTAGCGCTAAACAGTAGAAACAGTAGAAAGCCCGTCTGATTATAAAGCCTGTGCAATGAGAATTTTATTTTTATTTTTAATATTCTTTATTTTTTTGGCTTATCAATGTCAAAATTACAGCATGTGAAGACATTAAGCAAGGTGTATATCAACATACAATGTAAACAATTTTTTATTTTTTTTTTATTCTTTATTTTTCTTGTGCAGCGGTAATAACACAGGTATGCGTTGACATATAGTATAGCTCTGAACAGTAGGGAGCCAAAAGTAGTTGGTATGTCAGGACAATCTGCACACTTTTTTTTTTTTTGCGTGAAAGGAAAAATAAACATTGTAAGAGATCACAAGAATGTTAACAATAACAATGCATCAGGGAGCAAAGGTTTAGATTGGATATGCATGAGTAGTCGTCTGATGAGTAACGTGATACAGCGTACATAGATGCATTATAGAGCTTAAACACGGCAGATCAACCAAGCATAGGCATGAGGAGTAACCGCTAGTTGCAAGATTTGATAACAAGAAACAATGTAAACAATTTTGACTGTTACACATGGGCGCATTCAACCCTATTTTAAGTTTTGGTGCTATAAAATCCCCTATTGCTGGACCAAGTAGGGCATAACTCGAAACAGAGGGTGCAGGCAAGGGCTGCGTGTGCCCGGGGTACCAAAGGAGGAACACAACATATATCATTGTGGGTTAGGGCACACGCAAGTGTGGAGAGAGCAGGTCTAAGGCCTTCCAAGTCTGGTGACAATATAAGATAAGGCCAGGGTTAGATGCTGAACGTGTAGGTAAGTGCTATTAAGATCTAATGGAGAGTCTTGCACTTGAAGGGGTGAGGGAGGGGGTTAGTAGCAGGGCCAACCATTAATCAAAAGGACCTCCGCCATGTTAGAGTTTGTCTAGAGAAGTCTTTGTAAAATGTCAATTCAGCCTACTCAAAGGGTACCATGGGAGAGCCTCTGGCGGCCCCTATGAGGATTCCCCTTTCAGAGTCTCGTGCAAGTTTGAGTAATACATCTCAAACATTTCCTTGATGAGCGTTAGCGGCTTTATGGAGGCGAAAACAGGAATCAGTCACTAGTAGCTTTGCTTGCTTAGATGTCAACAGAATGGCGATGAGCCTTCTTATGTAGTGTGGGAGTTCTGCATTGATGATTGCCTCAGGTATGCCTTGTATCCGCATATTGCGTGCTTTAACTTTATCTTCCATAGTAGCCATTTGCGCTGTCAGATCTGCACAGCGTGTTTGTAGTGCTCTTAGTGCAGTATCAGTTGCCGTTTGCGGCAGCCTGGTGTCCCCTATATCTTTCTCCACCATTACAATACTGCTAGTAAGGGTAAAAACTTCCTCTCTGACCTTTGTCATATCCTCCTAGAATGTGTCTCTAATGTCCAGTATCAAAGCTTTTTATGTCAGCCTTGGTGGATGGTGCAGAGCCCCCCATTTCTAGATGTTTGTACCTTCGAGAGAGCAGGCAGTTCTTCAGAGAGGCTATCGTCATCCGACGTCTGGGAGTAGTAGGCCTCTGCCAGCGCTATCTTGGATGTCTCAGGCCACGCAGCTGCACGCAAAGGCTCCGATGTCCCGGGAGCCAGAGCTTGGATCTGCTCGCTGCTTCTGGGTTTTCTTGCCCATAGCGCACGACCTCTGGACTGCCACTTCAGACCCCGGTATGTTGGCTTAATACACTGGGAAATCGGATTTTGTGGTATAGAAGCATGGAGCTACCGATTTGTGCACCTTGCTGGTTTGGGCGCTGGCTCTGCTCCCCCCTCAATGGAAAATTTTTAATAAGTGCTCACAATATTTGTATTTTGGGGGTTTTTGACTTTACTAGCAGCTAGCAGCAACTCACAATAAAATGGAATTACCATAAATATGTCCTCCTATTGGAAAGTTTGTTAGGTGATGTGAGCTAAAGAATTCTGAAAAAGAGTGTCCCTTTTCTTCCAAAGGAGGAATATTAAAGGACTGTGACATTAAATGAAGAACTAAAATATCTGTATATAGTTGTTACTATGATTGGCAACAAAGCATTCCTATGTAACTAATGTGAAGACCCCTGACACTGTGGTTGATTGATTCAGATACTCTGCAAGCCTTACACTCTGCAGAAAGAGTAATATAGTGATCACTGATGAAGGAAAGCAGCTTACTAACTGCTTCGACCTTGCTAGCACTGACTAATTGATTCACATAAAGGACAGTGCAGGATCATGTATGCAGTGGTGACTGGTTAAAAATATTAAGGTGATGGAGTGCTAGATGTCACCTCTAGAATTAGACTCCTGCCCTGTCTCTGTAAACTCCACTTCCTGACATGATGGTACCTGTCCACTTAACCCCATGCACTCTGTCCATAGTCCAATGAGACAAGGGTAGAGAACAGATGTAATATACATTTTAGAGATTTCTATTTAAGTATAATAAAAATCAAGTCACTTTTTTGTCGTTAGTTATTCTGTCTCTTAGATGAACTTCTGATTTTGATTTACTCTCTGGAGAGAGTTTCTCAGAGAGCTTGTGATTTAAGCCAGACTCTACTAAGACTCTTGTTACCTAGAAATGATATAAATAGAATTCTATTAAATTCAATATCCTTTGGTGCTCAGTGCATTAATTCTACCATCACCTTCCAATATATACACACAGGTATGCTTGGATTGGAATTTACAATAATGTGACTCACCATGTCCATCAAAGTCCCCTCATATCTGTAACATGCCTCTACAGCCATTTTCACATTCATTGGAGTATTATCTAATTTATTACAACCCTGTTACCCAGATTCCCATGTCATGCCAACTCATGTCACAGCCTTCACTTCCACCACAGTGCACTCATGCCCATCACAGTTTTAAATATAATTACAATACCCCATGCCCACACAAACTTTCATACCCACCATAGTCTGTATGTCCACCTCAGCCTTTATGCCCCCCCATATATTTTTCAGATTTCAATACATTGCCTATATCATACATTAACGTCAAATATAATATTGTGCCTTATAGTTATTTCCCATCAAGAGGAAAATCACCGAACTCACCCATTTTGGGTTAAAATGTGCAAGTCAGTTGTCAATTAACAACAACTGTCTGTTCAGTAAATCCACCGCTTGGTAAATGACCACATATGTCAAAAGAAATGTCTGTGCTACACATGCATATATTAAAAACAAGTTCTCAGTTGAAGTTCTAAGCAAATTTTCTGATCAAAGTAAATTGGACGGATCCACACAGCTTGCTAATCAGACAAACATACATTTAGTCGGGTTGATTTTATCTATTATTGAACTTTATAGGATGCTGTATAGAATTTTTTCATCACAACTGTAACTAGCAACCAATGAAATACTATTTTTAAGACTTTACGGTCCACCCTATGTTAATGTGCCACTATTTTATTATTTATTGTAATATTTTTCCATAATTTTTTCATGTATCTGTCATTTAGCACTAATGCCTCGAAACTCTACTTTCTATATATTGTCCATTTATGAGCCTATCTTTAAAGAGCACACAGTTAATATATACTTATGTGTGTATGCTTGCTTGCTTATGTTCCCACTTAAAGTAACACCGCAAGTCCCATAACCACTAGAGCCTCCTGTAGTAGTTATTGTGCCAGGAAAGCCCCTTGCAACCCCCTCCATTGCAAACATTTAAATTGTTAGCTTTATGTAAGCTTAGATGCTAGTTTCTAAAATAAAATTTAAAAAAAAAGGAAAATATGACAGTATTTTATTTACTCAAATTATGTTAACCCTCGTGGTATTTAAAAGACAGGCTGTTTTTAATTGTTTTCACAGCTCTTTTATACATTTGCAAACAATTACTTTTTTGAATTTCTAGAAAAGAATGACACTAAATTAGAAAAGAATAGAATAGATGGACAGAAAGGAGATATGAATATAAAATATACATATGGGTACACTATGCTTGGCCTTATCACAATCCATGGTTAAGCCAAGCATTGATGCTAGTGATTTAATAGTAGCTTCATGGTGTAATGTCACAATGGAATCGGCAATAGGTGTAGCAATGACACATGTGCAGCACACACGTTTTCTGATACACAGATTTCACTTTTATAAACAGCTGGATATTCACCTTTTCCACGAATGTAGAATTTAGGAAGCTTTACTGATCTGATTTCGAAGCAACCTCAGCTGTGTTTGAAAATAAGGTTTTCATGTACAAATATTTGAACTGTGGTGAATTAAAACAATACATTTCTTAAATCATGGCAAAATAGTTAAGTTTGGAAGGCAACAAAATTCACTTTTTAAAAAAAATAAAATTATTTGGACTAAAGATCAGAAAATAATTCACAAACGGATGATACCGCACTCACACTTTGGAATCCAGGTGCTTATCAGGGCCAGGGTTGGCAAAAACCAATTTAGTAGATAAAATAAATTAGGTCCAGACACTCAGGATTGCTGCAGGAAGGCAGGTTTATTGGAACAAAAATTGCAATGTTTCGGCCTACACATGGGCCTTTATCAAGATCAGATAAAGATCAGATAATGGCCATTGGAGCTACTAAATAACCTCCATTTATTTAAATATGCATAGGGATTTGGGCTAGTGCGCAGGTAACTCTTTTTGTCTTTGGTTATTATAGTATGTATTGGGGCTGATGTGTGCAATGGTCGTTTCTGCCGCCCAGGAGTAGTGGAAGTTTGAGGGTAGGACTTATTTCTGTGTATTTGTATTTATTTTTGTATCACACAGCCATGTTATAATGCTGCAGCCCATCCTGTGTGTTCCTTATTAAGGGTTAATAAGTATGTAGGGCTTTAGAAAAATACCCATCTCTGTCTTATTAGAGATTTCTTTGCCTGAATCTGAAGGAAGCAAGGCGATTTGTTAGTGTAGGATCCACCTAGTAGGTTTGCCTTGATGTGACAGGTGGACTTACATCTAATGGCCATTGGAGTGATACTAAAAAAAAAACACAATTTATTTAAATATGCATATGGATTTAGGATTTTTCACAGGTAACTATTTTTTTCTAAAGATCCGATAAACCCAAGTATATTTTCCACATTCATAAGTTCTGCAACAATTGTTTCCTCCTTTAGTTATCCATGGCAGGACACAGGGGACTAGATGGCAAGTGTAATGGATCGACGCGCACCCCGAATGGGTACCTCCATTGAAGGATGCTCCTAGCGTTTCCTGAGGGCTCCAAGCACTCCAGCCGACACCATTACCACCGTAGACTCCTTCAGAGAGCAAGACAGGAACAAGCTCTTACAAGTGATATAGTGATATAGCAAAGGAGTATGACTAGCATAGCAATCCCTTGTAGCAGATTCCCCCAATAAGAGACGGCACGCCAAATTGAGGGTGAAGTAGAACTGAAGTTTTAAGAAACATTCTGCTTTTATGCACATTTTACACACATATTACCGCCCACAGGGTTTTGAAGAACAACCAATCAAACATGTAATATAGTAAAACACTCCCATTCATTCCCACAAAATCCTCCCCTCTGCCTGTGATATAATTACTGAACACAATGGGTTAAAGTAATTATCACAGGCAGGAAAAATATACTTTTTACACATATACTGTAACTTACATTCAATCTTCATAAATCACATATTCTTAATCAGCATACGTAAATATGAACACTCAAAAATATGAACACACAAAAATCATACAAATCCCTCCAGTAGATAAAAAGTTAGACGGAAGTCCTTTGTGACCGGCCGCAAGTCTCTGTGGCTGAAAACTCAGTGGAGGAGAAGGTAAGGGTCAGAGGTGTTCGGCTAAATGTGTAGCTGATTTCAGTTTCGATGAATTTGGTTGCACACACCGCTGACCTCGTTCGCCTGAATAAAGATGGCCACCGTAACGTGATTGTTTGTACGAACGGCGGCCCCCCCAGCGGTCGGTAATTTACCTACAGCAGGCTCCCAGCCTGGGAGGTAAATTGCCTGCACACTTCCACTTCTGGGTGGTCCGCATGTGTGGTACTTGGTACAGTAAGCCCCACTTACTGAACCAAGTGGGAGAAAGCCATGCACAAAGGATTTTAAAGGTCTGGGGACATAGTCTTAAAGGGGCTTTGTCATAAAAAGTCTCAATATGTCCTCAGACGGTTCTTAAAGGGCCAGCATGGTCCAATGCAAGTCCATAAGCCCCAAAGCAGTTCTTAAAGGGCCATAGACAGTCCAATAGAAGTCCATAAGCCCCAAGTAAGTTTCTTAAAGTGCCATACACCCCAGGGCCATAGCCATGAGGCAGGGGGCAGGAGGCAGGAGGCAGGCAAGCAGGCCCCTCCAAAAACTCATGGCAAACTCCCTTAAATGGAGTTTGCCACAGTAAGCTACTTATCTCTCATAATCATCGTATGGAGATTCAAAGGGGTAAGTAGCACATTATTTGTGTTTATAAATTTATTATTAGGAGTATTGTCTATGCTTATAAATTGATGCTTTACATGTAATTGAAGACCAGTCTCTATAGTTGTCTAATAGAGACATTTGAAAAGTATCCTGCACTTGCTGTTTCTACTTCTCTAGGTATATGTAGGCAAGTGTATAGATTAATTAATGAATCTCCATTTGTTGGCAGGGCTTGTGTATTAAATCCTCACCTGCTCCTCCAATCCAGACATATGTTTCCTTTTTGGTTCCATTTCCGATGGAGCATAATCATCAGCAAAATGAGGCAGCTCATGGTAGATTGGCATTACAGGTGACCTTTATCCAGTTTCTGTTGAATTTTTACATACCTACCTTAAGTACAGCTTTCGTTTAGCATTGGTCATGTATACGGTTGTATTTGCATAGAGGCAGCTTTCAGATGTATTCTCGTACAGTCCACATATAGTTCTTGTTTTGTTTTAGTATATACATAGAGTGTTCACACTTTTATTTTAGATGTTAACATAATCATATTGTATAATCTAAAGTTAATCTATTTTAATTGGAAATATGGGCTGTACCATTTTTTTTAAAACAGGATATTGGAATACAATGGTGAATTACTATCAGCAAAATGTATTACATAGAAATCACTTGGTTATTGGTCCATAGTCAACTCGCATTAGGAAATCAAATAAGTGGAAATGTTCTATTTGGTTTTCTAGGCTGACAGGGGACTGAAGGGACCATCACCAGAGGGGGCTTAAGGCCCGGGCTCCCTTCCCCTGCTGACAGCACTTTGCTGTATTATCAGTAAATAGGTAATAAGACCAGTTCCTTGGGTATACTACTGTGAACAAATGTGCATATCATTTGACCCAAATAATGCAACATTTTCTTGTGTTTTTTTCTTCTGTGTTTTGTAGCCTTTACATCTCGGACTAGTGGAGAGGCCAAGTATTTAATTGACATACAGTAAAAAATTTTATAGGGAAAGAAAAACAAGAATTATAAAGTTAAATTAAAACATAGACAGTCTTGCTGGAAACATGTTCAATGTACAGCACTGGCCATTGATTCTATTCAAAAGGAAAGCCAATACGATTGCCGTAAAGGTTTCACTTATTTGTCATTTCCACCAAATATGAGTCCTTGCTCCTGGCTGCAGTCAACTCCACTAGAGTAAAAATGTGAAGACTTTAGAAGTCTACTCGTTTTGCTGGTCTGATAGGTTTGGTAACAGTGGTTTATCAGCTGCCAGAAAGGACGAACACCACCACCCTATATATGACGTATAACCTTGTTTAAAAAAACATTTCAAGCACCATAGGTAAGTCAAACTGTTCTAAAATATATTGACTACATACATTAGGTATATGCTAGGGCACCCCTGGCACCATAGACACATCACACTACAGTGGTTAAAGTGCTTTGTATGTTCCTTTAAGACCACTAGAAAAAAATTCTAACTCAAAAGTTCTCGTCACTGAAGGGGAAAGACTCTTTTTAGTTTAATAGTGCAAGACATAAAGGGATTAATAAATTGTCTGATAATTTAACTCCCACTTCATGCAATTCTTTACAGGAAATGAAAGCACACAAGAACAACTATAATCTGTGATAATTATAGCAAGCAATCTATGGGACCAACGACGTTCAAACAATAATAACACTGATGCTATTTTAGTCATAGAGTCATTCAGTAAATTGTGTTAAAGGCATAGATATAAGTTTTTTTTATTCTTATTCAGTATTCTCCTAAGCTCCTGGGATATCCAGCATCTACAACCTTTATTTAGAAACCATTTAAAGAACTATATCACCCAGCAGACCTCCCCATTAATGTGACCCTCTTATCAACAAAGGGAATTCTGTAAGGCAGGAGTAACAGACATCCAAAATAAGGCAAGCCGATGTCAGGTACACGGTAATCAGTCAGACAGGCACAGGGCCGCCATCAGAAATTTTGGGGCCCCTAACACAGCTCAAGGTCTGGGCCCCCCTTCAAGCCCGCCTCCAAATCCCACCCACAGGAATACACACACACACTACCAGATACAAATACTGAAACAGACATACACACATGCATAGGGAGATACTGACAAACATACATATACATACACATACTGCATACTGATAAATACATACATACACACATACTGCATACTGATAAATACATACATACACACACACTGGCATACATACGTACATACAGACATACAGACACACACTGGCATACATACATACATACATACAGACCCACACTGGCATACATACATACATACAGACACACACACTGGCATACATACATACATACATACAGACACACACTGGCATACATACATACACTGGCATGCATACATACATACACTGGCATACATACATACATACACTGGCATACATGCATACATACACTGGAGTGAGGAGCGGAAAGATAACTCCTATGAACAGCAGGGTTAACTCCAGCAGTTAAACAATGGACATGGCATCTTGGCACTTTGGTATACCAGCTGCTGGGTCCAGGAATACAAATATAACATCATTTAAAAAAAATAATGTCCATCAGTTGCAGTCAGATAAATAGCATTTTGGAAGATTTATAGCCAGCTTTGTTTTGTATCCATCTGTACAAAGGGTAATACATTTCTTTCTTTTTTTTTATATTCTTTATTTTTCACTCAATAGAACATAGCAAGTGTACATTCCCTGTGGGCGAGCCAAGGGTTCAGGCATAAAATCAATTTTCAAAGAACATATAACATGGCCATAAAATACAATAGGGCTGTTAAAATGAACATAAATTAACCCCTTAAGGACACATGACATGTGCGACATGTCATGATTCCCTTTTATTCCAGAAGTTTGGTCCTTAAGGGGTTAAAGTGAAACCGAAGAAGTGAGAAGATCTAGAGACGAGGAAGAGATAAGAAGAAACGAAGTGGAAAAAGGAGAGCAGAGAGGATAGGAAGGAAGGCGGAGGGGGGGGGGAGTGAGGGCGTGGAAAACCTGCCACATCTACGTGAGAGCTACGTCCCCCTCCAGGAGGGATCCCCTCTAAATCTGGACATATGCCCCAATAAAAGGCCCTGCCATTCCCAGTTTGAGCCCACTAAACTGTTGTCCCATGGTTCCCAAAGTTTTTGAAACGTCGCAATTGTCCCTCTCACTCTTGCTGTCAAGTCGTCCATGATTCTACATTCTCTAATCCTAGATATTTCCACAGAGAATTCTGGGCCCTCTGGTGAGAGCCATGCAGTCGCTACAGCACGGCGTGCGCTCAGAGTTATCTTATGCACTAATTTCTGTTCTCTCCTAGTCCATCCGTCTAGAGATCTATTTAACAGGTATACCCAGGGGTCCAAGTCCAGAGGCCTGTCGAACGTCTGTCTCAAAAGATCCTCCACGGACCTCCAGAAGCTACTTATCTTCGGGCAGTCCCACCACATGTGTATATATGTGCCTCGGGATCCACAGCCCCGCCAACAGTCGTCAGTAGTCAATTTGTGCATTCGATATAATTTAACTGGCGTGGTATACCACCGAAGCATAGTTTTCCATGCTTGCTCCTGAAGAGTGACACAGATTGAAACAGAGACATTTGCCTCCCATATCTCCTGCCACTCAACTCCCTCTAAGACTTCCCCGAGATCCGTTTCCCATTGATCAGTATAAGTCAGACATCCCCATTCTCCATTTTCTGTACTAAGATGAGCGTATAAAAGAGTGATCATACCTTTAGGGGCTGCTCCATCCACACAGAGCCTTTCATAAAAGCTCATTTTTCCCAAGGCTGCTGATTTTATGCGAGGTCCTCTAGCAAAGTCGCGGATCTGGATATATCGGAAAAAATCAGCAGGATTAAAGTGGGAGCCTTGTTGGATTTCAGCAAATTGAATGACCGCTCCATTCCGATATAGCTGATGGAGCCATTGGAGTCCGGTCCTTTCTATATTGCTAAATTCTCTGGGTGACATGCCAGAGAGAAATTCTCTGTTTCTAAGGATTGGAGTCATAGGTGAGGGAGACGCTGCTTTGGTGTTACAAGCGTCCCAAATTCGGAGTGAATTGAGTATGACAGGACATGTGCTCCGTATTGCAGGTCTATGTTCCTTGGGGACCCACATCGTGAACTGAGGTACATCAACCCCCACCATCATAGACTCGATATCCACCCACCGTCTCTCTTCCGGCGGGGAGTGCCACATGGCCACCTGCGTCAATTGAGCCACGAGGTAGTAGAAGTATAGGTTCGGGAGGCCTAACCCTCCCCTGTCTTTACGTCTATATAGTACTCATCTGGAGATTCTATGCCTCTTATTTTGCCAAATAAAACCCCCCATCGATCTTTGCAGAGGGATCAATTGAGTTTTTGTGACACGGATGGGTAACGCTTGAAACAAGAATAGTATACGTGGAAGTATGTTCATCTTCACGGAATTGATCCGGCCTATCCAAGAGATAGGCTTATCCGTCCACTTGTTCAGGTCTCCTATCAGGGCTCGAATCATCGGGGTGTAGTTCTCAAGGTATAGGCGCCCAGGGTCAGCCGTCAGATGAATCCCTAGGTACTTTATGGAGTCTGTTTCCATCCGGATTTGATAGGACTCCTTTATCCGGGCAGTATCTGCCTCTGAGAGGCAGACTGGAAGAGCACTAGATTTCTGGATGTTCGCTTTATATCCCAATAAAGCACCATATTCCATTATTACCTCCTGTAGCGCCGACATCGATTCCATCGGGTTCGTAACGTCAGGAGGACGTCGTCCACATAGGCTGGCACCGTAAATTCAGTATCACCCACCCTAACTCCTCCTATGTTCGGATGCCGACGAATAGCTTGCAATACGAATAGGATGGGGGAAGAGGGCACCCCTGTCTGGTTTCATTGTGCAGCTGAAAAGGGGTCCAAAGGGCTCCGTTATCTGAACCTGAGCTCGCACATTATGGTACATTGCTTTTGTTATCGCCAGATAACCCTCCGGGAAGCCCATATTCCTCAGTACCGGGAAAAGAAATTGCCAGCGGACTCTGTCGAAGGCCTTTTTTCCGTGTCTATGGATACCACCATAGTGGGTGTCCCCGTGACCACTTGCTTCCAAATCAAATCAATGTTCCTCCTGGTATTTTCAAACAGTTGCCTACCCGGGATAAAACCTACTTGATCTGCATGGATGAGTGAGTTCAACAACGGGTTCAGTCTGTCTGCTTGTATCTTTGCCAATATCTTCAGATCATGGTTAATTAGTGATATTCAATTAATATTTTCAGGAAGAAGTGGATCCTTTCCTGGTTTGGGCAGCAATACAATGGTAGCCAGGGACATATCCGGGTCCAATTTTCCTCCCTGTCTGAGGTGTTCGAAAAGGCGTACCAGATGAGGAGCAAGCTCCTCCCGAAAGGTTTTGTAATATGTGCCGTCTAATCCATCCGGTCCCGGCGCTCTGTTACCTTTTAAACTCGAGATAGCTTTGTCCACTTCGTCCTCAGTGATTTCTGCCTCCAATACGCCCACCGCCTCTCCGCTCAGTTTGTTCATCCCCAGATTGTCCAAATATTGCAATATATGAGCCTCCTCATGGTCCCCATAGGAACTTTTGCCCGGCGTGTGGTTGTATAATCTTTTATAGAAATCTTCGAACACCGTAGCTATCTCGGTGGGTGTCGATTTCGTCGTACCGTCAGGATGTTTAATGGCTGTAATGTGAGTCCGTTCCTGCCTGGGCCGGAGTGTCCTAGCAAGGAGAGTGTCTGTCTTGTTAGCCTTTTCAGAGTATGTCCGTTTTGACCAAACCATAGATCTGGCCGTGTCATCCAGCAAAAGTGTACAGATGTCTCGTCTCACTGCTTCTAATTGCCTGTATATTTTCTCATCCGGCACTGTTTGGTGCTTCTGTTCGAGAGTTCTCAATTGTCCCAGTGAGGTCTCCAATTTCTGTTGTTTCATTTTCTTCCTCCTGGTAGCGAGTTTGATCAAATTCCCTCTCGTGACCACTTTATGAGCCGCCCATAATGTGCTCGCGAGAACTTCTGTGGTTGTGTTCAATTCAAAATATTCATTAATCCCTTTCCGAATCTGTTCTCGTATCTCCTCATCCCGTAACAAGGACGCGTTTAATTTCCACGTCCAAGGTGATGCTGCACATAGGTTGCCCAATGTAATAGACACATCTGCATGATCCGACCACAATATATTACCCACCATCGACCCCACAATTCGAGACATACCTGACGCGTTAGCCAAAAAAAGGTCGATCCTCGAGTACGTGCCATGGGGAGCTGAGTAAAATGAGTATTCTTTATCACCCGGATGATGAGCCCGCCATATGTCTATCAACCGCGTTTTTGCTATGAAGTCTTTAAGGAGTCTATCCTGACAAGCCCTGCCCTGGGATTTGGGTATACCATCATGCAAGCTCCTGTCAACAGCCGGGCATGGGGCAGTGTTAAAATCTCCCCCCATGTACACCATACCATGGGGTAGTGCCGATAGTTTTTCGCGGAGCCCAGTCCAAAAACCTGGGTCCGGCTGATTTGGCGTGTAAATGTTTATCAGATGTACGATATGCGAGTGTAGAGTACCCGAAAGGAGGACAAAGCGCCCCTCCGGGTCTGTCTCCTGAGAACTCACTTGAAAAGGGCAGCTGCGTCTAATAAGTATCGCCACCCCATTACGTTTGCGATGGGATCTGGCTTCAAAAGAGCCGGCAAAGGCGTGGTCTCGAAGCCGAAACTGGGCTTGTTTTGGCAAATGGGTCTCCTGGACAAAAGCTATATCAGCTTTCATCCTTATCAGTTCTTTAAACATTAGTCGGCGCTTCCTTGGTGCGTTAAGACCCTTAACGTTCAAGGAGGTGATCTTAATCTCCATCTCGTGATGCGTGCACACCCGCCATATATACTAGACCTATGTTCGTATCCATGTTGCTCCCTTTCAAGTCCCCAGGCTCTGGCTTCCACCATCCCCCAGCCCCCGCCGCCCCCCAGAATAGGATAAAAGACAAAATAATAATAACAACAAAGTATTTAACCAGGAAAAGTACATTCAGATTACTCTGGTTTCCAAGTACATCCTGGGGATGTTACCTTAGCCCAACATCCAGGGGTTGTTACTATCAGCCAATTTAATGGTACTCATTTTATCTACCTCGGAAGGATGAAGGGCTGAGTCAACCCTGCCGGGATTTGAACCTGCGACCCAAGGGTTGGAACAGATTCTGCTGATGCATTAGCCCACTGAGCTATTTCACCAGCCTCAGAAAGAAGGAGGAAAGAAGAAAAGGATAGAAAAAAGGTGAACAGCATCTGGACACAGTCCCATGCAGAACTACTCTGGTCTTACCAGTTGCCAGAGTTATGTGGGGAACATGTTCCCACATCCTTGCCACGATCAACGTTGGGAGGAACAATGGGTCTATGATCTCCTACAACCTAGGCGCCTCTCATTGGATAAATTGGCCTCTGGATCGCCCCCTATCGTATTAGTGTTTCGGTGGACCAATAGGAACCTCATCCCTCCACCTGTTCACTTCTAGTATTCATGGGAATTTCCGGGTCGGGGCCTTGCCGTCAACTAGTCTATATAAGTCGGTGGGGGTCTATACATGTGACCAAGGCGAAATCTCATTGTTAGCAGTCGTAAATTACCTATATCGTCCTCCGTCGGAGAAGTACCCATGTCCCTCTCTGGTCATCCTGCAAGTCGGGCTTTGGCCCTGTTCCATAATCCCTCGGTCTTCTGCACCTCTAGCGTACCGCTTATGTCCGCCAGACTATGCTACTCTAAGTCTTCATGCCTCCTTGCACCCTAGCCCCTTCCAACCTCGTCTAGATAAATAAAAGGAATAAGCAATGGCAAATTGAACTCACATATTCATTTATAACTGACCTAGGTACCCTTCCCATCTGTTCGCTGTGTTTTTAAGAGCGACAGTCTACCCTTTGTTTTTACATGACATTATTATGTATCATGACGGCATGGAAAACACAAAGTTTGATCCCTCATTAGCTATACATGACGGTTTCGATCTCAGGGCTGTACACATATCCAGAATCGCACACATGAAATCCCAACCTTAGGAGCCCCCCCTTGTAAATAACATAACTTATAATAATAAAGTGCGAAGAGAACCCTTTTTACAACAATGTTATGCTCGCAGCACTTCAGGGCCCCACTTGTTAGCCCGGTCAGACCCTTCAGCCACCCCGGTTAATTTATCAATCTGGGAAAGGGACAAGCATACCATGAGACCCGAGATACCCCCTGCCCCCTTACCAATGGTCGAACAAGCAAGCCCCCCCCCACCAAAGCCACGTTATTGTCAAATTAGCACCCCACCATGTTAACGGCTTGCATCTCCCCCCAGCACTGCATCCAGCAGGGCACGTCTGCATCATGGGGAGGGGAACCTCTACGTAAAATATACCCTCCCGCCACCCTCAGAAGCAGTGGTGACCCCCCCCGCCGGTGTCCCCTGTCCCGTTCAAAAAACAAAAAGGTCAAACGGGTCAGAAACAACATAGAGTGTTGGTCGGACCATGGTTAAACCAAGTTGGGGTATAATTCTAGAGAATATATTATATATATATTAGAGAATATATTAAACAGGTCCAGTATCTGTATACCCCTATTACCGTCCCCCGTGAAGCCACATTAGTTGTGCTTTGTTTGAAGCTACACATTGGTTTAGTACATTGCACAAAATATAATTTACGATATACAATTTCCAATTCCCACAGGATCCCAATTACAACTGTTTCTATTCTTTTTGAACTTTGAATTTTTTTCTTTTTTTAAAACTCCTTTTTTGCTTTTTTTTATAATATATATATAGAAACATTTTCCGTTTAAAAGGCTTGCAAAACAATTAGAGAAGACTCCTCGGAGGAAAAGGGAGGACCCATAAGTCAAAGACTAGCTGGGCCACCGCTTGCTCACTAGGAATTTCCAACGTTAGGGAGGGCTGGGGGACATAATAGCTCCCTCCGGGTGTCATTGAGTCCTTACCCTGGGAACATCATTGGGACATCCACATTTACATTCTCTACTTAAGTCCCGAAGCATCAATGTCCCGAAACCACCCTCGTTGTCATCACCTGGGGGGTAAGAGCCATCTCTTCATCTGTAGAGGCCCCAATGACAACAATTTGTAACCAGGGCAGTCTAGATATGGTAAAAAAAGGCAAGACCCGGACAGCCCCAGACAAAACCATAGCTCCTCGGGTCGTGGGCTGTCCCCAAAAAAGCCTTTGGAGGCCGGGCGAGAAAGAAAGAAGGGGGGTGAACCAAAATGGGGGGAGAAAAAAAAAACAATAACAAAAAAGAGGGAACGGAGTACCGTTGAACCAGGCACCAGTCCCCCACCATCCCCCTTCCCCCTCCCAAACTGACCGGCCCAGATATGAGAGGCAAAAAGGGCCATCCGGGGAGCCTCATAAAACCCTGACCAATTTGAAGGGGATTGCAGTGTTAGGGGCATTTATTTCGTGCAGCTTGTGCACACGGAGCCCCCAACCCATGCCCCCCACCCAAACAAAAAAAAACAGGTGCCCCACACAATAAGCTAGGCCCCTGAGGGATAGTTAGCATACGATACCGCTTGTGTATTAGCGGCGACTCCTCGATCCTACTTCACACCACTCAGCGCGCAGGTGTGGAAGGTCTCCTGGATACATCGCCACTGTCGGAAGGTCTGGGGGCGGCTGGATCCCCAGGCCCTGGAATAGACGCTTCGGGTCGCCGCCTGGTGTTAGGACATGCACTCTCCCTTCTCGGAACACCATAAGTTTGAAGGGGAAGCCCCATGCGTATTTTATGCCTGCTCCTCGCAGCGCTCCGGTTATGGGCCGCCAATCCCTCCTCCGCTGCAGTGTCGAAGGGGCCAAGTCCTGATAAAGGGAGATCACGGCTCCATCATGCCAGATCGGTCCCTCCCGACCCCTCTTCATCAAAGCCTCCTTTGTGCTGAAATGGAGGAAGTTAAGAGCAGGGTCCTCTTCAACCTATTGTTCCTGTAAGTTTATTTGTAATTGTCCTATTTATAGTTAAATCCCCCTCTCATAATATTGTAAAGCGCTACGGAATCTGTTGGCGCTATATAAATGGCAATAATAAATAAATAAATAAATAATTATTACATCCCTCGGGGTGTTAGTGTCGGCACGTTGCGTTCGCATCGCCCTATGTGCTCTTTCCATGTGCCATTGCTCCTCAGGAACGTGCGGAAGGAGAGGCTTGAAAATGGAAAGCAGGAGCCCTTTCAGGTCTTCTTCGGGCCCTTCAGGTAAGCCCCTCAGGCGGAGGTTGTTCCTCCGGTACCGGTTAGCTAGGTCCTCCAAGGCCAGGTCTGTGTCCACTACATGGATCGTCATGCGGTTCACCCTGTCGACCACCTCGTTGTGGTGAGCTCCCCCAAGGCGCTAATGTCGGCTTGTAACACAGCTGTAGATTTCGCAATTTACCCAGCTAGGTAAGCCTTAACTTCGGCAAGTTTTAGGAGTACTGCGTCCTGATCAGCTGCAGGAGCCCCTTTTTCAGCACCGGGCGATGTGTGTCACCATCTTGACTCCCGGCCCAACCATGCCGATGAGCCGTAAGGAGGTCAAGAACCGATATTCCAGACTCCGTGTTCCTCTTGGGCTGTTTTTTAGGGAGTCTCTTCTCCATCGTAAGGAGTCCCTTGAGGGCTCGTGTTACGACACTCACCGCCTGGGGAATGAAGCCCCGAACGGAGCGTACGAATGCGGTAACTCCCGATCAGCAATCCATCCGAAATCCTTCCACAGCTAGAAATAAACGAAAGCGCTGTCCCAATAGTCAATCCCTCCACAAACGAGACAAAGCTCCGTTTTGAAGGTCAAGCAGTAATGTGTTTAATGGGGGCTACCTGCCCAGTATTTATGCAGGTCTCCACCAGGTAGACACTCCCCTAGGGGACCTGGTGGAAGACTGGAAAACATTTTAGACAGTAGCCAATCACAGTGGCTATAACACAAGCCCTTCCCATTTTACCCATAATACATCTTTTCCTATCCCGGAGATAATTAGGGAGAAACCTAATTAACTCCGAGGATAGGAACCATCGCCATTTTAAAATCAAATACAAGAAATGCAATAAAATACATAAAATCAGAAGTACCGAATATATAGTATTCGTGCAACGTATCCCCAGATAGCCTGGATCTGAGGGCATATTCCTACCGAATAGCGCTCAGGTCCGATGTACACAGTCCAATCGCCATGGAGTCAAAGTCTCTCATAAGTCCTTCGGTATGCGAATGACTCCATGGGCCGGCTATCTGGGTAAGTCCATACGAATGAAAGAAACTCCCGAATGGACCAGTGTTCGTATGCCTCCAAGGGAATAGAAGGGGAGACGGCCGTCTCCAGCGGTGTTCGGTAGATAAAGAGTCCGTTTTTAGATCCATGGGTTTTGCACCGAACACCGCTGATTCGCCTCGTGTCCAAAATGGCCGCCGCCTCGTGTTCGGCATACGAACGACGACCACCCGTACGAATGGAATGGAGAGGTGTTTGCGGTTAACCACAACGTTCTAATTTGTGGTCAAGGTGTTAATGAGCCGCACACTCCTCTCCTGGGTGGCCGATGTTCGGTAGTTTCAATCGGTACTTTTAGGAAACGTACGAACAAAAGCATACGGACAGGAAATCCACGAATCCAATGCAAACAGACGAACCAGCAATACAGGTCTATGTAGCAGGGTTCGTCACACGGCTCCCCCCTTGTGGAACACTCCGGCAGACCCGGCTTGGCCCTTTAGCGGGTCAACTTGGGGATGACCGGACTAGGAGGTAGCAAGAACGTCGGTTTGCCATGATAATCCGTCTGCATTCCCATTCTGCTTACCGGGTCGGTAGCTGATGGTGAAGTTATATGGTTGTAATGCTAAACTCCACCGCAGCAGTCTACCATTGTCTCCTGAGACCCGGTTAAGCCAGACAAGGGGATTGTGGTCCGTGATAAGGGAAAATTCCTGTCCATACAAATAGGGACTCAATTTTTTCAGTGCCCAGACCAGGGCCAAACATTCTTTCTCCACTGCCGCATAACTCACTTCTCAGGGTAACAGCTTTTGACTGAGGTATGCGACAGGGTGTTCTCCTCCATCTTCCCCGACCTGGCTTAGCACAGCCCCCAGTCCATACATGGAAGCATCTGTATGGACGAGAAAACGTTTGTTAGGAACTGGGGCAGCCAGGACAGGGGCATTCACGAGAGCCTGCTTAAGTGCTTGAAACGCAGCTTCACAAGCTGGAGACCACAGGACCTGCTTAGGGAGGTTTTTCTTAGTCAGGTCCATCAGGGGTTTAGCTATAGAGCTGTAGTCGGGGACAAAGCGTCTGTAATACCCTGCTGTCCCTAGGAAGGCCAATACCTGGGTCTTAGTGATAGGTGTGGGCCAGTTCGCTACTGCCTCTATCTTGGCTGGCTCTGGTCTCTGGCTCCCACACCCCACTCTGTGACCCAAGTATTGTACCTCAGCCATGCCTAGATGACACTTCTCTGGCTTCAATGTCAGGCCAGCGGCCCGAATTTTATCCAGTACTACCCCTACATGCACCAGGTGTTCCTCCCAGGACCCACTGTAGATCGCAATATCATCCAGGTATGCACAAGCAAATTCCTGGAATCCATCAAGGAGCCTGTCCACCATACATTGGAAGGTAGCTGGGGCATTCTTCATCCCAAATGGCATAACCTTAAATTGGTATAAGCCAAATGGGGTGACGAAGGCCGACTTGGGGATAGCGTCCTTGGCCAGGGGAATCTGCCAGTAGCCCTTACACAGGTCTATGGTGGTCAGATAGCGTCCCCTGGCAATGCGGTCTAACAATTCGTCTACCCGGGGCATCGGGTAGGCGTCAGTGGTGGTCCGCTCGTTGAGCCTCCTGTAGTCCACACAGAACCGGGTGGTCCCATCTTTCTTAGGTACCAGGACTACAGGGGAGGCCCAAGGGCTATCGGAGTGCTCGATGACCCCAAGCTGGGCCATCTCTTCTATCTCCTTCCGCATTCCTTCTCGGACTGCTTCAGGGATACGGTAAGGGGGCTGTCGTAAGGGGTTCTGTCCAGGGGTCTCTACCTTATGTACAGCTAGGGTAGTGTAGCCGGGCTCTTGGGAGAACGTCGCCTGCTTCTCCCACAGAAGCTGTTTCGCCTGTCCTTTCTCTGCGGGGCTTAGCCTGTCCCCTAGCTGTACGAGGTCAGTCAGATCCGTCTGGGAACCTCTTGCTAATAAGTCGGGTAAGGGTAAACTTTCGGTATCGTCTGCAGCGGGGGCACATACTGCAGCTACATCCTCAGGTCGTTCCTGATACTACTTTAGCATGTTCACATGAAAGGATCGCTGGATCCTGTCATCTGAACAGCTGGCTATAAGGTAGGTAGTATCACACACCTGAGCTAACACTTTATATGGGCCCTGCCAAGATGCCTGCATCTTGTTCGCCTTCACAGGTTTGAGCACTAGCACCTTCTGCCCAACCTGGAAGACTCGCTGCCGGGCACCCCGATCGTACCATTCCCTCTGTCTCCCCTGGGCCACCTGGAGGTTCTCTCTTACCATCAGAGACAGTTTCTCCATGCGGTCCCGAAGTTCCAGAACATATGGCACTATGGGGGTCCCTTCCTGCTCCGTCTCCCCCTCCCAGTGGCCTCTAATGATATCTAGGGGTCCGCGGACCCTTCTCCCATAAAGCAGCTCAAAGGGGGAGAACCCAGTAGATTCCTGGGGCACCTCTCTGTAGGCAAACAACAGATGAGGCAGGAATCGCTCCCAGTCTCGGCAAGTGTCAGAAAAGGTCCTCAGCATCTGTTTGAGGGTGCCATTAAATCGCTCGCAGAGACCGTTAGTCTGTGGATGGTATGGGGAACTAAGTATCGGTTTAATGCCGCATAGCCTCCACAGCTGCTGGGTGAGCACAGCGGTAAATTGGGTTCCCTGGTCAGAGAGGATCTCTTTAGGGAACCCAACCCTGGTAAAAATTCTAACCAGGGCATCAGCAACTGTCTCTGCCTCTATGTTAGACAGCGCTACTGCCTCTGGGTAGCGAGTGGCATAGTCCACCACAGTGAGAATGTATTTCTTACCAGATGGACTAGCCCTGGCCAGTGGACCCACAATATCAACGGCTATGCGGGCAAAGGGCTCCCCAATAATAGGCATTGACATAAGCCTAGCTTTTGGGTGGTCCCCCCGCTTCCCTACCCGTTGACAAGTGTCACACGTGCTACAATATATCCGCACAGCCTGGTTAATCCCTGGCCAAAAGAAATTCTGCATAATCCTATGGCCTGTGCGGCGGGACCCTAGATGTC
Source organism: Pelobates fuscus (assembly GCF_036172605.1). NCBI lineage: Eukaryota > Metazoa > Chordata > Amphibia > Anura > Pelobatidae > Pelobates > Pelobates fuscus. The sequence goes on along the minus strand of NC_086319.1, from coordinate 108,054,513 downwards.
CGGCTAGCGGAACATCATGCCCTATCCGCAGAATCTCCCGCCGGTATTTCGCGGGCACTACCAACTGTCGATTCGGCGGAGGGGCAACACTTTTCTGGGACGGCTTAGGGATCCGATATAACCTGTCCCCCACCCACTCATACCGCTCCCCCTCTGCTCCTTCTTCTCCAGTATCTGCTCTGCCCCTATATCTCTGGAGAGATGGATCTGTCTGGGTTTCCCTCCCGAACTCCTCTGGGGAATCCCAACTAGCTAAAGTCTGCCCTGGGGTGTCAGTCGGGGAATCGGTTCTTACCTGGGTCTCAGCAGCAGGTGGGCCGGTTCCAGCAGCACGGGTCTGAGCACAGGTAGTCACTGGGTTGGCTTCGGCAGGTCCCATAGCAGCATAGGCAGAAATCAGAGGGGCCAAATCATTTCCCAGCAAAACATCAGCAGGCAAGTCCTTCATAACCCCCACATTCACATGTCCGGCTCCCACTCCCCAGTCCAAATGAAAAAGGGTAATAAGCGCTCTCTTCTCAAGGGTGAGCAGCAGTTCACCAACAAGGTGTTCCCTCTACCTTGTGATAAATGGACAGATAAAATAGAAAGGTGAACAGCGCTAAAGATCAGAAATTGTACATACGTTTAGTAGAAATACTGGCCAGTGGAGTAACTTAAAAAAAAGGAGAAACAAAGATACAAATAATGGTACAGTATGTATGAACGATATAATTCCACAAGAACAAATGGGTTATATTCACACTCACACTTTGAGGAGCTATATCAGCTCGGTGTTAAGAGCTTGGATGGAATAATCCCCGTCTATGGATTTCTTGAGGTTCCAGATCGTTGGTGAGTTTATAGGTGTAAGTATTCGTTATATGAAAAACAAGAGTAAAATACGCCACATGGTCTAGTACGTAAATATAAAATATTGTAGTAAGAGTAGATGATCCTACTTACATATACTAGAGCAACGACCTGCTCTAGTTTGGAGAATTTCAGGTGGAATAATCCCCACCTCGGGATATAGTGGACCCAGGTATTATATATACTTTAATACAATAAGTAAAAAGTGAATAATACACTATAAAACCAGTCCTGTATAAAAGTCCAAAATTCTTCCTCACTTGACGCGTTTCGCCGAAGCTTTCTCAAAAGTCCAAATGAACCCGGGCAACAGGCAGGCGGAACACGGCGCCTCCTGCCACCCTTACTGCTACAGTATCCCCAGTATGTTGTTGTTCCGAAACCAGGTTCTTTTGGAGCAGGGTCATAGTAGCTCCGGTGTCCCTCAGACCAGTGACCACTTTCCCATTCAGCTTAACGTTCTGCCTGTGGTGTTGGCGGTTGTCCTGCTGAGCTGCTTGTACTGAGTCTGCTTCGTGTAGGATACCCCAAAACTCCTCCTGCTCAAGGCAGTGAGCAGAAGGCTGAGGTGGCTGCTGGGCTCCGCTGGCTGGTTTTCTCCAGGACTGTGCTTGGCTGGCATTGTTTAAGGGGCATTCTGGTCTTTTATGCCTCATCTGCTTGCATCCATAGCACTGGATCTGGTTCGAGTAACCCCGGTTGTTGAATCGGGCTGACTGCCCATAGTTGGTTGCTGGCGGCATAGTGGGGGTACGTTGTGCTGGGGGGTGATATACATGGGTGGTTGGAGGTGCTGCCGGTTTGTACTCCACTCGGGCAGGGACCTTGGCTGCTGTCTGATCTAGCTTACGTGCATCAGTGTATTCGTCAGCCAGACGAGCAGCTTCATGAAAGGTAGCGGGTTTACGGTCCCTGACCCACTCACGAACTCCTGCAGGTAACCTGTCAAAGCAGTGTTCTAGCAGGAACACTTGCAGCACCTCTTCCCCAGTTACCGCTTGGCACCCTGTCATCCAGTGGGCTGCCGTGCGGTGTACCCGGCATGCCCATTCCACATAGGAATCACCAGCCTGTTTGTTAGTGTCCCGGAATCGCCTCCGGTACGCCTCAGGCGTAACAGCGTACCGGGCCAAAAGGGCATCTTTTACTGCCCGGTAGCTAGTGAGTTCCTCCTCTGGGATGGCCCGAAAAGCTTCACTGGCCCAGCCGGATAATTTCCCAGAGAGGATAGGAACCCATTCTTCTGCGGGCACCTGGTGTAAAGCACACTGTCGTTCAAAGTCCGCCAGGAACCCGTCTATCTCTCCTTCAGTCTCAATAAAACTTCTAAAAGCAGCAAATGGTACCTTTCTCTTTCCATTATTATTATGGGGCACCTCTGCTGCTGCAGCTCCTCTCCTCTGGAGCGCCTGTTGTGCTGTCACTGCGGCTTGTACTTGCACCACAATATCCGCTGCAGGGTTGGGGCCAAAGTGTGCCAGCCTTATCTGGACTGCCCGGTTAAACGCTATCTCCTCGGGTGTTAAATCCAGCAGGCCAGGCACATTAGCTATCTCCATTCCCTGTGCTGTATCCATCTCTACCAATATAGCAATAATCTCTCTTTTCTTGAGATTGCTCGCTGATCGTCCTCTGCGCTCCAAAATGTCTTTAAGGGTAGCACGCCTTAATTCCTCATATTGCATTTCCAATCCGGGGTGTGTAGCTGGCCTTCAGGGCGGTGGGATTCATCCCGTCGCTTGCCACCAATTGTTACGACACTCACCGCCTGGGGAATGAAGTCGCCGTTTAGTCGATAATCCCCTTTCTCCAGAAATGCAATTTCAGTATAACCGGTCATAAAACTCCCGAACGGAGCGTACGAATGCGGTAACTCCCGATCAGCAATCCATCCAAAATCCTTCCACAGCTAGAAATAAACGAAAGCGCTGTCCCAATAGTCAATCCCTCCACAAACGAGACAAAGCTCCGTTTTGAAGGTCAAGCAGTAATGTGTTTAATGGGGGCTACCTGCCCAGTATTTATGCAGGTCTCCACCAGGTAGACACTCCCCTAGGGGACCTGGTGGAAGACTGGAAAACATTTTAGACAGTAGCCAATCACAGTGGCTATAACACAAGCCCTTCCCATTTTACCCATAATACATATTTTCCTATCCCGGAGATAATTAGGGAGAAACCTAATTAACTCCGAGGATAGGAACCATCGCCATTTTAAAATCAAATACAAGAAATGCAATAAAATACATAAAATCAGAAGTACCGAATATATAGTATTCGTGCAACGTATCCCCAGATAGCCTGGATCTGAGGGAATATTCCTACCAAATAGCGCTCAGGTCCGATGTACACAGTCCAATCGCCATGGAGTCAAAGTCTCTCATAAGTCCTTCGGTATGCGAATGACTCCATGGGCCGGCTATCTGGGTAAGTCCATACGAATGAAAGAAACTCCCGAATGGACCAGTGTTCGTATGCCTCCAAGGGAATAGAAGGGGAGACGGCCGTCTCCAGCGGTGTTCGGTAGATAAAGAGTCCGTTTTTAGATCCATGGGTTTTGCACCGAACACCGCTGATTCGCCTCGTGTCCAAAATGGCCGCCGCCTCGTGTTCGGCATACGAACGACGACCACCCGTACGAATGGAATGGAGAGGTGTTTGCGGTTAACCACAACGTTCTAATTTGTGGTCAAGGTGTTAATGAGCCGCACACTCCTCTCCTGGGTGGCCGATGTTCGGTAGTTTCAATCGGTACTTTTAGGAAACGTACGAACAAAAGCATACGGACAGGAAATCCACGAATCCAATGCAAACAGACGAACCAGCAATACAGGTCTATGTAGCAGGGTCCGTCACAGCTCGTATGAGACAGAGAAAGGCCGCTTTTGTACGCTTAAGGCGCCTGTATGACGGAGCTCTAGAGAGACACGTCTAATCTCATCGACGGTCAGACCACGCCCCAGGGTAATACATTTCTATATGTACACTGGCATACACACACATGCACTGGCATACATACACTGGCATACATACATACACTGGCATACATACATACACTGGCTGGCATACATACACACACTGGCATACACACACTGGCATACATACACTGGCATACATACACTGGCATACACACATACACACATACACTGGCATACACATATACACTGATACACTGGCATACATACATACACTGGCATACATACATACACTGGCATACATACACTGGCATCCATACACTGGCATACACACATACACTGGCATACATACACTGGTATACACACATATACTGGCATACACACATACACTGGCATACACACACTGGCATACATACATACACTGGCATACATACACTGGCATACACACACTGGCATACATACATACACTGGCATACACACATACACTGGCATATATACACTGGCATACATACACTGGAATACACTCATACACTGGCATACATACACTGGCATACACACACTGGCATACATACACTGGCATACATGCATACATACACATGCATACATACACTGGCATACATACACACATACTGGTATACATACACTGGCATACACACATACATTGGCATACATACATTCACTGGCATACACTGGCATACATACACTGGCATACACACATACATAGACTGGCATACACATACACACATACACTGGCATACATATACTGGCATACATACATACACCTAATTTTCAGCCACCCTCCTCTCTTCCTTACCATTTCGTCGCAGGAGGGTGGCTGGGGATGATGTGCGTCGGCTGCCTCTCCTCGCGCCCTTTCTCTCCTCCTTCCCGCGCGGAGTAAACTGGGAGGAAGTGACCGGACGTCATTCCCTCCCAGCAGCACTTGCTTCCGGCTGCATTTTCTTTTTAAAGGGGCCCGGTTGCGCTATTACAGCACTGACCGGGCCCCTGAAGATAATAGGGCCCATTGGGGAAATTCAGTCGAAGGGAGACCGTACGACCAGATTTGAGCAACGCCTGGAGACCCTGATGATAGCATACAACACAGCTATAACCGAGGTGAACTATCTCTCCACCAGAATGGTGTCAGCTGAGCTGGCTATAGAAGACATGGCGAACAGGTTGCGCCGCAATGTTCCGGGGGGGAGCGCTGCGATCCCATGGCAGAGGGAGACAGGATAAACTACTCCATGAGTTCAACCAGACCATGGGGCTGGTGGATGTGTGGAGAGCGCAGCACCCAAGTATTACTCCTTCTATTCTGCCCCCATGGAACATACTCCAGGATCGACTTATTTTTAGTTAACAACATATGCATGGCAAGAATAGCACAGACGTCCACCGGTTCCGTTACATGGTCGGACCACGCAGAGGTCCATTTATCACTCAGGAACCTCTGTACAGCATCGCCTTGTAACTGGAAAATGAACACAACCCTGTTGAGAGATGATATGATAATTACAGCAATTTGGAAAGAAATACTAGAACACTTCATCATAAATGACATGGAAGAACTGTCTCCGGAACCTATCTGGGCGGCCCACAAAGCAGTGATCAGGGGCATGTTCATACTACTAGCTACATTTAAGAAGAAACTACTACAACTATTGGAATCATTACATAAGCTGGAATTGAAACACAAGACGGCACCCACCACACAACTCATGGAACAGCTGTGAGCAGTTTGGCGATCCATCAACAAGCTGCTCCTGGATGATACAGCGAAAGCTATCACATGATCCAAGAGGACATACTAAGAAAAAAACAACAAAATGGACACGCTTCTGGCTAGGGTGCTACGACCTAAACAAAGATACGCTATCCATTACATTGATTAGGCACAGGAATGGCATCCTTAAAAATACCCCTCAAGATATGGCAAAAGTCTTTACAAACTTTTACAAAACACTATACAACCACACCCATAGGGATCGAGACATGCAAGAAGACGCAGTCACACATATGCACTCCTTCTTGAAAGATCTGGACCTACCGAAACTAAGTTTGGAAAATGCAAACCAGCTGAGTACTAAAATATCTAACAAAGAGATAGATAAGGCTATCTCTGGCCTAAAGGGAAACAAAGCCCCAGGTTTGGACGGCTTCGATGGGGGGGTACTATAAGGTATTCTGAGAGGAACTAACACCCAGATTAGAGCTCCTCTTCAACGACTTCATGGAAGGAGGGCTGCCGGATAGAGAGTTGTTATTAGCAAATATTGTTCTACTCCCGCAAAAGGGCAAGGACCCCTTGTACCCGGAAAGCTGCAGACCTATTTCTCTCATCAACCATGACATCAAGATCATGGCAAAAATTCTAGCCGACCGCCTGAACCCCATGCTGATGATGGTGATCAACCCAGACCAAGTATGATTCATCCCCGGACAACAACTATTCGACTATACTCGCAGAAATATTGATCTAATCTGGCGACAGGCTGCTTTGTGGTCTCTATCGATGCGGAAAAAGCTTTTTATAGGGTCGAATGGCCCTATCTCTTTAATCTACTCAATTTCTTAGGTTTCCCTGAGAGCTACATGACTTCGATAAAAGCGATGTACAGCCATGTCACGGCATAAGTAAAATTAGCCGTAGCCTGGCCCCAACCCTTCTGACTGGTCAACGGTACACGGCAGGGATGCTCGCTCTCCCCCCTGTTGTTTGTACTGTCACTCGGACCTCTCCTCCAGGCACTGCACAAGCACCCTCACATCACATGGGATTGAGGTTGGGGGGTAGGAATTCCTAGTGTCTGCATATGCATATGGCATAATGCTGATGCTCACGAATCCAGGTGAATCGATGATAGCCCTAGAAGAGGTTCTCACGCAGTTTGGGTCGTTGTTGGGGTAAACTGTGGGAACCATGGAGCAGCAGTGACCTGGTAGACTGAGGAGGACAGATAGGTCACTGGAGTTTAAATTGGTGTCCAAATGAGATTCGACAGACCGCGCTGGGGTCTCCTCACTCCCCCCCCCTCCCCTCACCAGGGTAACACCCAGCGAGGTAACCCCAAAAGCTTAGGTACGCACAGTGGCTGGCCTTAAGAGGCCTAACCCTGCCGACCTGGACTCTTCTTGTTTCTTCTTTACTTCACTTTCTTTTCTGTTCTCTCTTACTTTCTTCTCGCTACTTCCTGGACGGGACAATGGGAACAGACCCTTATATTCACATATGATAGGATCTAAAGGAAAGACAGGGTTCCATGGAAAATGGAAAGGAAGTTTAATTCCCTTGCAGGGAAACAGACAGCAACATACAACTATGTAAGCGGTATCAGACCATAAGATCAGCTTGTGTATGGTTTATTTATAAAACTATATGTTGTGAAATATGATGAGTCTTGATAATCACAGTATCCAGGCATTTCAGTTGTTGCCAACCGTAAAATATATGTACACACGTTAGTATATGCTTGACAGGTGTATAGTCGCCATTTGGGCAGTCGGAATCCAGGACAAACCAAACCCATATCCTAACCCAATAACACGCAGACACTAAGGAATATGGGAAAATTTGTCCACAGCTTTATTAACCAATAATAATAATATTATTATTATTATTATTATTATTATTATTATTAAGTTAACAGGTAAACATGGGTCATTGCCCCCCATACTCCGCCCTCGCATCCTGTTCCTTCTGCTACCATACAAAAGGCAATGACCCCCACATAAATAACACATATACATACATATAACATACACCAACATTATTCCAATCCACCAATTGTAAAAGTGCCAACCATCCATTAACCACGGCAGGGGTATACCCGGATACCCCTGCCCCACCAGGTTCTGAGCCACCGACAGGACTCGAAACCTATCAACCACCGATGACCACAACTTGTTTGTTCCACCTCACGTTCATCCTGGGGAGCCTATTTCCTCTCCTTCGGCTCCCCGTCCCGCCGCTGTGAAAGAAACGGGATAAATTGACACATAACAAACATAGGGAGGGTGGGTGGGACAAACTCAACCAGGTAGAACGTTAGAATGACTCACCTAAAATGGCTGCCTATTTAAATAGCCAAACCTACTTACCCATAACTCCAATCCTTGCTTACTTCCTCCTAAGCCCGCCTCCTAACCCCTGTCAAGGCCTTTTTCCGCTTAGCTGCGCTCTAGCTACATGGGGCTACATAATTGTGCTTTCGCACCACCTGCACTGTATGTTATATTTCTGACAAGACTATCACAACTAAATAAAGTATTTAAAAAAAAAAAAAACTATCTGGGGATCTCATTTCTACTTTGAGAGCGTGACATGCCGCAAGCAGCGCTCTTAATTATACACGGCGGGACAACGTTACTGTTCGTTATGGTCAGCACACATAACCCAATCAGCAAGTGGAAAGACTGAGGCGCGCAGCTCGTGTAGGTGCAGGAGTGCTTGAGGCGTACTGCTTGAGCGGCGGACCCCAGCTGGCCTGTGGAGCAGGTAAGTACCACTACTCCTTCTGCTTTCCAAAGAGTGCTTTGCCTATACTGCACATAGGAAGGAGTATTGTGTGGCAGAGGGGATATTTTTACTGCTCCAGCTCCTGTATCTCATGTCACGCTGCTACATGGAAATAAGAGCAGTAACAATCACTCAAGCAACAGCGACCACCAGAAAAAGGTAGATGCAATGGGGACAAAAGGATGTAATCAGGGGTCATGAGATGAAAAGCATAGAACATAAATTGAATGGTGCATGGAGTGAATAAGAGGAAGTGATAGGGTGACTAGGAGAGATAGTGCGGTCTAGAATGATGTTGGAGAGACATGAAAAGAGGAGGGAAAGGTAATGATATGAAGGACATTTAGCTAAGGAGGGAAAATAAATGATTTATGGAATAAAAGAACAGACCTGCACTGATAGAAATACATAGGGTGATTGGGAGGTGGATGGAATGAAGTTGGACATGGAATGTAATGGTGGGACATAGAACAGGTGAGTGGACATACAATTAGGGAGGAAATTGAAATACATATATGACTTTGTGTTATATAGTTACATATATGACTTTGTGTTATATAGTTAAAAAATTACATAGTAGTCTAAGTTGAAAAAGTCCATCAAGTTCAACCTTAAAAACCAATTAATTTATGCTGTTGATCCAGACGAAGGCAAACAAAACCCCAATTGAAGCCATTTCCAATTATGCAAAAAGGAGGAAAAATTCTTCTTGAATCCATAATGGCAATCATATATCCGATTAGATCAACAATCTGTTCACATACATAGTTACATAGTTACAAAGGCGTGTCCATCAAGTTCAACCTTTCTCACATCTGTTTTTTGCTGTTGATCCAAAAGAAGGCAAAAAAACCCAGTTTGAAGCACTTCCAATTTTGCAACAAACTAGGAAAAGAATTCCCTCTGGACTCCAGAATGGCAGTCATATTTATCTTAGGATCAAGGAGCTATTACCTTACAGCTGAAAAATTATATTGAATATTATGTTTTTGCAAGTATGCACCTAGTTGCTGTTTAAACATCTGTACAGACTCTGATAAAACCACTTCTTCAGGCAGAGAATTCCACTTTCTTATTTTTCTTACATATCACATACATATCAATTATATCCTTAAAGATTCTGATAAAAAGAAAAAAAAAGGAATGAAGCACTGTTAAAAAAATATTGATATAATTTTCTAAGGCAACAGCTTTAGTCGATATAGAAGAACCCTATCCTCTGCTGTAACTGCAAAACACCTTTCTTCCAGTCTCAACTGATGACCTCTTGTCTGTTGTAAATTCCTGCGAATGAACAGGTGATCACATAGCGGATTTTACTGACCCTATATATATTATATATATATATATATATATATGTGTAAAGTGCTATCATATCCTCTCTGAGACTTTTTTTTTATAAAAAACAAAACAAAAACACCCTTTCCTAATGATATGTATAGGACTAATTTATAACCAATTATTTCTAGCCACTGAAATACCCAACTTGTGTCAGTGCTTTCCATAGTTTGTGTTCTGAATCTACCTCTAAATCAAAGGGGCTTTAGAGCTAATTATGGTACTTAAGGAGGAGAAGGGAATCCCAGGTGGTCTTGCACCTGCAAGACCACCCTGGATTCCAGCTCCACTGCACCCACTACCATGAGCATCAGAAATGAAATAGAAGTGACAAAAGCACACCAATGTGCTTAACATCATTTTAAATACTGTATTATAAGGCAGTCTTAACTGTTTCAGCGCTACAGTTCTCTCAAAAAGAAGGACCATAGAGCATTAGGTAACAATGACATTAAAGTAGAAAAGGTTATGTGTAAAAAAATTGCGCTTATGGTCAATAAGGAACTCTATACATAAAAAAGCTGCTACCACACATTTGAGTTCCTCCCCAACTACACACAAAATAAAGCAATGAAGATAAATGTACTAAGTAGCAATCCTACCACCAGTGCATATAGTGGAGCGCTATACCGTATTTGCAAGGTGTAACACACTTACCCTTATACAATAAGGGATATCTTGTACAATACAAACTGTAATAAACATGAAAAAAACACTATGGTGCAATAAGGTCTTATAGAAATAATTCAAGAACATGTACGTAATGTAAGAAATTTACGACAAACACAGTCTATCTTTGTACTATAAACTCAAACATAATAGAGACTCCAGCAATTTATCATTTATGGGGATATAGAAAGTGGAAACTAATTGGAGAGGCAAAGACATAATTAGAAAATTGGGCCAAATGGAGATGAAATGGATCTTTAATCTGAATACTTTAACACCTCATGCCCTTAACAATGACTTCGAACCACTTTCTGTAAGAATTTTATTTGATGAGATGGGACACCACATGGGGTAATGGTCATTTAGATAACGACTGGGATTGAAACTGAATGTGATAAAATTTTATATATAAATTTTAAATAAATACTTTTTTTATATATATATTTGTATGCATATAGCTTTTATATATATATATCTAAATGGGTTCCTTAGTATTTATAAATGAGTCATAACGTTTTTAAAATTATTTATATATCCTTAATAGTTTCTATCTATATTTAGACTTTTTAATAATACTTTTTAGTCTCCTCGTAGGGGTTAATAATCTTATATTGTCCATCCAGTTTCTAATTGAGCATAGCTGTTTTGTCAAATGTATATATTTATCTATATGGCTGTTGCATTGATATCTGCTTTTTTCCCTCCTCTTCCCTTATTCTGTATTCTGCAATTACTTTGCCCTTCACGACAATGGACGCTTTGCGCTTTGGACACGGAACTGGAAGTGACGCGACGCCGGACTTGTTGCGTCACATCCGCCCTTCCCCACGAAATGCGTCTCAGGGGGATCCAGCACCTTAGACTCTCTCTTTTTTGATATATTGTTTTTTAATATACTATATGTATTAATCAATATTTACTTAATTACTTATATTGTTTGGTGCCATCTTCAGCATCTACCTCTACAACAAAGAAAGGATAGTGTTCCCCTTAAGAGACACCAAGCTGTTTTACTCTGAGCCAAGTTTTGAGGCTCCTTAAGAAGGTGAGCAGATCATTTATAAGTTTGTGCACAAGTCACTTTTTATGCTACGTACTTCACCAGAAGCAGGGCCGGACTGGCCCACCGGGATACCGGGAAATTTCCCGGTGGGCCGTCGGCACCTGGGGCCGGGGAGACATGTGGATGTCCTGCGGCCGCATGGAGAGCTTGGATGGCGGCCGCAGGGGAAGCTCTCCTTGCGGCCGCAGGGGAAGCTCGTCTGGCGGCCGCTGGGGTAGCAGGCTGTTCTGTCTCTGCTCCCCCTCCCTCGCGCGCTAGAAAGAGACCGGCGCCGGAATATGACGTCATATTCCGGCCCCGGTCTCATTAAGCTGCACGCGAGGGAGGGGGAGCAGAGACAGAACAGCCTGCTCCCCCAGCGGCCGCCAGAAGAGCTTCCCCTGCGGCCGCAAGAAGAGCTTCAGGAAGGCTGGCTGGGCTGGAAGGTGAGCACAGGAGGGGTGGGGGGGGGAAGTAACAAAGGTCACAGGAAGGGGAGGGTGGGGGGGGTAACAAAGAGCACAGGAGGGGAGGGGGGGGGGTAACAAAGGGCACAGGAAGGGGAGGGTGGGGGGTAACAAAGAGCACAGGAGGGGATGGGGGGGTAACAAAGAGCACAGGAGGGGAGGGGGGGTAACAAAGGGCACAGGAGGGGAGGGGGGGTAACAAAGGGCACAGGAGGTGAGGGGGGGTAACAAAGGGCACAGGAGGGGAGGGGGGGTAACAAATGGCACAGGAGGGGAGGGGGGGTAACAAATGGCACAGGAGGGGAGGGGGCTAAGAGGTCACAGGAAGGGGAGGGTGGGGGGTAACAAAGGGCACAGGAGGGGAGGGGGGGTAACAAAGGGCACAGGAGGGGGGGCTAAGAGGTCACAGGAAGGGGAGGGTGGGGGGTAACAAAGGGCACAGGAGGGGAGGGGGGTAACAAAGGGCACAGGAGGGGAGGGGGCTAAGAGGTCACAGGAAGGGGAGGGGGGGTAACAAATGGCACAGGAGGGGAGGGGGCTAAGAGGTCACAGGAAGGGGAGGGGGGTAGCAAAGGGCACAGGAGGGGAGGGGGCTAAGAGGTCACAGGAGGGGAGGGGGGTAACAAAGGGCACAGGAGGGGAGGGGGCTAAGAGGTCACAGGAAGGGGAGAGGGGCCAAAAGATGAGCACAAAAGGGGCTGAAGAGGGTACAAGTCGGAAGGGGGGCTAAAGAGGGCACGGGATGGGGCTAAAGAGGGCACAGGAAAGGAGGTGGCTAAAGAGGGCACGGGAGGGGGCTAAAGAGGGCACAGGAAGGGAGGGTGCTACATAAGGGCACAGGAGGGGAAGGGGCTAAAAAGCACACAGGGGGCAAAAGAGGGCACAGAAGGGGAGGGGGGCACCTATCAGTCTGCCCACCCACCCACACAGGTAGCAACAAGTATGTATGTCAGTGGGAGTGTGTCTGTCTGTGTCATGCTGTGTGTGTTTCTGTGTCATGCTGTGTCTGTGTCATGCAGTGTGTGTGTCTGTCTGTGTCACGCTGTGTGTGTTTCTGTGTCATGCTGTGTGTGTGTCTGTCTGTGTCACGCTGTGTGTGTTTCTGTGTCATGCTTTGTGTGTGTCATGCTGTGTCTGTGTCTGTGTCATGCTGTGTGTGTGTCTGTGTCATGCTGTGTGTGTCATGCTGTGTGTGTGTCTGTATCATGGTGTGTGTGTGTGTGTGTCTGTCTGTGTCATGGTGTGTGTATGTCTGTCATGGTGTGTGTGTGTCAGTCGTAGTGTCTGTGTGTGTTTGTAAAAATAGTGTTTTACTCACTTTTTTTTTCCAACGTCATGCTGGTCTCTGCCTCTATGACTGAGATCATCAAGCTTGATGATCTCAGCCAATCCGCACTGACACAGGAAGCGCCTCTAGTGACCGTCTGAGTGTTTGTCACTAGAGGTGTCACTAGGAAGCAATGTAAACACTGCATTTTCTCTGAAAAGTCAGTGTTTACATTCAAAAGCCTGCAGGGACAGGCTATAGACACCAGAACCACTACATTAAGCTGTGTGTGTGTGTGTGCGCCTGCTAGTGAGTTTGCTTGCTTGCATGTGTGTGTGTGTCTGCTAGTGAGTGAGCTTGTATTTTTATGTCAATGAGCTTATGTATATTAGTGAAATTGTTTGTCTATGAGGCTGTGTATCAATGAGCTTGTGTGTGTCAGTGAGATTGTCTGTGTCTGCATGTGAGTATGCTTACTGTATAATTAAATGTTTTACTCTGAAAGGACCAATATATTATATTAGAAAAAGCTATATATATATATATATATATATATATATAATTACTCAATCATCTGGGGTGGCAAGACATAGCCTTACATATTACATGCGACAATATATGGCGCAATGACTTATGGGGCTGGCATAGATTTTTTTTCCCAGGGCTGCTTTGTATCCCCAGTCCGGCCCTGACCAGAAGCTGTGGCTTCCTTGTGTTTTATTGTCTTCCCTCTTGAGTGTGTTCAACATAAAGGCAGAAGAGGGCCAGTGTCACCATAGAACACAACTGTCAGAGTGATTTGAGCCTATCCCGTTTGGCTCTACACTTGTGAGTGAGTCACAATTTATTATCCTGCCACATTTTCTATGTAAGACCTTATTGCACCATAGTGTTTTTTCTGTTTATTACAGTTCTTATTGTACAATATATCCCTTATTGTATAAGGGTAAGTGTGTTACACCTTACAAATACTGTATAGCTCTATTTGCACTGGTGGTAGGATCACCACTTAGTACATTTACCTTCACAACAATGACATTAAGTCTATGAAAATTTGCTTCAAGATACTGTTCACATTTCAGTACCATTTTTTTTTTAGAACATCTTTCTTAAACACAGTATAAATAAAAGAAAACCTTCCTAAAACACTTAAAAAAAATAATAGTTTGCACAGCAATTACATTTATTTGGAAATGAAGGATTTCAGAGTTATTGGTTGGTATTTGTTTTATTATTGGAGCATGATAATTTTCCTGTACTTCAGGCTGTTAGGAACATTTCCTTAGTAAAAAAAAATTCAGCAGCAAAGGTTTTCCTTTCCATAATGATTTAGTCGTATATTTACTAACCAGTGCTGTGGCATTAAGCACCTTCTGATTCTTTTGAGTGAAACTGCACCATGGAATTGTAATTATCTTACAAAATATAGGAAATAGTTTCTATATGTACCACATGCTGTTACTTTAGAAGCTGCACTGCCAGAGGGCAATCAATGTAACCGTCTTTAAAAATAGGGAAAACCCATAAAGGATAGTAGCCAACCTTATAAATTCTCCAAATAGTTTTTGATAACTGCTAGGCCCAAACCAATGCCTTTTGTTCCCGAGCAGTGGAGAGATATAGTATAACTACCTATCCTCTACTACTTACAGCCAAAATGCCCTTTCTCTTTATGATGCTTAATTTATATTCTCTTTCATGCCAAAACACCTGTCCCTGTCGAAAAGATTGGCTAACTTTTCACAGGCACAAGGATGATTTAATATTGTTTTTAGAAAAAAAAAAACATTCGAAATGCTGCATCTACAAACATTCACATAGACTTTAATGTTGACTCTTGTAGATAATTTGGAACGTTTATCTAACAGCATTAAAGGGACACTATAGTCACCAAAACAACTTTAGCTTAATGCAACCGTTTTTGTGTATAGATCATGCCCCTGCAATCTCACTGCTCAATTCTCTGCCATTTAGGAGTTAAATCACTTTGCTTATGCACCTTAGTCACACTTCCCTGCACGTGACTTACACAGCCTTCATCATTTGGGAAGCTTATTAAAACTAGGCTCAAGTCACACTGAACAATACAGCAAAATGAAAATGCGTGTGCACTGGATATTTGTTTGCCGTCCGCATACCACTGATTATATTTTTGGTTATTTGATATATATATATATATATATATATATATATTAATATGTATGAAATAGTGATTGCTTCAAATTTAGAACTATACCGCAATTACTCCAATGCTGTCTTGATAAATGTACATTTGACGTGGTTCTTTTAGAGGGTTTTCAGTATGTTGTACTATATAAATCAAGTGTATTGTACTATTGTATATGTTGCTTATTTAGAATAGATTACTGGCACTTGTTCCCATCCCCCTGAGCCCCCCAACACTCAGCTGGTCAATAGACACTTGAAGTCAGCACAGACACACATTTCTTAAACTGTACATATCTTGGCAGTTAGAAAACCTGCATTCAATTTTTCAAACTTGCAATAAAATTAAGGATTATAGCAAGTCCTTAGTGGAAATTAAAAAAAGAAGGGACAGTGATTAACTGTGTCTCAATTCATTAGGGACATCCACTTTAAATCCTTCCTTCCTACCCAAATTGGAAATGTCATTAGTTTATAACTAGATTTCAAGAGGCCCCAAAGATTCAGTTTGTGGAGGGTTTCCAAGAAAGTTCTACATTTTTGCCTATTACAGCATATTCCATTCATGTGCCAACATAAATGTTGATGTATTTTAACCGTCTGTGAAAAGGGAACAGTTTGAAGATGTTCAATTATTCAATTAGTAACATATCAAAGTTGAAATTGTATCTTTTGGAAATAATATGTAAGCACAGTCACCTTTACCGAAAAAAAAATAATTAATTTGCATATTTAAATCTGTAAATAACAATTCATGTATATATTCCCGAGTTTATTTTCAAAATGAAAAAATTATATTTGCCTAAATGTTAGAATCGGATTATCAGTTCACCACAATTGACAATGTAAACTGTGCTAGCTTTTTGGTATATATTGGTACCTTATCCTCCATGCTATCTCCATCAGATATGGAACTCCACTCTGGTGGAATAAACTCCTTTACTTAAACTTTTGGTCTTGCTGTTGCTTTATTATTATTATTTATATTATTGTGTACGTTTGGGGTCATGGAAGGGGACATCAGAAACCTGTAGCCACTTATAACACTTTTCAGTAGTGCAGGTCCCTCTCTAGCTCTAATTTATCAGATATCTTTTTCTCCGTCAATCTGTCCATCCATTCATTTATCCATCCATATTTATTTTTTTGGAAGCTAATATAATCTTTGTGCTGATGGTAGACTGATCTCATTTATTTCCTGGTCTCTTCTTTACTGCTTTAATTCCTTAGTTGTTTGTCTCTCCTGTCTCTAACTAGATGTAAACTTTTTCAAACAATTTTTACCGTAAACTGAACTTCTTTTTTTTTTCGTCCCTCTCTCTAGCACTAATCTAATTTTTGTCAGTTTACGTGCTGGTCAATGATGCACCCATCAAACTTCCCATAGTTTTGTGACAGTACCACCAGAGAATGATGTGTCGTCCCTCCCTAGATGCAGGTAAGAAACAGTAAGGACGAATAAACTCAGGATAAAAAAGAGCCAATAAATTCAACAGGGCTGTACAATGGTGCCTCCCTTATACATTACACACATACATAAACACATAGTTAATTTCTTACAAACAGCCACACAGAAACATACAATGCATCCCATACACAAACACACAGGAACATACAAAGCATCCCTTATACACACAGACACACACACACACAATGCACCCCTTACACACTACACACACACAAACACACAATGATTCACTTACACACACACAGAAACACACAATGCATTTCTGGTGCTTAAAGAGACATGAGTTCACTCTCATTTCTTACACTGGCTTACAGTGTAAAAAAATACATTGTATAAAACTCTTTCCTTTAAGCCAGTCCACTAGGCCTGTCGGTGAAGGAGCCTAGAACATTTAATTTTGGGTTTCCTTCTATCTGTTTTGTCCCTATTATGTGTGTAGCATGTGCATCCCAAACACACAAAAGAGAAGAATCCCTCTCCTCCCCAGAGATCCATGGTATAGCTCTAAGGCAGCAAAACAGAAAACTGTTCTCTAAACAGTGAACTAGCCTGCATGTAATCTGATAGCAGCCACAGTATGGCAGCATATAGTGTAGTACCAATCAGCCAATGTTATGATTGGAACTGTGGATATGGGATAAGTTATTCATCCCATAAATCTTTGCTGGACAGGGGATTGTGGGTTAAGATCAGACCTCACAGGCAGAATGAAACACTCCTAATTTGAGTGTTTCGTTCTGGTGTGTGAGTGATGTGCCTGGCCCAAACCAACTAACTAGTGGATGCTTTCCAGGTAAGTTTTTTATTTTTTTATTTCTCTTTTTAATTGCAATATTATTTAGTAGTAAACCTAACTTGTAAAATTTAAAAATGTATTATTAATTTGGTATGTGTGCTGTTCCCTAATTTGTATTTTGTATATATGTTGGTCTTTACAGCATCACCACTACTTTGAAATGCATGTTCCTGGTATGCCCATAAATCCTCCAAAATTAAATGTTCTAGGCTCCTTATATATTTGGAATCCAGACCAGATTTCTATTGGGCTGAGAACTCTTCCTATCCACTATAGTTGCTCCTTTGGAGGTGACCACATTAAAGCAGAAATTGAGGAGCTTCTGGGAGCAGTTTAAGCAGTAAGTATTGCAGTAAGCATGTTCATTTCCAACTTTGGAATTATTGCAGTACCTACCAATATTTGGGTACTGTAACATAGTGGTGGGCTTAACACAATATGGCCATATAGTGGAACTGAATCCCCACATTTGTGACTTTAAGTAACATAGTACAGTGTAAATACATATCCACATAATACCTCTTGACATTGTGTTAAAGCTTATCTCACTGACAAAGTTGAAGGCATCATAACATAAATTATGATGCCAAGACTAATTAATGAACTCTACGCTAATGATATATAGTGATAGGAATTAGGACTAAACCAGCGCATTCAGATCAGTGAGATCTTCTGACAACAGACTGATAAGGTAATGTGCCTCTGTAACAGAGGATATTCAGCTGCATAATAAAAAGCTTGAATAAGTGCTTGAAGAAGCTTAACAAATTATTTTTAGAGCCCCTGCCCCTATGCCAGGAAAGGATGGACCTATCAGTGTACAAATCAAATGATTTGGAGTGATAACCAATAGTGCTTACATGAACACATACGCAGACATGTGGCATTTTAAAATTTAACCTAAATGTGTACAGTATAAGATTAAGTTTTTAATCCTAACACTATTATATCTCAATTTCCCCTCTATCCCTCTGTCCCCATGCCCACTCCCTCTCTCCATGCCGCGCTCCAAGGACTAGTTAACCCTCTCAATGCTCACCTTATTCCAGCACCAAGGTTCCTCATGCTGGTTCCATCTCCCCCTCCTCTGATGTCGTAGTGACGGGGAACCTATTAGGAAAGTACTGAATCAATGCTAACTTATTGGAATTTAGAAGATGCTTGGTATCCTCATGCAAAGCATGAGGACATTCAGCATCGTTTCACAGAGTTAAACTTCGTGAAACAGCAGGAAATGCCTCTATGGCTGTCTTGTAGATGCAGTCTTAACTCTCCAATGCAGCTACAGGGACACTGCATTTAGACCACTTCAATGAGATGAAGTGGCCTGGGTGCCTATAATGTCCCTTTAACCCCTTAAAGGGACACTGTAGTCACTATAACCATTTCATCTCTTTGAATTGGTTATAGTGCCTTGAGTGCCTTGAGTGCCCTGGCACTGTCCCTCCATTCAGTGTTGCACCATATTTGTGCAGTATGGCCACCCACAGTCCAGCCCCTTCTGTATGCGTAGCTAAGGCAGAGATTACATACTTCCTTGTTGTCATACCCATTCATACCGTCAGTTGGAGCTGTGACAGGCTTAAAAGCAGTCAGCTGACACTCTCAGCCAATCAAAGCTGCCCATTGCTGCTCAGGCTAATAATTCCTTATTAGCCAAAGCAGCACAGAGGAGATGGACTGCCGGGGACTGTTTAGCATTAAAACATTAAAGACTCCAGACACTATAACCAGTTTAATGAGATTAAGCAGATACAGTGCCTACGGTGTCCCTTTAAGGACCAAACTTCTGGAATAAAAGAAGTCATGTGTCCTTAAGAAATCAAAACATGATACTCAATATCGAAAAAATATATGTAATTAGCTGAAAGCATCAGCTGATCATGCTCAGCCAATGAGCTAAGCCCTGAGCCACTGGGATGAGTTTCCAGCAGAGAGGAGGCATCAAGCAACTCCTGGAAGACCATAGGTATGATCTAAAACCATTCACAAACCATAGGTGGACAAATAAAGGCAGAAAATAATATAAATATAAGTGTACTTCTCTCTCTTATTACTTGTAGCTGTAAAGATAGAGAGATACAAAATAGTGCAGATAACCTAATACATCATAAGAAAAGATAATATAACTGAAACACACTCACAAGGATAGAGCCATATATATAACCTGGCTCTGGTATGGATCTCCTTAGGATCTTTTAGGGTGATCCAATCCCCCTTGCTTCCTCAGTTGGCATGGAAGCCACTTTTCGGCGAAACGCGTTTTGGCAATAATTGGACATTTGTGGACTTTTTAATTATTATTTTATACAGTATTTTATCTGTGTATTTATTAATACATTTATTTTGGAAAATATTTCCATTCCTGCTGCCTATCCTTGGGAGGAAACACCCACACTGCTTCAGAACATCCAGCAAGGGGGATTAGATCACCCTAAAAGATCCTAAGGAGATCCATACCAGAGCCAGGTTCTATATATGGCTCTATCCTTGTGAGTGTGTTTCAGTTATATTATCTTTTCTTATGATGTATTGGGTTATCTGCACTATTTTGTATCTCTCTATCTTTACAGCTACACGTCTAAAGTGCAGGGCTGTCCAACCTGCGGCCCCCCAGATGTTGTTGAACTACAACTCCCATGATTCGCTGTTTAATTGAAAGAATCAATGAGACAGCCACTAGAGCAGGCCTGTCCAACAGGTCTACTCTATCCTCAAGGAATTTTCACACAGTCCTTCACTGCAACACCGTGACCCTACATACACTCGCCTGGATCATAGGATACTGCCCACCTCCATCCGGGCGGGCCATCTTCCCAGACTCGCTACGTTACCAGGACAGGCAGTGAGGCCTGGTCAGGTTCACTCAGGCAGACCCCTACATTCAACCAGACTTTGTTCGGAAGTCGGATACCAGCTTGTGGGGCAAGTGGCTGCGAGAACAACCTGCGAGACCACACCCACGTAAATGGGTTCACAACTCAGGAATTCTCCCTTCACTTTGCATATCTAGAATTCTTTGTGCAGTTCTTCATTATCTACAGCCTGGTAAAGGAGTACTCCATCGGTTGGACAGAGCATCGACATTCAGGTATACCAATTGCCTGGACAAAACTAACTCCCGTCTTCTATCAGACATCATGAAAGGCATCTTCGATTCCTGCTTTCTTTGCAGAACCACAAGGTCAGCCATCTCCCGGGGGAGACACATATCAGAGGGGACCGTATGCTTTTCCCTCCCTTGCGATGATTGCAAAACTTTTCCATCATCTCGTTGTTCAGCAAATAACACCACCTTGGCCTTACAGGACTGACTGGTAAGGATCTCCTCCTCCTACATTCATATCCTACTATTCTCATGGATTCTCAAAGGAAACCTGCATCTTCTATTCCTGGAGGGTCGGCTGACCCTGGTGGCCAGGACTCTTTCTGGGGTTCTTGGCAGATTGATGGACTATCACAGGCTGCTAGGGACCTATTAGGAGTCTTTTGGGCCCAGGGACATGACAATGCTACTTCTCCATCTGGGCGTTCCCAGTCTGATTGTTGTTTGGAACTGTACCTTGATCCATTATGTGGTGGTTTGGATTGCTCAATGGCCTGGGTCCCGGTCTGGGGACTCCCGATGGACAAAGATCCTTTTATGTACCAGCTACCCAGTGACATCCAACTCTGACTTATGGGATGTGGAGAATGTTCTATGTTTTTTTCTACAGGACTAGGCATCTACTGATGAACTTTTATGCTTGGACTGGTAGCTTGCAATCAGGTACCAGATGTTCGGGCGTTCAACGGGGAGGTTGTCTCTCGTAGACCCAACGTGCTAGGTATCTCGTTGCACTTTTGGATTAATTAATTTAATTAATTTTCTATTCCTTTCTCAGCGTTAAAAAATGCAAAATACGAAGCCTCCTGTCATGTTGTAAACTTGAAGATTATGCTAGCTTTAGTGTACTAACAATATTAATTTTAGTAATGAGAGGAGGTGAGTATTTTCCCTCCCTGCTTCATTAACTCTCCCTTTCTGTTCATTTTATTTGTGTGTATCACGGGTCTGTTTTGTGCTTACATTAATGATTGTATTTCCATTTATCTGGAATTGTCATTGGAGTTTTACATAATAGTTATTCAGTTATCAGATTGTTATTTACAATTTTCTTCTATGGGATGATGTATGCAGTGTGTGTATTAGATTTACATGTTCATGACTATATGCCTAAACCTGTCACACATTCTCTTTTCAGTATGATTTTAGTTGTTCGTGTGAAACTCTCTGGAGTTTTGCTCCTTCGGATTTGATTCGTCCCTGAACACATTTTCGTTGTTTGTGTGGATTTCACAGGGAAGTTTGCTCCTTTGGATGTTGGACTTAGGAGTTATTGTTATTGCTTGTTATATGTTTACTTCTGCTTGATGTCGCTTTCTGAAAGAGGAGTGATAAGGTCACTATGCCTTATGTACATCCTACTCTCTTGTGATTGGTTCTTTTTTCTATGTGTTTCTTTGCTGCTGTGTGGAGCTAGTAAAGAGAGATTATGCAAAATACTCGCTTCCTGTCATTACTAAAATTAAGATGATCAGTACACTAAAGCTAGCCTAATCTTCAATTTTATCAGATGTATAACATTTAAGCTGAATTATACTGATATTCTGTATTATAGTATTTATAATGCTGCACCTCTGTTTCTACTGACCTATTGTATCTGTATTCTACTGATTTTCTAATTAATTCTAGGTAAATCAACACAACTCTATTCTACAGATATTTTGTATCCTGTGTATAACATCGCACAAGGAAATGCAAGTATCTTTTTCTGTATCAGATTTTATTTTATTGTATCTGTCACATTGTTCAAAACTCTTTACTTCTTGTACTTATAAACTATTTAAATACACTTTACTGGAACGAGAAACAGCAACTAATGCTGATGCTCAAAGGGTTACAAGCAAAATGTGCCTAGATGATATAGGTGAATATGGTTTTTTTTTTTTTTTCAACTCCTGCTTAAATAATTCAAAACTTAAAAATAAATAAAAAATAAAGTAGCATTTCATTTGTTCATTTTAGTACATGGAAAAGATTGAAATAAAATGAAAATACGAAAACAGTAGGGTAAGAGGAAATGAGACATTAAAAATTGAAACAGAGAGGAAATTATAAAGGATAAAGCTTATGTCTTGAGGGAACAGCTGTGCATGCTAATCCCTCCTGGGCTTCTCCCCTTGGATTTCCCTTGCTTCCTCCTGTCCTACTCTAATAGATCCCCTGTTTCTCCAGGACAAAACTAGTCCTTTGTGCTTGGCCTCGGAACAACATTAAAAACAGGAATGGGGGAATTGTAAACAGGAGGCTTTTGGCCTACCAGCCAAGGCACACACAGGCCTCTGAGGCCTACTGCATGTTAAGCAAAGAAACAGATCTTTGTTGCTAAAGGGATTAAGGCTGCAGGTTCTCTAGGCACTGTTAAGGCATTCAGCTGGCCTGAAGTAGGGTCTTTGTAAAGAGATACCTGCATTATATATCTGTGAGCGGAAATCATTCATACTAAATTTATACAATCTGGGTAACGTGATATTGTTTGACTGTTAAATGTCTGCTCAAGTCGGAGAACCTATCCAGTTTAACTAATGCATTCTGCAGCCATTAAGCACTGCTGACCTCTGCTCCTTTTTAAAAATTCTTTATTTTATCATGTAGCACGTTTGGTGGAAACTGAGTTTTACAAAAGTAGCCAGTATAATATAAAATAGGACATAAGAAGAACGGATTGTACCATAGTAAAATAAGACACAATAACATAAAATAAGACATAAGAAAAACTGACTGCACCATACAAATTATGATTAAGAGAAATATTATTATTTATAAAGCGCCAACAAATTCTGTAGCACTGTACAATAGGTGGACTAACCGACAAGGACAGACAGGAACAGAGGGTTCTGACGAGCTGGACAGACAGGAACAGAAGGTGCTGAGAGCCCTGCTTAATTAAGCTTACATTCTATCTAGAGGACTTGAAATGTCAGATCAGAGTAGTCAGCTCTCCCTCTTAAAGGGACACTATATTCACTGGAACTACTGCAGCTTAATGTGTTTTGCCGCTCATGCACAAGAGCCTTCCAATGCTTTCCTATGGGAAAGCATTGGATTGGCTAAGATCCTCAAGCTTGATGATCTCAGCCATGGAGGCGTGGCCAGTCATGGTCAGACCAGCATAGTGATGCAGAAAACTTAAGTAAAATTCATTTTTAAATTCGTTCTGAGGGGGTCTGGTTACATAAACAGCAGCTCCAGCACTGGAGTATTAAAAAAAACAAAAACATGTTTTCACGTTTTACTTTCAAAATCTGAACACACACACACAACTACAAACTGTATATAAATCCATACTGTAAAATTTAGGTAAAAATTTATATACAAAAATACAAGATAGTGAGTAGGCGCTTCCAAAAATGCAACAGAGATAGATGTAGAACAGGGTTTGATACAGCAGTGTTTCCCAGACACTAAATCAGAATGAAAATAAGTAAAACGTGTGTATCAGAGACCACATAGGGAGGGAAAATCCCACTACACCTGTTTTGGGGATTTTCCCTCCCTATGTGGTCTCTGATACACACTTTTTACTTATTTTCACAAAAATTTATATACACACAGTATATGGGTGCATACATATACGCACATGCAGAGTTGTAAACTTGTTTGAGCAGGTCCACTTTCATCTCCTGTTCACATTGTGAAATGTATTCACAGTTTTATATGTAAATGTATGTATATATGTAATTGTCACATGCACACTGATAAAGTCAAAATAATAAAATGCAATAGTTTTAATGCATTAAAATTAATATAAAACATTTACACGCTATTTAAAAGACTTGCACATGTATAATATGCATACATTATGAACATTTGTAGATATAGTATTAATAATTCATAAGACTGTATACAACCGTTAAATCAGTGTAATTAAAAAGAAAGCATCAGATATACTAATAAAATAAGTGAATTAAACCCCCTTGTTAGTTGTACCCAGGGTCGGCGCTACCTGTTAGGCGGACTAGGCAGCCGCCTAGGGTGCCCCTTGGGAAGGGGCGCCGCCAGGAGCGCCGGCCCCCCTCATGCTGCAGCCGCCCGAGCTCTCTGTAGAGAGCCTCAGGGAGCTGCAGCTTTGCCCGGGCTGGTGCGTCCATGAGAGCGCACCGCCCGGGCTCCCTCCTGTCACTCCCTCACTGTAGCGTGGCCTAGCGCTGTATGGTCAGCGGGTACAGGGAGCATCTGTCTCCTGTACCCGACCGGACTAACAGGAAGTGCACACTGAGTGTGCACTTCCTTTTAGTCCGGCCGGGTACAGGAAACAAAAGCTCCCTGTATCCGCGGACCATACAGCGCTCGGCCACGCTACAATAGAGGTGGGGGGAGAAAGAGAGTGGGGAGGAGGGAGGGGGGAGATAGAGAGTGGGGAGGGGGGAGAAAGAGAGTGGGGAGGGGGGAGAAAGAGAGTGGGGAGGGGGGAGAAAGAGAGTGGGGAGGGGGGAGAAAGAGAGTGGGGAGGGGGGAGAAAGAGAGTGGGGAGGGGGAGAAAGAGAGTGGGGAGGGAGGGGGTGAAAGAGAGTGGGGAGGGAGGGGGTGAAAGAGAGTGAGGAGGGAGGGAGGGGGGGAGAGAGTGAGGAGGGAGGGGGGGAGAGAGTGAGGAGGGAGGGAGGGGGGGAAAGAGTGGGGAGGGAGGGAGGGGGGAGGGGAAGAGAGTGGGGAGGGAGGGAGGGAGGGGGGGAGGGGAAGAGAGTGGGGAGGGAGGGAGGGAGGGGGGGAGGGGAAGAGAGTGGGGAGGGAGGGAGGGGGGAGGGAGTGAGTGGGGAGAAAGAGAGTGGGGAGGGAGGGGGAGAAAGAGAGTGGGGAGGGAGGGGGAGAAAGAGAGTGGGGAGGGAGGGGGAGAAAGAGAGTGGGGAGGGAGGGGGAGAAAGAGAGTGGGGAGGGAGGGAGAGAAAGAGAGTGGGGAGGGAGGGAGGGGGAGAAAGAAAGTGGGGAGGGAGGGGGAGAAAGAAAGTAGGGAGGGAGGGAGAGAAAGAGAGTAGGGAGGGAGGGAGAGAAAGAGAGTGGGGAGGGAGGGGGAGAAAGAGAGTGGGGAGGAGGGAGGGGGAGAAAGAGAGTGGGGAGGAGGGACGGGGAGAAAGAGAGTGGGGAGGAGGGAGGGGGAGAAAGAGAGTGGGGAGGAGGGAGGGGGAGAAAGAGAGTGACGAGGGAGGGAGGGGGGAGAAAGAGAGTGACAAGGGAGGGAGGGGGAGAAAGAGAGTGACAAGGGAGGGAGGGGGAGGGAGAAAGAGATTGACATCCATCACACACACAATCATGCAACCCTTACACACACAGAAACACACAATGCATTCCTTACACACACTCAATGCACCCCTTACAGACGCACACACTGCATCCCGTACATACACAAAAACACACCTTGCAGCCCTTACACATACAAACACAGATTCACACAATGCATTCCTTACACACATATCAGGACATCCCCTACACACTCCACCCCGTGTGAACAAACTCATTGGTGGAACATGAAGTTGGACCCTGAGCTGTGTAAAGGGCCCCCAAAAAAGGGAGCTGCTTCCCGTTCTCCCAGAGCATTGATTTTTGTGACCACAGTTACAAACAGCCTCCAGAGATTCTGTTCTACACCAGATCAGTGGTGCCAGATTGCAGCTAGAGCCTATCATCATCCTCATCTGGTTGTAAGTAGGCAATCTAGTATATTATTTGTGGCACTAATCTCTAATTAACCTCACATTAAAGAAACACTATAGTCCCCAGAACCCCTGCAGCTTAATGTAGTGGTTCTGGTGTCTATAGCCTGTCCCTGCAGGCCTTTTAATGTAAACACGGGGGCACTGCAGCACTGGCGTTAGTTAACATGGCAGATCATATGGGTGGGGCATTGTGATGTCACATGGGGGGGCGGCAAACTTTACTTTTGCCTAGGGCGGCAAAAATCCTTGCACCGGCCCTGGTTGTACCACACTCTGAGTCTGCACCTGTTCTGAGCCACTGACATATATGTTTTAATCATTGAGATGAGTTAGTATTTTGTAATCTTGGATGGATTGTGTATGCACAGTTCAAAAGTACACTGCGTAAGTATTGTACAAACTGTGATGACAGGCCACATAGGAATCATACAAAAAGCACAGACTGCAGCTAAATAGACAGAAAAAGCTGTGCAAAGAAGAAATTCGAGTTTGCCCGTTGCTTTTACATCCCATACTTTGATAAGCTCAATTTCTTGAAATCAGTGCATTCCAGGGCACATAAAGGAATTCTATAGTCCAATACACATTATTCAAAAGTAATACTTAGATTAATTTTAAACATGTGTTTAGTGTTTCTTTCTATATAACGTAACCAAATGATACCTTTTAGATACATGTACACATAAAAATGTATCACAGCATCTAACTATTAGTTGTTCTTGGGATTAATACTGATATAATACTACACATTAAAGAAATAAAATAGGAAAGAGGTATTAATTGTGCATAATATTTATAATATATGGCTACGTATCCCTATATCTAAAAATAAATATAAAAAGAACAGTAATGGCTCTTATTCAGAGGTCGCAATTCCGACCAATTAATTAGTTCCAGAGAGCCCTAAGATTACTCTCCCTATTTGGGGAATAACCCTCAAGAATAATATAAGAAAAAGAAAGAGATAGGACTAAATAAGTCCTTAATGGGAGAGTAATAGAGGGGAAGGGAGTCCCTACCTTTAATAATCCTAAGGGAAAACAAAATAAAATAGGACAGGTGGGAGAAGGAAATAAAGTGGTGAACCATCCAAAGACAAATGCAGAAATCAGGTGTCTACTAGAAAAAAGAAAGACTGCCTGACAAATGTTCTAACCTAAAGTTGAACAGCACGCATCCTAAGTCTCATAGACGAACACCCCAGGTAATAGAGGTAGCTAAAAAACTGAGCTAGTATAAAGAGGTTTGAAAAGCCTCTGTAGGAGAAAAACTGCCCCAATTCTACGCCCAGACAGAAACCCCTGTCGGTAGGAAGCTGTCCCTAGTTACCTCGGCACTGTGAGGGAACCACTAGTGCCTACTCGAACCCTAGCCCTAATCCGTCCTAATAATAAATAAAGTATGGTTCACCACTATATTTCCTTCTCCCACCTGTCCTATTTTATTTTGTTTTCCCTTAGGATTATTAAAGGTAGGGACTCCCTTCCCCTCTATTACTCTCCCATAAAGGACTTATTTAGTCCTATCTCTTTCTTTTTCCTAAAAATAAATATGCATTGATCAGGTGTTAAAAATAAAATAAAATATAGAAATCCACACCTCTTTATCCTTCAATTGGGTTCAATATTGGCTCCCTGTCAATCATTGTTATAAGCTCTGACCTCTGCTCCTGGCAGTCGGTATAGAGAAAGCAGACTGAGTAGAGGAGACATGAAATAATGTTTCTATTCCCATCTTCATTTGCAATGTTTGCCCCAGCTTTGCCTTGTCTGAACGGGATGTAATGTAATTTGCTAAATCTTTAATATAACTTTAAATTTAAATGGAACATTTCATAAATAATATGTTAACTCAGGTGAAATGAAAATTCAAAGCGAATTTCAAATTTAAGATCAAAATAGTCCAACTGGAAAAATTCTCCAAGTTAGCTATGCTTTCAGTTTGGCTACTCTGACATAAAATTAGAAATTTGCTTTGAATTCACTTTGAATTCTCACTTTAGTAAGATCCAGTCATTTTTTTATTTACTGGTGTAAGTTCAAGAGAAGTGACAGTTCCCCTTTAAGGACTGATAGGAATAAGGATATTCTTACTGTAGCTATAAGCTACTAACTTCTTTGACTGCTGCAATTATGTTGTTATGGTGTGAGACGTGGACGCCGGCTTTCCTGAGTTGGTTAAACTGTTAATGAATAGTAATGCACCGAACTGTTCGATGGCGAATAGTTCCTGGCGAACATAGCGTGTTCGTGTTCGCCACGGCGGGTGAACACATGCGCGGTTCGATCCGCCCCCTATTCGTCATCATTGACTAAACTTTGACCCTGCGCCTCACAGTCAGCAGACACATTCCAGCCAATCAGCAGCAGACCCTCCCTTCCAGACCCTCCCACCTCCTGTACAGCATCCATTTTAGATGCATTCTGGAGCTGCATTCTTAGATAGAGGAGGGAAAGTGTATCTGCTGCTCATTTGATAGGGAAATGTATAGCTAGGCTAGTGTATTCAGTGTCCACTACAGTCCTGAAGGACTCATCTTATCTCTGCTGTAAGGACAGAACCCCAAAAAGCCCTTTTTAGGGCTAGAACATCAGTCTGCTTTGTGTAATCTAATTGCAGTTCCCTGCCTGCCTGTGAGCTTATGTGTGAGGCTCACAGTGGATAATGTGCCCAATTGCCCAGTGCCACCACTCATATCTGGTGTCACAATAGCTTGCATTTAAAAAAAAATTTTTTTCACTGTAATAGATTAATTAGCAGTTAGTTGTCTGCAAGCGTCTGTGTGTCAGGCCAACAGCGTGTACTCTGCCAGTGTGCACAGTGCCACTCAAATCTGGTGGCACAATAGCGTGCATTTAAAAACCCACAAACTTTTTTTTCACTGTAATAGATTGAATAGCAGTTAGTTGTCTGCAAGCGTCTGTGTGTCAGGCTCACAGTGGATACTGTGCCCACTTGCCCAGTGCCACCACTCATATCTGGTGTCACAATAGCATGCATTTAAAAACAAAAAAAATGTTTTCACTGTAATAGATTAATTAGCAGTTAGTTGTCTGCAAGCGTCTGTGTGTCAGGCCAACAGCGTGTACTCTGCCAGTGTGCACAGTGCCACTCATATCTGGTGGCACAATAGCATGCATTTAAAAACTCACAAACTTTTTTTTCACTGTTATAGATTGAATAGCAGTTAGTTGTCTGCAAGCGTCTGTGTGTCAGGCCAACAGCGTGTACTCTGCCAACCTCTGCCAGTGCACATTGCCACTCATATCTGTTGTCACAATAGCGTGCATTTAAAACCCAAAAACTTTTTTCACTGTTATAGATTGAATAGCAGTTACGTGTCTTCAAGCGGGTGTGTCAGGCCTACAGCGTGTACTCTGCCAACCTCTGCCACTGCACAGTGCCACTCATATCTGGTTTCACAGTAGCTTGCACGCATAGTACCACTAATCCCAAAAAAAATGACAGGCAGAGGCAGGCCACCCCGCAGGGGCCATCGTGGTCGTGGTGCTGTGATTCCCTTTTGCCCTAGAATAATGCCCAGAGTTCTGAGGACATAGTTGACTGACTAACACAGGACACCCAATCTTCTACAGCTTCCGCTCGGAACCGTGATGCACCATCCTCCTCCAGCTTAGCTTCGGGCACCTCTCAAGATACCACTCACCCGCCTGCCGCCACCATCAACACAAGCACCACAGCCGCTTCACTTGGTATGTCAGAGGAGTTATTCACACATCCGTTTGAAGAAATGAGTGATGCGCAACCATTATTGCCAGAGGATGTAGATAACAGGGATATGTCTCAGGCAGGCAGCATCACACACATGTACGTATGGTGTGATGATGATGATGTTGTACCCGCTGCTTCTTCCTTTGCTGAGTTGTCAGATACAAGTGAAGCGGTTGATGATGACGATGCGTCCATGGATGTCACATGGGTGCCCGCTCAGCAAGAAGAAGAACAGGGCGAAAGTTCAGATGGGGAGACAGAGAGGAGGAGACGAGTTGGAAGCAGGGGGAGGTCATCGCAAGGAGCTAGTGGCACAGTCAGACAGCATGCATCGGCACCCGGGGTCAGCCCGACAGAACACCAATCAACGCATGCTGTGTCCACCACCAGAATGCCGTCATTGCAGAGCTCAGCAGTGTGGCATTTTTTTTTTGTGTGTCTGCCTCTGGCTACAGCGATGCCATTTGCAACCTATGCCAAAAGAAACTGAGTCGTGGGAAGTCCAACACCCACCTAGGTACAACTGCTTTGCGTAGGCACATGATCGCACATCACAAATGCCTATGGGATCAACACATGAGCACAAGCAGCACACAAACTCAAAGCCGCCATCCTCCTCCTGGTCCAGCATCTTCAGCCACGTCAACCACTGCTGTCCTCCTTGCCCCCTCTCAACCATCCGCCACTTCGTCGCTCGCCTTGAGCAGTTCCCGCTCATCTGCCCACAGTCAGGTGTCTGTCAAGGACATGTTTGAGCGTAAGAAGCCAATGTCAGAAAGTCACCCCCTTGCCCAGCGTCTGACAACTGGCTTGTCTGAACTATTAGCCTGCCAGCTTCTACCATACAAGCTGGTGGAGTCTGAGGCGTTCAAAAAATTTGTGGCTATTGGGATACCGCAGTGGAAGGTACCCGGACAAAATTTATTTGCACAAAAGGCAATCCCCCACCTGTACTCGATTGTGCAAAAGGAAGTAATGGCATGTCTGGCACACAGTGTTGGGGCAAGGGTCCATCTGACCACTGATACCTGGTCTGCAAAGCATGGTCAGGGCAGGTATATCACCTACACTGCGCATTGGGTAAACCTGCTGACGGCTGCCAAGCATGGAATGCGTGGCTCTGCAGAGGAGTTGGTGACACCGCCACGACTTGCAGGCAGGCCTGCTGCCACCTCCTCTACTCCTCCTACTCCATCCTCTTCCATAACCTCCTCGGCTGAGTCCTCTTCTGCTGCTGCGTCTTGCTCCACATCAACGGCACCTCCCCAGCTCCTTAGGTACTATTTTACATCCCGGATACGGCAGTGTCACGTCGTCTTGGGTTTGACTTGCTTGAAAGCAGAGAGTCACACCAGACAAGCACTCCTGTCCGCCCAGAACGCACAGGTGGAAAAGTGGCTGACTCCGCAGCAACTGGATATCGGCAAAGTGGTCTGTGACAATGGAACAAATTTGTTGGCGGCACTGAAGTTGGGCAAGTTAACACATGTGCCGTGCATGGCACATGTGTGTAATCTGATCGTATAACGCTTTGTGCATAAGTACACAGGCTTACAGGACGTCCTGAAGCAGGCCAGGAAGGTGTGTGGCCATTTCAGGCATTCCTACACGGCCATGGCGCACTTTCCAGATATCCAGCGGCGAAACAACATGCCAGTGAGGCGCTTGATTTGCGACAGCCCTGCACGTTGGAATTCAACACTCCTAATGTTCGACCGCCTGTTCCAACAAGAAAAAGCTGTTAATGAATATTTGTATGACCGGGGTGCTAGGGCAGCCTCTCGGGAGCTGGGAATTTTTTTGCCACGTTACTGGACGCTCATGCGCAATGCCTGTAGGCTCATGCGTCCTTTTGAGGAGGTGACAAACCTAGTCAGTCGCACCGAAGGCACCATCAGCGACATCACCATTTGTTTTCTTCCTGGAGCGTGCCCTGTGAAGAGTGCTGGATCAGGCCGTAGATGAGCATGAAGAGGAAGAGGAAGAGTTGTGGTCACCATCACCACCAGAAACAGCCTTATCAGCATCGCTTGCTGGACCTGCGGCAATGCTGGAAGAGGATTGTGGGGAAGAGGAGTCAGAGGAGGAATGTGGCTTTGAGGAGGAGGAGGAAGACCAACCACAACAAGCATCCCAGGGTGCTCGTTGTCACCTATCTGGTACCCGTGGTGTTGTACGTAGCTGGGGGGAAGAACATACCTTCATTGACATCAGTGAGGAGGAGGAACGGGAAATGAGTAGCTCGGCATCCAACCTTGTGCAAATGGGGTCTTTCATGCTGTCGTGCCTGTTGAAGGACCCTCGTATAAAAAGGCTAAAGGAGAACGACCTGTACTTGGTGTCCACGCTACTAGACCCCCGATATAAGCAGAAAGTGGATGAAATGTTACCAAATTACAACAAGTCGGAAAGGATGCAGAATTTGCAAAATAAATTAAAAAGTATGCTTTACACAGCGTATAAGGGTGATGTCACAGCACAACGGGAATCTAACAGGGAAAGAGGTGAAAGTAATCCTCCTCCTCCCACGACCACGCTGGCAAGGACAGGACGCTTTAAAGACGTGTTGTTAATGGAGGAGATGCGGAGCTTTTTAAGTCCTACGCATCGCCACAGTCCTTCGGGATCCACCCTCAGAGAACGACTCGACCGACAGGTAGCAGACTACCTCGCCTTAACTGAAGATATCGACACTCTGAGGAGCGATGAACCCCTTGACTACTGGGTGTGCAGGCTTGACCTGTGGCCTGAGCTATCCCAATTTGCGATAGATTTTCTGGCCTGCCCCGCTTCAAGTGTTCTGTCAGAAAGGACCTTAAGTGCAGCAGGAGGTATTGTCACTGAGAAGAGAAGTCGCCTAGGTCAAAAAAGTCTAGATTACCTCACCTTTATTATGATGAATGAGGGATGGATCCCGAAGGGACTGACAGTGGGCGATACATTCGACTAAAAAAGGCCTGATGAGATGAGCTGCCTTGGGCTAAAAATGGTGACCCTATGTAGGAGGAACAGTCCCTATTCTGCTCTGTGTCAGTGTGTATCAGGGTCCCTGAGGACAGGTGTCAATACATATCTGCCAAGTGACCCTATGTAGGGGGAACAGTCCTTATT
Source organism: Pelobates fuscus (assembly GCF_036172605.1). Lineage (NCBI taxonomy): Eukaryota > Metazoa > Chordata > Amphibia > Anura > Pelobatidae > Pelobates > Pelobates fuscus. Next base: position 108,021,415 of record NC_086319.1, on the reverse strand, counting down.
CTACTCTGTGTCAGTGTGTATCAGGGTCCCTGAGGACAGGTGTCAATCCAAATCTGCAAGTGACCCTATGTAGGGGGAACAGTCCCTATTCTGCTCTGTGTCAGTGTGTATCAGGGATCCTTAGGATATGTGTCAATCCATATCTGCCAAGTGACCCTATGTAGGAGGAACAATCCCCATTCTGCTCTGTGTCAGTGTGTATCAGGGTCCCTGAGGACAGGTGTCAATCCATATCTGCCAAGTGACCCTATGTAGGGGGAACAGTCCCTATTCTGCTCTGTGTCAGTGTGTATCAGGGATCCTTAGGATAGGTGTCAATCCATATCTGCCAAGTGACCCTATGTAGGGGGAACAGTCCCTATTCTGCTCTGTGTCAGTGTGTATCAGGGTCCCTGAGGACAGGTGTCAATCCATATCTGCCAAGTGACCCTATGTAGGCGGAACAGTCCTTATTCTGCTCTGTGTCAGTGTGTATCAGGGTCCCTGAGGACAGGTGTCAATCCATATCTGCCAAATGACCCTATGTAGGAGGAACAGTCCCTATTCTGTTCTGTGTCAGTGTGTATCAGGGTCCCTGAGGACAGGTGTCAATACATATCTGCCAAGTGACCCTATGTAGGGGGAACAGTCCCTATTCTGTTCTGTGTCAGTGTGTATCAGGATCCCTGAGAACAGGTTTCAATCCATATCTGCCAAGTGACCCTATGTAAGGGGAACAGTCCCTATTCTGCTCTGTGTCAGTGTGTATCAGGGTCCCTGAGGACAGGTGTAAATCCATATCTGCCAAGTGACCCTATGTAGGGGGAGCAGTCCCTATTCTGCTCTGTGTCAGTGTGTATCAGGGATCCTTAGGATATGTGTCAATCCATATCTGCCAAGTGACCCTATGTAGGAGGAACAGTCCCTATTCTGCTCTGTGTCAGTGTGTATCAGGGTCCCTGAGGATAGGTGTCAATCCATATCTGCCAAGTGACCCTATGTAGGGGGAACAGTCCCTCTTCTGCTCTGTGTCAGTGTGTATCAGGGTCCCTGAGGACAGGTGTCAATCCATATCTGCCAAGTGACCCTATGTAGGGGGAACAGTCCCTATTCTGCTCTGTGTCAGTGTGTATCAGGGTCCCTGAGGACAGGTGTCAATCCATATCTGCCAAGTGACGCTATGTAGGGGAACAGTCCCTATTCTGCTCTGTGTCAGTGTGTATCAGGGTCTCTGAGGACAGGTGTCAATCCATATGTCAAGGTGTTAATATGTCATATGTCAGGTGTCAATCCATATCCATTGTGATTTAGGAATGTTAGGTGATTTATGCCCTTTATGCATTAAAACCAGACTCTGCATCAACTGTGTAATTTTCCATGGAAGTTTTGCCATGGATCCCCCTCCGGCATGCCACAGTCCAGGTGTTAGTCCCCTTGAAACAACTTTTCCATCACTATTGTGGCCAGAAAGAGTCCCTGTGGGTTTTAAAATTCACCTGCCCATTGAAGTCAATGGCGGTTCGCCCGGTTCGCCGGTTCGCGAACGTTTGAAGAAGTTCACGTTCGCCGTTCGCGAACCGAAAATTTTATGTTCGCGACATCACTATTAATGAACGATTTAACCGATCGCTCTGCCTGTAAACCTCTGCTCAGTGTACAAGGCTTTAATTGTACATTGCCTCTGAGTGCATCAGCTCTCCCTTTTAAGAAAAGAGAGTAAAATAGGTGTGTACCTTTTTTATTCTGCCCTTAGCCTTTCTCTAGCATGGATATCACTATCTCACAAGGGTTTAATCCAGGAAGAGAACAGCCTTGGAGCAAGATTGATTGAAGCACTCAACTTCTGCTAACATGTTTCTATGAACTTAAGAGTTCCCTTTTTTGTTTTATGTATTACGTGTATATATAAGATGACAAAATATCCAATCTACTATATATATATATATATATATATATATATATATATACACACACACACACACACACATGTACATATTTGTTAAACTAATTTGCATATGCTCACCCAGAATCCTTTGCGGTAGTAACATCACTGCAAATTTGTGATTTCTGTGGGAAAAGCAAGTCTTATGGCTTGACTGGTGTGCAGAGTTTTCTTTAACATTGTATTAACCATGCACATACTTTAGGTGGAAGGGGTTTTCAATCACAATTTGTTTCCTTCTCCACCATAACCTTTTTGTTTTTTGCTTCGCAAGCACTACCAAGCCTTAATAGCAAACCAGTAACCAACCTCATGATGATTTGCATTAGCAATGAAACAGCTGTCCATGAGTGGTTCATTGACTTTGCATCTTTTCCTAAGTTGTGTTCCAAGCTGTTGTATACAGCAAACACAAACTGAAAGGAATCCATGTTTAAAATGGAATGAGGCTAAAATGTGATTCTTTGTTAAACTAATTTGCATATGCCCACCCAGAATCCTCTGCAGTAGTAACATCACTGGAAATTTGTGATTTCTGTGGGAAAATCAAGTCTTATGGCTTGACTGGTGTGCAGATTTTTGTTTGAAATTGTATTAACTATTTATATATATATATATATATATATATATATATATAGCTCCCCGTCTTGAAAAACGTCCGGTTGGACTTAAACGGCGACACTGACAAGTTTGATGTATAAATTGATGAAGATGCTGAATTAAAAGCATCTTCTTCACTATTACGAGTCCTGTGAGTGCTCTCCATCAAGTAATATATATATATATATATATATATATATATATATATATATATATATATATATATATATATATATATATATATATATTGAAAGTTATGGTGGGGAAGAATTGTGATTGAAAACCCCTTCCACCTGAAGTCAGTCCGTAGTCATTCAATTGGTAAACTCAGATCTGCACACCAGTCAATCCATAAGACTTGCTTTTCCTACAGAAATTTCCCATTTGCAGTGATGTTACTACTGCAAAGGGTTCTGGGTGGGCATATGCAAATTAGTTCAACAAAAAAAATCAGATTTTTGCCTTATTATTCCATCTTAAACATGGATTCCTTGTAGAGGACTGAAGAGATGAAGAGGGTGGTCTAACAGTACTGAGGAGAGAAGGTTTTTGTTAAATTGTTCCCAAAAGATTTCTATCTTAGGGTTCCCTTTAATCACCAATGACCATCAGGACACCCTTATTATATTTCTGTTTCAATAGTGTAGATAGCAGATCCATGAGTCCAACAGCTCCAAAAGCTTAGTAATCTGATGCAAAAGTCATGACTAAGTGAGGTCAAGCAGTCAAGATGTCCAAGGTTAATATAAAAGTTATCTGCTAAGATAAGCAAACCATTTTCAGGAGTTGCATACAAAGCACACCCCAGAAAAACTGAACTAATTGAAATGTAACATTTACTCATACTTTCATCATAACTGTCTCTATTCCATATCACTATTATTTCTATCATTTCTTGCTTCAGTTATAACTATTATATAGTAAAAATAGAAAATTAATCCAGCACTCCAAATGAATTCCAAGAAAAAGGCAATTTATTGGAACCAGCAGCTACAAAGCGACGTTTCAACCCTTAAGGGTCTTTATCAAGCTTATCAAGCTTGATAAAGACCCTTAGGGGTTGAAACGTCGCTTTGTAGCTGCTGGTTCCAATAAATTGCCTTTTTCTTGGAATTCATTTGGAGTGCCTGGATTCATTTTCTATTTTTACTATTATATTTGGTCCATTTTGGTACTGGGACATATCCACTGAAGCACCCTGGATTCCTTGGCAAGGGGTGGAGTGCACTTCCATCAATTTTCTACATATAACTATTATATAGCACACAATTCCAGATTTTACTAGCTTTAGTGACGTTAAATCACTATTGTTTTAATAGAAGGCGAGTATTATGCTATGACTTTCTTTACTACTCACTATAGGAGTAATCATAAAAAAATATGAAAAAAAAGGTTTAAGTAGGAAAATATACATATTCTGAACATAAGTTGCAGGGAACAAATCTACCAATCACAGCTAAGCCAAGTAAATAAAACATTAATGTGTGGAATGTTACTCGTCCTTCTTGTTTGCGACATTAAATAACTTTTATATATAATAAAAAAGAAAAAAAAAACAATTGAAAAAACAACTCCTATATTACATGTAAGAAAATGGTGAAAAAATGTAAATGACGATCCCCATACTTTTGAATATTGTCCAATTGTACGGAAAAAGAAAAATTCAAGGTTAGAAAAAATACAGAAAACAACATAAAATCATAAACCATGCAGTGGGTAAAATTAATAATAAAGTGGAGGGATAATTTTTAATAACATTTTGACTTAGTGTCACTAAAGCAAGTAAAATCTGGAAATTCATTAAAGACAGGAGACTCATATTATGCTAGGTTCATTTTTTTTTTCCATTCGTTATTTTTGTTGTGCATTGCAGAAGTCACAGATTAACAAAGACATTGCAGAGTAAAGCATGAGTGATTATCAACAAGAGATATACTGCACAATATTTATAATTAAACTGAACTGCACATTTTTTTTTTTCAATTTGACAATTTTTATTTTTGTCGTAAAGTATGAATGGGGTACAGAAAATAAAAGGGGTGGCGTATTCTGGTTCGGTATTTTTATACATCGTCTTCGGTAACAACAACATCAATTTTATAGTTTTATCACACTGTTTCACTCGGTCGTCTGACCCTTTTGTGTCGTCGGTGTATTCGTCACCTTGTGTGTGATTGCGTTTATCCGTACCAGTATATGATCAGTCGGTCCTGTCTTGGTATATTTTCGTAGTGGAAGGGTTAGGGTGTGGTGTCTACCAACTATGTACAATGTGGGCAACTGTTCCGCTTTGCTTCTGGGTTTTGTCCGTGATTTTTACATCCTTTTGCTTTGTCACCTCAGGCCTTGTCATCGAGGCTATTCTTGGTTTTCTAGTATCTTTCGTGATGGAGTTTTTAAACATTTTTTTTGTTATTATGGCTAAGGGCTGTCTGTCCCTCTATCTATCTTCCTTCATACTGCTCTATATTCCCTGTATCCCTGTCAGCTCGTCCTCACCCCCCTCCCGTTTGGTAAAGTTTTCCCATATCTGCCTTGCTTCCACCATGTGTTTCTCCACTTGTGTCTGTTGATTTGTTGACGTTTCAAAGGCGATGTTTAGGGATATCTGTTTTACTAAGTTGCTCCTTTCTGGAACTTGTGTTTGTTTCCACCTTCTGGCTATTAAGAGGTTGGCCATATTAATATGTGAAATACCAGGCTTGACTGTGCCGTCTTATGTGTGCCTGTTGGAATGAATAGTAGTGCGCTCTCCGGATAAAACCCCCTTGAGTTGTAAATAGGAGAACATTGCTCTTTGTGGTAAGTTGTATCTCTGCTGTATCTCTGGGAATGGCAGTTGATTCCTACTGTGAGGTGATAGGGTGGTGTCTAGCTGTGGGTCTAGTATGTGATTGAAGTCCCCTCCTATTATAACAATTCCTTTTTGCACTTTAGATACTTTCATTAGTATCTTATGTAAGAAGTTCCTTTGGTTCATATTTGGGGAATAGACGTCCACAATGGTATAGAGCATATCATTAACCGAGCCTGTTATAATGAGATACCTCCCAGTCGGGTCTATGTTTAACGTGTGCAATGAGAACGCAACAGATCTATTTATGAGGACCGAGGTACCTCTAGATTTGGTTGGAGAGGTGGCATGAAACTGGTGTGGGAATTCCCTGGTTAAAATGGTTGGGTGATCGTTGTGCCTAAAGTGTGTTTCCTGTAAGCACAGAATATCAGCTTTAAGGGTATTAACCTCTTTCATAAGAAGATGTCTCTTTACTGGTGTATTAAGGCCTCTGACATTGAAGGTGCATATCTTCACGGTGGTTTCCGGGGATGGTGCTTAGTGTAGTTTGGAAATCTATCTATGACTTTGCAGGCTACCGCTCTCCCCAGCTTATTCAAGCAGAGTGGTATAACCTTTCGTTCCTCGGTCTTTGTCCCTGAGTGGCAAGCGGGGTGTGAGACTTGTCTTTCTCTTTTGGGTCATTCTGTCATGACTGGGGTGTATGGTGTCTGGTCGCCCACGGACCCAACCCCCACACAAGTTGTTAGGTTCAAAATACACAGTGAGTTAACAGTATATAGCATAACGTAAAACATAACAGTAAAATAAACAAAAGTATTTACATGAACATTCCTTAGTGCCCATGTTGCCATAGTCTTGGCTTGGCACTGCGTAGTCGTGCCACGGGGGAAGAGGCTTATGGTCTCTTGTCCACTAGTCGCTATGTCCCTCTTTGGCTGAGTCTATTATGTGCACACTAAGTGTAAGCCTTTTGTGCGTGTGGGTGGTATCATTATCGTTGCCTTGTGAGTGAATCTGTTCCCACCCGTTGCAATATTTTTTTTTTTTTTTTTTATATTGTTTAGTTGCATCTGAGTGACCGGCCTTCCGGGTGTATTATTTATTTATTTATTTTTATTTTTTTAATTATATTTATCTCTCCCGTTTGGGATTGGGTAAATGGTGCCCCGTTGGTGGCTTATCATACTTTCACCTGTGTAAGGGTCTTATCTTGAGGTAGGGCTAAGTGTCCACCGGTCTATGCTGCCCCTGGGTGCTCATTGTGACTCGCCTTAAACCTCCCCCTCTGTGTCCGCTTGGGAGCCTATCTCCGTGCGTGTGGTTTGTGTGTTGTTTATTACATTACCCATCCCTCTTGGAGGTCATTTTTCTTAGCCTTATGGCCATCACTCAGATTGTCCTCTCTCATTGTCTCTTTTTCGCTTTCTTCCAGTCTGAGGTAGCCTTGGCTCTGCTCCCCTCCTTCTCCGATGTCGTGGTGGGCGCCATATTCCATGTGCTCAGTATGCGTTTGCCTTCCTCAGGGGTTCCGATTGTGGTTGTCTTTCCCTCCCTCGATACTAGGAGCTTGGTGGGGTACCCCCATCTGTACGGTAGATGATTTTCTCGTAGCTTCGCTGTGATGTCTCTGAATTCTCGCCTCCTTTTCAGAGTATGTGAGGATAGGTCCACGTAGATTGTGATCCCTCTGTATGCCGCCGGCAGTTCCCTTCGTTTTCGGTTAGCTGAGAGTATCCCCTCTTTGGCGTGGAAATAATGCATTCTAATGAGGACATCTCTCGGAGTTTCAGGGCTAAAAATTTCGGTTTGGCGGTTCTGTGTATCCTGTCCAGCAGGAATAGGTCACTTGGCAAGTCAGGAGCCAGTTCTCTCAGTAGGCCTGTGACATGTGCGGTAAGTTCATCCGTCGTTACCATTTCCGCAATTCCCCTAATACGGAGGTTATTACGGCGGGCCCGGTCCTCCAAAACTGTGATTTTGAGGTCCTGGTCGTTTAATCTTGACACCAGGCCTACCACCGTGTCCGCTAGCGAGTTGTGGGCCTCCGCCATATCTGCTAGTTGATCCTCCGTCTGCGTTGTGCGGCGGCCTATGTCCTGCATTTCCTGTCGCAGGTCCTTTATGGAGCTTTCCATTTTGGCCAGAATTTTGTCTGCCATATCATTTAGGAGATGCTTTAAGGAGCTGTGGGTCAAGGTAGGATCAAGGTAGGATCACAGTCCCCTTGCTTAGCTACCTCCTCCTGCCCTCCGTCCGCGCCATCTTGGGCCTGATCGGGCTGGTGTGCGGTACGTCCCTGTCCCGCTCTGGAAGCGAAACATTTTTTTCCCCCTTTCTCCCCTGTCCTTTTACCTTTTGGCTGGGACATGGCGTTGTGGAGACAGGTATTTCGCTGTGGTTTAGGCTTTAATTGCTCTTTTTCATCCGTCGAGGCACGGAGCTCTCCCTACATGCGACTGCTCCGGTCCGCTTCCTGGACACGCCCCCTGAACTGCACATTTTTAAAGGTTAGATCTTAAGTAAGCTAGCAAGGCATACATGTCAAGATACTATCAAGGAGCATGACATAAAAAGTAATTCTGTCATGTATGAGAGAGGTTAAACATATATATAATTACTAGCAAGCTCAGACCTATCTTAGATGTACTATATATATGCAAAGTAAGGTATCCACTGAGATAAGGGATATAGCTATGGAAATTAATATACTGCCATTCCACTTACGAGCAAAATAATAGAAAAGAATGAGACAAATTAAGAAAAAACAAGGATTAAAGATGTGGGAATATCGAGTTGAGTCTGTTTTTTCACCATCAGGATCCCAAATGGGGTGAACCAGGCCAGAGTTATCCATTACATGTGATTGGCCAGGGTGAAGCTCGACAGAGAGAGTCTGTGTGTGGATCTGAGCAGCTGCATCTGAGTGGGTCTTCCCTCCAGCCCCGGGCCTGGTTGAGTGCCAGCAGCTGGGTACCACAGTTCTGGTGTCTCACAAGAGCCAAGACTTTCCCCCATGGGGGGGGGGGGAAAGAACTGGAGACCGGGGTGGTATTCGCCACTGTCAACGCACGGTCCTCAGCCAGTGTGGGTGATGCGGTAAGGCTATGCATCGGGCGGCTGTCGGCCCAGGCAGACGGACCAGTGGGTTGGTGCATTCTAGAATAGTTGGGTCACCCGGAGAGGGTCCACTTTCCTTTGGCAAAGGGCTCCATTGCTTGGAGATCCCCAGCTCCAACATGCAGGTCTTCCTACGGTCCTGGATTTTCAGCCAGAAACTCAAGCCACAATAGGGTAGTTTTTGTAGAGCTGTGATGAGGCTGCCCGGTTAGGCCCTTGCCTTGTGTTTCAGGCAGGATGTCAGGCATCATTTTGAGTAGTTTAAGCTGAGAGTCCACTCTGAGTTGAAAGTTGCAATATTTGCTTCATACAGGGCAGTGGGAACTCGGATATCCCCCACAAGTCCAAGGGGGTAGGGGGGTAGGAGCAGAGTAGGTCCACTTGACAGACTGGTCGGCGGGGGAATCGGCTGCCCTTCTACCGCCTAGCTGTCCGCAGGCCTCAATGTGTTCCCGTGGCCCCCTGGAACAGAAAACTGGGAAAAATATCTGATGATTTGTCACCGCTTCCCCATTATAACTAGCATATGGTTGCAACTGTAGCTTTAGTGTAGCCGGGATTTTGCACCGAAAATTGGTATACTGAGCGGGAGCTACTACAACACACTTCTGATCAGCTCAGAGCTCAGGCTCCGCCCTCCAAACTATGCTATTTTAAAGCTGAAATAATGATTAGTAGGTTTAAAATGTAATTCTTTGAAGTTGGATTCTGAAGACCAATTGGCTGCTTTAAGGATAACATACAAGTTTCCCCCAACTATAAAAGTTTTAGAGGTGTGTGACCTTTATGGGCAAAGCAACACAGTCCTCTAGGGTAACAGGCATAGAACAACAGTCTCTGGTGCAAAAATGGTGTGGTTTATTTATAGCGTGCACAAAATCCATACAGCAATCAGTTTGTTCAAAACTGCAGCACAACAGAAAGGAAAATCTACAAAAGAAATCCTAGCTCAAATTTGAGCACTAACTAAACATAAAGAAATGTCCCTTACTCACCAGGGTAATAAACTACACAAATCAAAAATAAGCATTGGTTTCACCAACCTTTAGCACATTGTTTAGATGCTGCTCTGCACAGACCTGCTCTCTCTCTGCAGGTCAGATTGTATCTGACTCTTTCTGCTCTGAGACCTGCTAATTAAAGCCTCAGCAGTTGCTAATTGGGCAGGTGAATGAGTATAGACTATGGAGGATTCTGGGTCCTAGATACCTTCCTTCTATTACCCTCCCATAGACTCTGTCACATATCCCCCCCACCAGCTTAGACCCATCGGTCGTAGCGACCTTTGACAACAAACAATGGACTCTGGATAAACCATCTGCATTCCCCTGGTCTTTACCAGCTCTATGCTCCATAGAGAAGTTATATGGCTGAAGACTAAGAAACCACCTAGTTACTCTGGCATTTGTTTCCTTGTTATGTCTCATCCACGTCAATGGCGCATGATCTGTGACAAGTTTGAACCTTCTCCCCAACAGATAAAACTTAAGTGTTTCCAGTGCCCATTTTATGGCTAAGCATTCTTTCTCAACCACTGAGTATCTCTGTTCATGGGGATTCAGCTTCTTGCTCAGGTACATAATGGGATGTTCTTCTCCCCTGTGTACCTGAGAAAGAACCGCTCCTAGGCCCACATCAGACGCATCTGTCTGTACCACAAATTCTTTTGTAAAGTCAGGGGCAACCAAAATTGGGTCTGCACACAAAACCTCCTTCAGGGTACTAAATGCCTTCTCTACCTCGGGAGTCCACTTGATCATAACTGGGCCTTTTGCATTAGTTAGTTCTGTCAACGGGTTTGCGATCGTAGCAAAGTTAGGTATGAATCTACGGTAGTAGCCCACTAAGCCCAGAAATGCCCGAACTTGTTTCTTTGTCACAGGACGTGGCCAATCCAAAATAGCATCTACCTTACTTTTCTGTGGTTTCAGGAGACCCCTCCCAATAGTGTAGCCCAAATACTTAGCCTCCTCCAAACCTATCGTACATTTGGATGGATTGGCAGTTAGACCTGCATCTCGTATAGACTTTATTACTGCCTGAACTCGGGGAAGGTGTGTTTCCCAATCTGTACTGTGTATAACCACATCGTCAAGGTAGGCAGCCGCGTATTCACTATGGGGCCTAAGGATTCTATCCATCATTCTTTGGAAGGTGGCAGGTGCACCATGCAACCCAAAAGATAAGACTCTATAGTGAAATAAACCATCTGGTGTGGAAAAAGCAGTTTTTTCTTTGGCCCGCTCTGTTAAGGGAACTTGCCAGTAACCTTTAGTCAGATCTAATGTAGTCAGATATCTGGACCGTCCTAATCTCTCTATTAGGTCATCAACCCTAGGCATGGGATAAGCGTCAAATTTTGATATCTCATTTAATTTTCTGAAATCATTACAGAATCTGATTTCTCCATTTGGTTTGGGTACCAACACTATAGGATTACTCCATTCACTTTGTGATAACCCCTAGCTCAAGCATCTTTCGGACCTCTGCTTTGATGGCTTCTTTTCTGGCCTCTGGGATTCGGTAGGGTTTTAAGTTAACCCTTTTTCCAGGTTCCGTAATTATGTCATGTTTAATAACATGAGTCTTTCCGGGTACTGGAGCAAACCCGATTTCTAAGAACAAACTCTCGGACCTCATTTCTCTGATGAGGTGCTAGAGTGTCAGCAATGTTAACCTCTGGTACTTTGTCTACTTTGGTCAGAGGAACTTTATCTGTCCTGGCCATCAAGGCCTCTCTGTCTGTCCAGGGTTTAAGTAAATTTATGTGGTATATTTGTTCGGGCTTTCTTCTACCAGGTTGTCTCACCTTATAATTAACCTCATTGACTCGTTCAATGATCTCGTATGGGCCATGCCAGTTTGCCAGGAATTTACTTTCTACTGTGGGGATTAGTACCATAACCCTGTCTCCAGGTTGAAAGACCCTAAGTCTAGCATTCCTGTCATAACTAGCTTTCTGGGCTTCCTGAGCTCTCTCCATATTTTCCCTGACAATTGGCATTATGGCCTCAATGCGATCCTGCATTTGTGCCACATGTTCAATAACACTCCTATGAGGCGTGTGTTCCTGTTCCCATGTTTCCTTCACAACATCAAGGAGACCTCTAGGATGTCTGCCATATAATAATTCAAAAGGTGAGAACCCTGTGGAAGCTTGGGGGACTTCTCTGATAGCAAACATTAGATATGGGAGCAAACGATCCCAATTCTTGCCATCTTTATCAATTACCTTACGGAGCATTGCTTTTAATGTCTTATTAAATCTTTCCACTAACCCATCAGTTTGTGGGTGATACACTGAAGTTTTCAATTGTCTAATCTTCAATAAGTTACATAGCTCTTTCATCACTCGTGACATGAAAGGAGTACCTTGGTCTGTAAGTACTTCTCTAGGTAGTCCAACCCGGCTGAACATAAACATTAACTCTCTGGAAATGGTTTTAGCTGAGGTATTTCTTAAAGGTATAGCTTCGGGATACCGGGTAGCATAATCTAGTACTACCAATATATGTTGGTGCCCCCTAGCGAATTTAAGTAAAGGACCAACCAGGTCCATAGCAATTCTTTCAAATGGGACTTCTATAATGGGAAGAGGAATGAGGGGATTACGGAAAGTTTGGAATGGAGCCTTTCTTTGGCATTCTGGGCATGACTTGCAAAATCGCTCTATAGCAGAGTAAATTCCTGGCCAGTAAAATCTTCTTAGTACTCTCTCCCTGGTTTTTTCAATCCCAAGATGCCCCCCCAATACATGGCTGTGAGCTAGTTTTAAGACTAGGTTTCTGTGGGATAGTAAAGTAAATTATTTTTTTCTGCAAAATAGGGAAGGGACAATTGGGTTTCCGGGTTAACAGGAGTACCTTCCACTACCTGAACATTGTTACGGGCAGCTACCAATGTTTGATCCTCCCATTGGGCAGCCCTAAAATTTCCTGAGCTCATACCTAGATGATGGAACTCCACCTCTTCCCTTAGATTGTCTACTTGGGAGGAATCACTTTCATTGTGTTCCCCTTCCTTACCCAAACATACGACAGTGGGTTCATTTTCACTATATTGCTCCAAATCAATCGTAGAAAAAGGGAAACCATTATCTAACCCCACTGTTTCTGCCTCTACCTCTGTACGTTTATCCTGTTTTATTACAGTATCTTCCCAAATTTTCCGAAAGAGGGGAAAACCACGCCCCAATACAGCATCATAAGGCAATGATGGTACCACCCCAACTCTATGTTTTATCACCCCTACCGCAGTAGCAAATTCCACCTCGGCCGTGGGATACGTGTGGGTGTCACCATGTATGCATATTATATCCAACACGTGAATTTTATCAACTTGCTCACTCTGAAGTAAAGATCTCTTTACCAATGAAACCTCACTCCGAGAATCTAAGAGTGCTTGCACACTCCTCCCCTCCATATTTACAGATTTGACATGATTAATACCACCAGTACTTGTTAAAGCAGACATTTGTGTGTATACCAACATTGCACCATGTTTCTCCCCACTCCCCAAATAACATCCCATAGGTTCATCAGTCTGTGGACAGTTACGTGCAATATGTCCAATCTCCTGACATCTATAACACTTTCTCTCTTTCTCAGTCTGGCCTTGTGGCTGGGTTGGGAACCTGGGTACCCAATTTTCCAGGTAGTCAGTCTGTCTATGGGTCTGTACAAAATCTTTTTTCCCATCGGTTTCTTTAAACCCACCCGACTTCTTTGAAGGTATCCTGTTACCTTGCAATTTGGCGTTGAGGTAAGGTTCTTTACTCTGAGTTTCCTTAGCAAACCGGTATCTCTCTGTCAAGTTCATCATTTCTTCAGGGTCCTTTGGATCCGCTTGACTGACCCATTTGCGTAGCGCTATCGGCAGACTCCTGAGGAAGCGATCCATAACCACCTTTTCAATGATTACTGCAGCAGAGTTGATTTCTGGCTGTAGCCACTTCTGGGCAAGTCTCAAGAGGTCATACATTTGTGACCTAGTAGGTTTCTCGGTATCATAAACCCAAGCATTATATCTTTGGGCTCGCACTGCAGGCGTAACTCCAAGCCGTGTTAGTATTTCCGCTTTCAATCGGTCATAGTCTTGTGCTTGGCTGAGAGGCAAATCATCATACCCTTTCTGTGATTCTCCACTGAGGCAAGGGGATAATAATCCTGCCCACTGACCTGGAGGCCATCCTTCTTGGGTAGCAATCCTTTCAAAGGTTGTCAGGTAAGCCTCCATGTCATCAACCTCACTCACTTTATGTAAAAAGTCAGTAACTCTAATCCGGCGCCCCCTATCCATAGTAGGGGTAGTTACACTTGACAGCATGGTTTGTTGCAAAGCACTTGTTAGTTTGTCTCTGTCTTCCCGCTGAGTTTCCATAATGCAGTCTATTTGTGTGGCCAATAAGCAGTTTGTCTCCTGTTGGACCGCAACAGCCTGTCGCTGTGTCTCCATGAGGCTACTGATCTGCGCCGCTGTTACACGGTTTGTGTCTTGCTGGGTAGTAGTGGCCTGTACCAAGGCTTTTACTAACTCTTCCATCTTGCTTGTTGTTTTTTTTATTTTTTTTCTTCTTCAGCCACTTGGTAAATACCACACACACCACACCTGCAAGCCTCTGTTTCAAACAACCAGTCTCAGTTTGCAGAGTCGCAGTACCTTAGGCCTCTATACCCACAGACCGTATAAATGTGCTTTAAATGCCCGCATCCTCCACCATCTTGTGACCTTTATGGGCAAAGCAACACAGTCCTCTAGGGTAACAGGCATAGAACAACAGTCTCTGGTGCAAAAATGGTGTGGTTATTTATAGCGTGCACAAAATCCATACAGCAATCAGTTTGTTCAAAACTGCAGCACAACAGAAAGGAAAATCTACAAAATAAATCCTAGCTCAAATTTGAGCACTAACTAAACATAAAGAAATGTCCCTTACTCACCAGGGTAATAAACTACACAAATCAAAAATAAGCATTGGTTTCACCAACCTTTAGCACATTGTTTAGATGCTGCTCTGCACAGACCTGCTCTCTCTCTGCAGGTCAGATTGTATCTGACTCTTTCTGCTCTGAGACCTGCTAATTAAAGCCTCAGCAGTTGCTAATTGGGCAGGTGAATGAGTATAGACTATGGAGGATTCTGGGTCCTAGATACCTTCCTTCTATTACCCTCCCATAGACTCTGTCACAGGTGACAGAAACATATAGAAACATGGAAACATAGAATGTGATGGCAGATAAGATCCATTTGGTCCAATTTTCAAAATACTTTCATTAGTCCCTGGCCTAATCTTAAGTCTAGGATCATAGGCGTGCGCAGCCTATTGCATTAGGGTGTGCACCCTAAAGCACAAACACACACGCCGCGTATACATGCACTGCAGTATATGTACTGCTGTGTGTGTGTGAGGGTGCTGTGTGTGTGTGTGTGTGTGTCTGTGCTGCCATGCCTCATCCCTGGTGGTCCTAGTGTGAGTGAACTCTAGCCTGCAGGCTAGAGTTCACTCTCACGAGATCTGAGCATAGCCGTGGCAACGCTCCGACCTCACGAGAGGAACCAAGCCGAACTGCTGGCTAGAGGAGTTGTAAGGGGTGGCATTGTGTGTATGCGTATCGGTGTTGTGCACATGTGTGTATTGGTGTGGTAATAATAGGGGGTGTAGTGTGTGTTTAGGGGAGTTGTGTGTGCATAGGGGTACAGTGGGTGCACAGGAGGTGTATATCGGCATAGTATGAATGCAGTGGTAGGGTGTTTATAGGGGTATAGTGTAGTGCTTTTGTATGTGTGTATGCAGGAGGTGTCATTCGTGTGTTTTTAGGGAGTATAGAGTGTGTGTAGTGATTGAGTGCAGTGTATATGGGGTATAGAGTGTGTGTGAGTGCAGAGGGTGTAGTGTGTGTGTATATAGGGGGTGTAGTGTGTGTAGGTGCAGGTGGTGTAGTGTGTATGTATAAGGGGTATAGTGTGTATGTATAGGGGGTATAGTGTGTAGGTGCAGGGGGTGTAGTGTGTATGTATAGGGGGTATAGTGTGTAGGTGCAGGGGGTATAGTGTGTATGTATAGGGGGTATAGTGTGTATGTACAGGGGGTATAGTGTGTAGGTGCAGGGGGTGTAGTGTGTATGTATAGGGGGTGTAGGTGCAGGGGGTGTAGGGTGTAGTGTGTAGGTGCAGGGGGTATAGTTACATACATAGTTACATAGCTGAAAAGAGGCTTGCGTCCATCAAGTTCAGCCTTCCTCACATTTGTTTTGTTGCTGTTGATCCAAAAGAAGGCAAAAAAAAACAGTTTGAAGCACAATTTTGCAACAAGCTAGGAAAAAAATTCCTTCTTGACCCCAGAATGGCAGTCAGATTTATCCTTGGATCAAGCAGTTATTACCCTACATTGAAAGATTATATCCTTGAATATTCTGTTTTTGCAAGTATGCATCTAGTAGCTGTTTGAACATCTGTATGGACATCCTGATTGTTCTAACAGTAAAAAAACCTTTCCTTTGCCTTAGACGAAATCTTCTTTATTCCAGTCTAAACGCATGGCGCCGTGTCCTATGTAAAGTCCGGTTTGTGAATAGATTTCCACACAATGGTTTGTATTGGCCCCGAATATATTTGTATAATGTTATCATATCCCCTCTCAGGCGACGTTTTTCTAAACTAAATAGGTTTAAATTTGTTAACCTTTCTTCATAGCTGATATGTTCCATTCTTTTTATTAATAGTGTGTATGTATAGGGGGTATAATGTGTAGGTGCAGGGGGTGTAGTGTGTATGTATAGGGGGTATAGTGTGTAGGTGCAGGGGGTGTAGTTTGTAGGTGCAGGGGGTGTAGTGTGTATGTATAGGTGGTATAGTGTGTATGTATAGGGGGTATAGTGTGTAGGTGCAGGGGGTGTAGTGTGTATGTATAGGGGGTTTAGTGTGTAGGTGCAGGGGGTGTAGTGTGTATGTATAGGGGGTATAGTGGATAGGTGCCGGGGGTGTAGTGTGTATGTATAGGGGGTGTAGTGTGTATGTATAGGGGGTGCAGGTGCATGGGGTGTAGTGTGTATGTATAGGGGTATAGTGTGTAGGTGCAGGGGTTGTAGTGTGTATGTATAGGGGGTGTAGGTGCAGGGGGTGTAGGTACAGGGGGTGTAGTGTGTATGTATAGGGGGTATAGTGTATAGGTGCAGGGTTATAGTGTGTATGTATAGGGGGTATAGTGTGTATGTATAGGGGGTATAGTGTGTATGTATAGGGGGTGTAGGTGCAGGGGGTGCAGTGTGTATGTATAGGGGGTATAGTGTGTGGGTGCAGGGGGTGTATATAAGGTGTATAGTGTGTGTAGTGTGTAGGTGCAGGGTGTATATAGGGTATAGTTTATGTATATGTAAGGGCTGGATATGGTTAAATAATAAATTTTGATTGTTTCATTATTTAAATTAAAATAAAATAACCCTACACATTTACTCCCCTTTCCCCTTGTTACCTTACTACTTTGCAGGGGGGAGAGGGAGCCCGCTGCAGATCATCCCTGGTGATCCAGTGGGCTAGTGTACCTCCGCAGGGTACAGACCATGCCTTCCTCTGGCGAGAGCTGGAGTTTCAGAGCGTTGCCGCGGGTTACCACGGCAACGCTCTGAAAATATCGGAGCCCATTTGCTCCGTAACCAAACGGAACAGAACTCTTCAGAGCCTCTCTCGGGGCTTATTTGGTAAGCTTGAGCCGGCAGGGGAGATTTTTTGATCTTCCCTGCCAGCCTTGATCCATGTGTGGCACAAGGGGATTAGGGTGTGCACAGGCACACCCGGCACACCCCGTGCACGCACCTATGTCTAGGATAGCCTTATGCCTTTCCCATGCATGCTTAAACTCCTTTACTGTGTTAACCTGTACCACTTCATGCTGATTGTGATGCCTGAGCACCAATTTTGATAATATCTATACCTGCAAAATGTAAAACAATTCATCTAGCGATGGTAGCAGAAGAAACAGGCAAAAATGGTTTGCAATTGGAAATTAACAACTGAGAACATGAACCTGACCTAAGAGAAATCGTTCTCTGTTCATAAATCTTTAAACATTGAACTACACACAGTTTAGGACGAGGAAGAGATTTATAAAAGGCTGATTTTAAGTTAGTTTTCTTTGGTTGATAATTTTAAAATTTACTTCTTCAGGACCAAACTCTCTATAAGAAATATCGAGTACTTTAAATCTGAAACCTTCTTAAAATAAATTAAACATAATAACATAGACAATTTAAATTTAAACTTTAGTGATAAAGATTCATTATCATCCCAAGATTGTAAGAGAGATAGAACTAAACTCACTTCTAATGTATGATATTTTGATCGAGGAGTACTTTTAACGTATACCTTTAATGAGTGCACATACAAGCGAATGTTTTCCAACAGGAGCTTGATCCACCAAAACGTGTTGAGCTGAAATAGCTGAACAATAAACATGGTTCTGTAGGCTTTTCCCAGTTCATAAGTATCAGATAGAAAATGTATAATTCTTGGAATAGAGGTATGTAAGGGATCCCTATTGAACCATGTTCTACAAACTTGAGTGATAGGCATCCATTCTGAAGGCCTAGGATGCTTAAGTTTGTCTTGATTAAAAAGTGGATTAGCATGAGAATCCATTGCTGCAAATCTAAATTTGAGTTTTTTTCTTTTTAAGGATTAGCAAAATTATCCTCTAAATTAATCTCGTTTAAAGATGCATAGTCTAGATTAAAATTATTATTATTATCATCAAAATCTTCCTCGCCTCTAGATGTGTCAAAAGAGATAGGCTTTGCCTCTGAGAAATGTTTCCTCTGCTTGTACTCCTGGAAAGAGGGTCTAATGTGTGAATTTTTTTGCATGCTTCTTAGAACTACTCACAAGAGGCAGTGGTTTCTTTAAAAAAAATCTTGGTCCAGAAAAGTTTTTTGTTTTTTAACTGAAACTTTAGAAATTCATTATTTTTTGAGGTTTCGCAATTGTTTTTTTTGCTGGCTACATAATTAGTAGAATATTTAGCAATTTCAATTAAGGAATCTTTGGCAGGAATTGAATCCTTAGACATCGATAAAACCTCTGAAAAAGTCAGGGTTTCCTGCATTTAGTCACAGCCTTAAAAACTGCCCGTTGGACTGATTTCTGAACAGATTTCTCTAATAATGTTTTTATTTGCTTCTCTGGCATATTGTCTATAATACTGACAAATTCTTCTTGAGAGGACTTAATCTTTGTCAGCCACGTTAAATAATTATTTAAACAGGGGAAAAAATATAAACTAATTACAATAAGAAAACAAACTGTACGGATACAATATGAAAAACTAATAATACATTAGAATAAAACCAACCTGAAATACAAATTCAGATGTGAAAATATATATATTTTTTTTTCAATATCTTATTTTTATTGTTATTGAGATTTTCACATATAAATGAATATCAAATGGGGGTACAGAAATAAAAGTGGGGGGCATCAGGACCACATTTAAAACTGGGGTTTTAACTCATACCCAATGCAAAGAGCCCTTTCAGAACTTGACTCCCCAAACAGAAGAGGCTAGACCTTAGGGATAGGATGGCTAGACCTTTACCTTTAGATACAGGAGTCTTATTGAAATAAATACTGAAAGAAATACAAACTAGGCACTAGTTATTCTTGCAGTAAGTTTTATCCATAAACACCCTTGTATTAAACAGGAGGTCTGGCCATCCTATCCCTAATATGTATTACCTTGCTTATTTATCATGTTCTTTTATAATTATATGTAACAGTTTGATGTGATAATGTTGGGTTTTCCGACAAGCACAGCTTTATATCTGTTTTGTAAGAGTTACTGTTCCAATCTGGCAGTCGTATGTATACCCTCAGAGGTACGGGGCCCCGATAGTAGCCATAGCTCCTGCTACCCTGTATACGGCACCTTTAGCCGGCATGGTATTACAACAGGGTTCTCTTGTGCTCTTAAACTGGAACAGGCTCACAGCCTGTCTGTTCATTCTACACTGACAGGGTGTCTCTAGATGCTATAGCTCTTCAAGGCAAGAAGCTGACTGCCCTACAGCTAGCTTCTGTACAAAGTGAGATCTTGTTAGTAACTGCACTTCCACTTCTAATCGCAATCTTTTTTTCCTAAGTGAGCTACATTTCCCTGTCTCCTTGAATCATTATGACTTCTATTAACACAGTATAAACCTGAACTGAAATGTGTATTATTTATTTATTTATAAAATATATTACCAGGAAAGATACATTGAGATTTCTCTCGTTTTCAAGTATGTCATGGGTCCACAAAACACTGCATTGATACATTAGGGTACAATAAAATACAAAAACAATATTAATACACAATATATACAAAATGTAACATAGAACAGCTAGGAAATATATAATCAACCATGACAGGTGCATTCTGTTTTGAGGTATGTAGAAAGGGATCTCTTAAAGGACTTTAGGCTTGGGGAAGATTTTAAAGTCGTTCCATAATTGCGGTGCTCTGTAGGAAAAGGAGAATCGGGTCAATTTCTTTTTGTATTGAGGTAGACTAAATAAAGTGCTAGTACTGGATCAAAGGTTATAGGAGGTGGGAACAGCTGGGGAGAGCATTCTGCTCAGGTAGGGTGGGAGCTTCCCAGAAAAGCTCTTAAACACAAGGCTGGAAAGATGAATGGTGTGTCTGGATTCCAGGGACAACCAGTTTAGTTCTTTTAGCATGTCACAATGGTGGGTCATGTAATTACATTGTAGCGAAAAATCGGCAGAACGAGTTATACAATGTATTGAGTTTATTAATGTGGGATTGTGGTGCAGATGCATATCCTACATCCCCATAATCAATGATTGGCATCAGCATTTGCTCTACAATTGTTTCCTTTACTGTAGGGCTTAGGCAGAATTTGTTTCTGCACTGGGCACCTAGTTTTAGATAAAGTTTAGATGCAAGTTTTTCTATGTGAAGGCCAAAAGATAGATTGGGGTCTAGCAATATACCCAAGTATTTGAAAGAGTGGATGTGTATATTCACAGATTATTATGGATCTTGCCCCCGTTAACAGTATCAGTGCCATAATAATGAGCGCCAGAGAGTTAAAAATGCAATATACTAAAACAAAACAACAAAATATAGACTGGCTGTATAATTAATATTGTAGAATAAATGTTACTCCTAGATGTGGACATTATAGCATTCTAGGAGTCATGCTCAACCGTCATGATAAATGTGTAACTAAAAGATTTAGCAACTATCCCATAACAAAGTCATCCGTCATTTAAATCGTAGAGTAACAGAACATTCTATAAAGGAAGTGCTATGATTTACTGTTCACAGATAAACCAACGAGGCCGGATAATCACAGAAAAAAAACACATTTATTCTCAATACCCTGACTTTGAGAATGTCCAGAATTTTACTTTAACGCTTATAAAGCATATGGCTTCTAGATATATGTCTTGTGTTCATCTGGAAAGTGGGGTGCATGGTGCAATACTTACGCATGATTCATAGGGCAATGAGGAATTAAGGAATTTAGTCTTCTTCATGTTCTTCTGACAGATGAATTTAACATCTGCATTTGTTATGCACATATTGGATGTAAAGAATGTTTCAGATGGGCTGCATATTAGCGACCATGTTAAATATTTGCAATGTCTTCATGGGATCCACGTGAACAAATGGCAGCAAAAGATTTCTTCAGAAAAAACTCCATTATTTCTTGTCAGTACAATTCATGAAATGAACTAAATATATATTCTTGGAGAGATCAGAACATTTAATGTATGTACCAGTGCTACACTAAGATTAAAGGAAAGCCTAATACTAACCATAACTGGAAACCATGAAAATGTTTTAATTTTTCTTTATTTTAATATTGGTAACCACAATCTAGGGGGTTTATGTTCAGTTGTGCTCAAACGTTTGCATACCCTGGTAGAAATTGTGAAATGTTGTCATTGATTTTGAAGATATGACTGATGATGCAAAAACATTTCTTTTATTGAATGACAGTGATCATATGAAACCATTTATTATCACATTTTCAGTTGTTTGGTCCCTTTTGAAATCATAATCATAACAGAAATCACCAAAATGGCCCTGATCAAAAGTTTACATAACCTTGAATGTTTGGCTTTGTTACAGACACGCGAGGTGACACACACAGGTTAAAATGACAAAAAAGGTTAATTTACCACACCTGTGGCTTTTTAAATTGCAGTTAGTGTCTTAGTATAAATAGCCAATGAGTTTGTTAGCTCTCACGCAAATGCACTGAGCAGGCTAGATACTGAGAAACGGGGAGCAGAAAAAAACCTCTGTGTAGTAGATAAGGGAGTGTGCCGGATTTTCATTTTTATTGTACTTATTGGCTCCCAGCAGGACCCTATGTATGCATGTTTAGGTGAGTGCAGCCAGTCCCTTGTTTGTGTGTATATATATATATATATATATATATATATATATATATATATATATATTAGGAGTCTAGTCAATTCCTTGGTTTAGCACCCCTCCCTGTCACAGGTGCCTCATCCCAGGGCCCTATTTAGCCTTGTACTGCAGAGAACTCGAGATGGAATTTTTTCCCCAATTAAGTAGCTAATTTAGCAGACATTAGGCTGTTAGTGTAGGACCTGCCAAAGATAGGGTACATTGACATTGTGGCAGGCTTATGCAATGTATGATCATATAATGTAACTAAACCCACATTATTTTTTGCCTAGATTAGGTGTTTTTTTCATTTTTTGAGCAGAAAAAAACTGTCACAAGACCTGTGTTAACAAGGTAATTGAACTTTATAAAGATGGAAAAGGATATAAAAAGATATTCAAAATGCTAGTCACTACAGTTCAATCACTTATTAAGAAGTGGAAAATTTGAGGATCTCTTGATACCAAGCCAAGGCCAGGTAGACCAAAAAAAAAATTTCGTCCAAAACTGCCAGAAGAATTTTTCAGGACACAAAGAAAAACCTACAGGTAACCTCAGGAGAAATACAGGCTGCTCTGGAAAAAGAAATGGTTGTTTAAAGGAGCACAATACAACAATACTTGAACAAAAATGAGCTGCATGCTCGAGTTGTCAGAAAGAAGCCTTTATTGCGCCAATGCTACAAAAAAGTCTAGTTACAATATGCCCAACATCACCTTGACATGCCTCGCAGATTCTGGCACACTGTAAGTGACAAGATCAAATAGAGCTTTATGGTCACAACCAAAAGCGCTATGCTTGGAGAGGGTCAACAAGGACTATAGTGAAAACAATTCCATCCCCACTGTGAAGCATGCTCATGGCAAGATGAATGCAACATGTTATCAGAAAATACTAGTAGACAATTTGCATTCTTCAGCACGAAGGCTGCACATGGGACGCTCTTGGACTTTCCAGCATGACAATGACCCTAAGCACAAGGCCAAGTTAACCCTCCAGTGGTTACAGCAGAAAAAGTTGAAGGTTCTGGAGTGGTCATCACAGTCTCCTGACCTTAATATTGTCGAGCCACTATGGGGAGGTCTCAAACATGCAGTTTATGCAAGACAACCAAAGGCTTTTCATGACCTGGAGGCATTTTGCCAGGACGACAGGCAGCTATACCACCTGCAAGAATTAGGGGTCTCATAGACAACTATTACAAAAGACTGCACGCTGTCATTGATACTAAAGGGGGCAAGACACAGCATTAAGAACTAAGTGTATGCAGGCTTTTGAACAGGGATCATTTGATTTTTTTTTTCTCTGTTGCCATGTTTTTTGTTTTATTATTATGCCATTCTGTTATAACCTACATATTTATAAATCCCATAAATAATAAAAGAAATGTGATTTATCTGCTCAATCATATTACCAATTCTCCAACAGTATGCAAACCTTTGAGCACAACTGTACAAAAAGTGTTTTGTTCTGAAAAGTGGTTAAAAGTGCAGCAGTCACCGTGGAAACCAGTGGGACCAGAAGTCATATTACATTGGAGATGCAACTTGTCTTCCACGTGTGCACCATTTTTCAGAACAGACATGTTTTATACTATGCACTATGTGCTTCTATTTTAAACAGCATAAACATTTGACAGTGTAATAACTTTAAATGAACTGTTTTAAAGGAAGAGACAACTGTTATCGTACTTTGAAATATAACCTGGAATAACTGAATATAAAGTAGTTTTGTTATTAAACATTTCAGCTATTTAAGAAATTAGACATGTCTTTGCTTTTAGGTCAGCATATTTGGCAGGAAACAGCAGTGAGTGATTTGTGAGTGTGCTGAAACCCATGAGTTAGGGTTCACATTAAAGAAAAACATTAAACTCCATAGGCAATAAGACATATTCTGCGTACGGATAGCTGTCTGAGAGATAACACTGTTTAATGAACATGGGCCATATCCATGTCATATGTTTTCTACATGAAACACTTTTAAAACCATAATTAAAAAGGTTTTTACTGTAGAGCATGTGGCAAAATAGAATTTCAATAATAAATAGTTTTTAAGTATTAAAAGTGAATACGTTACCCAAGGGGAGAGTATTTCAAAAGTACTACATAAAATATTACAGATGGTGTGGTAAAAAGTGCTTGCGAGGCAATGGGCATATAATCTACTGCTAGGTTATTAACTGCCATGGTTCTGTGTGTCCTGTGATTGTATGGTGTTAATAAAGCTAGTTGTAATGAGTTGGGGCCAAGCCTCAAATTCCAAACTGACCTTTAAGTATATAGCCACCCTCATATTCATAAATTGGATTAGTCAAAGAGAATTAAAGGGATGTTCCTGTAACATCGGTGTTGTCTGAAGCTATTGTAGCTGTGCAGAGAATAGACATTTCTCTTCACCATTAGTACATTCTTAGTGGTCTGTTCTTTCAGGGTTGAGTAAGAATATTGTTTTGAGTCATGACTGTGGAGTATTCATTAACTACTAAATAAACTAATTAAACACATTTTGGAAGGTATGGGATTTCTCAACATGTTATATCACAGAAAATCCAGTATAAAGGGCATTGAAATCTTGGGCAAAGCTCACAACTCATTGTCTATCCATTCCTGGATCAAGTGTCCATTGAAGTCAAGTCACAATATGCTCCCACTCTTCTGGGGATGCACCCAATGGACTCCAAGTAAGAGTCAACCATTACCAATGCGTTGTAGTGGTTATAGAGCTTAGCGTGTTCCTTTAAGGAATTTCCAAAGTTCTGCAATATTTTATGTCAGAAATATTGAATCATTAATGTGCTGTAGTATTCATAAATATTAATACAAAAAGTTAGATTAACTTATTTGAATCTTTGGACATAGGCTCAGGTGCTTAACATTTAGAACATTTGCAATATTGCTCAATCACTCATTTAGCATGCTTGATTAAAGCTCTGATCATTCTCAGCCACACTTGACCTTGAAATAAGCTCCCTGCTAACTGCAACAGTGCAGAAAATATGCTTTTATTTCAATTTATACACCAGCAGCTGAATAAGGCTTGGACTGCCGGTTCTAAATAATATAAATACTAGTCAGAATGGAGAGGGAAAATGTAAAGGGTTTTAATACTCATGAATAACGTGTTATTAATTCAATGAAGATTTACATGTTTCTTAAATTTCAGACAGTTAGAACGTAAAAAACATTTGTTGTTTAGGCGAAAGGGAATATACCTTACTCAGAGTCACTCTGTGGACACTAATGATTCCAACAGCTGAGTTCTGAATCGTTTAAAAAAATTCTCTTTTTTTTTAGGATCTTTGTAATTGCATTAACGGTGCTCTAAATGTGATGTTTGTGTCATTTTTCTCATTAAATGGAAAGTTATACTGACTATGATATACACAAAATAATTTTGTAACATTATATGTATAAGTCTTTAGTGATGCTGCGGTATGAGATCATTCTCTTCTAGTTTCATTAACATACAGTGAGGCAGTAATACCGAAAATTCAGTCACAAATGTAGCCTGACATTTGGTTGTCTGACTCCCAAGCTAATGCCAATTTCAAGGTTAAGAGTGAAAGACCAAGAAGGATTGGGCCATCAAAAGAGGTGACGTTGATAGTGTGTCTGATTGGTGTAGCAATGATTTTTCTGTGGGTCTATTTTAGGGGTTCAATGCTACCAATGGACCACTTATGATGATTGGGACTCATCATTAAGACTCATCCTTGCCTCCACTAGGAGTTGTAGTGGATTTAGTTGCAGACGGATCCCTAGGTCTGAAAGGAGCCTGGTACATTTTCATAATATATATTTTATTTAATTTGACAATTTTTACTGTTTTTCTCATTTTGTTCTCTTGAGCGAAGGGTTCAAAGAAATGCAAACGGGGTACAGAAAATAAGAAGGGTAGGGGTAAACATGTTTTATACAATTTCCCTTTCAAGACTGTTTGTAAACAGAGACATTGGGTGTCATAAAATTTGATTACATTTTGTTAATAAATTGTTCATAAAGACCTCTCAATCCCGGAGGCATAGCCCCAGGGCCCAGCCCAGGCTTGTTGCACACCTCGTCCCCTAGCCCTTGGTGTGACCGAATTTTGAATTGCCGAATGTCAGAAGAGCCGAATTTCGGAAGTGCTGAACCAAACTGAATTACCGAATTGCCGAAGTGCCGAATTTCAGAAGTGCTGAACTGAACCGAATTTTCAAATTTCGGAAGTGCCGAAGTGCTTAGATTTCTGAAAAGTAGCAAAACAAGAGAGGGAGGGAAAATTATCTGAATGATGACAGGAATATAACCCTAACCCTAACCTTAACTCTACCCCTAACACTAACCCTAATGTGTAAGTGTTATTCATCAGGTCAGTGATTATCACGTATCTGCCATTCAGCTCTGTTTCTGGGTGTTGTAAGGAGAAGGCTACATGTTTGCTAATTAGGATAGAGGTTCCTTAGACTTAGTGGGGGAGGTGGCGTGGTATTGGTAGGCGTAGTCTGCTATCCAACTGTGTACGTGGTCATTGGTCCTATAGTGCGTTTCCTGCAGACATACTACATCTGCTCCCAGGGATTTCAATTCTCTGCCCAATATAATAAAGCTAGTTGTAATGAGATGGGACCAAGCCTCAAATTCCAATGGGACCTTTAAGTATATAGCCACCCTCATATTCATAAATTGGATTTGTCAAAGATAATTAGAGGGATGTTCCTCTAACATTATATTCAGTCCTCTAACATTAACTGAGCAAATTGTCATGGAGGGTCACACTGAGCAGATTAATGATCGGAAGAACACTTTCTGTACTCTATGTTTATGGGGTACGCTCCTCCCAGCTTTGACAAGCAGAGCGTATTAACCCACATCCGTCTGAACTTTGTGCATCTGTGGTGTTGGCTGTCCAGTCGCCCACATACGGTTGTATCCAGTTTAGTATATCGTGTGAGCCGCCCACTCGGCGCTGAACATCAGGATAGGGAAAGGGGAGAACCATAAAGTAGCCTTCAGGTCTGTCAAGGGACAGGCGTCGTGGGTGCAGGGAAGGGGTTAACAGATCAAACTTGGTGAGAAAAGGTGATTATTGCCAAGTAAATGGCTGGACACTGGAATACAGCATCATGGGGGTAGAAGCTTGTGAAGGGATGCCCCATCACTGTTCGGCTATTTACGTTCACTTTTATTACCCTGTTCCAGTTTATTCGTAATTTTGTTCAGTTCCCGAACCGAGACCACCCCAGAGACTAATTAGAACTTAGAACGTTGTGTATCTTGTACGAAAACTGCAGATATATTGAATGCTCCTGGGTGGCCGGCACTTTGTGCATACAAATACACGTGGTTGGAACAATGGACGGCGGCCATCTTGTCTCACGAATGCTGCCTGCGGGACTTGGTCATCGAGTGCCTGGATCCCCTCTTCTACATTCCTCTTCCCATCCATTCAGACAAACGGCGTTCGGGAGTTCCAGAATACCGAACACAGGGAGCATTCTCCAAGAACCAGCTTGTCTTTATCTTCTGTGGTTTTCATACAAAACCCCACGAATGGAGAGCGGCTCTTGCTACATTTTTCATGGAACTGTTTCTGGGCTTCAACCTCGTGGCAGACCGGTCAACTCTCTTTGCGGTGCCATTCACGAACTACAGAACAGATCTAGCTGATTTTTTATATATTTTTCCCCCATGAATTTGGGGGGTATTTTGGGGTGTTGTGAAAAGTGTAACTTTTTTTGACCAGAAGATAATTGAGTTTAGTATTTTCACTGACCCAATTATCTCT
This sequence comes from Pelobates fuscus, assembly GCF_036172605.1. Taxonomy (NCBI): domain Eukaryota; kingdom Metazoa; phylum Chordata; class Amphibia; order Anura; family Pelobatidae; genus Pelobates; species Pelobates fuscus. The sequence continues at coordinate 107,993,791 of NC_086319.1, read as the reverse complement.
CAGATGAGGAGTTTATGTACTGTATAAATTAAATGCCTGTTTTGCATTAAACCAGACTTGTTCCAGCATTAAGCCTTGGCTCATGTGTGGGTTATTATGCAACACCGGCGATATTGGAACCTGTGGATTATTGGCATACTATTATTATGGGAAAAGGGTATGCATGGCAATGATACTTTAGCAGACCGTCACAAAGCTTATGGCTTTTTCCTAGTGTGAACATCTTCCCTTCGGTGAGCCTAACATATAAGGTCTGGTGGCGTGGTCGGCCTCATCAAGTCATTGGGCAGACTGGGAAGCAGTGGGAGCCCAGTTGAGGCAGTGCAGGCATGGGCTTAATGCACTGGGAGCTGATCCTTAGCAAATTACACTGTGTCTGTTCTCTATCACGTAAGAAGTCATGTGCATCTGGACAGTAGCTTACTTCATTGGGTACATACATGCAACAGAAATATAAAAATAGATAAAAGAGTGCCGACTGCTTCCCAGCCCATCCCTCCCATCGCTCCCCCCCCCCCCCACGCTCCACTCATTACCAGTAAATGGTCCAAATCTGTTGCCGTATAACTCTGGGTGCAGGTAGTGGAGTGGGGTGAGATAAGATAGTTGGTGAGCAGGCACATAGCTGGGTGACAGTGGGGCGAGGAAGCAGGGGGGAAGGGAAGAGGAAAGGTTTAGCTAGTCCTGATCTTGTGCAGCCTAACAGATTTGCCCGTTTTTGTGAAGATGTTGGGAGCATCAGCTGAGGAGTAGCTGTACTGAAGGAAGCTGTTCCTTCTAACAGCCATGGGAACAGCCCCTCTAGTATGGGTGGGGTTGAGAGGGTAAGGAAGGCTAGACAGGTTGTGGTGGTAGGGGACTCTATTATTAAGAGAGGAGATAGGGTAATCTGCCACTCTGATTGTCTCAACCGGACAGTTTGCTGTCTCCTGGGTGCTCGGGTCCGGCATGCTGCTGACAGAGTGGAGGGATTATTGGGAGGGCTGGGGATGACCCAGATGTCATGGTCAATATTGGTAATATTCATAATATTTTAAGTGATTGTATACTAGGATTATATACTATTTGCTTCTGGCTATGTAGTCACATCACAGCACCCTCCCCAAACAATCTAAAAGCAAGTGAGTGAGTATAAAGAATAATTTTCCCTGATAGATGACCACTCTAGGTACCAGAACTTACCCCACTCTGAGACAGTGGTGGAACTACTGCCGGTGTGACTGCACCGGGGCCCAAACACTAAGAGCACCGATTGGGTAGCCCATGCACTTGTGGCCACCCAGTGGGCATGTGTCATCAGGAGTCCACTCGTGCTCTGCGGCAGTTTAACAGCATAACGGGGCCCCTGTAATAGCGTAGCACTGGTATTAAATGACAGCCTGTCACTTCCTCCCAGATAACAGGGATTTAGCCATGTGGTAGGTAGAAGAGAAGGCAAAGTGGAGGGGAGCATGAACCAATAAAGCCAGCCTCTGACTCCCAACACCCTTAGCCAGCAGACTGGTACCCAGGAAAGTCACCACCTTGCAACCAAAATGTTGGGTGGATAAAAATGTGTACATTTTGAAGAGCTTGTGTGTCTGTATGTGTGTTAGTGCGTGTATCTGTGTTTCAGTTTGTCATTGTGGGTATCTATTTGTGTATCAGTGTGTGTTTCTGTGTCTCTGTGTATCTGCATGTGTGTCAGTGTGTGTATCTGTATGTCAGTGTGTATCTGTCTATCTTTTTATCTGTATGTGTGTCAGTGTTTGTATCTCTGTAACTGTGTGTCAGTGTGTGTGTATGTATGTGTGCCAGTGTGTGTTTCTGTGTGTCTGTGAATCTGCATGTGTGTCAGTGTGTATCTGGATGTCAATCTGTATCTGTCTGTCTTTGTAAATGTATGTCTGTCAGTGTTTGTATCTCTGTATCTTTGTGTCAGTGTGTGTATTTGTGTATTTCCATGTATGTCAGTGTATCTGTATGTGTCAGTGTGTGCAGCTGCCTGTCTGTGTATCTGCATGTGTGTCAGTGTTTGTATCGCTGTGTCTGTGTATCTGCATGTGTGTCTATGTGTGTATCTGTGTATCTGTATGTGTGTCAGAGTATATATGTGTGTATGTGTATCTGTGTGTGTGGCAGTGTATGTGTATATATGCATACCTCTCAGCATTCAAATGCCAACTCTACACACAAATACACCCCTGCATTTAAACTTCCACACTACATACAAACACACCCCTGCATTCAAATTTTAACACTACATATAAAAACACCTTTGTGTTAAAACACCAACATTATATATATGAACTATGGATGTGCATGGGGAAAGTATTCAGTTTGGTTTGGCATTCCAAAATTCGGGACTTCGGCAATTTGGAATTTCGGGACTTCGGCACTTCGGGACTTCTCTTGCAGCCGCTTAGTAAATAACTCCCTAATTCCCATTGTATTAGGGAGTTATCTACCAAAAGGCTGAAAGACCTAAAATGGTCTTTCAGCCAAATTTACTAATACTAAGTAAAAATAACTTAGTATTAGTAAATTCTGCCTCTACTCGCTATACAGCGAGTAGGGGCATGTCTATTAAACAGTGAGCAGCCTGTGGCAAAAAAACAAAAAACAAAAAAAAAGTGTCCCCCCTCCCAAGCCCCCACCTGTGCCGCAAGTGGGGGCTTTTAATATGAAGGGGGGACCTATTGCCCCCCCCAGGGCCCCCACCCCTGAGCAGTGGGTGGGGGCCCTAAATCAGAAAAACGGGGGGGTGGGGACCTATTGTCCTCCACCCTGGCCCCCACCCCTGAGCGGTGGGTGGGGGTCCTAAATTACTTCAAGGGAGGGGGCTTATTGTCCTCCCCTCCGGCCCCCACCCCTGAGTGGCGGGTGGGGACCCTAAAGTAAAATAATGGGGGCACCTATTGTCCTCCCCCGGCCGCCACCCATAAGTGGTGGTGGGGGCAATTAATTAGAATAAGGGGGGACCTATTGTCCTCCCCCTTACCCCCAACCCTGAGCGGTGGGTGGGGCCCTAAATACCAATAAGGGGACACACCTATTGACCTCCCCCCTCCCCCCACCCATGAGCGGCGGGTGGGGGCCCTAAATAAAAATGTAACCCCCCCAGGTGACTAGGGGTTCCCAAACCCCTAGTCACCCCCTCCCAAAAAAATGAATTAATAATGAGGGGGAACCAATAAATAGGTACCTGTAAAAAAGAAATAAAACTTACCATTTGATGTCTTCTTTTTTCTAAAATCTTCCTTTTTCAGCCCCAAAAAAGGCCAAATAAATATCCATAATAACAGTCGCACTTTGAAAAAAAAAAAACAGAACGCAAAAAAAATAATCCATCTTCACCCATGGAGGGCACCGCGCAGACTAAGCTCTGCAGGGCGGGGGGAGGCTTATAAAGCCTTGCCCCACCCTGCAATTAGGCTCAGAGCACTCTGTTTGGTTGGTTTAAGCCATTCAATCAGAGTGCTCTGACAGGTAAATGAAGAGACTGACAGGTAAGTCTCTACATTTACCTGTCACAGCACTCTGATTGGTTAGCTTGAAATCCAGCCAATCAGAGTGCTCTGTGTCATTTTACACAGCGTGGGAAAGTTCTTTGGAATTTGTGTAATTTGACTCATAACACTCTGGTTGGTTGATTGAAAGTAACCAATCAGAGAGTTATGAGTCAATGTTTACTAGACATGCCCCTACTCGCGCTATAGCGAGTAGGGGCATAATTTACTAATACTAAGTAATTTTTACTTAGTATTAGTAAATTTGGCTGAAAGACCAATTTAGGTCTTTCAGCCTTTTAGTAGATAGCTCCCTAATACCGTGGGAATTAGGGAGTTATCTATTTATTCATTCCTGTCATTCCATTGACTGCCTAAGTAACTTACGTTTTATGTGAATGTGTGTTACTTGATTGTTATAAGTGTTGCAAATGCTTACAGCTGAATCCTGGCTATGTTTGTAAACTTTTTATTTAAACTTGTATACAGTGTAACATTCTTCATTCTTCCAGTGGGTAGGTATATTAGTACTTCGGCAATACTGTGCTTTGGCACTTCGGAACTTCGGCAACTTCGGAACTTCGGCACTTCAGAACTTCAACGCTTTGGAAATTCGGCAATTTCGGAACTTCGGCAATTTGGAACTTCGGCAATTTGGAACTTTGGCAATTTGGCAATTTAGCTATTCGGACATTCGGAAGTATCCGAATGTCTGAATTTCCCAAAATTCATCCGAATTGACATTCGGAACAAAACGAATTGCACATGTCTAATATGAACACACCCCTGTAGGGCCGATCCTGGGCAGGTGCACAGGGTGCACAGCGATCAGGTGTTCTGTAGCTAGAGGCGCATCCGTGGGTAGTAGAACACTAAGTCTTGTCCCCTGCTGCAGGCCCCTCCCTGGCCCAAGGTAAACCTCAGGTGGATAAACTAGTACAGCCCCTAACTTTCAGTTGTAGCACCCCCATTCTACAGCCCTTAAACATTGAATTGCAGCCCTTACACACCACTACAGCACTAATCCTTCTCCTCCTCATATAAGCTGCTACCCCCCTACTGCAGCCCTAGCCTGCCCACCTGAGCCCCTATCCACTAATTGCAGCCCCTAACCCCATACTAGAGCCTATAAACCCCCAATTGCATCCCTTATATGCCACTACATCCCTAACCCCCCACTACAGCTCCTATCCCCCTATTACAGCCTCTAACCTCCCACTTCAGCTTCTAATCCCCTCCTACAGCCATTTTAACCAAATAACAGCCTCAGTTCCACACTAAAGCCTACCAACCACCCTACCACAGTCTCTTATTCCCATTGCAGCCCCTATCCATCACTGCAGTCTCTTCACCCCAAATGCAGCCCATATGCCCCCACTACAGTACCTAGCTCCACACTACAGCCCTTAAAATCAAACAGAAGTCTCCTATCCCTACAGCTGCCCCCAACCCAACTACCTTAGTCCTTTACACCCTATGTGTGTCCTTAACCATAAATGTTGACCCTATATTCCCAATTTCAGCCCATATCCCCCCAACTACAGTCCCTTTTCCTCACACTACAGCCCTATCCCCCACTTGCAGCCCTTATCCCCTACTTCAGCTGCTATTGCCTTACTACAGAATAAATAACAGTTCAGGCACTCTGGGATAACAAAAATAGCAGCTTTATTGGGGAAAAGCAGCACTATTTCAAGCTTGATAAAGACCTGGTAAGGTCAAAACGTTGCTGCTTTTGCCTCAATAAAGCTGCTATTTTTGTTATCTCAGAGTGCCTGAACCATTATTTATTCTGCATATATCTTGGAAGGGAAGCCTGGTCAGCCCTGACTTCAGAGCACCTGGGTTATTTGGTAAATGCGGTATCTAGTACATCTCTACTATTGCCTTACTACAGTCCCAACCTCCACTACAGTCCCTATTCTCCCTTCTACAGCCCCTCTACCTTTTCCCAATTGCAACCATCCGCCCACTTCAGTTCCTAACCCTCTACTACAGTCCATATCCCCCACTACAGCCCTTAGTCCCTTACTACAGGCCTTGAAACCTCAATTACAGCCCATATCACCACACCATAGCCTACTACCAGTGCCCCTCCCAAGATTAGGTTCTGGATCCGCCCCAGGCAGTGATAAGCTATTTGGACACAAAGATGGCACCGGATAGCTATTTTAGAACAAAGATGACAATGCAAAGATATATGGGGACAGAGATGGCACTGGGAAGCTGGGCACAAATATTGCACTGATAAGTATGTTGGAGGCAAAGCTGGCACTGTAGGAAGTGGATGACATGTTATCTGGTGAGGTTGGGGGCACAGAAGTGGAATGGTTTCCATAGAAAATGGGTACGATTTAGAAGTGTTAGTTTTGTGAAAAGGAGAAGTTAGTGATATAACCATGCCCACCTGGGGGCGCCAAAAATATTCTTGCACCCAGGCATCGTACCATAGGATCAGCCCTACACCCCTGCATTAAAAACCAACACACAAATACATGCCTACATTCAGTTAAGTGGGAGGATACACATACTTCATACAAAAATATGCTAACATTCTAGAACACAAACACTGCTCAGTGTTAAATACAACCCTGCAAGTAGAGGCACATGGTAGCTCTCCATCTGGCAAAGCATTGTGGGCTTGTACGACAGATGGGGATCTATCTTTTGGCCACGCTTTCAATAGGGGGGCCCAGAAAATACATTGCAGCAGGGCCCTCTCTATGTTAGTTCCACCACTGGATGAAGACAATCTATGTCAACAACAAAGAGTGGTGACCCTGAAATATAGATTGTGAAATATGAGATTATGATTGAAATTGCTTTAATTAGTGTCTCAAAACTGAAATTCTTCTTTACAAATGGGGAACATTGGAACTAGAAATACTTGGAAAATGAACAAATGATCTGCAGAGCATGTTTACAAGACTAAATACTATGTTAGTATGATTCCAACTTCATTTTTTCTTGTTTATTTATAAGACACCAAATATTCCATCTGTAAAGCATACGAAAAGCATAAGCTGACATATGAAAATAAACACAGTGCATTTTAATATCATGTCCAACACACAGTGAAACGGAAGCAGGGTCACTATGATCGCTATTAGTCTGTTAGGAGTTTTTAATTTCAGAAGATCCAACACTGTTTGTGTTTTTTAAAATATTAAGGGGCACAAAATATATAATTAGTTTTTTTAACTTTAATGCAGATGTTTCAATAAGTGTAGTGGCTGGGTATCTCTTTACAGGACACCATGGGCACCCAGACCATTTCATCTTAATGAAGTTATCTGGGTGCCATGTCCTTGTTGTTTTAACTCTGCAACTTAAAACAGGGCGCGATCACATATACATTTGTATTACTAACGCTATAGTGTTCCTTTAGAATTCTATCAATTAGCAGCAAAGTCCACCATATCACAAAGCATAGATCATCTCAAACTGGTAACATGAACATCTATTACTGTTAAATCTAGTTATATATCTTAATGCTACCATCTCTATCCCAGTGCAGTGAAGTTTAAACTTGAAACAGGGGAGCGTTGGCAACTGGCTGGTTCTACTGACGTGCTGTGCACAATATATGAGCTTGACAGATGATATATCCCTGCAACCTCTATTAGTATGAAGAGATCATTCAGACTTCAAGCCACCAGCCCAACCATAAAACCATACAGTGATGGGACAGTAAAGGCCTTGGACAACTCCTGTCCAGTGCCTCACTCCTACAGCACTTTGCCAAACAGACATCCTTATGTATCTCTTACTTATTAATTAATTTATTTTAATCGTAAACGAACGGTGCTGTGATTTTATTTATGAAAAACAACACTCTCCCTGACTTGATATCTGTAAAAACAACGCCAAAACCCATTATTTTTTTTTTTATATATATATCTTGCTATTAATTCATTATTATTGGCACTTGAAATTTTGTTAACTAAACAGTTTAAAAAATAGAAATTTGTTTTGTGGGTCCAAAACTATTTGTGATTTCCCACTTATTGCTGCAATTTGATTCTCAACATTAAGATCCAAACACAATTACACAAATCCATAACTGCATTTTTACTTACTAATTATAGGAGAGAAAAAGAAAACAATAGTATAAACTCTTAATCAGGTATGGAAAATAACATAGTAAGTTCAAGTAAACACTACGGTTTTAATTCGATGCAGCATTACATCTGTTATGTTTCTTATGTCTGAGTCACTGGCCATAGAGATCTTCTGTCTCCACAGAATGGAGAATGTCCAGCATAGTCATTCAATAGCGTCTAATGAGTGCAACAGATGGGCGCCCTAAACCCTGCAGACATCTCTGCATCCCTCCTAATAAATATATATATTAGAGATGACTTCCCTGAAACATATGGACAGCTAATTAGATAATGAATAGCATGCATAGACATTTTCTAGGTGCAACATATCGGTTCTTTGATTTCTAAATATTTTTTGCATTAGAAATATCTCTGTAAATATCTATATGTATAGACTTCTGGTACAATGTAACTCTGTGGGGTTTAATCACTAAACCTCAAGTTGTAATTACCTAAAAACCAAATAGTAAAATATGTAAAAATTGGTAATATGGAATAATTCTTCAATGTAGCTTAAGGACCAAACTTCTGGAATAAAAGGGAAACATGACATGTCACACATGTCATGTGTTCTTAAGGGGTTAAGGGGATAATCACAAGCAGGGGCGGACTGAGAACCCTCAGGGCCCCCGGGCAAAATAAATCAAGGGCCCCCTTACAGGCCCCACCCATACTCCGCAGCAAGCGCCACCCATGTCCCGCCTCCATGCACCACCCCAGCCACACCCTACACAATCTTTAGACACAAGGAACAAAAGTCCTTTAGAGAGTGTGTTAAAAAGAATTTCCTCCAGGTCCCATTAGAGACTACAATGGAGTGTAATGGGGCCTGGAGGGGGGTCTCTCCAACACTCTGGTTCCTATTCACAATATAGCAACACAACATAGCTTGCTGATACCTAGGCCAAGTTAGCTCCTCTTACCTTAATTACTGTTGCTGGCTGGCAGTCTGTGGGCTTGCTGGAAGGCTGTGGGCTTACTGGCTGCGGCTGGCAGGCTGTGGGCTTGCTGGCAGGCTGTGGGCTTGCTGGCTACTGCCGGCAGGCTGTGGGCTTGCTGGCTACTGCCGGCAGGCTGTGGGCTTGCTGGCTGTGGCTGGCAGGCTGATGGCTTGCTGGCTGCGGCTGGCAGGCTGTTGGCTTGCTGGCTGTGGCTTGCTGGCTGCGGTTGGCAGACTGCGAGCTTGCTGGCTGTAAGCCTAACTGGTGGCCTGTGGGCTGGCTGGCCGGCCTGTGGGCTGGCTGGCTGGCCGGCCGGTGGGCTGGCTGGCTTGCTGGCTACTGGGGCACTTGTAGATTATTTAAAGAAATAATCCATGCACAATAACCACTACTGCTCTGTGTAGTCGTTATGGTGCCAGGAGGGCCGGACCCCCCTTTCAGAGTAAGTAGTCAAACCGTTTAAGAACAGTTTGACAACTTACCTGGGGTCTGCTGGGATATGAGGCTGTAGTAGGGTATAGGAGCAGTGGTGCAATGTGTAAGGGGTGCAGTGTGTGTGAGGGGGTGCAGTGTGTGAATGTGTAGGGTGTGTGGGGCAATGTGTGTATGAGGGGGCTGTGTATGTGTGTGGCAATGTTAGTATTGGGGTGCTGTGTGTGTATGGGTGGGCAGTGTATGTGTGTGTGTGGCAATGTGTGTAAATGTGTATGGTGTGTGTGGGTGTATGGTGGGCAGTGTGTGAATGTGTATGGTGTGTGGGGGCAGTGTGTTTATGGGGCTAGAGTTCACTCTCACCACTGCGACCACCAGGAATCCCTGGTGGTCACAGTGTTGAGAGTGAACTCTAGCCCGTAGCTCCAGGGCTAGAGTTTACTCTCGCAAGAGCCGTAACGTTGCCGTGGTAAACGCGGCAACGATCTGTGCTCGTGCAAGAAGGACCCAGAGGAGCTGCTGGCTGAGCTCCCGGGTCTTCTCTTCCTCCCTCCCCTGCCGGCTGCCCGCACGGTGCCTGCGGACAGGGGAGGGGGCAATTGCCCTCCTCTTACTCCCCCCTCCCCCTTTTCTTACCCCCCCTTTTCTTACCCCTTTTCTACTCCCCCCTCACTCTCTTCTTACTACCCCCTCCCCCTCTTCTTACTCCTCCCTCTTCCTACTCCCCTCCCCCTCTTCTTACCCCCTCCCTCTCTTCTCCTAACCCCTTCTCTCTCTTCTTACCCCCTCCCTCTCTTCTCCTAACCCCCCTCTCTCTTCATACGCCCCTCCCTCTCTCTTCCTACCCCCCTCCCTCTCTCTTCTTACCCCCCTCCCTCTCTCTTCTTACCCCCCTCCCTCTCTCTTCTTACCCCCCTCCCTCTTTCTTCTTACCCCCCTCCCTCTTTCTTCTTACCCACCCCCTCCCTCTTTCTTCTTACCCACCCCCTCCCTTTCTTCTTACCCCCCTCCCCTCCCTCTCTGTTCATTTCCCCCCCTCTCTGTTCATTTCCCCCCCCTCCCTCTCTGTTCATCCCCCCTCCCTGTTATTTCCCCCTTCTCTGTTATTTCCCCCCTCCCTGTTATTTCCCCCTCTCTGTTCATTTCCCGCCCTGTTCATTCCCCCCTCTCCATTCATGCCCCCCCTCCCTCTCTGTTCATGCCCCCCCACCCCCTCCGTTCATTTCACCCCCACCCCCTCCGTTCATTTCACCCCCCCTCCGTTCATTTCACCCCCCCTCCGTTCATTTCACCCCCCCCACCCCCTCCGTTCATTTCACCCCCCCACCCCCTCCGTTCATTTCACCCCCCCACCCCATCCGTTCATTTCACCCCCCCACCCCATCCGTTCATTTCCCCCCCCACCCCATCCGTTCATTCCCCCCCCCACCCCATCCGTTAATTTCCCCCCCCCACCCCATCCGTTAATTTCCCCCCCCCCACCCCACCCCACCCCATCCGTTAATTTTCATTTCCCCCCCCTCCGTTCATTTCCCCCCCACCACCTCTGTAGCGTGGCCGAGCTGCTGTCCGGTCAGATGCCCGGCCGGAGTGATAGGAAGGTGCACACTGAGTGTGCACCTTCCTGTCAGTCCGGCCGGGTACAGGAAACAGAAACTCCTGTTCCGCGCGGAACAGGAGTTTCTGTTTCCTGTACCCGGCCGGACTGACAGGAAGGTGCACACTCAGTGTGCACCTTCCTATCACTCCGGCCGGGCACCGCGGACCGGCGAGCGCTACAGAGGAGGGGAGGTGAGAAGCTGCAGCCGCCTGAGCGCTCTTAAGAGAGCGCTCAGGCGGCTGCAGCATTTAAAGGGGCGGCCGGGCGGGCCCCCTGATGGCGGGCCCCCCTCCCGGCCGGGCCCTCGGACCATGTCCGAAGTGCCCGACCGGTCAGTCCACCCCTGATCACAAGTTGTATTCAGTTCATTAGAATATAGTGTTAGGGGAATAAACTCTTGCGTTCATAGTGCTATATAAACATTTGAACAATATTAGTTTACATTTGAGCATGTAATGATTTTATAAAGTATTTTTCTACAGAGCTCTTAATTAAAGGGACACTATAGACACCCAGACCACTTTATCTCATTGAAGTGGTCTGGATGTAATGTTCCTGTCTTGTTTTTTTTTTTTTTTTTGTGTGTGTGTGTGTTTGCCCAGTGCACAGTATTAACTAACACCACTGGTTCTTGAGGCCATATTCAGGATGGAGGAGGTAATGTGTGGGCTAGGTGAATTAAACATGACATGTCTCACTCGGCCCATTGGCCATTGTTTGGACACAACTACCCTTGAGTGGAAAGTAAGCAGGGAAGGAGTGAAAAGTAGTGCCTCGGTCTGCAGCTTCTCTCTCATTTTTTCAGGCCATGAAGAAAAGCAAAATAAATAACTCAGACTCTCATTTGCCCCAGCTGCAAACTGACTCGGAACCCTCTCACGAGTTCTAAGTGCAGGAGTAAATCTTGTACATTTACAAAGCAGGAGGTGGAGAAGAACAATAGGTGTCATCATGAAACTTTATTAATCACACCTTCCTCTTAATACCAGACAGCCACTAGAGCAGTGATGGCGAACCTTTTTGAGCCCGAGTGCCCAAACCGCAATACATGCCAACTTTTTTTCCTTAAAGTGCCAACACGGCAATTGCGTGTGTGTGTGGGGGGGGGGGGGGGGTGCGTGTGTGCGTGTGGGGGTGTGTGTGAGTGTTGTATGTGAGGGGTGCTGTGTGTGTATGAGGGGTGCTGTGTGTGTGTGTATGAGGGGTGCTGTGTGTGTATGAGGGGTGCTGTAAGTGTGTGTGGGGTGCTGTGTAAGTGTGTGTGGGGTTCTGTGTAAGTGTGTGTGGGGTGCTGTGTGTGTGTGTGTGTGGGGTGCTGTGTGTGTGTGTGTGGGGTGCTGTGTGTGTGGGGGGGGTGCTGTGTGTGTGTGGGGGGGTGCTGTGTGTGTGTTTGGGGGGGTGCTGTGTGTGTGTGAGGGGGGTGCGGTGTGTGTGTGTGAGGGGGGTGCTGTGTGTGTGTGGGTGAGGGGGGTGGTGTGTGTGTGTGTGGGGGGGAGTGCTGTGTGTGTGGGGGGGTGCTGTGTGTGTGGGGGGGTGCTGTGTGTGTGTGTGGGGGGGGGGTGCTGTATGTGTGTGTGTGGGGGGGGTGCTGTGTGTGTGTGTGGGGGGGGTGCTGTGTGTGTGTGGGGTGCTGTGTGTGTGTGTGTGTGTGGGGGTGCTGTATGTGTGTGTGGGGGGGTGCTGTGTGTGTGTGTGGGGGGGTGCTGTGTGTGTGGGGGGTGCTGTGTGTGTGGGGTGGGTGCTGTGGGGGGTAGGGGTACTGGGTGTTGGGGGTAGGGGTACTGCTGAGGGGTAGGGGTACTGTGTGGGGGGGTAGGGTACTGCGTGGGGGGTAGGGGTACTGCTGAGGGGTAGGGGTACTGCGTGGGGGGTAGGGGTACTGCGTGGGGGGTAGGGGTACTGCTGAGGGGTAGGGGTACTGCGTGGGGGTAGGGATACTGCTGGGGGGTGTAGGGGTGCTGTGGGGGTAGGGATACTGTGTGTGGGGGGTAGGGATACTGTGTGTGGGGGTAGGGGTGCTGTGGGGGGTAGGGGTACTGGGTGTGGGGGTAGGGGTACTGCTGAGGGGTAGGGGTACTGTGTGGGGGGGTAGGGGTACTGCGTGGGGGGTAGGGGTACTGCTGAGGGGTAGGGGTACTGCGTGGGGGGTAGGGGTACTGCGTGGGGGGTAGGGGTACTGTGTGGGGGGTAGGGGTACTGCTGAGGGGTAGGGGTACTGCGTGGGGGTAGGGATACTGCTGGGGGGGTGTAGGGGTGCTGTGGGGGTAGGGGTACTGTGTGTGTGGGTAGGGGTACTGTGTGCGGGGGTAGGGGTGCTGTGTGTGGGGGGGTAGGGGTACTGCTGGGGGTGGTAGGGGTACTGCTGGGGGTGGTAGGGGTGCTGGGGGGTAGGGGTGCTGGGGGGGTAGGGGTGGTGGGGAGATAGGGGTGGTGCTGGGGAGATAGGGGTGGTGCTGTGGGGGGTAAGGGTACTTCTGGGGGGTAGGGTGCTGTTGGGGGGGTGGGGTGGTGCTGTGGGGGGTAGGGGTGGAGCTGGGGAGATGGGGTGGTGCTGTGGGGGGTAAGGGTACTTCTGGGGGGTAGGGTGATGCTGTGGGGGGTAGGGGTGGTGCTGGGGAGATGGGGTGGTGCTGTGGGGGGTAAGGGTACTTCTGGGGGGGTAGGGTGGTGCTGTGGGGGGTAGGGGTGGTGCTGGAAGATAGGGGTGGTGCTGTGGGGGGTAAGGGTACTTCTGTGGGGGGAGGGTGGTGCTGTGGGGGGTAGGGGTGGTGCTGGGGGGTAGGGTGCTGCTGGGGGGGTGGGGTGGTGTTGTGGGGGGTAGGGGTGGTGCTGGGGAGATAGGGGTGGTGCTGTGGGGGGTAAGGGTACTTCTGGGGGGGTAGGGTGCTGGTGGGGGGTAGGGGTGGTGCTGGGGAGATAGGGGTGGTGCTGTGGGGGGTAAGTGTACTTCTGGGGGGGTAGGGTGCTGCTGGGGGGTGGGGTGGTGCTGTGGGGGGTAGGGGTGGTGCTGGGGAGATAGGGGTGGTGCTGGGGGGCTAAGGGTACTTCTGGAGGGGTAGGGGTGCTGTGTGTCAGTATCCCCCCCCTCCTTCTTACCTTTAATGAAGTGGGGGGGGGGGAACACAGCCATCCCTGGTGGTCCGGTGGTGGCAGGCAGTGCTTCCGTGTCGGGAGGCAGGGGGAGGGATCTGTGATGCTGATCCCCTGTCCTCCCGCGCGATGCTGTGTGGAGCGTTGCCATGGTAACGCTCGACAACGCTCCACACAGCATCGCGCGGGAGGACAGGGGATCAGCATCACAGATCCCTCCCCTGCCTCCCGACACGGAAGCAGAGTAGGCGCCTGCCGTTTCGGGCAGGCAGGTGCCTACTCTGCAGGGATGGCGGACCTGTGGCCGTGTGCCCACAGAGAGGGCTCGGCGTGCCACCTGTGGCATGCGTGCCATAGGTTCGCCATCACTGCACTAGAGGGACTTCCGGGTGGATAGGCGACTTTTGGTCTACGAAACTGCGCTGGATGTCCTCACGCTATGCATGAGGGCTTCCAGCATCACCGGAATCCCCATAGGAAACCATTAAATAATGCTGGGCTTGAACATCAGGTCTCCCTGCCAGCTGACGACGGCGAGGGAGAAGCATGGGCGGAGCTGAGCCAATGCCGAGAGATATCGCTGCAGGACCCAGGTAAGTGACAGAAGGGGTTATTAACCCCTTCTGCACAACGGGGGAGAGGACGGGGGAGCCTTGACAGCGGGGGAGGGCTATAGTACCAGGAAAATGCGTTTGTTTTCCTGGCACTATATTTTCCCTTTAAACACATCTATTTCTCCCTCCTCCTTTGTTCTTGCCTTGTGCCCCCCTCTCCCCCCCCCCCCCCCAGCAATACATAGTTTCACCTGTTTTCTATCGAAACAAGAAGCCTCACACACCTTATCTAGTACAAACAATGCCCTCCATTTCCACTAAGCACTATTCATAGAATCCATATGCAAATATGCACTGTCCTGCTGCACCTGGAGGGTGTGGTCTGCTGCTTACTTTCCTTGCCCTAAAAGAGAAATTGTATGGTGGACTTTGGATTAAGATCCAAACGCACAATAGTTGGGACTTTTAAGAGGCCTGAGGCCTCTTTATTTCACACTCATATTGGATTCTTAAAATGGCCTTGCTTTATTATTATTAATTTAATTTAATCCACAAATGGAAAATACAATATAAGTGGGGCTTCCCATTTAGCCTTCATGCCTTAGTGAGAGGCTTCTTTGAGGTGGGTGGAAGAGTTTGAGATCCAGAACTGGATCCTACATAAATTAGACTCCCATTTCTGCCTAGGTGGAACTGATTAACGATGAAGAGCAGCATATCTCCTACCCCTTGAGTAGGCAGGGTAGCCCACTACTTATGGAAGAATTAGCCCAACTGGGTGTCTGGATGTCTCTCACTACCCAACATCTCTTGATGGATTTTACCATATCTCCCCATATCTCCTTTCACTTTCCCTGATATATGCAATGTTGTAATTACTACTGCAATTTGCCCTTATGCGGTTCTAGTGAGGTACCCATGCAGAAAGCAACATCTTAAAACCTTCCAGATCTGCTATGGAAGGATATCTACCTCACTGGAACTGTTTAGCTGTTTAAATTACCAATTGCATTGTTTTGGCATTGGCATGCCACACCCCTGCATACTCCCTGTTGTTCCCAATGCACTTATAGGTCATCAGTGGAGCAAGCTATCACCTTCAGCCAGTAGGATACTGGTTAAATGGCCAGTTATCATCCCTTCTCAAGAAATCTACCTGGTCAACTGGAGCACCAGAATGTATGTTGGGATTGAGCATCCATAAGATCCCTGCACTTTTGGTATAGCAGTCTTTTTTCTACATGCACTTTATTTTATAGTATTTGTGTACCTTGTGCTGCCTTTAGCTCATGGAGCAATATTATTAACATCCTGCATTTCTGCACTTCAGCACTTGGCACTTTACTATAATTCAAGCTTCTTTTATGTTTATAGCTGCTATCCTTAGGGGTTCTTGGCCAATTTGGCTGTGTATTTACTTCTAATTATTTTATTATTCTGTACGCATTGTGCATGTTGCACTTTTGTGTACTATTGTTTCAAATAAAGGGGACTTCGTATTTCCACGGATTGTTTTTCATTTATGGGATTATCCTGAATTATACTATTATATATCTTAGTGATTGTGGCGCCCTGTAGTCTGAATTAGCGTTCAGACATTATGTTTATATTGTATAATGATAATGCTGACAATCTTTTATTTTCTATGTGGGTGATGAGAAGCATGGTCTGGTTTTTAGGGTGGTTGGGGGCTAAATACTGGTTAACTTTATTTATATTTATCATTAAGGTTAACCTTTTTTCCTTATTCTGCATTGCTGTGATAGTTCTGGAGCTCACAATTGGGACCATCAGGTGTAAGCTTATGGGCACACACACATTCTTGGATTGTGAGGGGACGGGATTTTTCTGTCCCCTGTCTGGGATCACTGTCCATGAGGGTTGAGTTTGGTTGGGCCATTAAGTTGAGCATCTACTAGGGACTACCTGTGCAGATGCTCACTTTATAAGAGGATTGCATCCAGCTGGGTTAGAGATCTCCATTATTCTATCAAAATTCTTGTCGCTCCTAACTCTTAACTCTACCCCTTTCCCTTCTCTTAATACACCATGTCCTTTGTGTGGCCCAAGCTAAAGATCACAACTCTTTTTGTAGATGCCTCGATTTGAAGCTTGAAGATTGAAGCTTCTTCGTGACTTTTGGTCCTCCCAGTGCTTGGTGGCACTTTTTCAGAAGAGCCATTATCGGGAAGGTAGCACTCCCATCCTGATGCACCTAAGGAAGATGTTCTGAATGTTGAAACATGTTGTGCTGTATGCTGCGTGGGCAGACTAGATGGGCCAAACAGTTCTTATCTGCCGCCACATTCTATGTTTCTATCTTCCTATCTGAGATTTCCTTCTTGCTGCTTTACTAAGTTGAAGGAACAGTGGTTACACTACCTAGACGAGGCAGAAAATGGAAACTATCAAAATCTCCAACTAGATATCTGAGAAGGCACATTGTGAAAAATCCTCACGTGACTGTAAAAGACCTGCAGCTGGACTTCAGTGAGCACAGAAACCCCAATGCCTACACCACTACTGACCTAAAACCACAAGAAAAGTCAGTTCCAATATGCTAAAAAAATCATATAAATAAATCACAGAAGTTTTGGGATTCTGTTCTGTGAAGCAATGAAACAAAACTGGAACTTTTCGCCCCCAATGGATCAGCGGTATGTCTGGGCGAAGAAGAATGAAGCATATGCTGAAAAGAACACTCTGCCTAAAGTTAAGCATTGTGCTGGCTCATGGATGCTCTGGGGCTGCTATGCATCCTCTGGCACTGGAAACTTGCAACATGTGGAAGGTAAAATTAATTAATCTTGTATCAGGAATATGTATTAATCAGGTATCAGTAAAACCTAGGAAAAAATGCTTGGACGTTTTTGGACCTTCCAACAAGCATCGCAAGCATGCATCAAATTCCACCAAAGCTTGGTCGAAGAAGTCCTGAAAATTCTGCAGTGTCTATCACAGTTACCTGACTTGAACCTCATAGAAAATCTCTGGTGGATTTGAAGAAGGTGGTTGCAAAACACAAACCCAAGAATATTACTGAACTGGAGGCCATTGCTCATAAGTTTCCACAGGAATTCTGCCAGAAGCTGGTGTCTGGCTATGCATCTCATTTGCAGCAGGTCATAACAGCTAAAGAATGCTCTAGTAAGTACCAAAATTTAATTTCACATTGTCTAAAGATCTAATGAAATATCTGGGGTCTGACTTTGTACCACAGGACTTTACGTCATATACAATTTGATTGAAGAAAGTGAAATTATACACATATATGTTTGGTTGGATGTATAAACATCCTCAAGATGAATATTCTACCCTGATTAATCTATCTCTTCCAGGCCGATAGAGAGCAGTATGTGAGGAATTCATGCAAATTGTGACTGATGGAGAGGGATGCTTGCACTGTTCCTTTGGCTGTAGTGGTATGGCTTCGATGTAGCTCTCTCTCTAAACAAATTGTCACCCAGAGGCCAACATACCCCATATCGGCTGCCACAAGGCTTAGGAGATTGGGGAAACCCATTGCACCCCAGGATTCCATGTTCTGTGAATGCTTCCTACACAACCACATTTTTCGCTCCTACAACTCTGTACCAGACAATGTTAAATTACATAGGGGAATTGCTGTGTTTAAGAGCCTGTCTGCAGGGACTGAACTGAATAAGAGAGTATCTCTTGCATTTATCAATTGCTAATTTCGCTTAATCAACCTACCCTGGAGTATTTCAAATTGAGATTGGAATAGAGGCTGGAGATCTAGTTTTCAGACCATCAGCAGTCCAAAATTCGCAATTTAAACCACCAGAGCTCTGTTTGCACAAACCTCCAGGAATTTTTTTTTACAAAATTCTGTCCTTTTGGACCTGGATCCCAGCCAACCCCCATAGGATTCTGCCCTACTAATTACAGAAATAAGTGATTTTAGGGAGTTGTTATCTCCACTGCTAATACTAGCTAACACTTGTAGCATTCATATATTGTAACCTGCTGAAAAAACTTTTCTTTAGACCACTTTTGGCGTCTTTATATATTTTTATTGTATGTATGTATGTTCTCATGGAAAGTACTACTGCTGTCTCTTTTTTATTGTACCCTTTACTTAACGTATATGAAATGTTAAACAAATATTGTCAAATATGCAGTGTCCATGAATAATTATATTTAGCGCAATACTTACACAGGAATGTGCACTTTTGAGATGTATCACCTAGATGATTGAATCTAGAAAGCAGGTGAGAAATATTTTCAGTTCGATGAAAGAGCCAAGTAAAAAGGAGACAGAGATCATCCAAATATTGACTTTTTGAAAGGTTCTGATCTTTATTCAAAGCTGGAACCAGAATACATGCATGTGTTAGATCTAGCAGAAAATGTCAATTGACCCATACTCTTAACAGCTTTAACCACATACAGCAGCAGCTCACTAGCCCAAATAGTTGATTTGTGTGTTTGTTTGTTTGTTTTTAAATAAATCCAGTAGTCATACAACTTAACTTCAAAATAGTTTGAATATTGGTAGCTATGGATTATATGAAACAATACAAGCTCAGTAGGATTACCAGCCACATGGTATATTTCTATCCACTTGTTCATCTCTGCTGTTCCTGGCAACTGTACTGTCACAAGGAACAAAGAGCAAGAAGAGTTTATGGGATGCTCTTTTTGCAGACACATAGCTTATTATAGGTTAAACACTCTTACCTCCTTCACAATAATAGTTTGGGATATACAATGTTTCATTATAAATTATTATTGTACATGGCTTTGACAACCAAGTACTAAATCTCAAAATCTCAATTTTTCAGTGGGGATAACTTCTGGGGTTTTTTTCAATGGTTTTCATGGTTTTTTTTTTTCAATGTCTTATCTATACATTACGCACACACAAACACAAATAAAAAGTGTAAACATTTCCACTAGCCATTGGCTTCCACCACCACGCAAGTCGAAATTCACTCTTTGTGAGTATGCCATGAACCCTTCAGCCTTGCAGTGGTGTGAAACTTTTAAGACCTGGCTTATAGCACATGACTTGACATTTAAGTCATATATATATATATATATATATATATATATATATATATATATATATATATATTCAATACATTGTGAAAACACAGACCTGCCCACACCAAACAACCTTTGCTTTTCTCACAGAAATCTTACAGTGCTGTTAATATTGCAAGGGATTCTGGGTGGGCATATTCATAGGAGTTCAACAAACAATATTTGTGTTTAAAAGCTGGCAGCCATATTGTTAGGGACCAGGAACCAGACAGAGACAGAACTAGATGCAAAAACACCTTTATTAATAAATAACAAAGAAATAACCAAAAGCAAAGTCCAGGAGGCAAGCAGGGGTCAGTCACCAGAGCGGGTAGTCAGACGAGCCAGGATCAGGAGAACAGAGAGCAGCAGGAACAAGGCCAGAGTCAGGAACCAGGAACAAACAGGAAACACAGGAACAAGGAGACTTCTGGGGACAAGGAAACCACGCAAGGGCAAGGAGGTTCTGGGATTTGCTGCTTAAATAGGTTGAACTGATTAGCAGCAGGGTTGATTACTATTCTCAGGTGAGTAACCGTGGCAACATACTGAAGGAGCTGCTCGTTAATTACAGCTGAAAACTCAGACACTGCTGGTGGGTCCGGGCTTCATGGGGAAGCGGGCGTGATAGGAACGAAGGAGGGATTGTGCGTGGACATCAGAGGCTGTAACCCAGGAGCGTTCTTCTGGACTGTACTCTTTCCAGTAAAAAATGGGTCGCAAGAGAATGCTGAGAACGGGCAGCAACTGAAATAGCCTGCCCTTCGGTCGGTCACCGCTCAGTTCTCAAGCTGTTTTTTGCTCATCTTGTGCCATTACAGAGAGAACTTCTCTGAAACATATCAGACTGGTCCCACCCATACGGGCAGTCCAGATCCGAAATGCCAGCAAGTTCCCTCTGCACGAGAGACACAGCAACCCCAGACGATCGTTTCAGCCTTGTAAGGCATCATCAGTGAGGCATAGCTGATATCTCCCTAGGCACCGTGAGCAAGGGGTCCACGTCTGGATTATCCCTTAAACTTGTGGAGAGTAAAAAATGGGTCGCAAGAGAATGCTGAGAACGGGCAGCAACTGAAATAGCCTGCCCTTCGGTCGGTCACCGCTCAGTTCTCAAGCTGTTTTTTGCTCATCTTGTGCCATTACAGAGAGAACTTCTCTGAAACATATCAGACTGGTCCCACCCATACGGGCAGTCCAGATCCGAAATGCCAGCAAGTTCCCTCTGCACGAGAGACACAGCAACCCCAGACGATCGTTTCAGCCTTGTAAGGCATCATCAGTGAGGCATAGCTGATATCTCCCTAGGCACCGTGAGCAAGGGGTCCACGTCTGGATTATCCCTTAAACTTGTGGAGAGTAAAAAATGGGTCGCAAGAGAATGCGGAGAACGGGCAGCAACTGAAATAGCCTGCCCTTCGGTCGGTCACCGCTCAGTTCTCAAGCTGTTTTTTGCTCATCTTGTGCCATTACAGAGAGAACTTCTCTGAAACATATCAGACTGGTCCCACCCATACGGGCAGTCCAGATCCGAAATGCCAGCAAGTTCCCTCTGCACAAGAGACACAGCAACCCCAGACGATCGTTTCAGCCTTGTAAGGCATCATCAGTGAGGCATAGCTGATATCTCCCTAGGCACCGTGAGCAAGGGGTCCACGTCTGGATTATCCCTTAAACTTGTGGAGAGTAAAAAATGGGTCGCAAGAGAATGCTGAGAACGGGCAGCAACTGAAATAGCCTGCCCTTCGGTCGGTCACCGCTCAGTTCTCAAGCTGTTTTTTGCTCATCTTGTGCCATTACAGAGAGAACTTCTCTGAAACATATCAGACTGGTCCCACCCATACGGGCAGTCCAGATCCGAAATGCCAGCAAGTTCCCTCTGCACGAGAGACACAGCAACCCCAGACGATCGTTTCAGCCTTGTAAGGCATCATCAGGCATAGCTGATATCTCCCTAGGCACCGTGAGCAAGGGGTCCACGTCTGGATTATCCCTTAAACTTGTGGAGAGTAAAAAATGGGTCGCAAGAGAATGCTGAGAACGGGCAGCAACTGAAATAGCCTGCCCTTCGGTCGGTCACCGCTCATTTCTCAAGCTGTTTTTTGCTCATCTTGTGCCATTACAGAGAGAACTTCTCTGAAACATATCAGACTGGTCCCACCCATACGGGCAGTCCAGATCCGAAATGCCAGCAAGTTCCCTCTGCACGAGAGACACAGCAACCCCAGACGATCGTTTCAGCCTTGTAAGGCATCATCAGTGAGGCATAGCTGATATCTCCCTAGGCACCGTGAGCAAGGGGTCCACGTCTGGATTATCCCTTAAACTTGTGGAGAGTAAAAAATGGGTCGCAAGAGAATGCTGAGAACGGGCAGCAACTGAAATAGCCTGCCCTTCGGTCGGTCACCGCTCAGTTCTCAAGCTGTTTTTTGCTCATCTTGTGCCATTACAGAGAGAACTTCTCTGAAACATATCAGACTGGTCCCACCCATACGGGCAGTCCAGATCCGAAATGCCAGCAAGTTATGTTTCAGAGAAGTTCTCTCTGTAATGGCACAAGATGAGCAAAAAACAGCTTGAGAACTGAGCGGTGACCGACCGAAGGGCAGGCTATTTCAGTTGCTGCCCGTTCTCAGTATTCTCTTGCGACCCATTTTTACTCTCCACAAGTTTAAGGGATAATCCAGACGTGGACCCCTTGCTCACGGTGCCTAGGGAGATATCAGCTATGCCTCACTGATGATGCCTTACAAGGCTGAAACGATCGTCTGGGGTTGCTGTGTCTCTCGTGCAGAGGGAACTTGCTGGCATTTCGGATCTGGACTGCCCGTATGGGTGGGACCAGTCTGATATGTTTCAGAGAAGTTCTCTCTGTAATGGCACAAGATGAGCAAAAAACAGCTTGAGAACTGAGCGGTGACCGACCGAAGGGCAGGCTATTTCAGTTGCTGCCCGTTCTCAGTATTCTCTTGCGACCCATTTTGTACTCTTTCCAGTGCACCAGGTATTGGATCTGTCCTCTGAAGACTTGTGAGTCAATGATGCTGCATATTTCATATCAGAGGCGGCTCTCTAATTAGGCGGTTTAGGCGGCCGCCTAAGGCCTCGCGCTAAAGGGGCCTCGCGGCCGCCTAAACCGTGTAATTAGAGAGACACTTCAGTAGTGCTATAAAAATAAATGCTTATTTGTAATATTTTCATGCCAGCCGGCGGCAGCATCCGCATTGCCGCGTCGCCGCTCGGCTCTAATGAAAGATGGAACCCTCTCACATGGGTTCCGTGAGGTAGTGAGTCCCCCTTCCCTCCTCCTGCACACTAACCTAATCGGCCAATCCGCGATGCCGATGTTGATGACGTCACGACGCGACGACGTAACCCCTCCCTGCATACCCCCGCCTGCGGTACCAAGAAGAAGAGAAGAAAAAGAAAGACGCTGCTGGTGGTGAAGGAAAGAGAGCAGAGGAGAAGAGAGAAAAAGGTAAGGAGAGGAGATGGAAAAAGGGTGGAAGGAGAGGTGATGGGGAAAAAAGGGTGGAAGGAGAGGTGATGGGGAAAAAAGGGTGGAAGGAGAGGTGATAAAAAAAAGGGGGAAGGAGAGGTGATAAAAAAAAAGGGTGGAAGGAGAGGTGATGAAAAAAAAGGGGGAAGGAGAGGTGATGAAAAAAAAGGGGGAAGGAGAGGTGATGAAAAAAAAGGGGGAAGGAGAGGTGATGAAAAAAAAGGGGGAAGGAGAGGTGATGGGGAAAGAAGGGGAAGGAGAGGTGATGAAAAAAAAGGGGGGAAGGAGAGGTGATAAAAAAAAAGGGGGGAAGGAGAGGTGATGAAAAAAAAAGGGGGAAGGAGAGGTGATTAAAAAAAAAGGGTGGAAGGAGAGGTGATGGGGAAAAAAAGGGGGAAGGAGAGGTGATGGGGAAAGAAGGGGAAGGAGAGGTGATGGGAAAAAAAAGGGGGAAGGAGAGGTGATGGGGAAAGAAGGGGAAGGAGAGGTGATGGGAAAAAAAAGGGGGAAGGAGAGGTGATGGGGAAAGAAGGGGAAGGAGAGGTGATGGGAAAAAAGGGGGGAAGGAGAGGTGATAAAAAAAAGGGGGGAAGGAGAGGTGATGAAAAAAAAAGGGGGAAGGAGAGGTGATTAAAAAAAAAGGTGGAAGGAGAGGTGATGGGGAAAAAAGGGGGGAAGGAGAGGTGATGGGGAAAGAAGGGGAAGGAGAGGTGATGAAAAAAAAGGGGGAAGGAGAGGTGATGGGGAAAGAAGGGGAAGGAGAGGTGATGGGAAAAAAGGGGGGAAGGAGAGGTGATAAAAAAAAGGGGGGAAGGAGAGGTGATGAAAAAAAAAGGGGGAAGGAGAGGTGATTAAAAAAAGGGTGGAAGGAGAGGTGATGGGGAAAAAAAGGGGGAAGGAGAGGTGATGGGGAAAGAAGGGGAAGGAGAGGTGATGGGAAAAAAAGGGGGAAGGAGAGGTGATGGGGAAAGAAGGGGAAGGAGAGGTGATGGGGAAAAAAGGGGGGAAGGAGAGGTGATGGGGAAAGAAGGGGAAGGAGAGGTGATGGGAAAAAAGGGGGGAAGGAGAGGTGATAAAAAAAAGGGGGGAAGTAGAGGTGATGAAAAAAAAAAGGGGGAAGGAGAGGTGATTAAAAAAAAAGGGTGGAAGGAGAGGTGATGGGGAAAAAAAGGGGGAAGGAGAGGTGATGGGGAAAGAAGGGGAAGGAGAGGTGATGGGAAAAAAAGGGGGAAGGAGAGGTGATGGGAAAAAAGAGGGAAGGAGAGGTGATTAAAAAAGGGGGGGAAGGAGAGGTGATGGGAAAAAAGAGGGAAGGAGAGGTGATTAAAAAAAAGGGGGTGAAGGAGAGGTGATGGGAAAAAAGGGTGGAAGGAGAGGTGATGGGGAAAAAAAGGGGGAAGGAGAGGTGATGGGGAAAGAAGGGGAAGGAGAGGTGATGGGAAAAAAAGGGGGAAGGAGAGGTGATGGGAAAAAAGAGGGAAGGAGAGGTGATTAAAAAAGGGGGGGAAGGAGAGGTGATAAAAAAAAGGGTGGAAGGAGAGGTGATGAAAAAAAAGGGGGAAGGAGAGGTGATGGGGAAAGAAGGGGAAGGAGAGGTGATGGGAAAAAAGGGTGGAAGGAGAGGTGATGGGAAAAAAAGGGGGAAGGAGAGGTGATGGGAAAAAAAGGGGGAAGGAGAGGTGATGGGGAAAGAAGGGGGAGGAGAGGTGATGATAAAAAAGGGGGAAGGAGAGGTGATGGGAAAAAAGAGGGAAGGAGAGGTGATTAAAAAAGGGGGGGAAGGAGAGGTGATGGGAAAAAAAGGGGGGAAGGAGAGGTGATGGGAAAAAAAGGAGGAAGGAGAGGTGATGGAAAAAAGGGGGAAGGAGAGGTGATGGGGAAAAAAGGGGGAAGGAGAGGTGATGGGAAAAAAAGGGGGAAGGAGAGGAGATGCAAATAAAGGGGGAAGGAGAGGAGATGCAAATAAAGGGGGAAGGAGAGGAGATGCATATTTTAATGTTTGCCTTAAAATATGCAATGTATACAGTTAATTTTAATATTTCCTGCTTATTTTTTTTTTTTATTATTTTTTATCACGCATGGGGGGGGGGCCTCATATTTGATTTTCGCCTAAGGCCTCCAAAAGTCTAGAGCCGCCTCTGTTTCATATTCCTCATGATTGTAAACCGGAACAGGACGTGGCACTGAGGTGGTGTAACGATTACATACCAACGGTTTCAAGAGGGAAACATGGAATACATTAGAGATGCGCATGTTAGCAGGAAGGTCAAGTGCGTAAGCTACAGGGTTAACCCTTCAAAGTACCGTATATACTCGAGTATAAGCCGACCCGAATATAAGCCGAGGCCCCTAATTTTATCCCAAAAAACTGGGAAAACTTATTGACTCGAGTATAAGACTAGGGTGGGAAATGCAGCAGCTACTGGTAAATTTCTAAATAAAATTAGATCCTAAAAAAAATATATTAATTGAATATTTATTTACAGTGTGTGTATAATGAATGCAGTGTGTGCGTATGTGTGTGTGTATGAGTGCAGCGTGTGTGTATGAGTGCAGCGTGTGTGTATGAGTGCAGCGTGTGTGTGCATGAGTGCAGCGTGTGTGTGCATGAGTGCAGCGTGTGTGTGCATGAGTGCAGCGTGTGTGTGCATGAGTGCAGCGTGTGTGTGCATGAGTGCAGCGTGTGTGTGCATGAATGCAGCGTGTGTGTGCATGAATGCAGCGTGTGTGTGCATGAATGCAGCGTGTGTGTGCATGAATGCAGCGTGTGTGTGCATGAATGCAGCGTGTGTGTGCATGAATGCAGTGTGTGCAGGGCCGGTGCAAGGATATTTGCCGCCGTAGGCAAAACATTTTTTGCCGCCCCCTCCCCCCCCATATGTCCTGACTTCCCCTCCTCCTCCCTCAGTGGTCCTTACCTCCCCACCCCCGTGTTCCTTCACTCCCCCCCCCAGTGGTCCTGACTCACCCCTCCCCTAGTGGTCCTTACCCTCCCCTCCCCTAGTGGTCCTTACTTCCCCCTCCCCTCCCATAGTGGTCCTTATCCCACCCCCTCCCTCTCATAGTGGTCCTTATCCCCCTTCTCCCTCCCATAGTGTTCCTTACCCCCCCCCCATCCCTCCCATAGTGGTCTATATACCCCCCCCCTCCCTCCCATAATGGTCCTTATCCCACCCCCTCCCATAGTGGTCCTTATACCCCCCCTCCCTCCCATAGTGGTCCTTATACCCCCCCTCCCTCCCATAGTGGTCCTTATACCCCCCTCCCTCCAATAGTGGTCCTTATCCCCCCCTCCCTCCCATAGTGGTCCTTATCCCCCCCCTCCCTCCCATAGTGGTCCTTATCCCCCCCTCCCTCCCATAGTGGTCCTTATACCCCCCCCCCTCCCATAGTGGTCCTTATACCCCTTTTTTTTTATTATTAATTTTTTTATTATTATTTTATTTATATATTTTTTTCGTCCCCCTCCCTGCTTGATATATGGCAGGGAGGGGGGCTCTCCTTCCCTGGTGGTCCAGTGGCAGTTCAGTGGGGGGGAGAGGGGGGCTGGCAGAGCTGTACTTACCTTTCCTGCAGCTCCTGTCAGCTCTCTCCTCCTGCTCTTCTGTCAGCTCCCAGTGTAAATCTCGCGAGAGCCGCGGCTCTCGCGAGACTTACACTGGGAGATGACCGAGGTGCTGAACGGACGGCGCGGAGGAGGAGAGAGCTGACAGGAGCTGCAGGAAAGGTAAGTACAGCTCTGCCAGCCCCCCTCTCCCCCCAATCTGTATTATGGCAATGCAAATTGCCATAATACAGACTCTGACTCGAGTATAAGCCGAGTTGGTTTTTTTCAGCCCAAAAAATGGGCTGAAAAACTCGGCTTATACTCGAGTATATACGGTATATGAAATGGCCCAACGTATCGGGGTGCCAGTTTTTGTGAGGGAACATGGAGCCATAGGTTGTGAGAAGACAGCCAGACCCTCTCTCCGACCTGATAGGTAGGTGCAGGAAGGCATCTGCGGTCGGCCTGGAGTTTGTAGTTCTGCATTGCGCGTTGCAAAGAGTTCTGAACCTGCACCCAAGTGGAACCCCTGTGGCATGAATGTGTCAGGCAACATGGACGGTTGAAACCCATAGTTCGCCAAGAACGGGGATAGCTGAGAAGAGGCATTAATTGCACTATTGTGGGCAAACGCCCAGGGTAGCAGATCAGACCAGACCAGTTGTTCTGGTGGTCAGAAATGTAGCAATGCAGAAACTGTTCCAGTGTTTGGATAGCTGGTTCCGCGGCACCATTGGATTGCGGGTGGTAGGCCGAGGAGAAGGAAAGCTGAATTCCCATTTGTGTACAAAAAGCTCTCCAAAATCTGGACACGAACTGGCTACCCCTATCTGAGATTATCACTTTGGGTAACCCATGCAAATGAAAGACCTCCCGAGCAAAAATATTTGCAAGTTCCTGAGAAGTTGGTAGTTTTTTCAAGGGAATGCAATGTGATATCTTCGAGAATCGGTCAACAACCATGAGAACGACTGTATTGCCACGGGAGACCGGAAGATCTAAAATCCATGGACAAGTGGGTCCAGGGTCGTTTACCATAAGGTATGGTTTGCAGGAGACCCACTGGAGGGTGTCGTGGGGTTTTATTTTGAGCGCATACAGGACAGGCAGCTACAAAAGCGGTGACATCCGAACGGAGACTAGGCCACCAAAATTGCCGAGAGACGGACCAGATTAACTGTTTTTTGCCTGGATGTCCAGCTGCTTTGGGTTTGTGATATCATTTAGTACGGAGATGAATAGGTACAAAACAACGGCCATTAGGTTTCTCTGGAGTAGCATTAATTTGTGCAGCCAGAATCTCCTCGCCTAGGGAGGAGAGGTTAGTACGGATGGTGGCCAGTATATGTTCCAGAGGAATCACAGGAGTAGGGGTTATCTCCTCTCTAGATGGAGGGGAGAACTGTCGAGACAAGGCATCAGCCCGAATATTTTTAGTACCGGGTAAGTAAGAAAACACATAATTATTATTATTATTATTATTATTATTATTATTATTATTATTATTGCCATTTATATAGCGCCAACAGATTCCGTAGCGCTTTACAATATTTTGAGAGGGGGGATGTAACAATAAATAAGACAATTACAAGAAAACTTACAGGAACAATAGGTTGAAGAGGACCCTGCTCAAATGAGCTTACACAGTCTATAGGAGGTGGGGTATTAGAAACATTAGGATAGGAAATATCAGGTAGGAGTGAAGCAGAGCTGGAGAAGAGAGCAAAGCACTATCCCATAGGAGAGAGCAAGAGACAGGTATGTAAGGGAGAGATTACTCTGGGACACTTTCCTGAAGAGATGGGTTTTAAGGCCCTTCTTAAATGATTGAAGACTAGGGGAGAGTCTGATGGCAGTAGGCAAGTTATTCCAAAGGAGAGGAGCCGCCCGTGAGAGGTCCTGCAAGCGCGAGTTGGCCGTACGGGTGCGAGCAGCGGTCAGGAGGTGGTCGCGGGCAGAGCGGAGGGTACGAGGAGGGGCATACCTCTCGATCAGTGAAGAGATATAAGAGGGGCTGGAATTGTTCAGTGCTTTAAATGTATGGGTTAGCACTTTGAATTGACTCCTATAGGATACAGGGAGCCAATGTAAGGACTGGCAGAGGGGCGAGGTGTGAGAGGACCGACTGGATAGGAAAATCAGTCTAGCTGCAGCATTCATTACAGACTGTAGCGGGGCAGTACGGCTTTTGGGGAGACCAATCAGGAGAGGGTTACAGTAATCCATGCGGGAAATTACTAGAGCATGGACAACCTTGGTAGCATCTTGCGTAAGAAAGGGGCGGATGCGGGCTATGTTTTTGAGTTGGAACCTACAGGACTTGGCAACAAACTGGATGTGAGACTCAAAGGTGAGACCAGAGTCAAGTATGACGCCAAGACAGCGCGCTTGTAGGGATGGACTTATGTGGATATCACTGACTTGAAGGGAGAGTGAGAGAGGAGGATCAGTATTAGGAGGAGGAAAGACAAGGAGTTCAGTTTTAGAGAGGTTAAGTTTGAGAAAGCGTGACGACATCCAGTCAGAGATGGAAGAGAGGCAAGCAGTGACACGTTGCAGGACGGCCGGGGAGAGGTCTGGTGAGGAGAGGTATATCTGAGTGTCATCAGCGTACAAGTGGTAGTTGAATCCAAAAGAGGCAATACGTTTTCCAAGAGAGGCAGTATAAAGAGAAAATAGAAGGGGACCAAGGACAGAGCCTTGGGGAACTCCAACCGAGACAGGGCGAGGGGAGGAGGTATCCTTGGAAAAGGAGACACTAAATGAGCGTTGGGAGAGATAGGAGGAAAACCAAGAGAGGACAGAGTCACAGAGACCGAGTGATTGAAGAGTTTGAAGGAGGAGAGCATGATCAACTGTGTCAAAGGCAGAGAGGTCAAGGAGAATTAATATGGAGTAGTGACCTTTGGATTTAGCGGAGATTAGGTCATTAGTCACTTTGATAAGAGCGGTCTCAGTAGAGTGGAGAGGGCGGAAGCCAGACTGAAGAGGGTCAAGGAGAGAGTTGGAATTAAGGAAGTGAATCTTGATAGGAAGAGAGCCCATATAGCTTGCCGGGGGGAAAGCAGCTTAGCTTCGGAAAGATATATAAGATTCTTGTGGTCTGTGAGGATGAGAATTGGCACTGAAGTACCCTCAAGAAGGTGCCTCCATTCTTTGAGAGCTAAAATTATGGCTAGAAGTTCTCTATTGCATTCAGCCAGGTTCAATTTCTTCGAGAAATATCCGCACGGATGCCTGGAGCTCTCTGGGTTAGGACGTTGAGACAGGAGGGCGCTTACTCCTGTCTCAGACGCATCGACTTCAAGAATGAATGGTAAGGCAGGGTTAGGGTGTGCCAGTATAGGAGCAGCAGCAAAGGCGACTTTGAGAGACTCAAAGGCAGTAATGGCTTCCTGTGACCAATGCTGTGGATCAGCATCTCTCCTGGTCATATCCATGAGAGGTTTAACCAAGGAAGAAAAGTTGCGTATGAACTTTCGATAATAATTGGCGAAGCCAAGAAAACGCTGTACAGAGCGAAGACCCGTAGGTCAAGGCCATTTTAGTACAGCAGAAAGTTTCTCTGGATCCATAGAGAATGCAGCATCTGAGATAACATAGCCCAAGAATGGGACCTGTTTGCAGTTGAACTCACATTTCTCCAATTTACAGAACAGATTATTTTCTCTAAGTCTCTGTAGAACACGAGAAACATCTGCGTGATGGTTCGAGAGATGTGGAATGGATAAGAATATCGTCAAGATAAACAACCACACATTGTTGCAGCAAATCTCGCAGGACATCATTTATAAATTCCTGGAAAACCGCCGGAGCATTGCAAAGACCAAAGGGCATTACTAGGTATTCGTAATGCCCGCTCCTGGTGTTAAATGCGGTTTTCCATTCGTGGTTCTCTTTTATCCAGACGAGATTATATGCCCCTCTCAGATCAAGTTTAGTGAAGACCGTTGCTCCCTTGAGGCGGTCAAATAACTCTGTGATTAACGGAATGGGGTAGGCATTCTTAATAGTAATGCGATTGAGACCCCTATAGTCGATACAGGGTCTCAAGTCACCACTCTTCTTTTTCACAAAGAAAAAGTCGGCCCCGGCAGGAGAAGATGACTTCCGAATGAATCCCTTTGACAACGCATCAGTAACATACTCCTCCATGGCTCGATTCTCTGCTACAGACAGCGGGTAAATCCGGCTACGGGGAGGAATGGCACCAGGTTGGAGTTCGATACCACAGTCATACGGACGGTGTGGCGGCAGAATGCTGGCTTGACCTTTGTCAAATACATCTTGGAATTCTTGGTACTCAGCGGGTAAGGAAGAGGCAGAAACTGTGCCCAAAACTTTGACCGGTTTCAGGAGACAGGAAAATGTGCATTGCTGGGACCAAGATAATATCTCAGATTTGCGCCAATCAATTGTGGGGTTATGCTTCAGTAGCCAAGGGTATCCAAAAACAACCTGGTAATATGGAGAGGAAATGACCTGGAATTGGATCGTCTCATAATGTAGAGCCCCTACAGCCAGAGATATGGGCACGGTCTCCTGGGTCACGTGGGTTGGCTGTATTGGTCTGCCATCGATGGCTTTGAAAGCTAGTGGAGAGTTGCGAGGCTGTAAGGGTATAGAGAGCTCTGATGCAAATGCACAATCTATAAATAAGCCTGTGGCCCCAGAATCAAGCAATGCCCGGGTTTTAATGGATGAATCAGGCCAGGAGAGGATAATAGGCACCAAGGGTTTGTCCTCATATATCTCTGGGTCTGCAGAAAGACCACCCAAGGTCTGCCCCTGACAGTATCTTGGGTGTGGGCCCTTTACTGGACGAATCGGGCAAAACTTTAACATGTGACCGCGGTGTCCGCAGTATAGGCACAGGCCCTCCCTCCTCCTATCTGCTCTCTCCTCGACAGAGAGGCGTGAGAAGCCTAACCGCCTCGGCTCCACACCGACAGACTACTCAGGACCAGGAGGCATGGGAGGTGAGGGAGGTTTGGGTGGGCAAGAAAAGCTTGGTGCCAAATATACAGGAGACCTCCGCATGTGCTCCCTGGATGAGGATCTCTCTCGGAGTCTGATGTCAATGAGGGTGACAAATTATATCAGTTCCCCAAGATCTTTAGGTAATTCTCTGGCTGCACTCTCATTTTTAATAACATCGGAGAGCCAATGTGCAAAGGCAGCCACGAGAGTCTCGTTGTTCCAGTCACCCTCTGCTGCAATGGTACGGAAATCACTGGCATACTCGACAATAGTTTTCGTGCCCTGAGCCTTAGACAGGAGTTGTTTGGCAGTAGGGGCGGAGCGAGCTGGAATATCAAAAACCCTTTTAATGGACACAACAAATTCAGGGTATTGTAAATTATGGGCCTCTCTGCCTCCCAGCGAGGTTTTGCCCAAGCTAGGGCTTTTTCAGACAACAAAGAAATCATGAACTGGACTTTGTCGCTGTCTGTAGGAAATGCCTGGGGCAGCATTTCAAGGTATCCTTTAACCTGATTTATAAATTCTTTGCACTGAGCTGGGTTGCCCCCAAAATACTGAGAGAGCGGGACAGACCCAGTCATTCCTCTAGCCGCAACAGGTTTGGAGGCTACAACCGCTAGAACAGGAAGTGAGGCAGAGGCGGCTGCAATCGCAGGCTGGCCGGGTGCTGGATCCAGATGGGCATACTAGTCCAAATGGAGGTTGTGCTGGTCCCACCGGGTAAATAGGTTAGGTATAGGTGTATTGCCTGTACCATCTGTATTCATGGCCCTTGCGTAATGTTAGGGACCAGGAACCAGACAGAGACAGAACTAGATGCAAAAACACCTTTATTAATAAATAACAAAGAAATAACCAAAAGCAAAGTCCAGGAGGCAAGTAGGGGTCAGTCACCAGAGCGGGTAGTCAGACGAGCCAGGATCAGGAGAACGGAGAGCAGCGGAGTCAGGAACAAGGCCAGAGTCAGGAACAAGAAACAAACAGGAAACACAGGAACAAGGAGACTTCTGCGGAACAGGAAACCACGCAAGGGGAAGGAGGTTCTGGGATTTGCTGCTTAAATAGGCTGAACTGATTAGCAGCAGGGTTGATTACTATTCTCAGGTGAGTAACCGTGGCAACATACTGAAGGAGCTGCTTGTTAATTACAGCTGAAAACTCAGACACTGAAAAAGGAAGGGTTGCTGTTTAAAACAGCAAAGAAACCCTGACACATATACTCCAAGAAATCCATGTATAAAGTGGAATAAATGAGACAAAAGAGGGAACACTCTGGCGAAAAAGAGGAAAACAGATCTAAATTATGCCACCCTGCAACGGGGCCAAACATTGGGACATTAATCAGATCACCACATGCTGTCACCCATGGATATCGCCGGACTGGGCCTTTACTTCCCTGGACCATCGGACTCAATTAGGGGACCTCCCGGCGTGGTTGCATTGAGGACACCAGGATCATCACCCACAAGGAGTTAACTGTGGATATGGCTATAACTTTACAGACTATAAGCATCTGTCATGTTCAGTGAAGCGGCAAGGCAGAGGTAGAAGAGAAGACTCATAGCCAATCTGTCCATGCTCAGTTGCAACTAGCAGAGTGGTTCTGGCAGACTCAAAGGCATAGATAAACAGGACAGGTCGTATGCATTTGTTGAACATCTTTGCTCACACCATCTCCTATATTTACTGCAATAACCCCCTCCCCCATTTTATTCCCCCCCTCTAAAATGCCCATCTTGGGATCCCATAAGGTGGTTGACGTGTCAATGCATAGGAGGAGCCCCTCCCCCTCCCCCGCAGCTCCAGTGACTCTGTCTCTAACCTCATTGTACAGGCCACACCGAATAGGTGGTCGCATACGCGTCGTTACCGCTATTGCTATTGCAGATGTGTCAACTACATTACTTCTCCATACGATCCTCTCCCCCCCTTCCATCTCCCCTTCCCCCTTATCCCCTCCCCCCTTCCCCTGGTACACTGTGTATATAACAGGATGGAGGGCTAGAGGTACAGATGGGTCAGTGCTAGTGCCCACTTAAAGAATTGGCGGTTTCAATCCCTATACAGCATCCAAGTAATTCTGCAGAATATCACTGTTCATGTACTGTTCTCAGGGCTATGTCTGTAAATTGTATACCAACGCATTGAGGTCTTATACCTATTACTCAGCCAGAGGCCAGATTCGGAGCCGGTCACCTCTTTCACAACCCGCTCTCACCCCCCACCTCCCAATATATATTATAGTCTAATAACGGAGGAGTAGATGACTAGAATATCATTGCACTGCGTCCCATCTTTGATACATATCCATCTACTAGTGTCCAATCTGACAAATAGCCAGATGTATAGCAGGGCCATGTCTAAGGTATAATTAAAAGATCAACAATGACGCTCGCTATACCACACATGTAGAATCTACAGACCCAATTTGTTCATGTACTGCAATTGATGATATGTCTGGGATTTGTATTGTAATGTTCAAATGTCTAACACCAAGCCTAATATAATACTCAGAGCTGGTCATCTTCTCCCCCTCCCCTTCCCCCCAGTATGATGTGTATTTAATTGGATGAATGGCTTGTTATAATGTAGGGTCAGTATTACTGCGTATGTGAAAGGTTGAGAGCCACGTTCATTGTACTACAACTGTGCAACTTGCACAACTTACTTGCCCATATTCCAAAAGGGTTGCAAGCTATGTGACTTGAATATCAATGTACTATGTTAAATATCTGCAACACAGCCAAGGGCCAGTCTCTGAATGGGTCACCTCCTTCAAAATGCATTATCGCCTAACTCCAAGTCATACTCATGCCACCTACTGAAATATTATTCTATCTTTGATGTCAGGATAGAATCAATATCATTGTCAGGTTCACACTTCCCTAGCAGTGTATAGATTCTCATTATCACGAGAGTTGATACCCTGTTGAACTTGACATCCCTACCCCATGGGCTGGGGTGCCTGCTCCCCTTACAACCTAGGTGGCATAAGACAATGGGTGCCCAAGGGCAGGATACACATGCCTGGAGTGCCTCGAGCAACCCAATCAACTGCTCAGGATCCACTGGTTGAAACGACGTGGTTCTACCTGAGCTAATTCCCATGGAGGTCACCCTTACTGTTTTGTTCTTTGTTAACTCTAGTTCTTTACACAATTATCAATCCTTTTCTCCTACATTCTTGCCCACACAACTGTACCATAGACACACACAGCATAGGTACACCTGTTCACGACTAAGGAGCACAGCGTTCAAAAGCCACCACCTAGACCACGAGGGAGACATTTAACAAGGCCACTAGATTGGCCTACTGGCCTGCTGACTTCTCACTAAACCACGCTCAGAGGATGGCCTGGGATGGCCTGGGTCTCACCAGTGTGTAACAATATCACAAGGCCGTACACCTCACAAGGATATACGAGAGGACCAATGGCAACTAGTGTGTTCGCGTTCGCCACGGCGGGCGAACACATGCGCGGTTCAATCCGCCCCCTATTCATCATCATT
Source organism: Pelobates fuscus (assembly GCF_036172605.1). Classification (NCBI taxonomy): domain Eukaryota; kingdom Metazoa; phylum Chordata; class Amphibia; order Anura; family Pelobatidae; genus Pelobates; species Pelobates fuscus. Next base: position 107,958,998 of record NC_086319.1, on the reverse strand, counting down.
GAGTAAACTTTGACCCTGTGCCTCACGGTCAGCAGACACATTCCAGCAAATTAGCAGCAGACCCTCCCTTCCAGACCCTCCCACCTCCTGCACAGCATCCATTTTAGATTCATTCTAAAGCTGCATTCTGAAGCTGGAGGGAAAGTGTAGCTGCTGCTCATTTGATGGGGAAATTAATAGCTAGGCTAGGGTATTCAGTGTCCACTACAGTCCTGAAGGACTCATCTGATCTCTGCTGTAAGGACAGCACCCCAAAAAGCCCTTTTTAGGGCTAGAACATCAGTCTGCTTTTTTTTTTCTGTGTAATGTAATTGCAGTTGCCTGCCTGCCAGCTTCTGTGTCAGGCTCACAGTGGATACTGTACCCACTTGCCCAGTGCCACCACTCATATCTGGTGTCACAATAGCTTAAGCTTGCATTTTGTCAGAGTACCTGTGGTCTCTACCTCCGAAAGAGGTAGAGACTTAGCTGTTCCTCCATCCAGACGGCCTGATGGATCCCTTCCCCACGGTCTATCCGGTCATGCAAGGCCGGCCGCGAGGGAGTGACTGCCTTTTACAGCATCTAGGCAGGAAGTTGTCATCAGGACACTCCTCCGGAACGACCTGTCACTCAATTGCTGCAGGACCAATCAGGACGCCTTGGAGGCGTGGTTACTGCTCTGAACAGGGTATTTAACAGAGCTTCTTTCATTAGCTCATTGCCCTGTCGTGGTTCTAGCTTGTTCTAGTCACTCAGTGCTTGTGTATTCTATTATCCCTTTTGGTTTTGACCCGGCTTGTTTACCTTACTCTGCTTATCTCTGTTACCCTTGATTCGGCTTGTCTCTCGCTTACCTGTCTTCTGTTACCCTCGACCTCGGCTTGTCTTTGACCATTCTATACTGTACTACTTACGTTAGTCCGGCCATTTTAAGGTCCGGTATACGTATCTGGCTACTGTTTGTACTCTGCGTGTTGGATCCCTGTCCCGATCCTGACATTACGACAGGGCCAATGGATCCTGCAAGTACAAACAGTCAGCTGGCTTCTCCTGATCCTAGGTTTGAAGCCATGGATCACAGAATGGATCAGATGGCGCTTGCGCTACAGGCTCTATTATCTCGTGCCAATAACCCACCAGAGGAGATACGTAATACCCCTGTTTCTCCTGTCGGTTCAGGTCTAGAGGTAGCCACAGTGGGTGCTTCTTCTCGCATTACCCCCCCAGTACGCTATGGTGGGTCTCCTGAGAAGTGTCGTGGTTTCTTAAACCAAATTAGTATCCACTTTGAATTGCAACCTCGCTCTTATCCTACAGATAGGGCAAAGGTAGGATTTATTATCACCCTACTTATTGAGAAAGCTCTGAGATGGGCCAACCCATTATGGGAGAACGATAACCCATTAGTTTATAACTATAACGCCTTTGTAGCTGCTTTTAGAAGAACATTTGACCCTCCAGGTAGAAAGGTTAATGCAGCCAGATTACTGTTGCGTCTGAGACAGGAGAACCAAACACTGGTGGATTATGCACTAGAGTTCAGGTCTCTGGCGTCAGAGGTCAAGTGGAATGAGCAGGCGTATATGGATGTATTTTTGAATGGCTTATCTGAAGTAATCCTTGATGAGGTTGCTACCAGAGAACTCCCTGAGAATTTAGAGGATTTAATTTCGTTCATCTCTCGTATAGATGAACGTTTAAGAGAGAGACAGAACACTCGAGAGAGGAACCGGAGACCTTCTTTTAGGTTAGCTCCCGCTTTTCCAAGTCCTGACTCCACGGTATCTTTGCTTCCTGAACCTATGCAGATAGGGTATACCCGCCTCTCTGAGGAGGAAAAACAGTACAGGAGAAGAGAGGGTTTGTGTATGTATTGTGGAGCTAAGGGTAATTTACTCTCGAACTGTTCTAACCACCCGGGAAACGCTCGCACCTAAGTCTCTCTAGAGGACAGGTCTTGGGTGTTTCTATTTTGTCCTCTACTCCTAATTATAAAGATCACAGGCTTCTGCTACCAGTTTCCTTAACTTGCGGAGGGGAAGTAGTAAGGGCTATGGCTTTGATAGATTCTGGTGCTGCTGAGAATTTTATCGACCAAGCCTTTGCTAGTAAAAACAATTTCCCATCCCAGCTAAGGGAGACACCCTTGGCCGTTGAGGCCATAGATGGTAGACCACTACTAGACCCTGTTATCTTTCGTGAGACCATACCCATTGAGTTAAATGTTGGTATCCTACACGTGGAGAATTTATCTCTTCTGCTCATTTCGTCTCCTTCCGTTCCCATAGTTCTGGGGTACCCATGGTTGAAAGAACATAACCCTATTATCGATTGGGAATTAGGGGAGATACTCTCGTGGGGCCAGGGCTGCCAGGATCGGTGTTTGTGCAAGGTTTCTCCATTAGCTAATATTAACATACAGGAGAACCCTACTCAGGCCACAGAAAGACAAATACCAGACCTTTACCTAGACTTAAGGGCAGTGTTTGACAAGAAGAATGCAGATTCTTTGCCGCCACACAGGTCATTTGACTGTAAAATTAAGCTTCTACCCGGGACTATGCCTCCGAGGGGCCATGTATATCCTTTGTCTGTTCAGGAAAACTCGGTTCTAGAGGAGTATATTCAGGAGAATTTAGAAAAGGGATTCATCAGGAGGTCTTCTTCTCCGGCCGGGGCGGGGTTCTTTTTCATTAAGAAGAAGGATGGTACGCTGAGACCGTGTATCGATTACCGAGGCTTGAATAAAATAACTGTCAGAAATGCCTATCCTATCCCACTGATTACCGAGTTATTTGATCGTCTTAAGGGCTCCAAAATCTTCACCAAGTTAGATCTCAGAGGGGCTTACAATTTGGTGAGAATCCAGCAAGGTCACGAGTGGATGACGGCATTCAATACCCGGTATGGCCATTACGAATACACTGTTATGCCATTTGGACTATGCAATGCTCCTGCAGTATTTCAAGAGTTGATTAATGAGGTACTTAGGGAGTTTCAGCATGATTGTGTTATTGTTTACCTGGACGACATACTAATACACTCTAAGGAGATTGAGACTCACCATAGACAGGTCAGAAAGGTGTTACACAAACTTCTGCAACATGGTCTATACTGCAAATTGGAGAAGTGCAGTTTTGATCAGTCTCAGGTAGACTTTCTTGGGTACGTGATTTCTGGGGAAGGTTTTAAAATGGATCCTGGTAAACTCCAATCTATTTTAGACTGGCCTTTGCCCAAAGGACTCAAGGCTATCCAAAGGTTTATTGGTTTTTCCAACTACTATAGGCGCTTCATTAAGGGTTACTCCTCTATCATTGCGCCTATTACCAATATGACCAAACAAGGGGCTGATACTAAGTTCTGGTCTGAGGAAGCTCTTGTTGCTTTTAAGACTCTCAAGGAACTTTTTGCCTCAGCTCCCATTCTAGTTCATCCTGATACGACTCTGCCTTTCTTGCTCGAGGTCGATGCTTCTGAGACAGGAGTTGGGGCTGTTCTGTCTCAAAGGTTAGGGGTGGATAAACCGTTACACCCTTGTGGTTTCTTCTCTAAAAAAATTTCTGGGCCTGAGAGCAGATATGACATCGGGGAGAGGGAACTGTTAGCGGTCATTAAGGCTTTAAAGGAGTGGAGACATTTACTGGAAGGGACACTACACCCTGTTACTATTCTAACGGATCATAAGAACTTGTCTTATATTGGGGAGGCTAAGCGCTTGTCCGCCAGGCAGGCTCGCTGGGCTTTGTTCCTCACTCACTTTAATTATGTTCTTACGTATAGACCTGGTTCTAAGAACTCTAAAGCCGATGCTTTGTCTCGTCAATATGAACCATCCACTATAACTGAACCACTTCTGTCCTCCATAGTTCCTAAGGGGAATATCATCGCGAACACGAATCTCAGGATTCACTCTCCATTGCTTTCTGAGATCATGAAGTTTCAGCATTTGGCACCCAAACAGACTCCTGGGGATCGACACTTCGTTCCTGCCGCTCTCCAACTGGAGGTGCTACGCTGTCTCCATAACAGCAAGGTGGCTGGGCATCCTGGCATCCGCAAGACTTATGCGCTGGTCTCTAAAGATTTTTGGTGGCCTGACTTACGCAAGGATATTAAAGAATTCATCGGGGCATGTGAAGTTTGTACCAAGACCAAGCTACCCCATTCGCTTCCATGCGGATTTCTGCACCCTTTAGAGGTTCCTGAAAAGCCTTGGTCCTGCCTGGCAATGGACTTCATTGTTGATTTGCCTATTTCTAAAAGGCAGACTGTCATCCTCACTGTGGTAGACAGATTTACTAAAATGGCTCACTTCATTCCCTTACCTAAACTCCCATCTTCGCCCGAATTAGCGGAGATATTCGCCAGGGAGATTTTCCGTTTGCATGGGATACCTTCCCAAATTGTCTCTGACAGAGGCTCCCAATTTGTTTCCCGTTTTTGGAGATCATTCTGCTCCCAACTAGGCATCAAATTGAATTTCTCCTCTGCCTATCATCCTCAGTCCAATGGAGCTGCTGAACGCACTAACCAAAAAGTTGAACAATATTTACGTTGTTTCGTTTCAGAACACCAGGACGATTGGGTCGGTTTGATTCCTTGGGCGGAGTTTGCACATAACAATCTCATTTGTGATTCTACGCATTCTAGCCCTTTTTTCTTGAATTATGGCTTTCATCCTTCCATCCTTCCTTCGGAGTCTTCTTCTCAAGGGATACCGTCGGTGGATGTTCATGTTGCCAATTTAAGAAAGTTGTGGGATCAAACTCGACAAATCCTTCTGCACAATTCTACGCTGGTTAAAAGACACGCTGACAAACGTAGAAGGGCAGCACCGGTGTTTGTTCCAGGCGATAGAGTATGGTTAAGTACTAGAAACATTCGGTTAAAAGTGCCGTCTATGAAGTTTGCTCCTCGATATATTGGACCTTACAGGGTACTGTCTCAAATTAACCCAGTTGCGTATCGTTTAGCGTTGCCTAATGCCTTACGCATTCCTAATTCATTTCATGTTTCCTTGCTAAAACCATTAATATGTAACAGGTTCTCCTCCACGATCGCCCCTCCCCGCTCAGTTCAGGTGGAGGGTCAGGAGGAGTATGAGGTCAATTCCATCGTTGATTCTCGAATCTCCCGGGGGAGACTGCAATATCTGGTCGATTGGAAGGGTTATGGTCCTGAGGAGAGAAGTTGGGTACCTCAGGAGGAGGTGCATGCTCCCCGTCTCCGCAGGGCGTTTCACTCTCGATTCCCTTCTTGCCCTGGTGTATTCCGCCCGGTGGGCGTATCTGAGAGGGGGGGTACTGTCAGGCTACCTGTGGTCTCTACCTCCGAAAGAGGTAGAGACTTAGCTGTTCCTCCATCCAGACGGCCTGATGGATCCCTTCCCCACGGTCTATCCGGTCATGCAAGGCCGGCCGCGAGGGAGTGACTGCCTTTTACAGCATCTAGGCAGGAAGTTGTCATCAGGACACTCCTCCGGAACGACCTGTCACTCAATTGCTGCAGGACCAATCAGGACGCCTTGGAGGCGTGGTTACTGCTCTGAACAGGGTATTTAACAGAGCTTCTTTCATTAGCTCATTGCCCTGTCGTGGTTCTAGCTTGTTCTAGTCACTCAGTGCTTGTGTATTCTATTATCCCTTTTGGTTTTGACCCGGCTTGTTTACCTTACTCTGCTTATCTCTGTTACCCTTGATTTGGCTTGTCTCTCGCTTACCTGTCTTCTGTTACCCTCGACCTCGGCTTGTCTTTGACCATTCTATACTGTACTACTTACGTTAGTCCGGCCATTCTAAGGTCCAGTATACGTATCTGGCTACTGTTTGTACTCTGCGTGTTGGATCCCTGTCCCGATCCTGACACATTTAAAAACAAAATTTTTTTTTCACTGTAATAGATTGAATAGCAGTTAGTTGTCTGCAAGCGTCTGGGTGTCAGGCCTTCAGCGTGTACTCTGCCAACCTCTGCAAGTGCACGTTGCCACTCATATCTGGTGTCACAATAGCGTTGATTTAAAAACAAAAAAAATATTTTCACTGTTATAGATTGAATAGCAGTTAGTTGTCTTCAAGCGGGTGTGTCAGGCCTACAGCGTGTACTTTGCCAACCTCTGCCACTCATATCTGGTCGCACAGTAGCTTGCACGCATAGTACCACTAATCCAAAAAAAAATGACAGGCAGAGGCAGGCCACCCCGCAGGGGCCATCGTGGTCGTGGTGCTGTGATTCCCTTTTGCCCTAGAATAATGCCCAGTTTTCAGAGGCCACGTACCCTGAACTTGAAAAATTCTGAGGACATAGTTGACTGGCTAACACAGGACACCCAATCTTCTACAGCTTCCGCTCGGAACCTTGACGCACCATCCTCCTCCAGCTTAGCTTCGGGCACCTCTCAAGATACCACTCACCCGCCTGCCGCCACCACCAACACTAGCACCACAGCCGCTTCACTTGGTATGTCAGAGGAGTTATTTACAACTCCGTTTAAAGAAATGAGTGATGCGCAACCATTATTGCCAGAGGATGTAGATAACAGGGATATGTCTCAGGCAGGCAGCATTACACACATGGACGTACGGTGTGATGATGATGATGTTGTACCCGCTGCTGCTTCCTTTGCTGAGTTGTCAGATACAAGTGAAGCGGTTGATGATGACGATGCGTCCATGGATGTCACGTGGGTGCCCGCTCGGCAAGAAGAAGAACAGGGCGAAAGTTCAGATGGGGAGACAGAGAGGAGGAGGAGGAGACGAGTTGGAAGGAGTCTGTGTAAACTGAAACTCTCAACCTTAAAGAAGCACTATAGGGTCAGGAACACAAACATGTATTCCTGACCCTATTGTGTTAAAACCACTATCTAGCCCCCCTGCGCCCTTCCCTCTTGCCTCCCTAAATATAGTAAAACTTTACTTGTATTCACGTCTGCAGCTGCCAGCTCTGCCCATGACTGCTGACATCATCAGAAGTGATGGTCTGAGCCAATCACAATGCTTCCCCATAGGATTGGCTGAGACTGTCAAGGAGGCAGATCGGGTCAGAGCCAGCACAAGGCAAACACAGCCCTGGCCAATCAGCATCTCCTCATAGAGAATAATTGAATCAATGCATATCTATGTGGAAAGTTCGATGTCTGCATGCAGAGGATGGAGACACTGAATGTCAGTGCTGCACACTAAGCAGGACTGGGGAGGTCGTCTAAAGGAGCTAGTGGCACAGTCAGACAGCATGCATTGGCACCCGGGGTCAGCCCGACAGCACACCAATCAACGCATGCTGTGTCCACCACCAGAATTCCGTCATTGCAGAGCTCAGCAGTGTGGCATTTTTTTTGTGTGTCTGCCTCTGACAACAGCGATGCCATTTGCAACCTGTGCCAAAAGAAACTGAGTCGTGGGAAGTCCAACACCCACCTAGGTACAACTGCTTTGCGTAGGCACATGATCGCACATCACAAACGCCTATGGGATCAACACATGAGTACAAGCAGCACACAAACTCAAAGCCTCTATCCTCCTCCTGGTCCAGCATCTTCAGCCACGTCAACCACTGCTGTCCTCCTTGCCCCCTCTCAACCATCCGCCACTCCGTCTCTCGCCTTGAACAGTTCCCGCTCATCTGCCCACAGTCAGGTGTCTGTCAAGGACATGTTTGAGCGTAAGAAACCAATGTTACAAAGTCACCCCCTCTCTCGGCGTCTGACAGCTGGCTTGACTGAACTCTTAGCCAGCTTTTACCATACAAGCTGGTGGAGTCTGAGGCGTTCAAAAAATTTGTAGCTATTGGGACACTGCAGTGGAAGGTTCTTTTCACAAAAGGCAATCCCCAACCTGTACTCGATTGTGCAAAAGGAAGTAATGGCATGTCTGGCACACAGTGTTGGGGCAAGGGTCCATCTGACCACTGATACCTGGTCTGCAAAGCATGGTCAGGGCAGGTATATCACCTACACTGCGCATTGGGTAAACCTGCTGACGGCTGCCAAGCATGGAATGCGTGGCTCTGCAGAGGAGTTGGTGACACCACCACGACTTGCAGGCAAGCCTGCTGCCACCTCCTCTACTCCTCCTACTCCATCCTCTTCCATAACCTCCTCGGCTGAGTCCTCTTCTGCTGCTGCGTCTTGCTCCACATCAACGGCATCCCCCCAGCTCCCCAGGTACTATTCCACATCCCAGATACGGCAGTGTCACGCCGTCTTGGGTTTGACTTGCTTGAAAGCAGAGAGTCACACCGGACAAGCACTCCTGTCCGCCCTGAATGCACAGGTAGAGAAGTGGCTGACTCCGCAGCAACTGGATATCGGCAAAGTGGTTTGTGACAACGGAACAAATTTGTTGGTGGCATTGAAGTTGGGCAAGTTGACACATGTGCCGTGCATGGCACATGTGTGTAATCTGATCGTACAATGCTTTTTGCATAAGTACACAGGTTTACAGGACGTCCTAAAGCAGGCCAGGAAGGTGTGTGGCCATTCCAGGCGTTCCTACACGGCCATGGCGCACTTTGCAGATATCCAGCGGCGAAACAACATGCCAGTGAGGCGCTTGATTTGCGACAGCCCGACACGTTGGAATTCAACACTCCTAATGTTCGACCGCCTGCTCCAACAAGAAAAAGCCGTTAATGAACATTTGTATGACTGGGGTGCTAGGACAGCCTCTGGGGAGCTGGGATTTTTTTTGCCACGTTACTGGACGTTCATGCGCAATTCCTGTAGGCTCATGCGTCCTTTTGAGGAGGTGACAAACCTAGTCAGTCGAACCAAAGGCACCATCAGCGACATCATACCATCTGTTTTCTTCCTGGAGCGTGCCCTGCGAAGAGTGCTGGATCAGGCCGTAGATGAGCATGAAGAGGAAGAGTTGTGGTCACCATCACCACCAGAAACAGCCTTATCAGCATTGCTTGCTGGACCTGCGGCAACGCTGGAAGAGGATTGTGAGGAAGAGGAGTCAGAGGAGGAATGTGGCTTTGAGGAGGAGGAGGAAGACCAACCACAACAGGCATCCCAGGGTGCTCGTTGTCACCTATCTGGTACCCGTGGTGTTGTACGTGGCTGGGGGGAAGAACATACCTTCATTGAGATCACTGAGGAGGAGGAATGGGAAATGAGTAGCTCGGCATCCAACCTTGTGCAAATGGCGTCTTTCATGCTGTTGTGCCTGTTGAGGGACCCTCGTATAAAAAGGCTGAAGGAGAACGACCCCGGTATAAGCAGAAAGTGGCGGAAATGTTACCGAATTACGGCAAGTCAGAAAGGATGCAGTTCCAAAATCAATTAAAAAGTATGCTTTACACAGCGTATAAGGGAGATGTCACAGCACAACGGGAATCTAACAGGGGAAGAGGTGAAAGTCATCCTCCTCCTCCCACGACCACGCCGGCAAGGACAGGACGCTTTAAAGACGTGTTGTTGATGGAGGACATGCAGAGCTTTTTAAGTCCTACGCTTTGCCATAGCCCTTCGGGATCCACCCTCAGAGAACGACTCGACCGACAGGTAGCAGACTACCTCGCCTTAACTGCAGATATCGACACTCTGAGGAGCGATGAACCCCTTGACTACTGGGTGTGCAGGCTTGATCTGTGGCCTGAGCTATCCCAATTTGCGATAGAACTTCTGGCCTGTCCCGCTTCAAGTGTCCTGTCAGAAAGGACCTTCAGTGCAGCAGGAGGTATTGTCACTGAGAAGAGAAGTCGCCTAGGTCAAAAAAGTCTAGATTACCTCACCTTTATTAAGATGAATGAGGGATGGATCCCGAAGGGACTGACAGTGGGCGATACATTCGACTAAAAAAGGCCTGATGAGATGAGCTGCCTTGGGCTAAAAATGGTCCACACGCTGCTGTATTTTAGCTCTGAATGCCGGGTTGACTTGCGTGACTTATCTGCCACCAACTAGGGTTCAAGCAGCAATGTTTTAGGGCACTTTCTGCCTGGGAAACAAACATCAATTTTTATGGCCGCTGCTACAGCAGCGGCTGCAACAATACCTAATTTTTCAGGCATGTGTACATGCCTAATGACGAGTACAAAAATTGAAGGCCAGCACCTGAAACCCATCATCCAGTTCTCTTTACCTAGGCATAGGTTGTACTGTTATGAAGCATGATGTGTGAGGAGAAGGCACGTACCTTGAAAGTAACAACGTAGCCTACTGACAGGAAAGGGTAAATACAGAAAGTATACACCTATAGGAAGAATTAACAAAATTATTGAGGCATAAGTAAAAAGAATAGAAAGTAAAAAAGGGGGCGAGAAGACAATCCAGCTACTAAAAGAGGTGTCAGAAGAATGCTTCTCCTAAGAAGCAGGAAAATTCGAATAGAGACCTATAAGGAAAAGTAATATGTATACATATGAGTACAATAATAATACGGTGGGTAATAGTAAAATTATATTAAGGGAACTAAATATACCTGAGTAAGGCTGAAATACACCGTATCCTCTAATTTCAGGAAAGTATAGAAAGGAGTGTAAACAGAAGTGATTGATAAGAAAAAGACAATTTAACCCTTCATTGAAATGACATAAAAAAAAACGTATAGAATTGAAGCTGTAAATTATATCTTCAGACAGTTAATTTATGCATATCATGGACCATATGAGGGTCAATGCTAACAGGCAAGTCCCATGCCATCCCCCAAAGATTGATGGGCGTAAAAGTAATTTAGAATGCTATGTAACCCAACAAGTGAAAACACAGGCAAAAAGGTGTACATTGAATCAAACGTAATAAAAGTACCTTAACACAGACAGAGCGTAATCGATTAAATAGCTTTGTGACAATGTCGGGAGGCCCACGAAACGCCTGACCTAAAGTGCCTATGAGAAAGTATTGCAGATAAATACAAGCATAAATAGATTTTATAATTCTAAACCACCAGACCAGTCAAGCACACATAAGTAAAAAAACATAACATATACCCAGTGTGTTTAATACATGTATAATAATGTAACACAGTGAATAGTTATGTCAGAAAAGAATGCTGTGGGGACATAAAAAGTACCAGCTAGAGTTAGCTCATATGTAAATAATGGACAGTGAGCCATGATAATGCATTTAGCATGCTAATTGAAGTACAAATTATAACCAGTCAAAAACCCATTTTAGTAGATAAACACCTAAAATAAAGTAAAAGAATAATTTGAAATTAGGAGTTGAAAAATCCCAAATTTAAGAGAACAAGATATGTGAACTATGTGAAATGAATATCATAATAACCAAACTATTAAAATTTTTAAAGGTAAAGTATCTATTCCGTAATGTATATGACACGAAGCTGCATGAACACTCCACAGTAACCAGAATAAATAGAAGTTCCTTCCGAACCATGAGAAATGCACGAATGTTCAGGAGGAACTTAGATGACATAAAAGTACCAAACAGAAAATATTCAGCGAACAGTCTATAATTCTCATAGTCCAGAGCTCAAACACTCGAATATCAATGAGACCAAATGAAATACCAGCCAATCGAACACGAAAACATGACTAACTGTAATTTAAGTAAATGCAGAGCAGTTTGTGAAACATACGAAATATAACGAGCCAAGTGCTGAACAATTATACTCGAACGGTATAATGTTATGTGAACGTTCGGTTGCTAGAAGGTATGGGAACATACAAAATAATACGAAAGCCTGGTTACAGCCTGGTTACAGCGAAAAGTCGGTATAGGCAGGAAAGCTCCTATGATGAGCTGAACAACGTACATATGGATACAAAATAGCAAGAACCCCAACAGCAGGCATTCAGGAGAAAGCTTTGCGTTACCTGTGAAGACCATGAGACAGAAACCCGGAAGCGGACTCTCCGCTCTGCCCGTGACCACCTCCTGTCCGTTATCCGCACCCGTACGGCCAACGTTTTTTTATAAGATAAGATAGATTCAAACTCCTCCTACAAATACAGGCCTATGGCCTTAAAACATATGCATTTTCATCCCCATGGCCACCAATCGATACAGCCTTCAATTAGTAATCAACAACTTTCATCTAAGCATCTAAGTAATAGCAACAACTTTCCTGTTGTTACAGAAAAATGTTTTTTAGAAAGTTTTTTTAGAAAGAAATGTTTTTGTTATGGTAGAAGTTGGGATGCTCCAGGTGGGTATACAGCTCCACACAGCCAGAATCATACTCCTTTTGGCACCCCGGCAGGTAAAGTACGTTAAAACGCTCGGGGAGTGAATCCTGCAATGTTGGAATGGCCATCTAGGACAGGAACTATCACTTCTCTGTAAAAAAAATATAACTAATATTGACCTTTTTCCATGTGATGCTTAGTTTTCTTTTTAAAATGTATATTAAAGATTTGAAAGTTAAAGGGATACTTTGTTCCCCCAAGGAAAACAACTCCCCCTAAATAAAAAGCTCTGTTTAGTAATTAATCTTGCATTTTTTTAAATGGGGGGAATATCTAACAGAAACCAAACAACCCGGAATTAACAACACCAGTTGGCTGATAGTCAGCCAGGGGGTTCCAACAAGTTAATTTATAAAAATGCCAATTTTATTGAAATCTCCACTTTTTGTAAAATGAAAAGTTTGAAGGTGTTTGGAGTGATCCTTCAAATCACAACATAATCAAAACTGCCTTGCCTGGATCGGATTGGAATTTCATTCTCTGAATGAAATTCTGAACCAAAATATTGATCGAATGGGTTCTCTAAAATGATTCCAGGACATACTTGAAAATGAGAGAAATCTCAATGTATCCATCCTGGTAAAATATTTTATAAAGAAATAAATAAATAAATTTCGTCCGGAAACGAATGAGTCAATGGACTAAATTCTGTTCTGATGAAACAAAATGTATTTTCGTCCCAATGAAAATTTCTCAAGTCTAGTAATTAGTGCACACCCTAAAGTCATGTGCAATACGTAAAGCTGTGCTTTTGTTTGACATATGCATTAATATAATGTACTGCCTGGTGCTGACAGACACACACATAAACACACACTGTCAGGCACACTCACTAACAGACCCATTTACACATTCTTACACACGCTCACACATTAATTATATTTCTTGTGGTTTTGTTTAATTTGTTTAGGCCCATCCAGCCTCGCTATTTTTAGAACAGATGGTGTTGGTCCTCTCCCTGGGGACCAGTGGGGATCTTCTCCTTGGGGTCCAGTGGGGATCTTCTCCCAGGGGGTCCAGCGACTCCTGTAATCTTCCAGTTCTTCACTGCTACCTCATGCGCTGTTTAGTGATGCTGACGTCATATTTGTTCAAAGCAGTGAGGAACTGGAAGAACAACAGCGGTCCCTTGCGCCTGCCTCCTCTCCCCCTGTATATTTTGGCAGAGTAAGCACCTGCCGTTCAGGTAAGCAGGTGCCTACTATAGTTTAATGAATAAGCTGCCGCTTAATTAAAAATCATTGACTTCTGCAAAAGCAGCTGGCATACACAATTTCCTTACACAGTGGAGATCAACCCTTTGCAGTTTTAAATGAAATTGCCTGAAAGGATGTCATCACTTGCTGCTGATCTCACCCCAGTATTCAAGCTATATAAAGATGTTTTGTGCTTTTCTTTTGTTTTTACGGATTTCCCTTATGAATCATCAACCAGTAAGGCATGAGTTAAAAAAGTCTTTCATCCTGAAATAGAAATTCTGCATAGATAAAATAACGATGGGCCTTGTGAACTCTACAAAAGGGTCAGATACAGGCTTTCCACATACAAATTCTTATAAAAACCACTGAGAAAATCACTTTTATAGTTGACCTGATAAAATCTTCTACTCTTGGCCTATCATTCAAGGTTGATCAAAACTAATGTTGGTATTGTAGAAGTGTAAATTCCACATTATCAAGTAGATTATATAGGTGGGGAGTTTCTGGGTGCTCTGGGGTTTTTGACAAACTCCCAAATGGTTTGAAAAAAAAAAAGGGATGTGGCACCCATTGACTCTTGGCAGGCTGCCTACAATACTGAGCTGTAATTGTTATATTACATTATTCTTTAAGGAACACTTCAAGCACCATAACCACTAGAGCCCTGGCGCCCACATTGTAAGGAATGAAATAATTTAGAATGATTTGCTTTCTTACCTGGACTCTGCTTGGTGCTGTTCCCCACCTCCACTACCATTGCCAGAGAGCAAGAAGTTCCTAAGCAAGCCCTGCAAAGCCATTAATAATAATAAAAAAATATTTAACCAGGAAATGTACATTCAGATTACTCTGGTTTTCAAGAACATCCTGGGGATGTGACATTAGCCCAACATCCATGAGTTGTTACTATTACCCAATTTAATGGTACTAATTTTATCTACCTTGGAAGGATGAAGGGCTGAGTCAACCCTGCTGGGATTTGAACCTGCGACCCAAGGGTTAAACATATTCTACTGCTGATGCGTTAGCCCACTGAATTATCTCACCAGCTATCCCAAGTTAAGAAGTTAAACCATTCAAAATGCTTTGGCTGCTTACAATGTGGGGGCACTGCTCAACCCTGGCACCATAACCACTACATTGAGCTGTAGTGGTTGGTTATGATAATTGGACTGTTCCTTTAAAAAATTATTTGTATTTTTTGGTTTTCATCATGCTGGCATCCCGCAGCAAATATGTTAGGAATGCTGTGGGGTAGGGGACGATCATTTTTATTCAGGACAAACTTCCTTTTGGTAGGATAATTCAGGTCTCTCAGGAGAGGATGCGGCTTTGAATGAAAATAACACATCAATTGTCACTGTGCTTAAAGTCAGGGACATAACTGTGACTAAGACACATCCTGCTTCTTCATGAGACTTCTCTGACATGGAGGAATGAAAACATAAATGACTGAGACGTGGGATTTATGCACAATTAAAAGGAAAGTTGAATGGTTTTATGGGACTGCATATTTCCTACAGAGCGGAGCAACCGCATAGAAAGCATTGTTTTTTCACGTATTTATTATTTAACTCCATCTGGATATTTGGCTTGTCAGAACGATAACAGGGAATTTGCCTAAAAATATCACTGAAGGAGTTAAGTTAGAAAAAAACAAATTCTTGAGAAAACACATTTGTAGAATATAAGAAAATATACTGACACAGTTTTTTTGTTTGTTTTGTTTTTAAATATTATGTTTGCATATCCCTATATTTTACAAATATATATTTGTGAGGTGGGAAAAATAAAATGAAAAGTAGAAATCCATGCCTCGTTATCAGCTGGGTGACTCCATCTTAGCTCCCTGTCATTCATTGTTGTAAGGTCTGTCTTTAGCACCTAGCAGTCAGCAATAGTAAAAACCACATAGAGAAGAGGAAAAAAATAATCAACGGTGTTATTTAGAAAGTGTGACACAGCTGTTGTCACATAAATATTTTGGCGCATTTTTCGTTTTTTTTCCATCGTCTGTGCCATCTTTTTCCTGAGTAAAATATTCTCCACTACAGTCATAGTGGTGAATTTTCTAAAACGGGTCTTCCAATTGTGTACGTTTTTTTTTCCCCCTTGTAGCATTTGTCTTATTTCGTGAATGTAATCAATGGTAAAACCATCAGGAAAAAAAAGAAAGACCCCCAATCAATACAGATGGAGTAACAGTTTCATGCATGTCAGGACACCCCTTCCCCTACCTGTCAGCGAGCGGCGTCCTCTCAGCTCCAGGCGCCGCTCGCGTCCTCCTCCTCGCCTCCCAGCAGCAGCATGTATAACGCTGCACGCTGGGAGCCCGCACGCGTTTACGAACGCCAGGGTCGGTCACGTGACCCGGCGTTAAAGTCACAGTACAATAATCACAGTGGGAGGTGTAAATATCTCCCACGTGTGATTGTTAATTCTGATTGGAAGTTATCCAATCAGAATTAACCATAGGATTTATATACTTACCTTTCCTGTCTCTCAGTGCCCTGTTGTGGTCTTGTGATACCTGTATTGCAGTCTGTTCGTGCGTCTCTCTCTGGTTACCGATTATTTGGCTTGTTATTCCGATTTTCCCGTATTCTCCATTCCTTTGGCCTCGGCTTGTTTCTCGTTCTCCTGTTTTCTGGCTCCCTTTACTTGGCTTGTCTCCTGACTATTCTTAGTGTGCTTAACCCGGCCATTCTAAGGACCGGTATTGCACCCTTTACTTTCTGTGACCTGTTAGCGTGTTAGGTTCCCGAATCGTGACAATACATAAGAAAATTAAATAAAAAACTGTTACAAAATTCAAAATGCACATGGCAATTTATATATGGTCTAGTTATATTTATTTCTCATCTTCAGTTACAATGTTTCCCCTGGTTTTACTTTTTTACTTTGTCCTAACTGGATTATGATGTTATTTGTTAAACAGAGTTTCTTGGGATAAAAAGTTAACACATGCTTTGGGTGATTTTCAATGGTTTATTTAATGGAGTAAAATTTCAGAGTAGTTACAGTTCCCCTTTAAGGACCACACCAATAGTATTACTTTCATGGTACATAACTCGCAAGGCAACTGTAGCATTATTTCTATATAAAGCAATTAAAATGAATGAATCAACGCCGGTCTTACTGTGCAATTAATCATTCATTTTAACATAGTAATTTTTTTTTAATAATGTCTATTTTCCCTTTTATTCTATCAAGACAAAAATGTCCCAGGTCAATGATATATAGAAGGCGTATGCCTGAAGTTGTGGGAGGGATTTATGGCCTATATAAACCCAGCAAACCCCCTGCTTACCTGTCTTCGTCGATTCCGGAAATTCCCCTCCCACCACACCCTCTTTTCATATCATTATATCCAGGTGGGCTCTCTTTTTGCAGGCCTAACCTCGCGTCGGTTTCGGCACACCTCAACCGACTCTTACATATTAAAAACTACACACACTTTAATGTGCGCCCCTTCCATAATCCCGTACACAAATATATATATCTATTTTCTTTTGCACTGAGGAAGAAAAAAAAACAAAAACACGTGTTTGCTACCGCATTAGCCATGATTGGCTGAGAGTGTCACCTGTGCGTTTGTGGATTCTTGTTCAGTGTTAAACCTTTCAAAAATGGTTTGACACTGAAATGTGAGACAACATCAGACTACACTAGGTACTATAACCACGTCAATGAGAAGGAGCTGTTATGGTACTTCTAGTGTCTCTTTAAATAATCACACAAGAACAATTTTCATTATAAGCTAAACTTGATGTAACAAATCTTTATACGTATAGCAATTAATTAAAAAAAATGCTTTTTAAAACATTCCTGTTGTCTTTTAAAAGAATAAACGCCCAATTAAATCACCTGGATTCCTGTTATAATATTCAGTGAGAGCACTGATGAGTTGGTAAGCAGAGGGTTAAGCACTTGTTAATCTCAGAGCCATCTGTCAGCATCCCATTTGACACAGGAAGTTTTCCATGTCACAACCTGTTTTGTCCTCTTGTAGTCTGATATCAAAGGATCATGCAGGGACCAGGAAAGTTCCTGAGCTGTGATCATGGCAGATGAGGGCTTGGTATCTTCTCCTGTTCTCATCTCAATTGTAATCACCTGTTATAATTACAAACCTGCTCTGTTGCCAAATATGAATAGAGAACAAGAAGAGGCTTTATGAGAGAGTGCCACCTATGAAATGTCATCCGCTCATTACATCCCAGGGTTCAGCTTTGATGTTTCAGCCAGATAGCGATGATGAGGACAGGATTAGTGAATGGAATCATGTTTTCAAAAGTTTAGGATGCAGGTTCTTGATATCAAGGTCATATCCAGACAGAAATGCTTGTGAAGTTGGACGAGTATTTCTAAAATATATAAGTTGAAAGATAATTAAGATAGAACTTTGATTAATACAACAAAATATATAATCCTTAAATGTGTTTGCATGGATTTTATTTCTAACAGGTAGTAAAAACTTTCAAAAATAATTTTACATTTTAAGTCCAAATAGCTTGGAAAAATTATCCAAATCAGCTGTGTTTTTGTCCTAGAATTATTTGAAATTCACTTGAATTTCTGACAATTCACATGTCAGTACATAAGCCTCTTTGTAAGTTTCAGATTTGATTGTAGAAGTGAGGTTTATCTAAAATAATGAGAAATATGATGGAATATATCAGATAAACCTGTAATAAACGGTGCTCACTGAGTTGGCAGTGTGTAAAAAGATTCTACAAGGTTTAACCCCTTAAGGACCAACCTTCTGGAATAAAAGGGAATCATGACATGTCACACATGTCATGTGTCATTAAGGGGTTAAACAGGTTAATTAGATAATATCCAAAATCCAATACCCGACTTCCTACAGTGCACTTATATCCTCTGAGAAGGTAACTCCCTAAAGTTAATTCACTGAAAATTGCTAAATGTATGCCAAATTAGCAACATTCTCCAAGGCAATTGTGTTTTCATTTTGGCTTTTTTACCTTTAAATTTTATATTCCCTTTGAATGCCCAGCAATTTTCACTTTAGTAAATAATACTGTCAGAGATTATAAAGCACAACCTTCTACAATCAGGCAATGTTTTGATCGCTAGGTGTCAGGTATAATAAAGGATATTAATGTCACTAAGGAAATACAACAAAAACAATACAAAAAGGTTTATTTATTAATAGCTATGCAGGTGCAAAAACAAGTCAGTTACGCCACAGGTGCCCTTCCTTTTGCTTTAATACTGCTTTCCACCTTACAGAGAAACATAGTTCTCTGTCAGGACAGTATTCTGCTCCTCTACATCTCTTCAGAAAGATTGTAAATACACTAATAGTGATGTCGCGAACATATTTTCAGTTTCAAATTTTCAGTTCGCGAACGGCGAACGTGAACTTCCGCAAATGTTCGCGAACGGGCGAACCGGGCGAACCGCCATAGACTTCAATGGGCAGGCGAATTTTAAAACCCACAGGGACTCTTTCTGGACACAATAGTGATGGAAAAGATGTTTCAAGGGGACTAACACCTGGACTGTGGCATGCCGGAAGGGGGATCCATGGCAAAACTCCCATGGAAAATTACATAGTTGATGCAGAGTCTGGTTTTAATACATAAAGGGCATAAATCACCTAACATTCCTAAATTGTTTGGAATAACCTGCTTTAAAACATCAGGTATGATGTTGTATCGATCAGGCAGTGTAAGGGTTATGCCCGCTTCACAGTGACAGACCAAACTCCCCGTTTAGCGCACCGCAAAGAAGGCAAACAGTCCATTTGCACAACCGCAAACTCCCCATTTGCACAAGGTTGGATACCAAGCTAGCCATGTCCAGTTCCTTGTCCTCACTGATGTCATTGAAGGTCTCTTCCTCCACCCAGCCACGTACAACACCAAGGGTCCCCGAAAGGTGACAACAAGCCCCCTGTATTTTTTTTTGTAAATGTACACTACTGTTACACCAGATATGAGTTGCACTGGTGTGACACTGTGCCCTGGCAGGCCCTGAAACGCACACGTGTGAAGGAAACTGCCAAAAAAGTTTTTTGTTTTTTTTTAAATGCAAGTTATTGTGACACCAGATATGAGTGGTGGCACTGGGACCACCTTAAAAATATTGGATATCGCTAAAATTCATGATCACTATATACTTTCTCTACAAACCTCTAAAACGAACCAAACTACTCATCCATCCGCTATACCACTGTATCCCACCTAGAACTAGTGCCCAGTTAAAATACTTGACTCTTACTTACCCACACTCAGTCATGCCACACACATTTCACCACTACTCTCACTGAATCCCTCTGACTACGGCTAAATTCATCTTCTACATCAGAACACTACTCCTAAGATTGGGTTGTATCCATGTCTCGGGTCTTTCATTTAGAATAGGGGCAGCTTCGGTCTCCTTCAACACTGACACTCCAGTGCATATTATTAAAAGATTGGGCAGATGGAAATCCTCAGTCTACAACTGATATATTCCTCATCCCGAGAAAGAAATGAGGAAAGCTTTTAAAAGTTTGTCTTTTCAAGCCCCCTGGGATGCCTGCTGTGTTTGGTCTTCAACCTCCTCGAAGCCACCTTCCTCCTCTGACTCCTCTTCTTCAGACTCCTCTCTCTGCGTTGCCTCTCTCTGCGTTATTATAAGGTGTGTTAAGTAGTACTATTCCTATCAGTTTAATCCCTATTACGTCCCCTATCAGGGGACGTGTATATAAGGCATCGATTTTAGGAAGCGGGAGATGGAAAAACATGCTTGGTCGGTCCTCCTACTTCAAATTTGGGGCACTGCGCGTGCAATCTAATGTGCCACCAGATAGGAGTGGTGTGTTAAGTAGTACTATTCTTATCAGTTTAATCCCTGTTACGTCCCCTATCAGGAGATGGAAAAACATGCTTGGTCGGTCCTCCTACGTCCCCTATCAGGAGATGGAAAAACATGCTTGGTCGGTCCTCCTACTTCAAATTTGGGGCACTGCGCGTGCAATCTAATGTGCCACCAGATAGGAGTGGTGTGTTAAGTAATCCCCCTCATCAGGCCTTTTTTAGTCGAATGTATCGCCCACTGTCAGTCCCTTCGGGATCCATCCCTCATTCATCTTAATAAAGGTGAGGTAATCTAGACTTTTTTGACCTAGGTGACTTCTCTTCTCAGTGACAATACCTCCTGCTGCACTGAAGGTCCTTTCTGACAGGACACTTGAAGCGGGGCAGGCCAGAAGTTCTATCGCAAATTGAGATAGCTCAGGCAACAGGTCAAGCTTGCACACCCAGTAGTCAAGGGGTTCATCGCTCCTCAGAGTGTCGATATCTGCAGTTAAGGCGAGGTAGTCTGCTACCTGTCGGTCGAGTCGTTTTCTGAGGGTGGACCCCGAAGGGCTGTGGCGATGCGTAGGACTTAAAAAGCTCCGCATGTCCTCCATCAACAACACGTCTGTAAAGCATCCTGTCCTTGCCGGCGTGGTCGTGGGAGGAGGAGGATTACTTTCACCTCTTCCCCTGTTATATTCCCGTTGTGCTGTGACATCACCCTTATACGCTGTGTAAAGCATACTTTTTAATTGATTTTGGAACTGCTGCATCCTTTCTGACTTTCCGTAATTCGGTAACTTTTCAGGCACTTTCTGCTTATACCGGGGGTCTAGTAGCGTGGACACCCAGTACAGGTAGTTCTCCTTCAGCCTTTTTATACGAGGGTCCCTCAACAGGAACGACAGCATGAAAGACCCCATTTGCACAAGGTTGGATGCCGAACTACTTATGTCCTGTTCCTCGTCCTCAGTGATCTCTCTGAAGGTATGTTCTTCCCCCCAGCCACGTACAACACCACGGGTACCAGATAGGTGACAAAGAGCACCCTGGGATGCCTGTTGTGGTTGGTCTTCCTCCTCCTCCTCAAAGCCACATTCCTCCTCTGACTCCTCTTCCTCACAATCCTCTTCCAGCGTTGCCGCAGGTCCAGCAAGCGATGCTGATAAGGCTGTGGTGGTGATGGTGACCACAACTCTTCCTCTTCACGCTCATCTACGGCCTGATCCAGCACTCTTCGCAGGGCACGCTCCAGGAAGAAAACAAATGGTATGATGTCGCTGATGGTGCCTTCGGTTCGACTGACTAGGTTTGTCACCTCCTCAAAAGGACGCATGAGCCTACAGGCATTGCGCATGAGCGTCCAGTAACGTGGAAAAAAAATCCCAGCTCCGCAGAGGCTGTCCTAGCACCCCGGTCATACAAATACTTGTTAACGACTTTTTCTTGTTGGAGCAGGCGGTCGAACATTAGGAGTGTTGAATTCCAACGTGTCGGGCTGTCGCAAATCAAGCGCCTCACTGGCATGTTGTTTCGCCGCTGGATATCGGAAAAGTGCACCATGGCCGTGTAGGAATGCCTGAAATGGCCACACACCTTCCGGGCCTGCTTATGGACGTCCTGTAAGCCTGGGTACTTATGTACAAAGCATTGTACGATCAGATTACACACATGTGCCATGCACGGCACATGTGTCAACTTGCCCGAATGCAATGCCGCTAACAAATTTGTTCCGTTGTCACAAACCACTTTGCCGATCTCCAGTTGGTGCGGAGTCAGCCACTGATCCACCTGTGCGTTCAGGGCGGACAGGAGTGCTGGTCCTGTGTGACTCTCCGCTTTCAGGCAAGTCAATCCCAAGACGGCGTGACACTGCCGTATCCGGGATGTGGAACAGTACCTGGGGAGCTGGGGGGGTGCCGTTGATGTGGAGCAAGACGCAGCAGCAGAAGAGGACTCAGCCGAGGAGGTTATGGAAGAGGATGGAGTAGGAGGAGTAGAGGAGGTGGCAGCAGGCCTGCCTGCAAGTCGTGGTGGTGTCACCAACTCCTCTGCAGAGCCACGCATTCCATGCTTGGCAGCCGTCAGCAGGTTTACCCAATGCGCAGTGTAGGTGATATACCTGCCCTGACCTTGCTTTGCAGACCAGGTATCAGTGGTCAGATGGACCCTTGCCCCAACACTGTGTGCCAGACATGCCATTACTTCCTTTTGCACAATCGAGTACAGGTTGGGGATTGCCTTTTGTGCAAAGAAATTTCGGCCGGGTACCTTCCACTGCGGTGTCCCAATAGCTACGAATTTTTTGAACGCCTCAGACTCCACCAGCTTGTATGGTAAAAGCTGGCTAAGAGTTCAGTCAAGCCAGCTGTCAGACGCCGAGAGAGGGGGTGACTTTGTAACATTGGTTTCTTACGCTCAAACATGTCCTTGACAGACACCAGACTGTGGGCAGATGAGCAGGAAATGCTCAAGGCGAGAGACGGAGGGGTGGATGGTTGAGAGGGGGCAAGGAGGACAGCAGTGGTTAACGTGGCTGAAGATGCTGGACCAGGAGGAGGATGGCGGCTTTGAGTTTGTGTGCTGCTTGTACTCATGTGTTGATCCCATAGGCGTTTGTGATGTGCGATCATGTGCCTTCGCAAAACAGCTGTACCTAGGTGGGTGTTGGACTTCCCACAACTCAGTTTCTTTTGGCACAGGTTGGAAATGGCATCGCTGTTGTCAGAGGCAGACACACAAAAAAAATGCCACACTGCTGAGCTCTGCAATGACGGCATTCTGGTGGTGGCAACAGCATGCGTTGATTGGCGTGCTGTCTGACTGACCCCGGGTGCCGATGCATGCTGTCTGACTGTGCCACTAGCTCCTTGCGACAACCTCCCCCTGCTTCCAACTCGTCTCCTCCTCCTCCTCTCTGTCTCCCAATCTGAACTTTCCCCCTGTTCTTCTTCTCTTCTAGTGGGCACCCACGTGACATCCACGGACGCATCATCATCATCAACCATTTCACTTGTATCTGACAACTCAGCAAAGGAAGCAGCAGTGGGTACAACATCATCATCATCACACTGTACGTGTGTAATGCTGCCTGACTGAGACATATCCCTGTTATCTACATCCTCTGACAATAATGGTTGCGCATCACTCATTTGGCGGCAGGCGGGCAAGTGGTAACTTGAGAGGTGCCCGAAGCTAAGCTGGAGGAGGATGGTGCGTCGAGGTTCAGAGCGGAAGCTGTAGAAGATTGGGTGTCCTGTGTTAGCCAGTCAACTATGTCCTCAGAACTTTTCAAGTTCAGGGTACGTGGCCTCTGAACACTGGGCATTATTCTAGGGCCAAAGGGAATCACAGAACCACGACCACGATGGCCCCTGCGGGGTGGCCTACCTCTGCCTGTCATTTTTTTTTCGATTAGTGGTACTATGCGTGCAAGCTACTGTGACAACAGATATGAGTGGCACTGGTGTGACACTGTGCCCTGGCAGGCCCTGAAACGCACACTCGTGAAGGAAAATGACTGCTATTATATTACAGAGTAAGTGATGAGAACCGCACTCAGTCCCAACGGCCAAGGGTGCTCCAGAGGAGGACCAGCAATCCCAGTACAATAATACAAGAAGAAAAAACTCACAGGCACTCCAACTTCAAGCCGCAGGCAGATTTATTATGACAGAATGCAACGCAACGTTTCGACCGGAAAGGTCTTTTTCAAGCTTGAAAAAGACCTTTCCGGTCGAAACGTTGTGTTGCATTCTGTCATAATAAATCTGCCTGCGGCTTGAAGTTGGAGTGCCTGTGAGTTTTTTCTTCTTCTGCTATTATATTACAGTCCAAAAAGTTTATTTTTTATTAAATGCAAGCTATTGGGACACCAGATATGAGTGAGTGGTTGCACTGGGCAGGCCCTGAAACGCACACTCGTGAAGGAAAATGACTGCTATTATATTACAGAGTAAGTGATGAGAACCGCACTCAGTCCCAACGGCCAAGGGTGCTCCAGAGGAGGACCAGCAATCCCAGTACAATAATACAAGAAGAAAAAACTCACAGGCACTCCAACTTCAAGCCGCAGGCAGATTTATTATGACAGAATGCAACGCAACGTTTCGACCGGAAAGGTCTTTTTCAAGCTTGAAAAAGACCTTTCCGGTCAAAACGTTGCGTTGCATTCTGTCATAATAAATCTGCCTGCGGCTTGAAGTTGGAGTGCCTGTGAGTTTTTTCTTCTTCTGCTATTATATGACAGTCAAAAAAGTTTAGTTTTTTTGTAAATGCAAGCTATTGGGACACCAGATATGAGTGAGTGGTGGCACTGGGCAGGCCCTGAAACGCACACTCGTGAAGGAAACTGACTGCTATTATATTACAGTCAAAAAAGTTTATTTTTTTTTAAATGCAAGCTATTGGGACACCAGACATGAGTGAGTGGTGGCACTGGGCAGGCCCTGAAACACACACCCGTGAAGGAAACTGACTGCTATTATATTACAGTCCAAAAAGGTTTTTTTTTGTTAAATGCAAGCTATTGTGACACCAGATATGAGTGGTGGCACTGGGCAAGTGGGCACAGTATACGCTGCGAGCCTGACACACACGCTGGCAGACAACTAACGGCTATTCAATCTATTACAGTCAAAATTGTATTTTTTTTTAAAATGTACACTACTGTTACACCAGATATGAGTTGCACTGGTGTGACACTGTGCCCTGGCAGGCCCTGAAACGCAAACTCGTGAAGGAAACTGACTGCTATTATATTACAGTCCAAAAGGTTTTTTTGTTTTTTAAATGCAAGCTATTGTGACACCAGTGAGTGAGTGGTGGCACTGGGCTGGCCCTGAAACGCACACTAGTGAAGGAAACTGACTGCTATTATATTACAGCAAAAAAAGTTTAGTTTTTTTTAAATGCAAGCTATTGGGACACCGGCGAGTGAGACTTTTGGTCACCTAACTGACCCTGGAGACGTCCTCACGCTATGCATCGGGACATTAAGCGTCACCCAAAACCCCATAGGAAAGCATTGCGACGCATCGCATTAGGTCTCCCCAGCCGGCTGATGTCGGCAGATGTGAGCGAAAACCAGGTAAGTGACAAAAGGGTTTTTTATCCCCTTCTGCTCCACAGGGGAGAGGGAGGAGGGGCTTGATGGAGGGGGAAGCTATAGCGCCATGAAAACGACTTTGTTTTCCTGGCACTGCAGTTTCCCTTTAAAAATGGGAAATTCTTCACTTGCTGCTGAGGACAGTTCTGGCAGCTAAAAAAAAAGTTCATATTTATGCAAAATTTTGCAAATGCATTGTTTTGTTGCAATAATTATACACTGTACAAAGATATCAATTTTTGGACATGGAATTTCCATCCCTTTAAGAGAATGCTACTTTATAAAATGATGTTATTCACAAATATCGGCACCTAAGTTTAAAAATGAAGTGATGTTTATTAACTAACACAAAAGTCATAATAGTCAAGACGAAGGAAAAAACACAGCTGTTTTTGTGCTTGGCTTTTTGGCCTGGAATATTACATTCTTCAGTTAATTCCTGTTGTAGTGAATAAACCCCATTGTGTTGTAAAAGATTTTTCATTATATTTTTGTGAATTGCTATTTGTCACTGCTTCTCTCCCTAACGGCGTCAGCTAGTATGTATTGTAATTTGAAACAGATATGCTACAGTTGTGATGCTTTATTGTCACGTTGTCCTATGCACTCACAAGTCACCTGCAATTACCCTATTGTTATAGATGTTAATTTATGTAAAGTAAATAGTGATGAAGCATAGATATGTCTATCAGCAAACATTCCTTCTTCCTTGTAACATACCAGACAGCACCCCCCCCCCCCCAAAAAAAAATAATTAAAGGGATAATGTAGTTAGCAAAGGATAGAGCATACTGCAGTCTGTGGCTATTGCCCCTTCGAGATCTTTCTCTAGATATCCTATCTTGGACACTCATTGATGGTTTGTGACTGTTCCCTATATTTTAATGTCTTTAGCTTTTAATTAAATCCATGCTACTTTTTTTTCTCGCTCTACATTTTCCACTAAATTCGTAGGCAGGGATTACCTTTTCTTCTGTACCAGATTATATACTTTGTGTCAGCTACAAAACAGCAAATCTTGTGGGGTGTTCCCAGTAAGAAGTGGTTGGTACCTACCAAAAGCGAAGCAAGGAAGGACAACCGGTGAGCCAGCATCAGACTTATGGGTGCCAATGGCTCATTGATGCATGTGTGGAGCGGAGGCTAACCCATTTCGTCCGATCACACCGAAAAGCTACTGTAGCTCGAATTGCTGAAAACCCAGAAAACACAGTGCATCACAGTTTGATGCATATAGGGCTGCATAGCCGCAGACCAGTCAGAGTGTCGATAATGACACCTGTCCACCCTCTAAAGTGCCTTTAATGGGGACATGAGCATCAGAAAAGGACTATGGAGCAATGAAACAAGGTTGCCGGGTCTGATGAATCATGTTTTCTTTTACAGCAGGTGGATGGTCGGGAGCAAGTGCATCCTTTACCTGGGGAAGAGATGGCCATAGAATACACTAATGGCAGAAAGCAGGCCAGAAGAAGCAGTCCTATGCTCTGGACAATGTTCTTCAGGAAAACCTTGGTTCCTAACATTCATGTGGATGTTACTTTGATACGTACCATCTACCTAAAGATTATTGCAGACCACATACACCTCTTAATGGCAATGGTGTTCACTGATGGCAGTGACCTCTTTCAGCAGGGTAATACACGCTGCCACACTGCAAAAATTACAAATGGTTTGAGGAACACGATAAAGAGTTCAAAGTGTAGCCTTGTCCTCCAAATTCTCTAGATCTCAATATGATTGAGCATCTGTGGCCTGTGCTGGAACAAAAATTCCCATACATGGAGGCCCCTCCATGCAACTTGCAGAACTTGGGAAAGGAGCTGCTATGTTTTGGTGCCAGATACCACAGGAAATGTTCAGGTCTTGTGAAGTTCATACCTCAATGCATCAAAGCTGTTTTGTGAAGATGTTGGTTCCTTTGGCTTCCAATCACTACAGGTGGTGGCAATCTTTATTTTTCCATTAAAGTAGCCACTTGATATTAAAGAAAGGTCAGTAGTACAGTGCTACTAAGCGGGAGAGGATGGTCTCCTCCAGGTGACAATCAGATACGTGGTGATGGGAAGAGGCAATGCCCAGTGTGTAAGTAGTGTGGCTATGCAGAATTGTATTTAATACTAGGCAAAGCAACCTGTTCTTGTTCTGCATTTCTCTTCAGTGATACCCTGGCTCCCATAGATGGCAATGTTTGCATAGAGGGGAAATGGCTCATATTGTGGAGACTCAGGGTATGGATCATCTCATTTTGTGTAGGGATCAAGCCCCAGGTGTTTCTAGAAACCAGCAACACCCTGACCACAACAGAAGTATATATGATAACAGCAATAGTGATTATAGTTATATATTTCAGAACACATCCTGTGTGACACAAATGCTGACTGCTTTTCGTTTTGAAAGTAATGGGAGATCAGGGATTAGATGAGAGATCTGGTTAGCAGCCAGTTACTAAATGAGGAGGATGTAATGGTCATGGTGCTTGGAGTGTTTCTTTAATGTATCATCTATGTATGGCATTATATTAAAAAGGTTAGTTCACCTTGTAATAACCCTTTAAGGTTAAAGAATCCAAACTGGATAAAAATTAGAGTTGGAGTATTTTTCATACTATGTGATCTAAACTATTTGCACCTTATTAACTTACAGCACCAGATGTGTAAATCAATGTGTTTCATTCCTCATTAGCCCCTCCATGAGTCTCATTTCCCCTCCCCTCCCCTCCCCCCCAACCCCTCCATGTGTCTCATTTACCCCATTTAGCCCCTTTGATTCTGGCTTGGAAACTTGGATGAGCATGCAGTGCTCTTTGCGCATGCGCGTTACATTACCAATGTCTTTCTATGCTGAGCATTGCATTGGACCATAGCCAGGCGCTGGAGAAGGTGAGTAAAATGTTTTATTTTATTATTTTTTGGCACATACCAAGAGGTAGGGGAACTATAACTAGGGACAGTGACAGTAAAGCATTTGGAATACATATTTCTTTACCTAACACTTTAGTGTTCCTCTTAGTTCACCTTGGCTTCTGGACGGTGCATAAACATTTTTCATGTTCAATATATGAAAATATCTGCCAATTGTCTCGTATTTCCAGGTACAGTCCTTAGGTTGTCTCCCTTTTGCAGTGGTAGTCATCCTGTAACAAGCCAAAAACAACAAAATATCGATGTATCAATACCATCAATGAAATTAGGACTTATCTCTTATAGAAACCACATGAAATGTAAATCTTGGAGGTGTTATCTATAAATGTAATTCAGTTTATTCACTAAATAGTTAAATGTGGTGAACTGACTGTTGAATTTCATAATAAAAGGCAAAATAGCAGTCAGCTGAGTTGTAAAAATATAGATTTCACAGTTTAGAAAATAAATCCCAAAAGCAGCCACATAGAATAATTTGATTGCCATTTTGGATTCGAGTGATTCTACTTTCATTCTGCTTATGCAGAAAACTTGCATATCTTTATGTTATTCCACATTCCATCCTGTTTTGCCTTCAGTGGATGTCCTATTTCTGCCACTTTATCACAAAGTGCTATAACTAACCACCGCATTGCTTCATTTCCAGCGAGAAGGAAGTGTTCCATATGGTGAATGCTCCAGGGGAATTTCTGTCTTCCTTTTCGGAGGCTAATCAGACTATATAATCAAACCTTTATTTAGGAGCCTTGTCCATGGCAGAATTTTCATGAGACAGGATGTGGTAGCAGGATCCGCAGAGAATAAACACTACAGTTTGTTTTTTGTTAGCCCTTCTCCTCCCTTGAGAAATGAATTAATTGATATTTTAACCACTTACCTGTTTGTTTGGCTGCTTAAGTGATGACCAACAAAGTACACTTTTGTTTTTTTAATATACACTAAATAGTAAAGCAGTAGAAACATTATGCAATTTACTGAGCATTATGCAATTCAGAGCTACAGAAAACCTCTTTATTATTGACATTTATTTCCGAGATGTAGATATTAAATATATATATTACTGAAGCCCTCTCTCTCTCTCTCTATATATATATATATATATATATATACAAGAAGAACAACGCTGGGGTAGAATGGACAGAAATCCATCCACCAGAGTTGTGGTGGTTAAAGGATATGATGGGGCATAACCCCTGGAAATAGAGAAAAAAGGTGGGACTAGTGGTTGGCAGAGTTGAGGCACACTGCCACACCACAAGACCTTATATCCTTATATGAAAAGGCTGTTTCTGCACATACCCTGTAGGGGAACCCTTATGAGCAGATAGCCAGAGAAAACAAAAAAACTCTTTAATGGTCCCTCTTGGGGAGAGAAAAAATAAACGTACAAACATATAAATTAAAATTGGGACCTAGTGGGGAATAGTTATGACTAAACCGGAGAACAATGTTTCAAAAGCAAATAACATGGGTTATATCAATGACTTAAAAATGTGCCAGGGATTGTAACAATATACTAATATCACAGAAAACCAAGTGCAATAAATGTATTCAAATTGCAACTTGCAAATCAAATGGTTCCTGGAACTGCCTTGGCTGATATCCCATGTGTTAAATGCTCCTCTAGGCTGAACCAGATAGAGATGTATAGAGTATCTAAAAGAATAGCAAACTTCAAATTTCCACTGGTTTGAATGGTGTCAGACCCTTATAGTAGGTTACTTATATGTTAAACAGAAAGACACCATAACAAGACATGCAGTAAGCTATTTTCGATAAGATAGAAAGAGGAGTAGTTCTTTGAAAATGCCAACAATTTTATATCCCGTGCGTTAAAGCACATGTAGATTTGTGGCAAAATTTAAAAAGAAACACACTTCCTCGTTGTCAGAGAGAAAACAGCGTTGTGCCAAATATGTAACAGGATGCCTAAACAGCTATGTGAGATTTGGGGGTAGGAGTCCCTAGCATCCTGTTCATATAGACAACGATCTTAGGTAGAGCCCAGAAAAAAATCCGTTTGATTAGTCAAACCCCAGAACTGTCCCAAAGTAAAGTTTAAAAGTTTTAGAGAATCATCCGCTCTGTGTCGGTAGCTCGACGCGCGTTTCGGCGATACAAGTCGCCTTTGTCAAGAGCCGTTGCGGAATAAGTAGCGCCTCTTTTTAAATGCATATATGGTACTGCCCACAAATGTGACGTAAGCGTCACTGACCAATCAGTGGGTTCGTATAAATGAAGGGGTGGAGAGATCTTTCGGTAATATTCACAGTGATTAACCCTTACAGGGAACTAGTGGTGTGACTCGGAAAGACGATATTACCCTTGAGTATAAATTTATATGGGTATATGGGGCGGAGAAGCCTTCCTGATGGATGTCAAAATGCTTTGCTCCTACAGAGAACTAGTGTGCAAAAAATGTGTACGATTGTAGGGGGTTATATCACAATATATATGCCCAAGCATTCCCTGAATCGGCAACCAGGAGCTGTCTAAACACATTGTCGGCTGTGAAGGATTCTATTATAAATACCCATAATTTCCCTTCATTATGGGAGTCTCCAAATCTAGAGACCCATGCATTTATCAGAACCATAATGTGGGTCTTTTTGCTGGGACAATATCCGATGCAAGGAGACCCAATGTTCTATGTAAATCAATAGAATGGAGATGCTTTACGTCTGGAATTCAAAAGGCCCAGAGTTGGACAGGAACATCAATAGGGATCAGATAAATATTTATATACATTTAAGAGTAATATTAGAGAGCAACAATTAAAATTAAACTCCCAAGATATAGGGGGTAAATACCATAAAGTAAAGAGATCTGTTTAAGTACAGCATTTGTGTGATGACAAATAGAGCCAATAAGTGGAGATATACTCCACAAATTAAACACATAAATGAATATCGACCAAAGGTTAAATGGATATTGGTGGTATATATCAATATTGTTTACAAACAATTAATTAGTTCATTAATTAATAAGTAAAAATGACCATAGATAGATAGACAGAATATCTACGGGCAAGTTGAATTTTAGAACTATCTGGGTATATTCCGATGTCTTTAGAGATTTCTTGATTTCTTAGATAAAGGGGGCGAAGGAGAAGCCTTCGTTTAGACCTTTTGGATGAAGCGTCT
The DNA here is from genome assembly GCF_036172605.1 of Pelobates fuscus. Lineage (NCBI taxonomy): Eukaryota > Metazoa > Chordata > Amphibia > Anura > Pelobatidae > Pelobates > Pelobates fuscus. The sequence continues at coordinate 107,927,678 of NC_086319.1, read as the reverse complement.
TTAATTGAAAAATCCAAAAACTTTCTCGTTGTCTCAGGAAACGGTCATAGTTTCCCCTTCGTCTATCCCTTCGGACCAATTCTAATCCACAGAAACGAAGCCCCTGTGGGTTGCCCGCATGAAACTCTTTTAGGTGACGGCCTATAGGGGTATCAATAAGCAGTTTAGGAGATCTAACATGCTCCTTGATACGCTCCTTAAAGGGTCTAAAGGTTTTTCCCACATACTGTAGTTGACAACTGCATGTGAGGAGATAAACCAGTCCAGTGGTATTGCAGTTGAAAAACGATCTGATGTTAAACGATCTTTTCCCAGTGCTATCCAGGATGGTCTTGGAATCCCGTTTGATAAATTTACAGGCCACACAGTGGGAAAAACCTTTAGACCCTTTAAGGAGCGTATCAAGGAGCATGTTAGATCTCCTAAACTGCTTATTGATACCCCTATAGGCCGTCACCTAAAAGAGTTTCATGCGGGCAACCCACAGGGGCTTCGTTTCTGTGGATTAGAATTGGTCCGAAGGGATAGACGAAGGGGAAACTATGACCGTTTCCTGAGACAACGAGAAAGTTTTTGGATTTTTCAATTAAAGACGCTTCATCCAAAAGGTCTAAACGAAGGCTTCTCCTTCGCCCCCTTTATCTAAGAAATCAAGAAATCTCTAAAGACATCGGAATATACCCAGATAGTTCTAAAATTCAACTTGCCCGTAGATATTCTGTCTATCTATCTATGGTCATTTTTACTTATTAATTAATGAACTAATGAATTGTTTGTAAACAATATTGATATATACCACCAATATCCATTTAACCTTTGGTCGATATTCATTTATGTGTTTAATTTGTGGAGTATATCTCCACTTATTGGCTCTATTTGTCATCACACAAATGTTGTACTTAAACAGATCTCTTTACTTTATGGTATTTACCCCCTATATCTTGGGAGTTTAATTTTAATTGTTGCTCTCTAATATTACTCTTAAATGTATATAAATATTTATCTGATCCCTATTGATGTTCCTGTCCAACTCTGGGCCTTTTGAATTCCAGACGTAAAGCATCTCCATTCTATTGATTTACATAGAACATTGGGTCTCCTTGCATCGGATATTGTCCCAGCAAAAAGACCCACATTATGGTTCTGATAAATGCATGGGTCTCTAGATTTGGAGACTCCCATAATGAAGGGAAATTATGGGTATTTATAATAGAATCCTTCACAGCCGACAATGTGTTTAGACAGCTCCTGGTTGCCGATTCAGGGAATGCTTGGGCATATATATTGTGATATAACCCCCTACAATCGTACACATTTTTTGCACACTAGTTCTCTGTAGGAGCAAAGCATTTTGACATCCATCAGGAAGGCTTCTCCGCCCCATATACCCATATAAATTTATACTCAAGGGTAATATCGTCTTTCCGAGTCACACCACTAGTTCCCTGTAAGGGTTAATCACTGTGAATATTACCGAAAGATCTCTCCACCCCTTCATTTATACGAACCCACTGATTGGTCAGTGACGCTTACGTCACATTTGTGGGCAGTACCATATATGCATTTAAAAAGAGGCGCTACTTATTCCGCAACGGCTCTTGACAAAGGCGACTTGTATCGCCGAAACGCGCGTCGAGCTACCGACACAGAGCGGATGATTCTCTAAAACTTTTAAACTTTACTTTGGGACAGTTCTGGGGTTTGACTAATCAAACGGATTTTTTTCTGGGCTCTACCTAAGATCGTTGTCTATATGAACAGGATGCTAGGGACTCCTACCCCCAAATCTCACATAGCTGTTTAGGCATCCTGTTACATATTTGGCACAACGCTGTTTTCTCTCTGACAACGAGGAAGTGTGTTTCTTTTTAAATTTTGCCACAAATCTACATGTGCTTTAACGCACGGGATATAAAATTGTTGGCATTTTCAAAGAACTACTCCTCTTTCTATCTTATCGAAAATAGCTTACTGCATGTCTTGTTATGGTGTCTTTCTGTTTAACATATAAGTAACCTACTATAAGGGTCTGACACCATTCAAACCAGTGGAAATTTGAAGTTTGCTATTCTTTTAGATACTCTATACATCTCTATCTGGTTCAGCCTAGAGGAGCATTTAACACATGGCATATCAGCCAAGGCAGTTCCAGGAACCATTTGATTTGCAAGTTGCAATTTGAATACATTTATTGCCCTTGGTTTACTGTGATATTAGTATATTGTTACAATCCCTGGCACATTTTTAAGTCATTGATATAACCCATGTTATTTGCTTTTGAAACATTGTTCTCCGGTTTAGTCATAACTATTCCCCACTAGGTCCCAATTTTAATTTATATGTTTGTACGTTTATTTTTTCTCTCCCCAAGAGGGACCATTAAAGAGTTTTTTTGTTTTCTCTGGCTATCTGCTCATAAGGGTTCCCCTACAGGGTATGTGCAGAAACAGCCTTTTCATATAAGGATATAAGGTCTTGTGGTGTGGCAGTGTGCCTCAACTCTGCCAACCACTAGTCCCACCTTTTTTATATATATATATATAGATAAAGAAAGGGCTTCAGCAACACCTGTGTTACCTTTTATCACTTCTGTGTTATAAAAGAGTTAATCTGGATTCTGGATACATCCATTAAACAAATGATCAAACTACATTTCTACACGGCACAAGAAACAACACGGTTGTATGCCTGTCTGTGTGTTTGAATGCGTTTATAGGTGTGTATATCAGGGCTATTTATTAAAGTAAGAATTTCTGGCAATGCAAAGCGAATTGCACATTGCATTAAAGACACGGAAGCTCACATTATGCTGCACTCTTTCTTTATTTTCCCTCAGCAGCAAATAAATAGTTATTAACACAGTGAACAAAACATAAAAATAATCACATGTCCTAGTAACAAGGTCAGCAATCAGCAAATCTTCTGTGGTATAATGGGCGGAGCCACACCAACTACTTCCTCTTTCTTTGCTGCTCCCTTAGTTAAGTTGAACCTGGATCCCATGGTTCTCATAATGTGGGATCTGTATTTATATATTTGACATATTTTGACATTTATCTTTAATATAATTTTATATGTGTATTCTGTTATGTGCCTCTATATTATTATTGTATTTTACCTTATCTATGCTTAGTTGGATATTTTATTATTTCCCATTATGTTTTCTGCTATGTACATTTAATTTTGTATATTCTCTTATTCCTTAGTTGTTTCTATATACTTCTGTTGTCGGGCTTCGCTGACGTTTTTTCTCATGCTTTCCGTTTCTCCATTTCATTTCTCTATCCAGTTTGTTGTTATTGGGTGCGCGCATTTGCGCGCGGCTCCTTGATGTCCGTTCGCCATACGAATGCACATGTACAGCACATTCACCATTACAGCTCATTCACTGGTTTTCCCGATTGAGGTAGGTTCACGTATGATGACCGTTTGGTAGTTCATTCTCCCGAACGGCCACATGCCATGAATACAGTTTTTCTACCAAACACTCGTTCACATAGAGCTCTATTCTTTCTCTACATACTCTACTCTTTCGTATCCCCGCGGCCATATTTTGAGCATTCGCACACTTTTGGCTAATCCTTCCCAAAGACTGCCCCTCAAGTCTGTGGGTGTTTAGTAGTACTAGCGTTCGGGCAGCTCCTTGTCTCTGCAACCAGTGAGTTTTGTTCTTCTTAACTTCTCCTAACCTTTATATTTTCTTACTCCTTGTGGGTAATTCAACCCTGGGGAGTTGGTTTAGGTACTCATTTATATATATATTTTATATTTGGTGGCCTGTATATTGTCTGCTATTAATATACTATGCAGTCTAATGAGGACCTGCCTGCTCCTACTGGATCACAGGCTATCCATCAAATTCCTGTGGCTTTCTCCCCTATGGCATCTGCTGATGAGGCAGATTTTGCCATCTCAGATGAGATGCAATTTATTCTGGACACTACCATGTCCAATCAATGTCCAAAGCATTATCCTCTGCCATGGACATTATGTCTACGTCTTTATCCAAGACATTTACATAGGCCTTATTACACGCTCAAATGTCAGTCCCTCTGACCTCTCAGATGGTCACGATACCCCCTGCCTCTCAGACCTCTCAGCCAGACAGTAAAGCACTGGCAAAAAGAAAAAAAAAAGCCTGCATCAAAAACTATTAATATGGACAGTATACCACCTGTCACAGATGGCGCACATGTGATAACAACCGTGCAAAAGAGCCGCTGGCCGGACAAAAGCAGCCAGGTTATGGAAATGGACTAATTGCTGCCCAGGTGAGCAAACCTCTTGAAAGAGCCACCCGTAATACGTTGAGGGCTCAATGCCCACATCCCACAGTACCAGATGAAGTGGGCAAAACATCTCAGGTCGATCCAAAGACCGCTCAATTTATAGGCAAGTCTGGCTGGAAACCCAGAAAGGGTCTAGGCTTCTCCGTAATTGCCAGGACAAAATCCTGGATATTTTTGGCCCAGCTGCCAAAATTCTTGAGGCAGTGGAAGTGGCTTTGGCCCTTGATCAGCCCTAGACACACTGATCATCCGTAGATGGATTCAGCATTTGATTTGCTTGGTCTGTAATGCCAATACTGCACTAGCCACTGAATGGTGCAAGTCTATTCTCTTAAAAATTGAGCCAAAATTGGTGAACCTAGCCCTTAATGAACCAGGCGCTGCAGCCAAAGGTTTTTTTTATTCGGAGATTCCTTTGTGAAAGACTTAGGATCCTATGTTCAAACCTTCACAGCCTTAGATAAGGCTCAAACCAATATGAAGAGGGTGTTCCACACTAAGGTTTTTGACAGGGCTGGAAGAACCAGGAGTCGTCTGTCCGGCCGTTATTCAAGAGGTTTGTTTAGACCGAACTGAGGTTCCTACACAGGACAAAACAATTTTCCTGACCAAAGATCCACGCCAACGTTCACTCGAGGCACACAAGGTGCTCCTTCGGGACGACTCTCCTATCATAAGTGTTTTCAACCACCTTTCTTCACTAATAGCTGTGGGAGGCAGACTCACCAAGTTTTCACATGTGTGGGTCCTTATTACATCAGATTCTTGGGTTCTCCAGGCTGTATACGGTTATTACATAGATTTCATCTCTCTGCCTATACAATGTTCACCCTCCCCAGGAGGATTGTTTTTTCCCAACTAGACATAGACCTCATCTCCAGAGAGGTACTAGATTTGATGCACAAACAAGCCATCTCAGAGATTCCGCTCAGTACTCAGTACGAGTTATGTAAGCAATTTATTTTTGGTTCCCAAAAAAGGGAGGAGGTGTTTGGCCAGTGATCAACTTAAAACAACTCAACTGTCATGTAACTTACAATTACTTCAAAATGGAAGGTGTGCATTGCTTAAGAGATTTGCTACAGCCGGTGGACTGAGTGGCCAAATTGGACCTAAGAGACGCCTACCTCACGGTACCCATCGCAAGTTGCCATCGAGACTGCCTACAGTTCATTTGGCAAAGACGCGAATGGAGGTCCAAGTGCCTACCATTCAAATTGTCCTCTGCCCCATGGTGCTTTACAAAACTCATGAAGCCTGTAGTCTCCTTATTGCGAAGCCGAGGGTTACATCTCATCATAAACTCATCTCTTGTGGACCATCACCTTGTTGCAGAATCTAGGTTTCCTGGTCAATTGGGAAAAGTCCATTCTGACTCCATTGCAACGCATCGAGTTCTTAGGTAGATTCCACCCATCAAACTCTTCACCTGCCAACAACAAAACTGTCGACCATCAGGAAAGAGATTAGTCGCACGCTCGCAGCTACCCGGCTCTCCCTCAAACACCTGGCACGTATGATTGGTCTCCTGGCAGCCTCTATACAGGCAATATTTAGAGGCCCCCTTCACTATTGGGCTCTCCAAAGATTACAAGCCTCCTACCTCAGAGGAGGCACTTCGTACGAAGATTTGGTGGTTCTCGACACAGAAGTAAGAGACGAGCTCCAGTGGTGGCTTCTTCATATGGAGGCATGTAATTGATGTGCCATATTTGGTACAGTTCCGGACCTAATCATAGAGTCAGACGCAAGCTTATACAGTTGGGGTGCTCGTTGTGGAGACATTACATCAGGAGGCAGATGGTCGGAGGTAGAATCGACACTCCACATAAACTGCTTGGAGCTTCTTGCCAGGTCCTTTGCAGTCTGCAGCCTGTCCCCTACTTACTGCACCATATTGCTCAAGATGGACAATGTATTGGCCGACCGATACATCAACCACCTGGGTGGTACGAAATCCAAGATCCTGGTGAATATGGCTCGCGACTTCTGGCGTTTTCGCCTGACACACAGTATATCGATTACAGCAGAGTACATCCCCGGCCTCTCAAAATCTACAGCGGTTTGGTATTCACCTCAGGGATTCCAGCGACTGGCATCTAAGTCCTGAAGTTTTCTGAAAGATCTCTGGGGTCCCTTGGAAGTTGACCTATTCGCTTCCCGTCTGAATACTCAGTTACCCATGTTTTTCAGCTGGAGGCCAGACCCCATGGCAGTGGCGGCAGATGCCTTTTCAACATTTTGCAGGAAATGTAATTTCCCAGCTTTAAACTAGCATAATATGAGCCTCTGTGTCTCTAATAAAATTCCCAGATTTTTAGATTTTGTATTATCCCACCCTCCCACCCTGGCGGTTTCTATTAAGCTTCTAGGTAAGTAAGTTGATATAAGGTCTGATGCTTAGAAGTTAAGTATGATGACTTACTATATTCTTGATATTACTATATTTCTTTTTTTTCAATCTATTCCAACTTGACTTCACTCTTCAACTATTTTTCGAATATGACGACCGCCTGTTGAAGTCGTTGATCTAATATTGGTTTAATTGTTCATACATTCATTGGAATATAGTTTGGTCCTATCTTTATCGGGATTGCAAGAAAGAGGAATTAGTTGGTTTGGCTCAGTCCATTATACCACAGAATAGTTGCTGATTGGCTGACCTTGTTACTAGGACATGTGATTTTTTTTTAATGTTTTTTTACACTGTGTTAATAACTATTTACCGTATATACTCGAGTATAAGCCGAGTTTTTTAGCACATTTTTTGTGCTAAAAAACCCCAACTCGGCTTATACTCGAGTCATAGTCTGTATTATGGCAATTTTCATTGCCATAATACAGACTGGGGGGAGAGGGGTGCTGGCAGAGATCTTACTTACCCGTCCTGCAGCTCCTGTCAGCTCTCTCCTCCTCCGCGCCGTCCGTTCAGCACCTCGGTCAGCTCCCAGTATAAGTCTCGCGAGAGCCGCGGCTCTCGCGAGACTTACACTGGGAGCTGACAGAGGGAGCTGCACAGACCGCGCGGAGGAGGAGAGAGCTGACAGGAGCTGCAGGACGGGTAAGTAAGATCTCTGCCAGCACCCCTCTCCCCCCCACTGAACTACCAATGACACTGGACCACCAGGGAAGGAGCCCCCCTCCCTGCTATGTATCAAGCAGGGAGGGGGGACGAAAAAAAAAATTGAATATAAAAAAAAAATTATTAATAATTAAATAATAAATAATAATGCAAAAAAATAATAATAATATAAAAAAATAATAATAATAATAATTAATAATATATTAAATGCCCACCCCCACCAACACATACACAAACACACACTGCATCACACACACTCACACTTCATTCATATACACACACTGCACTCACACACACTGCACTCATACACACACTGCACTCATACACACACTGCACTCATACACACACTGCATTCATACACTGCATCACACACTCACACTTCATTCATACACACACACACTGCACTCACACACACTGCACTCATACACACTGCATTCATGCACACTGCATTCATGCACACTGCATTCATACACACACTGCGCTCATACACACTGCACTCATACACACTGCACTCATACACACACACACACACACACTGCACTCATACACACACACACTGCATTCATTATATACACACACTGGAAATAAATATTCAATGAATATATACGCACACACACTGCACTCATACACACACGCACTGCACTCATACACTGCACTGCACTCATACGCACACTCTGCATTCATTATATACACACACTGTAAATAAATATTCAATTAATATAAATTTTTTAGGATCTAATTTTATTTAGAAATTTACCAGTAGCTGCTGCATTTCCCACCCTAGTCTTATACTCGAGTCAATAAGTTTTCCCAGTTTTTTGGGGTAAAATTAGGGGCCTCGGCTTATATTCGGGTCGGCTTATACTCGAGTATATACGGTATTTGCTGCTGAGGGAAAATAAAGAAAGAGTGCAGCATAATACTCTCCACCGTGTTATAAATAAAATAATGACTTTACGTCTTGTTAATAGTAAAATCTGGGAATTTAAGGCTAAAGTAGCTGATGTGGAGGTATAGATAAGTAGTTAAATGTTTCCAGCTCTGGCACTTTGGCTCATATTTTGAAATTCACAGTGACTTCCTGACAATTTTTCTTTTTAGTAAAAAACCCTGTTTTCCATTGCAGAGCAACTGGAATGACAGTGAACACACAATCTCTTGTACTCAACATATTATGTAACAACATTTTGATAAAAATATATATTAAAAAAAAAGGAAACTGGAACTTGAGCAGGAAACTCCTTAATTGGCATTTTACATAATACTCCACTGTGAGTAAATTCTCTGCTACGGTGGCTTCTCAGGAGTTAATGGCACAATGAAGATTATGTTATCATGAAGTGAAGGAACTGCAAAGCAAATTTATAGGGTTATTACGTAAAGAAACACTCCAAGCACAACATTATCACTGTGGTGGTTATGGTGCATTGAGTCCCCTGGCACCAGTGAACTAGCCCTATACTACAGATCTTAACTCAGGAGAGCTGATTGGCTTCTAACTCTCCAATGTTAGTAGTGGAGGGGAGTCACACCTGGCAGAGTCAAACTGTTGGCTGCACCAGGTCACTCCTTGCACCATAAGCACTACAGCTGGCTTATGATTATGGCGCCTGGAGGGCTCCATTAATATGACTGAGAACAAGAATGGAGTTTTAGAAAGTACACACACAAAATATACCGTTTTGAATTTTATAAGGCTACCTAAAATCTCTTATCTTAGCAAACAAATATGGAGATTCAGTTACACCATATGGCCATCTGATGGTAATCCCACCATTAAGTCAGAGTACCCCAAGAACCTAGGAGATAAACATGCTGAATGTAATACTTACGGCATAAACAGCTTCCAGATACTTTCTTTAAACATTTGCTTTCCTGTGGTTACCCCCACTCTACTGTGGTCACCTCCAACTCGCCCCTCCACTCTAGGTGCCCCTTGTGTGATTCAGAATTTGTACACATGCTGAATAATATAAGATAAATATTTGTTTCACTACAGCAATCAGTGAGATCAGAAAAAAACAGAGAAATGTTGGAACAAAATCAACTATGTCTGCTGCAGCAGCAAATGGGTTACTAGGGAAATTAGGCTTGGAGAATCAGAATAACTGGGGTGTGCTTAGGAACCCAATCCTGTAGCAGCTGTTTTGTTAACGCTGTCAGTTTGTACTAAAAACAGGAAAATAAATCATGTTTAGGTATAGAATTTAAGAAAAGGCACTGAAACTATAAACCTGCTGAGAGAGTTATCCACTAAATTGGTAACTGAGTAGGAAATGTCATATTTTAGGCTAAAATAACTGAATTGGAAACATGGCTGGCTCTGAGATTTTTTCCAATTTAGACATTTTAACCTAAAATCTGAAATTCCCCACTTATTTCCTAACAATGTTTTGCTTAGTGCGGCAGATTACCTCGCTGTCGGAAGCATGTTGGGTCTGTGAGTTCTCTTGCTGGGTTCCATGGTTGTCATAGGCACATTTGAGCTATTGAGCAATTGGTTGCCACGCTAATGTCATATACAGAAATAGGTTAAAAACCACTGGCTTAGTGAATTATCATGCTCTCTGCAAGTCACATACAGTCATGGGAAAAAGAAAGTGCACCTTCTTTGAATTCTATGGTTTTACATATTAGGCAGGGGTGGACTGAGCACTCGGGCAAATCGGTCATGGACCAAGGGCCCAAGGCTCTGGGGGACCCGCCCCTGCTGCAGCGCAGTAATGGCTGCACTGGGGAATTAACAATCTCCCCAACCAGCCTGCACTCAGTAAGATTCCCACACAGCTTTCCGCGGGCCCCCTACTGCTAGAAATCTGCCCCCTCCCCCATGCAGGGCACACTAAGAGACAGCTAAGGGGCCTTCCCAAAGACCCCACTAGGCTGCCTCTCAATGTGCCTGTCTCCGAGTGGCTAAAGGAAATCGGCAGAGGCTCCAGGAGCAGTGCCTTTGCCAGCAGTTCAGCACAGCCACACAGAGCTCCTCTGATCAGTGTTACAGGCAGCATGCTCTGTGTGGCTGTGCTGATCTGCTGGCAGAGGCTGGTTCTGCAGGAAGTAATATCATGCCTACATAGCTGCCCTGATCTGTGTTACAGACAGCATCTAAAGCATCCACCCAAAGAATAAGAATTCTCCCCCTAACAAGACTCAGGGAGTGGGGAATATATTTTTTTTGTATTTTCTCCTTTTTTTCAATAAAAAATATTTTGGTGCCTATTGCCTGTCCCTGCAGGCTTTTTAATGTGAACACTGCACACGAACACATCTAGTGGCAGTCACTCAGATGGCTTCTAGAGGTGCTTCCTGGGTCAGTGCTGCCTATTGTGAACGCTCCTCGTAGAGAAGAATTAATTTAATGCATCTCTATTAGGAGATTCAGATTGGTGCAGAAGGGTGCTTTGCCACGCATAGCAATAGCCTTCCAGTACTTTCCTATAGAAAAGCATTGGATTGGCTGAGATCATCTAATTTTATGAGTGGGGGCGGGGCCACTGTCAGTCCGTCCCTGATATTAGGGCATAATAACAATCATCTGTTTCTTAGCAGGTCTTAAAATTAGGTAAATATATACAACATCAGAAGAACAGCACATGGCATATTACACTGTGTCATGATTTACTGAACACAAATAAGCCAAAATGGAGACGCCATGAGTGAAAAACTTAGTACACCTTATGATTCAATAGCTTATAGAATCAAGTTTAGTAGCAATATCTTTTTTGTTTTCTGTATGACTTTATAAGACCCTCCCATCATTGTGGAGGAATTGTGTAACACTTTCCTTTACAATGCTGCTTCAGTTCATTGAGGTTTGCTGGCATTTATTTATGCACAGTTCTCTAAGGTCCTGCCACAGCATTTCAATCGAGTTGAAGTCTTAACTTTGATTATTTTCTTTTTCAGCCATTCTGTTGTATATTTGCTGGTGTGCTTGGGATCATTGTCCTGTTGCTTGACGCAATTTTGTCCAAGCTTATGTATTAGACTGATGGCCTCACATTTGACTCTAGAATACTTTGGTATACAGAAGAGTTCATGGTTGATTCAATAACGGCAAGGTTCCCAGGTCCTGTGGCTGGAAAACAAGCCCAAATCATCACCACTCCACCACCGTGCTTGACAGTTGGTATGAGGTGTTTGTGCTGATATGCTGCGTTTGGTTTTAGCCAAATGTGGCGCTGTGCATTATGGCCAAACATCTCCACTGTGGTCTTGTCTGTCCAAAGGACATTATTCCAGAAGTCTTGTGGTTTGTTTAGATACAACTTTGCAAACCTAAGCCATGCTGCTATGTTTTTTATTTAGGGAGATGAGGCTTTCTCCTGACAACCCTTCTAAAGAAACCATTCCTATTCAGTCTTCTTCTAATTGTACTGTCATGAACTTTAACATTTAACATGCAAACTGAGGCCTGTATAGTCTGAGATGTAACTCTTGGGTTTTTGCAATTTCTTCAGCATTACACAGTGTGACCTTGAGTAGTGACGTCCCGAACGGTTCGCTGGCGAATAGTTCCTGGCGAACATAGCGTGTTCGCGTTCGCCACGGATGGCGAACATATGCGATGTTCGGTCCGCCCCCTATTCGTCATCATTGAATAAACTTTGAGCCTGTACCTCACCGGTAGCAGACACATTCCAGCCAATCAGCAGCAGACCCTCCCTCCCAGACCCTCCCACCTCCTAGACAGCATACAATTTAGATTAATTCTGAAGCTGCATTCATTTTATTTTAATTTTTTTGTATTTTTTTTTTTTGGTGTTTGTGTTTATTATACATTAGCCTCCATAGCCAGTAACCTGTGTTTATTATACATTATCCCCCCATAGCCAGTAACCTGTGTTTATTATACATTATCCTCCCATAGCCAGTAACCTGTGTTTATTATACATTATCCTCCCATAGCCAGTAACCTGTGTTTATTATACATTATCCTCCCATAGCCAGTAACCTGTGTTTATTATACATTATCTCCCCCATAGCCAGTAACCTGTGTTTATTATACATTATCTCCCCACAACCAGTAACCTGTGTTTATTATACATTATCCCTCCATAGCCAGTAACCTGTGTTTATTATACATTACCCCTCCCATAGCCAGTAACCTGTGTTTATTATACATTATCCCTCCCATAGCCAGTAACCTGTGTTTATTATACATTATCCCCCCATAGCCAGTAACCTGTGTTTATTATACATTATCCTCCCATATCCAGTAACCTGTGTTTATTATACAGTATCCCTCCCATAGCCAGTAACCTGTGTTTATTATACATTATCCCCCATAGTAATTTATCGTTGAACCTAGGCAGCATGATGTCTTAGGCCGGCCCAGAGAGTGAGTGAGTGAATAATATAATATATATGTTCAGAAACATATTAGTAATATATGTAAATTGGGTTCATGCAAAGAGGGTGAAAAGGTATTAAAGAAAAACACACTTATTGCATCAAATTTACAAAGCCAAACTTTTAAAAGCTTTCCTCATTTCTTTCTCGGGATGAGGAATATATCGGTTGTAGACTGAGGATTTCCATCTGCCCAATCTTTTAATAATATGCACTGGAGTTTCAGTGTTGAAGCAGACCGAAGCTGCCCCTATTCTAAATGAAAGACCCGAGACATGGATACAACCCAATCTTAGGAGTAGTGTTCTGATGTAGAAGATGAATTTAGCCGTAGTCAGAGGGATTCGGTGAGAGTAGTGGTGAAATGTGTGTGGCATGACTGAGTGTGGGTAACTAAGAGTCAAGTATTTTAACTAGGCACTAGTTCTAGGTGGGATAAAGTGGTATAGCGGATGGATGAGTAGTTTGGTTCGTTTTAGAGGTTTGTAGAGAAAGTATATAGTGATCATGAATTTTAGCGATATCCAATATTTTTAAGGTGGTCCCCGTGCCACCACTCATATCTGGTGTCACAATAGCTTGCATTTAAAAAAAACCACACTTTTTTGACTGTGAAATAATAGCAGTCAGTTTCCTTCACACGTGTGCGTTTCAGGGCCTGCCAGGGCACAGTGTCACACCAGTGCAACTCATATCTGGTGTAACAGTAGTGTACATTTAAAAAAAAAAAAAACGGGGGCTTGTCACCTTTTGGGGACCCTTGGTGTTGTACGTGGCTGGGTGGAGGAAGAGACCTTCAATGACATCAGTGAGGACAAGGAACGGGACATGGCTAGCTTGGTATCCAACCTTGTGCAAATGGGGAGTTTGCGGTTGTGCAAATGGACTGTTTGCGGTTGTTTGCGGTGCGTTAAACGGGGAGTTTGGTCTGTCACTGTGAAGCGTGCGTAACCCTTACACTATCTGATCGATACAACATCATACCTGATGTTTTAAAGCACATTATTCCAAACAATTTAGGAATGTTAGGTGATTTATGCCCTTTATGGATTAAAACCAGACTCTGCATAAACTATGTAATTTTCTATGGGAGTTTTGCCATGGATCCCCCTCCGGCATGCCACAGTCCAGGTGTTAGTCCCCTTGAAACAACTTTTCCATCACTATTGTGGCCAGAAAGAGTCCCTGTGGGTTTTAAAATTCGCCTGCCTATTGAAGTCTATGGCGGTTCGCCAGGTTCGCCCGTCCGCGAACATTTGCGGAAGATCGCGTTCGCCATTCACGAACAGAAAATTTTATGTTCGCGACATCACTACCCTTGAGGTAAAGTTGCTGGGATGTCCACTTCTGGGAAGATTGGCAACTGTCTTCAATGTCTACACTTTTGAATAATCTTCCTTACTGTAGAATGATGGACTTAAATTGTTTGGAAATGGCCTTATAATCCTTCCTAGTTTGATGAGCAGCAACAATTTCCTCTCTAAGATCATTGTTTAATTTTTTCCGCCTTGTCATTATGTTAACACATGCCTGGTGCTCCAGACCAGAAACTGCTAAAACCATGGCTTTTATAGAGGTAGTGCTACTTGCTGCTAATCAATTAATCAAAGACATTTGATTAGCAGCACCTGTCTGCTACTTAGCATCTTAATTCACATGGAAGCAGTAAGGGTGTAATTAGTGCTTCACATATTGCTTCTGCATTTTGGCTTTATTTTTGTTAAATAAATCATGACACTGTGTTGTTGTTCATTTGAGGTTGTATTTACTTAATTTTAATTTAATTTTTACTGATTCATTCATTCAATATAAATATACAAATTAATTGTAATATAAAATATTGTTGTACATTGTCCTTTATTTTGCAATATTTTAGACATGCTTGTGTAAAATAAAAAAAGTAAATTCTGAAATACAATAAATGTGGCAAAAATAGATAAAAAAAAGTGTCAAATATAGTAAATGCAGTTGCATCATATATTTCCAAAAATGGAGGCACTTAAAACTGCTATGGCTATCTTTATCAATATGTGGAAGCACAATGTAAGGCTAACAGTGAAATTGAAGAGCCCATTCACTCTCTCTCTGACTGTACTAATGATATGACCCATTGAAACTTCCTGTACAGTTTGAAAGCAGAGGGTGAGTTTATATTTTCTACAGATTTACAGGTATTATATCAGTGACTAGTGGCTTCTGGCAGATAAATAGGCTTGATTGAGTAGATTTCATTCTGCAAAATACATTGTAGTGAAAGGGTTAAAGTGGTGATGTTTTATTGACCATTCAATATTAATAAATCCTGTTTATTTGAGATTAAATAGATATAATGACAAGTTATTTGCTGTCTTGATTGTTGTTAACCCTTGGGATTACCCATTAAACCAACAGTTCTTAGTTTGTTTTGACTCAAATCTAAATTCTGTGCATGACATACATTGATGATTAGTAATTATATTTACAAGTAACAGCTAATTTACTTGTTTTGGATTCTATGTGACATAGATTGATTATATATTCTTCAATTATTTTATTCCAATGTTTTATTCTTATTAAATTTCAGCAAATAAATAAGACTAGCATGCCATTACAGAGCTCAAAGACAGAGTGGTTCAAGACAATATGTCCCGTTCTTCAATTTTACATTCGCCCCAAATATCAATTTGTAAACAGTTTCGTAATATGGTATCAAAATAATTTTTTAAAGAACTCCTTAAAAGGATACTCCAGCCTCTGAGTAGCAACACGCCTTAAAGGGACACGCAGCACTGATACATTTGTCTCATTCAAAAGTTTTGCTTTCCCATAGCTGAAAGGCGTGCAAAACAATGCAATCTGATTCAGTTTGCAGTAATTTTATACACATTTATTTTATGATTTTCAAAGTTTTTCTTGCTTTATTTTGATTTGTATATTTTGCTTGTTAGCTAGTTTGCTTGATAGTTTAAAAAGATAATTGGCAAGTGATGCATGTCTCTCTAAGTGTACTTGGTCGGTTTTAAAATTCATGTTCATCCTGCATTTTTCTCTGTATTCAAATCTCTCTGGAAAAAAGAAGAAAACTCCAGGATGGGACCATTTCAATTGGAAAGGTCACTGCCAAGGTTGCTTACAGTTACATAATGGACAAGCTTACGGCTGTGGTCTGCAATACCCTCTTTCCATAAGTCTTGGCATCCCTGGATTGGGTATACTGTTTAAGAACAAATCTTTATAAGGGCAGTCCCCATACTTCCTTTGCTCCCCCACAGCAGACGTAACCCTTCTTTTTCTTTTTCCACTTTATATTAATGTTCCCCTTTATCGTCCTGCTCTATAACATTTGTGAAAGTCAAGTGCTGTTTAAAAAACAACAAAAAAAGGAAATCATTTTGCAGCTTTATGCAGCATAATCATACCCCCTTGGCCACATCTCTCCTTTTCACAAAACATTTTCTTTAATGGAATGTACACATTACACTCAGCCAAGTAGAGATCGGTATGAGCTGAGCTGCTGACGTTACTCTGCCTCACTGTTAATCACTCTCATAATCAAATCTGCTACCATTCCCCTTAACAGGACTTTGAAATACGATAAAGAATATAAGAGAACACTGATTGGCTTTGGGGCCGAGCAGTGGCATCTCCAGGATTCATATTTCGGGGAGGGGAGGGGGGGAGGGGGCAGGGGCGGGAAAAGAGACCAGGGACAAAAGGGTGGGGGGGGGGGCAGTTATAAAGCGTGTGTATATATGTGTGTGAGTACGTGTGTGTGTATATATATATATATATATATATATATATGTAAAAAACTGATAAAATTTGTATCTTGTAATACCTTTTTTTATTTGACTGATACAGCTACAGTCTCTACTTGAACATTATATATATATATATATATACAGGTATAGCTAGATATATACACACACATACATACACATGGCTTGACATATCACAGGCATCAGGTCGCCATGGCGACTAGAAATTTAGCCCTGGCGCCTGGGATTTGTCAGCCCTTTGCTAAGTCGCGCTGGAAACATTAAAGCCAGCTGCCGTGGGGAGTGAACAAGCTCACTGATACACACACGCTTATTACAGGCAAGCTCACTGACACACACAAGCTCACTACAGACAAGCTCGCAGACACACACACAAGCTCACTACAGACAAGCTCACTGATACACACACAAGCTCACTACATATAAGCTCACTATCACACATGCTCACTACAGACAAGCTCACTGACACACATGCTTACTACAGCCAAGCTCACTAACACACACAAGCTCACTAGGCAAGCTCACTGACACACACACAAGCTCACTACAGACAAGCTTACTGATACACACACAAGCTCACTAGAGACAAGCTCACTAACATACATGCTCACTACAATCAAGCTCACTGACACACACACAAGCTCACTCAGTAGCAGGCACATACACATACAAGATCACTATGTCATGCTAAAAATTGGAAGCCTACCACCTGGCACTGGGGGCTGTGGCTGTGGGAGAATTTGGAGGCCATGCTTCTTTCTGCAGCAAGGTCCTCTGCTAGAAACTGGGGGCGGAGTTCCATGTGGGAGTGGAGCTTGCGTACCGGGAGGCGATCTTCCATGCAGGAGCAGAGCTTGTGTGCTGGGGAAGCTGCAGCACAGTGGCGGAGCTAACGTAGAGAGGGCCCTGGTGCAAAAATAGTTTTGGGCCCCTGAAGACACATGCCCATGGGGTCCTAAGTGCACAGGCTACTCGATTTACCCCGGTGTAACTGCAACAGTAGCGCTGCCTTTAGTTCCACCGCTGCACCTTCCTTATTACAGGCAAGACACGGAAACTGGAAAACCTTTTCAGGAGATGCAAAATAATTTTCCATGGTGTTTAGAAGGGGCTGTGGTGAAGTGTGTGTATATAGGTGTCTGTTAATGGTGCACTATGTGTAACTAGGGGCTGTACTGTGAGCACATGCTCACGTATAGGAGCTTTTAAAATTGTGTGTGTGCTGAGAGGGCCTGTAAAGTGTATGCATGTGCGTGTGCATCTAGGGACTGCAGTGTGAGTGTATGTGTATTGGGGTTGCATTGTGTGCTTATCAAGGAGCTATAGTGTGTATGTGTGTATGTAATGGGGTGTGTATGAGTGTACGATTCAGTGTGTATTGGGTTGCATAATATATGTATGTATGTGTGTGTGTGGGGGTGAATGTATGTGGGGATGAATGTGTGTATGTGGTTGAAGAGATGATGTGTGGGATGAAGTGTGTGAGGGGTGCACTGTGTGTCAGTGCACTGTGTGTCAGCAAAGGTGTACTCTGTGTGGGTGGGAGTGTACTGTACATGGGGGGTTCACTGTCTGTGAGGGTGTACTGTGTTCTTTAATAAGAGTTAAAAAAAAAAGAATATTCCACTTTCCCTGATCTTACCTTGCAGGGAGGGGGTGGCACAATCAGCTCCGTGGTGGTTGAGACTGACCCATTCACACACAGACTGAACCAATACACACACACAAAGAAGAAAAACACAGGCAGCACTCCAGGATATAGAAGGTGAATTAAATTGTAGGTTCACCACCTCACCAAAATAAGTGCAACGTTTCAGCTCTTAAGAGCCTCAATCATGCATGCCGAAACGTTATTTTGGTGAGGTGGTGAACCCTCTAATAAATTCACTGTCTATATTCTAGAGTGCTGCCTGTGTTTTTCTTCTTTGATACTACATTGGTGGATTCAGCGGTGTCCACCCTACACACAGATCGCCCCCTTGGTGGAATGCCGGAGCATATGTGCAGGAGCTGAGTGTAGGGTATTCTGTTTTTGTTGGACCATACACACACACAGACTGACCCATACACACACAGAGACTGCCCCCCCACACAGACTGACCCATACACACCTGGCGACCTAGTCATATCAGTAGCTCTGCTCACACTGACCTCTCACGTTCTCCTATTAGGCAGATGTTTTATGAAAGGAGGAGCTGTGACTAAAGGGTGGGTATGCCCTCTCATTCTTCTTCCATTCCAGACTTTCTGTGGATGTCCAATCACAGACTTCATAATGCAACTCAATGAGAAGTCTTTGCAAGGCTGGTGCTCTGAGCAATTGGCTGCCTCTTGAGCTTAGCTTCACTGATCTAAAAAAATAGGAAGTAACAGGACTAGCTATGTGATTGACAGTTATGAGAGAGTGACAAAGTTAATTCATAAAAGTGCAAATTTCTATTGAAATCTGAACGTTTTAATATAAATGATACAATAGGACACAACCTCCAAACATAAAGCATTAAAGCAGCCCAAAGTGCTATAGGTGTTTGGAGTGTTCCATTAAGTTAATAACGTAATAGAATCTCTTGACTTACCATTGCTGTGTTGGTGTAGCCATCTTTAGTATTATTTTTGGTCCAAAGCTCTTCTTATCTGCTGAGACCATGCACAATTTACAGAGCTGAATCCATTCAAGAGTGCATGTATTAAATGGACACTATAGTCACCAGCACAACTACAGCTTAATGTAGTTGTTCTGGTGAGATTAATCATTTCCTTCAGGCATTTTCATGCAAACACTGCCTTTTCAGAGAAAGTGCAGTGTTTACATTGCCCCTAGTGACACCTCCAAGTGGCCACTCCTCAGATGGCCACTGGAGGTGGTTCCTGGCTCAGTGCTGCATAGTGTGCAGCAGTGCCATTCAGTGTCTCCACGCTCTGCATGGCGAAGCTGAATTTTCCTCATAAACATGCATTGATTCAATGCGGGGCATTTGGCCCCGGGATTGGCTAAAAATCATCAATTTTGTCATCAAGTAGGTGGGGCAGGGGCAGTGCCAGCACCGGCGGACCAGTGCGGCCCTGAAAATAAGGTGAGTTTTATTAACTTTTAAGGGGGCTGAGGGGAGGGAGGGCAAGCCACATAAATGGTGGGTTTTGCACTATAGGGTCAGGAATGAATGTTTGTGTTCCTGACTCTATAGTGTTCCTTTAACCCCTTAGTGACCGCGGACTTACATGGTACGTCAGACAAAAATGGTCCTTAACGACCGCTGACGTACCCTACTCTAAGGGCATTGCAGCGATGCCTCAATGATGAGGCATCCTGCAATGCCCCCCCGACAGCCAGGCCCCGACAGATCCCTCCCCTGGAGCGATCACTTCCGGGTTTCCCATGTGGAGCACGGCAGTGTAGTGCAGAGCATCGGAAGCCATTAGGCAAGCTTCCGATGCTGTGCCTGTATGCTGAGTGCCTTAAGGGGTCGAGGTACTCAGTGAAGAATAAAAATATAAAATAAATAAAAAAAATGTAAAGTATTATCCCCCCACCCGTTAATACTAACCCCTCCCCAATATTACCCCCCTCCCATTCATTTACTCGATCACCGCCGTTCCCCTGCCGGTGATCGGTCTTCTCCATCTGGGGGGACTGTCTGATAGCCCAGACAGTTTCCCCCTCTGCAAATTAGGACCCCGAGGGGCCATGTGACTGCTCTAAAAGAGCGGTCATATGGCTACAATAGGTGTCCATAGTGCTGCTAGCAGGGGGATAGCCTAAACTGACAGGCAGTCCCCCTGCTGGCGAAAAAAGTTAAAAAAACACCATTTAAAAAGTGTTGTTAAATATATTAACTATATATATATTGTATATATATTATTATAAAAAATAAATAATTTAAAATAAATAAAAAAAATTAAAAATCTAAAAAAAATTCATATATATATATATATATATATGTACATTTTATTCTAACTGTATTTTGATATTAATATATATATATATATTTATATCAAAATACATTTAGAATGAAATTATATTATATATATATATATATATATATATATATATATATATATTGTATTATATCTACGTGTATATTTATGAAATTATTTATGTAATTATGTGTATGGACATGTATATTTCGTATTATTTGTATTTATTTATATATACACAGATATATATATATATATATATATTTATATATACACAGATATATATATATATATATACATATATATATATATATATATATCTGTGTATATATAAATATCTGTGTATATATAAATAAATACAAATAATACGAAATATACATATATATATCTGTGTATATATAAATAAATACAAATAATACGAAATATACATGTCCATACACATAATTACATAAATAATTTCATAAATATACACGTAGACTTCAAATATATAAATATGTATATATATATTTAAATTCGACATGCATATTTATGTAATATTTTTACCTAATTAAGTAATTTTATTGATTGCAATTTGGGGGTCCTGCCTGACAACCCATGCCAAAAGTCCAGAGAATTTAATTTGCTAGCACTATATTTAACCCTGTAACTTTCCAAGACACCCTAAATCCTGTACATGGGGGTTACCGTTTTACTCGGTAGACTTTTCTGAACACAAATATTAGTGATTCTAAACAGGTAAACATATCACAGCTTTGATATTGTCAGTGAAAGTGACGTTTTTTGCATTTTTCACACACAAATGGCTCTTTCACTGATGATATCATTGTTGTGATACGTTTTACAGTTTTGAAACACTAATATTTCTGTTCAGAGAAGTATCCGAAGTATAAAAGTACCCCCCATGTACAGGTTTTATAGTGTTTTTGAAAGTTACAGGGTCAAATATAAGGCCATTGATTTCACATTGAAATTTGCCAGATTGGTTATATTGCCTTTGAGAGTGTATGGTAGCCCAGAAATGAGACTTACCCCCATGATGGCATACCATTTGCAAAAGATTATTGAATACCCTGGGTTGTCTACTTTTCACAAATATATGGTTTGATGGGGGTAAATTACATTGACCGGCTTCTAAAATGTCCCAAATAGGACATGGGTGCATGATGACCAGCTGTGAAAATTCCAAGTTGGAAAACTGGAATGCGCACCCTCCAAATAAGGTATTTTAGCCCCCAGAGAACCCGACACACCTATACATGGGTGGTATCACTGTACTCAGGAGATGCTGTTGAACACATATCGGGGTGTTTGGCAGTAACCCTTAATGTTCTCAGTACATGTATTCTTAAATTACTGTGTGTCAAAAAAATCACCAATTATTTGGGATTTTTTACATTTATTTTATTTTTATTAAATATATACATGTGAAGGGTTATTCAGTGATTCCTGATAGTTATCAGTGTTACAATATATCTTTGGTTAATTTAAAAAAAATAAAAAAGTTTTGAAAAAGCAAAGTGCTACTTGTACTTATAGCTCTATAACTAAGCTAAGAACATGTTAACATTGGGTATTTCTAAACTCAGGACAAAATGTAGAAACTATTTATTATGGGTGTTTTTTTGGCGGTTGTACATGCGTAACAGATTTTGGGGGTCAAAGTTAGAAAAAGTGTGTTTTTTAAATTTTTCCATCATATTTTATATTTTTTTATAGTAAATTATATGATATGATGGAAATAATGGTATCGTTAGAAAGACCATTTAGAAAAACGGTATGTAATATGTGTGGGTACAGTATATGAGTAAGAGGAAAATTACAGCTAAACACAGAAGAAATTTAAAAACAGCCCTGGTCCCAAACAGTAAGAAAATTGAAAAGTGGTCTGGTCACTAAGGGGTTAAAGGCTATAATACATGAAATCTCTTATTAGAAATAATGATACAAATATCACAATTTAAAAGGACTGAGCGGATTAGGCGGGCTTAAACTATAATAATTAAGTTACTTCATAACTTTCCTGAATACAGTACCACAGGGAAGAACTAGAGTGATATTTATATATAAGGATATTCATAACAGAGAACGCCAAGGTATACAGTTATATCAGATTATCTAGCCAAGGTGACCATTTCTCATCAAATTTTAAGTGGCTATCATATTGAAAAAGATATTCCCCTTTCCATATCGTGCTGGTATTTAAGCTGAGTTAGCACTTGGGTCCAAGATGGAGTCTTTTTCTGTAGCCAATGTCTTGATATTTCTATTTTTATGGCCATCATAAATTGGATTATTAGATATCTATTTTGAGTTGAGAATCTTCTTAAGTTAAAATGGAAAAGAGCAACCAATAAGTTATCGGCCAAATCTTCTCCCACTAAGTCTGATATAATTCTAAATGCTTTATTCCATATAGGTCTTTAAAGCTTACAACCCCACCAGATATGTTTAGAGCTACCTTCAGCACAAGTACATCTCCAACAAAGTTTGGAATTATCAGGTTTGATTCTATTTAGAATTTTTGGTACCCTATGCCATTGACGAAGAATTTTACAATGAAGCTCTATGATATTTAAACAACGCAACGATTTTTTAACTTCTTGAATTGATCTATACCACTGCTCTAACTTGATTGAAGACCCACTTTCTTGTTCCCAATTTTTCCATGCTTTTGGTTTAGACTCTTTTTCTTCCTCTCTCAATAATTCATACCAACTAGATATCGATTTACAATTAGTATTATTTTTAAATAGATCATTTAATTTTGTATTTATCCTAGTGTTGTCATAAAGCAAATGGTTGTCCAAATAATTTTTGATTCTAAGATATGTGAATAACTCTTTTGAATTAAGGTCAAGACTTAACTGAAGATGTAAAAAAGACCTTATTTTATTCAATTCTAATAAATCATCTATTTTAGTTGAACCAAATTTGATCCAATTACCTAAATTTAGGTCATTAATATTATATTCCATTGTCTTAATTGGACTATACTTAGAAATTGTATTTAAAATGTGATTTATTTTCATGTATTTTACCCAAATTTCATAGATATCTTTTATGTATGAAGTTTCTATGTTGGAGATGGATTTTGCACTTGCCCCAACGTCAATCAATAACATATTAGAAAGATCTTTTGAATTACACAAAAAGGATTCAATTTTATACCAAGGCTCTGCCAATGAGGTTGGGCCCTGCCATATCCACAGATAGTACAGCCTAGAGGTTTCATAATATTTGATAAGATTTGGGACAGCCAGGCCACCCTTACTGGGCTTTTTCATTACGTGTAAGATCAAGATGCTTGACCTCTTATAATCCCATATGTAAATCAGAAATAAGTTATGAATCTGCCTAAGTTTAGTTATTGTTATAGATAAAGGGATCATTCTAAACAGGTATGACCAATGGGGTAGAATATATGATTTGATGATATTTATTCTCCCCAACCAGGAAATTCCTATGTTTCTCCACTCTTTGAGTAATTTATCACTGGTATCTTTTATAAGATTATCCACGTTTTTATCAATCATTTCTTTTAAGTTATAAGAGAAATGAATCCCAAGATATCTAAAACCTTGAGATGACCAAGTGAAGGGATATTTAACTGATAATCTATTAATTGTCGTAAAATCTAAATTGATGGGCATAATTTGGGATTTACCAATATTTAATTTACAGTTTGAAACTTTACCATAGTCTTCCAACTCCCGAAACAAGGCCCCTAGTGATAAATCCGGATCAGACAGTGTTAATATTATGTCATCAGCATATAGGCTGATCTTAAATTCAGAGTGGTTCAGAATAACTCCTTTAATTTGATAGTTGTTTCTTATGCTCACTGCGAGAGGTTCAAGAGTCAAAATATATAAAAGCGGGACCAGGGGACGTGTGAAGTTTACTCAACAGTTCATATATCCTTCTATTGTAAATCAAAGTCTATATGTCTAATTCTGAACTGTTCTTGTCTGTGATGTTACATATGTAAAATTTGCAAAAAGAATAATAAAAAAAAAAATAATACAGATTATCAAGATTGCCTTTAGGTTGTGTTGGTGCCCTGTGTGTTTCTTTAAATAGACACATCCCAGTGTCCGAGGGGTTTCCACTGTACTTAAGAAGGTAATGCTAATGTACCAACCAATTTTTTATGGGCAGTTTTCTTGTCATGCTAAGTTTGATATGTCTGTTCCAACTATCAGGACCAAAGCAAAAAACAATGAAAACTGAATTTTAGGTTCCAGCCCAGGGGTTAAAAACTGCTGCACTAAACTGAGCATTCTGAAAAACCAAAAATAGAATTGCAAATTTTTAGGTTAAAGTAGTCAAATGTTTGGCAATTTTACAGCACAGATAGCTTGGGCTATAATTTGCAACTTATTTGCCTGATTTTTTTAGTGTTGTTTTTTTTAAACTTGACTTGGCAAAGGTTGGCAATGGGTAAAATATTTACAAAAAAAAATTTGATTTAAGATCTGTTATATTAAAATTGTTTAATATTAAAATACACAGTGCTGAAAGAGGAAAATCAGCATGCAAAGACAGACAAAATTCCTTATATTCATGTTTACTAACTTTAGAAAATGATTCTAGCATCGGATTCCTGTAATAACGTGTAATAATAGAGCAGATATAAACACTTCATAACATCAATTGACTCTTGTCCAGTTTGCAGTTCCCATGATGTAAGTAATGTGTCCACATCTGGAAATTCTGAAAATAATACCACAATATGGGTTTCATGAGCAATTTCACACTCTGAGTCACAATAATGAGCCTTATATGGCATCATAGCTCAAACTATGTCACTGGTGGGTGCTCACATACACGCCACAAAAAAAGAAAGGGAATAGCTGTACTTTGGTGCAAAGGGAGTATTTTTTAATAGAATAGAAATCTGTCAGGGTTCATAATTTATAACAAAATTATTTAGGAAAATCTGGCTGTGTGTTATTTACTTTTTTTTATGTGTGCTAGAATAAGGCAGTGACAACTTTATGTCATGGGCCTGCTTTATGTCTGCTAGCTATGCCTTCATTCGAAGACACACTTTAAGCACCATAACCACTTACATGGTTTGAAGTGGCTACAGTGCATGGAGTTTGTCAGCAAAGGGTCCAGCATCACTCCTAAACAGTTTAGTTATTGCTCAGTTGAGATTATTGGTCCCTGGCAGAGGTTTAACTAGAAACCACAGAGCCCCAATGCAAAAATTGCCCTGGGCCCCCCCATGCCCTATGTCTAACCCTTGCCACCCCCCCCCCCCATATGTCTACCCTCCCCCTCCCATACGGTGCCCCCCCACGTGCAGACAAACAGATACACATGCAGACACACACATATACAGAGACACACACATACAGGAACACATACATACATACATAGGGTTAGGGTTTGGTTAGGATTAAGGTTCAGAGTAGGGTTAGGGTAGGGTTAGGAGTAGGGTTATGAATAGGCTTATGGTTGGGTTAGGAGTAGGGTTTGGGTAGGGTTAGGGTTAGGAGTACACACACTAGGGATGTGCATAGGCAAAACATTTGGTTCGGCATTTTGAAATTCGGCACTTTGGCAATTCGGCACTTCAGCAATTCGGTTCGTCACTTCTGAAATTCGGAACTTCGTCAATTCAGCACTTTGGTTTTAGTTTGGCTCTTCCGAAATTCGGGAATTCAAAACTTCGTCACTTGTCACTTTGGGACTTAGGGTAAGTGTAGGGGTAGGGGTCGGGTTAGGGTTGGGTTAGGGGTATGGTTAGGGGTTGGGTTAGGGGTAGTGTTAGGGGTAGGGTTCGGTTAGGGATAAGGTTAGGGTTAGGAGTAGGGTTATGGTTAGGGTTTGGTGTGAGGTAGTGTTAGGAGTAGGGTTAGGGTTAAGAGTAGGGTTAGGGTAGGGTTAGGAGTAGGATTGGGGTTAAAGTTGGATTAGGAGTAGGGTTTGGGTTAGTGTTGGGTTAGGATTAGGGTTAGGAGTAGGGTTGGGTTAGGAGTAGGATTAGGGGTAGGGATAGGGTTAGGGTTGGTTTAGGAGTAGGGTTAGGGTTGGGTTAGGGTTGGGTTAGGATTAGGGTTAGGAGTAGGGTTTGGGTTTGGTTAGGAGTAGGGTTAGGGTTGGGTTAGGAGTAGGGTTGGGTTAGGAGTAGGGTTAGGGTTGGGTTAGGAGTTAGTGTTTGTGCCAGGGTTGGGTTAGGAGTAGGGTTAGGGTTAATGTTAAAGTAGGGTTAGGGTAAGGTTAGGATAAGGAGTAGGGTTAGGGTTGGGTTAGGAGTAGGGTTATGGTTAGGAGTACTTTTAGGGCTAGGGTTAGGGGTAGGGATAGGGTTAGGGTTGGTTTAGGAGTTGGGTTAGGGTTAGGTTAGGAGTAGGGTTTGGGTTGGGTTAGGAGTAGGGTTAGGGTTGGGTTAGGAGTAGGGTTGGGTTAGGAGTAGGGTTAGGTTTAAGAGTAGGGTTAGGGTTGGGTTAGGAGTTAGTGTTAGTGTTAGTGTTAGTGCCAGGGTTGGGTTAGGAGTAGGGTTAGGGTTAAGGTTAAAGTAGGGTTATGGTAGGGGTAGGCTTAGGATAAGGAGTAGGGTTAGGGTTGGGTTAGGAGTAGAGTTAGGGTTGGGTTAGGATTAGGGTTAGGAGTAGGTTGGGTTAGGATTAGGGTTAGGAGTAGGGTTAGGAGTAGGCTTATGGTTGGGTTAGGAGTAGGGTTAGGGTAGGGTTAGGAGTGGGGTTAGGGTAGGGTTAGGAGTAGGGTTATGGTTAGGGTGGGTTAGGTTTAGGAGTAGGGTTAGGAGTAGGGTTAAGGGTAGAGGTACCCTAACACTACTCCTCACCCTAACCCTACCCTAACCATAACCCAAACCCTACTCCTAACCCTACCCCTATCCCTACTCCTAACCCTACACTAGCCCTAACCACACCTAGGACTAAAAGGTAACGTCTTACCGGGCCTTAGAATGGTCGGACTCAACGTACCAAAGAATAGTCAGAATACTTGTGGAGGTCGGGGACACAGAATGGGACACAACAACAAGGGAAAGCCAAAAGTCGGGGATACCAGAATACAGGGAAGTCAAAATGAAGCCAAAGTCAAAAACAGAAATAAACGTTTAGGAACACACTCTTGGACAACCACTAAGGGAAACCACGACATGGCAATGAGAAGAAGTAGAAATGCATTTAAATAAGCCTTTAACAATTCTAATTGGTCGAAATCGGTCTTTGACCCCAAAACGTGAGCATGCGTCTCCCGCGAGACGTCACATGCACGCCAACGTTGTCATCAACTTGGGCGGGTGTAGGGCTATAATTTGGCATGGACCTGCAGCGGCCGGCATCCATCATCATGTTGCAGGAGTCAGATACACTGAAGCATGGCTGCTGAGCGTGGATCCCGTAAGGTGAGGATGAGCTGTAATGAGATTGCAAACCAGACCTTCTTGTCCAACAACAGTGTCTGATATCACAAATGCTATGAGGATAAATGTGGAAAAAACAGAAACACTCCAAAATCTTGTCGAAAGCCTTCCTAGAAGAGTGAGAGCAGTTAAAGCTTGAGACCAACTACATTTTAATGTCTGTGCATTTAAAATGCAATGGCATACATTGTCCATATAGTATTATGTCCATATATATATATTTGTGTTCGGGGAAATATTGCCGTAAAGAAAGAAATTAAAACATGAATAGTTGTAAAAACAATAGTCAATAACACCAGTCAGTTGTGGTGTACCGGAACCGACAAATGCCCTCTAATAAAAAGGGCAAAAAAGGGTTATATACAAATAAATGTATTCAATCTACAATACATCATAATTATTACTTGGATAAATCAAGAAACGCTTGACACATCTCTTGTACAGGTTCTGGTATATATATAATGTATAAATGAGATGATTTCCAGAATCCCAAAGCTTTGACTATATGTGCAGGAATATTATTGTTGGATGCAGATGATGCTGCTCCTATATGAAAGGAGTAGCGAGTAGAGTTAAGACCAAGTCTTGTTAACAACATGCAAACATAGAGCATAAACTTGGCACTTGTGAGTATGGATCCATGTAATTCCAATAATGGTTGGTGTGTTGTTTGTGAGTGGTGCTAAAATATTTATCCAATACCTTTACTGGGCACCATTTGTTATGTGTAGAGTAGTAGGGTACATCAACCATGCGTCCCACCTGGTTAGTTTCAGAGTAAAAGAATGTAGTGATCTTGTGATTTGTGGAGATGAGGTTAATAGCGGTGAACTCTCTTGTTTATAAGAATCCGTAAAAGGCCAGATATACAGTGGTTTTAATTACCATATTAGTGATAGGTTCGAAAGGTGATGTGTCTAATAAATCGGATAGTTACTGGAACAATTTACTGTGAATAGGTAGTCTTTTCGAAGGGTAGTATGGCGTTAGATTTTTGGATTTCTTTGAGTAAGGTTTAAATCTGATAACATGATAAGAATCCTAATGTAACGATACCTTACCTTTCCTCCTCGGACCCGCGCAGCAAGGCATCCTCTTCCGGTGAGCGGCACAGCCCTTCTGATGCCGGCCGCTCACACCGCTCATATTCTTATGATACAGCGCATGCGCGCCATAGCCGTCAAGGGAATGACGACGTAATTCGTACGCGGCCACGCCCCCGGACCCCCGGGGGCGTGGTTTTAAAGCAATATACACCACACTATATAAAGGAGCCCCTGACAGTGGTAAGGCGCCCTAGTGTGGTTCTTGTTGCTTCACATGATTTTAATATGATGTCTGCTTAAGCCCCATATTTAAAGGGTCACACCAGACCCTAAACAACTTTTTTTTTTTTGCAAAAAGTGCTGATTTAGAAATTGACACTTTTATAAATTAACCTGGTTACACCCCCTTGGTTTTTAATCAGAAAACATGCAATATTACTACCTAGTTTTGTTAGCTGTATGCAGCTGACCTCAAGAGGCAGCAATTGCCCAGGGCACCTGACTTACAAAGACTTCACATTGAGTTGTATTGGACAATGTGATTGGAGAGCCACAGAAAGTCTGGGCTGGATTATTATTATTATTACTGGTATTTAGATAGCGCCAGCATATTCCGTAGCACTTTACAATATTATCAACAATAGGAACAATAGGTTGTAGAGGACTCTGCTCAAACGAGCTTACAGTCGATAGGAGGTGGGACAATCAAACAAGGTAGGAGTGAAGCAGAGCTGGAGGAGATTGCTGTCCTTTAGGAGAGAGCAAGGGACAGGTATGTGAGGAAGAGGTTACTCTGGGAGGCCATAAGTTTTCCTGAAGAGATGGGTTTAAAGGCACTTTTTAAATGATTGAAGACTAGGGGAGAGCTTGATGGTCGTAGTCAGGCTATTCCAAAGGAAAGTAGTCACCTGCGTGAAGTCCTGCAAGCGTGAGAGTCAGCTGTACAGGTACGAGCAGCGGACAGGAGAAGGTCATAGGCAGAGCGGAGAGACCAAGAAGAAGCATACCTGCGTATCAGTGAGGAAATATAGGAGGGGCTAGAATTGGTCGGTGCTTTATAGGTATGGATAAGTACCTTGAATTGACTCCTATAGGATACAGGAAGCCAATGTAAGGAATGACAAAGGGGAGAGGTGTGCAGGGCCGGCCTTAGGCATTTAGACGCCCTGTGCGAAAAATCTTCACAGCGCCCCCCCCCCCCCCGTCATCCATGTATGCTGTAATGTTTGTGTTGTCTGTGTATGTGATAGTAGGTGTGATGACTGTGTGTGATATGTATGCTATGTGTGATATTTGTAATGGGTGTATTAACAGTGTGTGATATGCGTGTATTGGTTGTATGTGACACACACACACACACAGAGTCAGACGGCCATACACACACACAGGAAGACATCCACACACACACACAGGCAGACAGTCATACACACACACACACACAGACACACAAAGGCAGACAGTCTCACACACACACACAGACACACACAGGCAGACAGTCAGTCATACACACAGACACACACAGAGGCAGACAGTAATACACACAGACACACACAGTCATACACACAGACACACACAGAGGCAGACAGTCATACACACACACAGACAGTAATACACACAAACACACACACACAGGCAGACAGTCATACATACAGACACACAGAGGCAGACAGTCATACACACACACACAGACAGTAATACACACACAGACAGTAATACACACACACACAGAGGCAGTAATACACACACAGAGGCAGACAGTCATACACACAGACACACAGAGGCAGACAGTCATACACACAGACACACAGAGGCAGACCGTCACACACACACACACACACACAGACAGTAATACACACACAGGCAGACAGTCATACACACAGACACACAGAGGCAGACAGTCATATACACAGACACACAGAGGCAGACAGTCACACATACACATACACAGACAGTAATACACACACACAGGCAGACAGTCATACACACATACACACACAGGCAGACAGTGATACACACAGACAGTAATACACACAGGCAGAGAGTCATATACACACACACACACAGACAGTAATACACACAGACACACAGAGGCAGACAGTCATATACACACACACACAGACAGTAATACACACAGACACACAGAGGCAGACAGTCATATACACACACACAGACAGTAATACACACAGGCAGAGAGTCACACTCACATGACAAGCACACAGTTACCTGTGGAGTTCATTGTGGAGGCAGTGCAGCTCCTGGTGACTGTTTGGTGGGGAAGCAGGGACTCCTTCCTGCTTCCCCTGCAGCAGTTTTCCGGCGCTTTTAGCTCCGCCCCTGCCGCACGGTAAGCTCCGCCCCCGCTGCAAATTTAACTTTTTTTTTTTTTAAATCCCGGCCGGCTGTGCGGCCGCACGGCGCCCCCTGCTCCATGGCGCCCTGTGCGGCCGCACAGCTCGCACACCCCTAAGGCCGGCCCTGGGTGTGAGAGGAGCGACAGGAGAGGAAAATCAGTCTAGCTGCAGCATTCATTACAGACTGTAGTGGAGCAATACTACTTGTGGGAAGACCTATTAGGAGATAGTTACAATAATCCATGCAAGAGATTACTAGAGCATGGAGAAGCTCCTTAGTAGCATTTTGTATAAGAAAGGGACAGATGCAGGCTATGTTTGCAAGGTGGAATCTACAGGATTTGGTAACAGACTGGATGTGAGGTTCAAATGTGAGGCCAGAATCAAGTTTAACACCAAGACAGCGTGCTTGCAAGGACGGACTGATGTGGGTACCACTCACTTGAAGGGAGAGCAAAAGAGGAAGATCAGTATTAGGAGGAGGAAAGACAAGGAGTTAAGCTTTTTTTTTTTTTTTTGTCAATCTTTCTTTTATTAGAGGCATATAAGATGGGGTACAGAAGAGAAGTTGGGGGAAACGTTGAGTGATTTACAGTATAGGGTTTGTATAACAATACGCAAACTTTAGTTTACATTTCCAGAAGTGCGATGCCTCATATTTTAATTTTTTATCGTTAAACTTTCGTCTGGCAATACAAGCTAAGGACCTTAAGGTCCGGATGGTAACTCACTAAATCATGATAAACAGGCATCTGGTGACACATGGGTAAGTAGCAAGCTCACCATTTAGAAAAAACAGAGAATTCAAGACATATGCAAGCAGAAGACGAGTAACTGTACTGACCTCATAGGATTCATGTTATTATGGTATTAAGATGTACATTATTAAGGCCTATACATAGCATGTTCATGTTCACGTTTAGGTTTAGTGGCAGAGTGAGTGAGCACGATATGAACTACGAGTTACGCCTAGACCTCTGCAGGTCCAAAATCGGGTTGCTCATATAGATTTTGGATAGGGTAGTACGCAGGCTAGCCACTTTCGTCTACCTAGAGGCCATAGGGGTTAAGCTATAGTTATAGCTGGGAGAACCATGTTTCATCTAATGTAAAAGCACAACATTAACAGTTTGCTTGAGCTATGCTTGAAATTACAGGCTTTACACAAACACTTCCAGTATATATACACAAGATTACGGTTAGTTACAAGCTGTAGCGCTGTGAGACATGTCCACCTGCCATTAGGGCAAAGCAGCAGACAACCGAAGGTGCTTTAAACATGTTGGTTAAGCTTATTATAGCTGATATTAAGTACACGTTTGTTGAAGCGTAGGTAGGCTTAGTATCATATAAGGTCATTTATATGTATGCTATGGCTGTCAGCCGGGCGATATACAG
The DNA here is from genome assembly GCF_036172605.1 of Pelobates fuscus. Lineage (NCBI taxonomy): Eukaryota > Metazoa > Chordata > Amphibia > Anura > Pelobatidae > Pelobates > Pelobates fuscus. The sequence continues at coordinate 107,895,088 of NC_086319.1, read as the reverse complement.
GAATGCCGCCTAATTTTAACAATGCAGGCATGGGAAACGTGATGTCAGTTAGAATAATGTGAATTTAAAGAATGAAAACAATATAGCTTGGTACCATTATCCATGCAGGGTGAACATTGTAATGCTTAAGATATACGCAAAGTCCACAATATAGGCAGAAAAATGAAAAAGAAAAGAAACAAAAAAACCTGTGAGTATACTACATTAAGTTCTCTGCGTTATGGCAAGCAGGTGCCCCAGTGTTGCACGGTTGGAATATGAAGTCCAGCTATTTGCCATACTGGGCCTGAGAAACATCGCTGGGTAGGGGAGACTTGGCAGAGACGGTGTCGTGGACCTCGTGGAATTACCAGCGTTTCCATGCGGTCCCCATCCGGTTCTTCGTTACCCGATGCCGGTTCTGTGCAGGCGGTGTGTGGCCGTTTCTGGGCTGTTGTGGTTCGCTGCCAGGCATGTGTCAGAGAGGGTGTCCCCCCAGCCCCAGGCTGAAGTGCAGGCCTGCATCTTCTTGCCACAAACTCGGTTGCCTCTGGGGTCCGGGTTTACTCCACTCGTGGGAGAGACGGAAGAGCGGATCTTTTTCTTCCGCCATTGTGGATGATGCTCGTGGGCTCTACGCCCCATGGCCTGCCGCCCGGGTGGGTAGGGTTGCGCATGGGTGGGTAAGTAAGCTGGTTTTGCACCCGGGGGTAGTCCCCTCTGTCCCCGGCACTCACGGTTCCGTTCGCCGTACATCAGTGGTGGAGGCGTTTTGGGTCGGGCTGCCTGATGTCTCCTCCCTGGAGAGTCCCAGGATTGGGACTGTATCGCCTCTAGGCGCTTCAGGAGTGCAGTCGGTAGCTTCTTCACCCTCAACACGTGGATGAATGTGTCGTCCGCCATTTTAGTTGGTCTCTTTAAGGGCCTGCTGGATAGTATGCCCGTATCATGTTTGTGCAGTCTGCTTAGCTGTGTGCCTTTGGAGCACAGTGCGGACCGGGATAACCCCCACCGGTCCAGGGGGGGGGGGGGCGGAATAATGAGGAGTGCTTGAGAGGGTCGATACCTGGCATTACCATCCAGGAGAGCGGCCGTCTCTCCCTGGCTCCGGCACAGGTAGGCCTCATAAACAGATTTCGGGTTTCCGGGCGATTTGCGGCTTGTTTGTTGCTTCATTCGACGCCCCATGGAAATCCTATTTCGGTGGGTGCACTCAGGCTCCAGAACGTGTCCGTTAATGGGGTTTATATCCCCGATTTCGTTGATTCTTGTGGGAGCTGCTTTACAGCACGTCTGGTCGGCTCGGCGGCTAGGCTCCGCCCCCGACAAGGAGTTAAGCTTTAGCGAGAATGAGTTTGAAAAAGCAGGAGGACATCCAATCAGAATAGAAGAGAGGCAAGCAGTGACACGTTGCAGGACAGCATGGGAGAGGTCCGGGGAGAAGAGATATATCTGGGTGTCATCAGCGTACAGGTGGTATTGGAATCCAAATGAGGTAATACGTTTGCCAAGATAGGCAGTATAAAGAGAAAATAGAAGGGGACCAAGTACAGAGCCTTGGGGGACAACAGAAACAGGACGAAGGGAGGAGGTATCATTAGAAAAGGAGACACTGAATGAGCGTTGGGAGAGAAAGGAGGAAAACCGAGAGAGGACAGTGTCACAGGACCGAGTGATTGAAGAGTTTGGAGAAGGAGAACATGGTCAGCAGTGTCAAAGGCAGCAGAGAGGGTTAGAAGGGGAGATCGCTTACAAAGGAAGCAGACAAAAGAACCGCAGAAGCTGTTTTTAGATATATCTCCAATGAAAAATACATAATTAAATGAATGCAAGGTTTCATTTGGGGTATATTTACTAAACAGACATTTTTATTTATTTTGTATTTGGGCAGTGGAGTGTTCCTGAAACTGTGTGACTCCATCTTGGCTCCCCATCAAGATCTACCCTTTCCTCTCATTAACTACAGAATATGAACATAATATTTTCATTTCTCCTCCTTATTTAGTGTGCCCTCGTGGGGCCTGGAAAGAACTGAACTGTGATGTCTATTACAAAATATCTCATACAAATTTAAAAGGAAATGAAGCATCACATGAAAAATACAAGCTGTATATGATTGTAAATGTGTTATTAAATGGTATAACGCCCGTAGAATTGATAGTTTCCGTTTTATCTGTAAATATTATGTTGGGGCTCTTTTTGTACATTTTGGTAAGCATATTATTTATATCTGTGAATATAAGTGGTAACTGCATCATTCATACCTTCAATACACCAATAATATTACAACTGATGCTGCAATCCTCTCATTTTAAGATTTGTCTTGAGAGATAATGCCAAAGTCCAAAATATGATTAAATATTAATGGTAATTAAAATACTAAGCAACAGCTGTGAATATTCTTCCTGGCTGCGTCTGACAGAAATCAGGACAGGAATACAAGAAACCATTGTAGGACCAAATCTCATACCCCCATCATCGTCAATTCACCTCTTATCTGATCTATATCAATGTGCAGTTGGCTTTAAGAACTCATTCAGAACAGTTTATTTACAACCAAAAAGGTCACAGCGAAGGATAACCTTCATGTCCATCTGACCTTTTTAGAAACCAATATATTTATATAATTGTAACACGGCTCACAACCAATTAAATCATTATATGAATGACATTTTTTAAGGTTTAGAGTGGTGATCAACGTAAAACCTGGTAACGCACAGTATGTGTTGAAAAAAAGAGTTTCTGAATGTTTGTGAATAGATCACATTGTGCGCATTACTGTAGTCTCTTAATCCACTTTATTCACTACATTTCTGAAATTCTGTCACTTAGACAATCCTAATTACGTTGTGAGAGTGAGCAAGTATTTTCAAAACACTGTATGTATATTGTATAGCACCACTCAATTATTATTAACAATAGTGGTGTTAAAAGAAAGGTTCTTCTAATGGCATAAACCTCTTCAAATAAATTTGGAATATATGACAGAGCTACACACCATTCATATGTTTTCTTGCTATCTGTTTTACGAAAGAAGTTAGAGATGTGTTAACTCCCCATTTTAGATCATCATTTGTCAGGTAGGCGGATATGTTTTCTTACTTTTTTTTTTTTTTACTAGTGTCTCTAACTATAAAGGGTAATAGAGATATCTACCCCTTACTAAATGTACATATCATAGTATCAGCTGTACCTCATTGACTAGACCGACAAGAGGACTTAATCTTATTGGGCTGCTGTGTCTCTTGTGTAGAAGGGACCAATTTGTCAGTTTGACTATGTACTGCCGATTCGAGTGGGACCAGTCAAAGATAAAAAAAATAACATAAGTTCCCTGGTTGTCTCCCACTCTCACACATGCTCTCTAGGTCTTCCTTTTCTCCTTAGACACTAAAATACCTTCAATTCCGTTGGAAAATCTGGACATAACTAAACCCCCTTCACGTTTTGTACACTTTGCATGCCAGACCCTTTTATGGCTCCTTAGGCCCTCCATGGTTCTGATGCGTCAACATCACGCGCGTTCTGACATCATTTGACATCTGTAGGCCAATCAGAGCCCTTCTTTAGCTTTTAAAATAGCTAGTGTTCAGTGACCTCTTGTGGTTTCCAGTTTGGTTATCCGAGAGTGTGCTATTTCTATTAATTCTTGCGTATTTTGACAATGGCTTGTTCTTAGACTATTCTGATTTCTGTATTTCTTGACTTTTGGCTTCTCTATTGTTTATGTACATTCTGTTTCCTTGACTTCAACCTGTCCTGTACCTTACAATATTAATGTTGAATCCGGCCATTCAAAGATCCGGTAACACATTTTAGGGTTTATTTTTATATTTTATTTATTAACTTAAGCTCTGCGTGTTGGGGGAATATCCTGACACTCTCATTGGAGAAGGCAGCCTCAACACCCGATTATTGTATTTACCTCCTATAAGATATGCTGGTCACCCCCTATTCTGAGAATTCCCATCCCTCATAAATACGAAAGTTCTGCATGTTGGGTTATTATCTTGACACTCTCACTGGAGCAGGCAGCCTCAACATCCGTTCATTGTATTTTCCTCCTGTTTGGGTCATATTACACTGCTGGGCAAAGCATTCCATGCACCTCAGTTTTGGACCGAACGTTCGGGGAGAGCCTATCAGTAATACACAGACGCGTTTCAAATTACCAGTGTATTAAGGGTCAGGCAAACATATTTACAGACAGAAGTTACAGCAAAAGTAACAAGACAAGATTACATCAACTAAACACGATATTGCTTATTCAGCAACCAACAACATTTATGGTAGCTCGGTTAAAAGGTTATCTCTTTGATGGTCTGCAACAGGTTTTACTTTTGCGCTGATATCTAAAAATTGCTATTTCTAAAATAGTCTGTCCATTTACAGTAGTCACATATTTCATTTTTAACCCTTTCACCTCCCAGAAGATATACTGATCACTACCTCCTGAGAATTCCCATCCCCCATACATCACTAAATACTAGAAAGGAGACTGTGGAATCTTCTTGTATAAAACATGCTGGGTTAAGATTTTTAATCTTACCCATAAATCATTTATAATCACAAGAGGCCAAGATGTGAGTTATAATTTAATCACATATTGTTATTAGATACTGGACTTTGGAGACCCCCATCCAATCAGGATTGAGAGTGCCAGAGATGTAGTGAATTAAGAACACTCGTAAACACATGGTGGAGTTGCCCACTTACGCAACCTGTCATGCCGCCCGCCTGGTCCGCTCCTACCAGAGATTGGTATGGGTCCCGGCGGGCACGTATCGGTGTAACGCACCCACTGGGTCTGCTCATGCCCAGGAGCGGACTGGGACCTGGAGGGCACAGTTCGTTGTGGCAGTATCCCCACGTGGTAATGGAAATGCCACCTATCACTCACCTCCTCCCGCGACGCCCTCTGGCCTCACTGACAGACACTCCTTACACAGCGGCCAGGTCTGTAAACATTAGAGACGCCAGCCACTACAAGTTAGAACCTTTTAAGGTTCATATTTAATCCTTCCATTACCTAACCATTTGAAACGTGTGTGTGACGTCACACACACACGTTCACTGTCACATGCTTCCCTGCAGCCAAAAAAGGTTTAACTAGCCTAGGGTATTTAAACCTCTTTTGTCCATTTCTCTGTGCCCTGTTGTGGTTTCCATTCTGGTTATCCAAGAGCACGCTTCTGGTACTGTTTCTTGTGTATTTTGACCTTGGCTTTCCTACTGTCTATTCTGATCTCTGTACCTCTTGACCTTTGGCTTGCTTAAAATGTCTGAGATTTTTGTGTTCTTGTCCACAGCCTGTCTTGTGGTTTTTCCTTTTATACGTTAAATCCGGCCGTTCTAAGGCACAGTAATACGTCTTAGGGTTTTCTTTACTTTCTACTTAAATTCTGCATGTTAGGCATTAGTTTATCCTGACACATCCATTTTGGAAAGTAGTCCTTAACATATTAACCATGTATATGCACTCTCTTTTTCCTATTCTTTTAGCACAAATCCTTGCCCCCTCATCTTATAAACTCAGAGATAAGCTAGATCACAGCTTTCCCTTTTTTATTATTTTCTCTTCTACCTCCCTCTCCAACCATTCTGAGCTGCTTCAGATACATATCTGATAGCTGATCATACGTTTTCGGTCTCCTCCTCTATCCCCCTCATATGCTTCTAAAATTTAGCACTGATAACCTTTTTTCTTCCAGCTTAATTTCATAAATCCCCAAAAATGAGTTTGCTCATTCTTAGATGAGTAATGCTCCCCCAAGGCCATAGCTGAGTACTATCTTATTGTGCCCTACATTGTATGACTTATATTGCATGCATGTTCTTTGTGTGTTTCATTCAATTGGACAAAATGTGTGTAATTGATTTCTGCACTATATTGTATGTAAAAATCTAATCTTAATAAACTTTCAAACAGAGGCACTCCCAAACTGTGAAATGAAACGCACATACTGACATTCATTTACACATTTAGATCTATATGCACTTACATTCATGTACACACATAAACACATATACACACATGTTGATATACAGACACAGAGACTCATTCACAAAACAAGTGGACATCTAAATACACAGAGACTCATACACACACACAGACTCATACGCACACACTGACTCATACACACATACTTACATCCATTCATGCAAAGTTACATTCTATTTTTTTTTATATTATTATTATTATTATTATTATTATTATTATTATTATTATTATTATTATCATAGTGAGGTCCACCCAGGCTCCCTTTACTTACCTTTTAGGTAAGAGCTATAGTGATACCTAATCCCTGGTGTCCAGTTGGTAGCTACAGTGATCTGTTTCTGATTAACCAGATCCCTTCAACTCTGCACTGATGCTTGGGTTTGGTTATCAGTGCAGTTACTGTTTAAACTAACTGTAGATCGTGGCACAAATTACTGAAACTAAGGGATCCAAATTAAACATCAAACTAAGTAATATTGTAAAACTGACCAAAGTTCGGCACTCTACAGATCTTAGTATGTTGGTGGATCCCAATCTCTGTAATGTTCTGTCTCCAGATGAGCTGTCATGCGAAGTTTGTGTTCTGCTCACAAAGCAATCCTGGTGAAACCTCCCAACAAGAAAACATTGTAAAACCTATCTTAAATACAGACATCGTTTAAAGGAATGTGAAAAATGCACCTATGTATCTATATGTAAAATATATGTTTATAAGATGCATGTTGGTAAATGTAGACCTCTGAATAATTATTTAGTTCCCTAATGTAATTCACTATTTTATTACCCAATATAATAATATAATTTCAACACCCACTATTAAAGCATGCTACTATAACTATATAGCTTAACACTACTATATTAGTAACTATGTCACATGAAAGCTCACAGACTACTAAGCTAAATGCAGCTCCCTACACCCTCACATCCTCCAGTCTAATTTCTACCTGTGATAATTTACTAGTCACGTCACATCATATGAAATAGGCAGTGAAGTAGCATCTTGAACAGAGTTTCCTAAACTCTGGCTAAATTTCATAAACTAATGAGTTGTCCACCAGAGACTTCTATATATAGTTCTCACATTTCTATGGTTATGTTGTATACATGTATATCTTTCGTTGTAACCACCACCCTTTGATATTTCCATTTATTTAAAATGGGACTGTGAAATGTCAGTTTTATTTACCCCTCATCTCAAAGGAATATGTTTACATTATAATTCACTGATGCTCTGCTGACGCATTTCACACTGAACCACTTTATTGTACAGACAGTGGATGCATTGCTAACTTAGAGTCTTTATTTCTTAATCTAAATTAAGTTTGGCATGAATTCCAAGACTTGACAGTTTGTATTCATTTATTATCCAAAGGCTTAAGAATTGGTATTTAAATTACCCAAATCACTGACAATTGACATTTAAGGAACACTCCAAGCACCATAACCACTAAAACAAGTTTGCAAGCTCTCAGCATAATCTGTCAAACCGTGTTAGCACAGGGTTTGACAGGTTCAAGTCCTGACAGGTTCAAGTCCTGGCAGGGTTCACTCAGCCCTTCATCCTTCCACGGTAGATCAAGAGAGTATTATTAAATATTGGTAATAGTAACATCCCCAAGATGTACTTGGAAAACAGAGTAATTTGAATGCGTCTTTCCTGGTTAAATACTTTATTTGTATTAGCCTGAGCAGCAGTGGGTGGCTGTGCTTGGCTGAGAGCTTCATCTGACCCCCTTTGACTCATTTGTGCGTATCATAGCTGTCCACAATTCTGGTATGAAGTGGTATTACTAAGGAAGTGTGTAATTGCTGTTGGCAGGGCCGACGCTACCATAAGGCCCCCTGGGGGCGCAACATCAGGCTGACCGGAAGGAGGGAAGCGCACTGCGCTCCCCTCCAGCCGGTTACAATTTGTAGCGTGGCCGAGCGCAGCCCAGATCTTCCCGCCCGTGGAGCCCAGCCTCAGCCCGCCCAGCCTCCTACACTGGTGTCTGCCGACTGCCGCAGGCTGTGTGGAGGGGGCGGGGATATGAATGACATCATATCCCTGCTCCCTGTGTACCACACAGCGCGTCTGGCGCCCAGTGATGGGGCTGGGCTGCAGGACAGGACTCCAAGGAGCCGGACAGCATGCACCCAAGGGGACCAGATTTAACTGATGTAAGTATGTAATTATGTATGGATGTCTGTCTCTGTATGTCTATGTATGTATGTCTCTGTATGTCTCTGTATGTCTGTCTCTGTATGTCTATGTATGTCTGTCTCTGTATGTATGGATGTCTGTCTCTGTATGTCTATGTATGTCTGTCTCTGTATGTATGGATGTCTGTCTCTGTATGTCTATGTATGTCTGTCTGTCTCTGTATATCTATGTATTTCTGTCTCTGTATGTATGTATGTATTTCTCTGTATCCATGTATGTATGTATGTATGTATCTATCTGTATGCATGCATGTATGTATGTCTCTGAATGTCTGTATATATGTCCATGTATGCATGTGTGTAACTGTGTGCCTTTATGTCTCTGTATGTACGGATGGATGGATGGATGTGTCTGTGTGTTTCTGTATGTCTTTGTATGCATGCTTCTGTATGTATGTATGTGTCTGTATGACGGTTTGCCTCTGTATGTATGTATGTATGTTTGTATGGGTCTGTATGCATGTTTCTGTATGCCTGTATGTACATATGTATGTGTCTGTATGGCGGTATGTCTTTGTATGCATACATGTCTTTGTATGTCTCTGTATGTATGTATGTATGTATGTGCCTGTATGTCTTTGTATGTATGTTTCTGTATGTCTTTGTATGTATGTTTCTGTATGCCTGCATGCCTCTGTGTGTATGCATGTCTTTATATGCCTTCATGTCTCTGTGTCTGTATGTCTCTGTATGATTATTTCTGTGTTTGTATGACAGTGTACCTGTATGACGTTGACTGTGTGACTGAAAAATGATGGCTGTGGCTTGGGAGGAAATACACACAGGTGAAGCATTTTTTTTATTTTTATTTTTAAAGGAGGGTAAGGGCGCCAAAATGCATCTTCGCCTGTGTAACTAAAAATCCTAGCACCGGTCCTGGCTGTCGGTAGCCCTTATTTAGTGTTAAACTGTTTGAAAATGGTGTAACACTGAATGAGTGACTGAGGCACTATAATTAAATGAGAGAAAATGGTTATAGTGCCTGCTGTGCCCCTTTAAAGTATTATCATCATAAACAATTTTATTAAATGTATCATGTTATGAGTAGAACCCCAGCTGGTTTTAGGAAATTGTTCCATTCAACAATTAAATGATCACTAATAGAATTCTGGGTCTGTGGTTCCAGGCTTGTATCGCACATTCCATTTGAGTTGATCTTCCCTTTGCACATATAAACTGTAACAACAATAGAAAATATTAACCTCTCATATTTCCTTTTCATACGTGAGGTCATATGAAACATTGACAGACTTTCTTAACTGTTTCAACAGTCAATGAATCATTGGTGTGGTTGTATGTTAACTAAGTATTTAATTTCTTTTTTACTTAATTGTAGAAAAAACACATGAGACATAGAAAACGAAGCCATTAATATGTTAAATTGAACAGAAGAAACAATAATAGTGCAGTACAGTATGTACAATGAATGAGTGATGTGTGACCTTATGTGATTTCACTCACATTTGATTGAGCTATCTCAGAGGTCAGCTGTTTCAGTGTTTGGATGGAGCAATCCCCGTCTAAGGATATGTGATGATATGGGCGTCCCAAATGGCTCAAATGGAGTGCAGTATTGTCACGTATTCATCCGCTTATAAAAATGTGGTTAATGGCATTTACTGTCCACACAAGAAAAGTTTTGCCGAGCAGCAACCAAATCCACAGAAGGGTTAATGCTGAGCAGCAATTATGCAGTGCATCTGCAACCTGCGGCTTCTCCAACTGTGTCACCTCCGCCTAATGTACCTCCTGTAGTACATAAGGCCCCTACTATCTCCCTATCTCCTGCCCTGCATTTTGATGGTAATATTCAAGAATGCCGGGGATTTATTAACCAAATTGAGTATCATTTTGAGGCCTCACCGGGATCTTTTCCCACTGACAGAGCTAAAATTGGTTACTTTATGAACCAACTTAAAGATAAAGCTTTAGCTTGGGCTAATCCGTTATGGGAGAGTAGTAGGAGCATTGCACACAATTACCAGGAATTCCTTGCGGAATTTAAACTTACGTTTGAACCATTAGGCAGGGAGGATGATCACTGCCCTAATGCATTTTAGACAAGGAACCGGTCTATCTCGGAGTATGCCATAGAATTTCGCACCTTGGCTTTCGAGGTTGACTGGACTAACAGCGGATTAATCTCAGCATTTAAGAAGGGATTATCTGAGACTATGTTGGATGAGATTGCTGCCAAAGAACTACCCAAAAAACTCAATGAGTTTATTACGTTTATTATGCTAATTGATAATAGACTCAGAACCAGAAAATAAAACCAGCTTTACCATTAGCACCTAATTTATCTAGACCAGTTGTTCCTGACCTCTCTAGACAGTCCGAACCCTATGCAGTTGGGGGTCACTAGACTGTCCGAGGCAGAAAGACAACATCGGAGAAGAGAGGATCTATGCATATACTGTCGTGAAAAAGGACATATGAGGAGTGCTTGTCCCATAAGTCCGGAAAACTACCGCACCTAAGAACCTTGAGGGGACAGGTCTTAGGTGTAATGGATACGTACTCTGGGAATAACAATAATAGATTTTTCCTTGATATTACGATCATAGTTGACAAAAATAACTTTTCATGCAAGGCCCCGATGGACTCAGGTGCAGCAGGAAATTTCATTAATGTTCATTTTGTTAAAAAGAATGCTATACCTATCAAGGAGAGAATATCACCTCTGGCCATTGAGGCTATTGACGGGAGACCACTCTCTCAACCCTTAACTACCCATGAAACCTTGCCCATTAACATGTCTATTGGTGCCTTACATAAGGAAGATATAAAATTCCAAGTTATTGCATCTCCTTCTTGCCCTATCATATTAGGCTTTCCTTGGCTTATTAAGCACAACCCTCATATTGACTGGGCTAATGGGGAAATATTGGAATGGGGCAAAGAGTGTAATGGGAAGTGTATATTACACCTCACCAAGAGAGTGGGTACCATTAGATTACCCACTACTATACCTCAAACCCCCGAAGTTCCCATACAATACTGGGAGGTTAAGGAAGTATTAAGTAAGAGTCAGTCCAATATCTTACCTCCGCACAGGTCATTTGACTGCTCCATAAATCTGTTACCCGGTGCTATGCCACCTAATATATGCCTTATCGCCACAGGAGAGTAAAATAATGGAAGAATATATCAAAGACTCACTCAACAAGGGCCATATACGGAAATCATCCTTACCTGCTGGTGCAGGCTTCTTTTTTGTAGAAAAGAAAGATGGAGAATTACGTCCATGCATTGACTACAGAGCATTAAATAAGATTACTGTTAAGAATGCCTATCCTATTCCTCTCATTTCCGAATTGTTTGATAGACTCCAGGGTGCTAAGATCTTTACCAAACTGGATCTCAGCAGTGCATATAATTTGGTAAGAATCAAGGAAAATCATAAGTGGAAAACGGCATTTAACACTAGATGCGGGCACGATGAGTACCTTGTTATGCCGTTTGGGCTTTGCAATGCACCTGCCATATTCCAGGATTTTATTAATGATGTACTCAGGGATTATATCTATTCTTTTGTCCTGATTTATTTGGATGATATCCTTATTTATTCTCCTGACCTTCAAACCCACCACAAACAGGTCAAACAAGTATTACAGACTTTACTGGAAAACAAACTTTATTGTAAATTGGAAAAATGCTTGTTTGATCAGACTGAAGTACATTTTATGGGATATAACATTTCTGCCTCTGGTTTTCAGATGGACCCTAAGAAACTAGAGGCTGTTATACAGTGGCCAGTACCTAGTGAACTAAAAGCCATCCAAAGATTTATTGGGTAAGCAAACTATTACAGAAGATTTATCAAGGGGTTTTCTTCTGTAATAGCCCCCATACCAATATGACACGTAATGGGGCTAGTAGTACGGTATGGTCTAAGGAAGCTAGAGAGGCTTTTGAACTTCTTAAACAAAGGTTTGCTTCTGCCGACATACTGAGACACCCTGACACCAGCAAACCCTTCATATTGGAAGTTGATGCCTCCGAAACTGGGGTAGGGGCGGTTCTTTCTCAAAGGGAGAGTCAGGACACCCCTTTGCATCCTTGTGGTTACTTTTCCAGAAAGTTGTCTCCTGCTGAGCGCAATTATGATATTGGCAACAGAGAATTGTTGGCAATTGTCCTAGCGCTTAAAAAGTGGCAACATCTTTTGGAAGGTTCCAAGGATCCCCTTTTGATCATTACAGACCATAAGAATTTGGCTTATGTAGGGGATGCTAAACGTCTATCTTCTAGACAGGCTAGATGGTCTTTGTTTCTGTCTCGCTTTACTTCCTTATAACTTACAGACCTGGTCCCAAAAAATGTGAAGGCTGATGCCTTGTCTAGACAGTTTGATACTGAGTCTTTACAGGAACACGTGACATCCCCTATCGTGCCTCCTGAATGTATCATCGCTTCTACTGTTCTTTCACTGTTTTCTCCCTTGCTTGGTGCTATAATGGAGGCTCAGTCTCAGGCCCCATGCAATAAACCACTGGACAAATTGTTTGTTCCATCACGTGAAAGAAAGAATGTGCTGAGGGTGTTTCACGACAATGTGACTGCTGGACACCCAGGTATCAATAAATCCATATCTGCGATCACGAGAATATTTTGGTGGGATTCCCTTAAAAACTATGTGAATGACTATGTGCAGGCTTGTTCAGTTTGTGCTGTTTCTAAGGTCCCTCATAAGCTTCCTTGTGGTTTGTTGCAACCACTTCCTGTACCTAGTGTTCCATGGTCCCACTTGTCAATGGATTTCATCGTTGAACTTCCAAGTTCCAATGGCTATACCACCATTCTTATGGTGGTTGACCGTTTCTCCAAGATGGCTAATTTTATTGCACTTAAAAAATTGCCATTGTCTCAAGACCTGGTTCTTATCTTTATACGTGAGATTGTCCGACTGCATGGCATTCCTCACAATATTGTGTCTGATAGGGGCTCTCAGCTTGTGACTCGGTTTTGGAGGTCATTCAGTAAACAGTTGGGCATTGAATTGTCTATTTCTTCCGCTTACCATCCCCAAACTAATGGCACGGCTGAGAGGGCTAACCGGTCATTAGAGTTCTATCTGTATTGGTCCGAATTACTACCCTGGGCCGAGTTTGCTAGGAACAATGCCACCCATGACTCTTCTGGTCACAGCCCATTCTTTGTTAATAACGGTCATCATCTTTTTGTCCTGCCGGCTGTTTTCTCCGAGACAACTATCCCTGCTTTGGATGATCACCTTTCTTCTATCCGCGATACTTGGACCAAAGTTCATTCCACTCTCAAAACTGCGGCTGATCACTTCAAGTTCTATGCGGATAAACGGCGGGGTGCCATCCCCGTTTACCAAGTGGGTGACAGGGTATGGTTATCATCGCGCAACATCAAATTGAAAGTTCCTAGTATGAAGTTTGCACCCAGATTCCTGGGCCCCTTTCATATCCTTCAGGGGATTAACCCTGTGTCATATTCTCTGGCCCTCCCGGCCTCATTACGTATTCATGTGTCACTACTCAAACCTCTTGTTTGCAATAAATATACTTTCTCAAGTGTCCCTCCTCCTCCTTTAGTTGTTTTTGGACAGGAAGAGTATGAGGTCTCTTCCATAATTGATTACAGGTTTTCTCAGGGCACTTTACAGTACTTGGTGGATTGGAAAGGTTATGGACCAGCCGATCGTTCTTGGGTTCCAGCTTCTAATATACATGCTGGCCGCAAAATTTGCTGTTTTCACGCCAGGTTTCCTCTCAAGCCTGGTCCTGCCCGCCCGGTATGGGCATTCTTCAGGTGGGGGGTAATGTCACGTATTCATCCCCTTATAAAAATGTGGTTAATGGCATTTACTGTCCACACAGGAAAAGTTGTGCCGAGCAGCAACCAAATCCACAGAAGGGTAAATGCTGAGCAGCAATTATGCAAATGGGAACCTGGTAACTGCCTTTGGGGTCAAAGTCTGGTTACAGCCTATCAGATCTAGAGGAGGGGTATTTAGGCCTTCTCATCCTGCTCAGTGCTCTGTCGTGGTTTCCCTTGTGGTTGTCCGATAGCACGTTCCTGATTCAGGTTTTTTCTCGTTTTTGACTTTGCCTTTGATTTTGACTTCCCTGTATTCTGTATCCCTGACTTCTGGCTTTCTCTTATCGTTGTGTCTCTTTCTGTATCCCCTGACCTCGGCTAGTATCCTGACTATTCTTTGGTACGTTAAGTCCGGCCATTCTAAAGCCCGGTAATACGTTACCTATTAGTCATCTGTGTGACACAATTCTACGTGCTGGATCAACTAGTAATCCTGACAAGTATGCAGAACACGTATAGGAGTTTTCTTTTACTTCATGTAGAGGGACTAGAGAAGAGAGTAGCAATTAACCCCTTAACGACACAACTTCTTGAATAAAAGGGAATCCTGACGGAATATTTCCGTCATGTGTCCTTATGGGGTTAAAGAAAAAACAGTATCTAATATATCTAATCTCATAATCAAAACAAAGATACAACATATTGGATACTAAAATGTCTCAACTACCTATTGAATCAAAGACCTGTTTTTAGATTAATAAGAAACAATTCCATACTATGCACAGGAAAGATAGGTTTCCCAATGTATATGGTAAACCATAGGAAAAGTAAAAAGCATCCTTCTCTCCCTTGAAAACTAGCTAGACATAAGGAAAATAAAGTGGAAAAAATAGTGAATAGCACAACTTGTGCTATAAAGTGCACATTGCTGACAGTGAAGGGTTGAAACGCCCGACGCGTTTCGGTGCAGATCACATTCACCTCCGTCAGTGTTCAATTCATTAAACTCATTCAAAGAAGCAAGAATCAGGAGGTTTAAAAAAAATAAAAAGACCACATTTTGTTAACTTCTATTCCTGGTGATTCTAACCTTAATCTCAGGATGTGTCCACTTATCTTGTTCTGTTTGCTTATCCAGTTACACCACCACGAGTCAACAGGAAAACTGCTGACGTGTTGTACTTATTAATGATGGAACCAATCATGCAACTCCTACATAGCATTACTACACATCTCCTCCAGTCCCAGAAGATTGCATATTCCAACATGTTTCGTAAATGACATAGCTAAAGTTGCTAAATGCTATGTTCTCATTTGGAACTCATTAGTGCATTCTTTTTCCTCTAGTTTTCTCTGACATAACTTCCACGTGGAGAAGAGATTGAGTTCATTTAACAGAATTATAGTGAAATTTGCTCTCACACATGGAGTGGCTTTTCAAAGAATATTATTAAAAAACTGCCTCTCGTGGAATGTTTAATGTTTAATATGGAAAGTTTTGCTAAAAGGATTACTAAAAGCGGCATCATCTTGTATGCACACGATGAATTCATTTCAGATAAACGTAGGATGAAGATTAAGGAGTTTTCTAAGATTCAAACCTTTTGACTTGGTGATGAGGAAACAAAATACTACAAGATAGGAGAAACGTGATTCATATTTCAGCTAAAAATCATGGAGACTCTCTGATTCATGGCCTAGTTAGCTAGAATCGGTTTACATCACTCCTGCTGACTTATTGAGTAGTAAGGAATGTTATGGGAGGCTCCAAGATTTCTGGTAATACATTACACTGACCATTGAAAAATGTTTATTAGGATTTTAAAAGCAACCAAAGCTTGTTTTTGTTTGCGTTGTTTGCTTTTAGTTCACCTAATGTTTTTCAGTAAAACTTTTTTTGTACAATCATTTATTGATTGTATGATACATATGTCGACAGTTAGTAGGCTGTTAGCGAAGCACAGTTCTTTTCAAGACAATTCATTTTGGAATGAAAGCAATATTCTCTTTTCCACATATCTGCTGTAATGTAAATAATAGCTGTCTTCTAAATATACAAAATAGTGTAATTATGGAATTCTGGATATATCATATGGTCAAGTGATGTATGATGTCTGCAGACCCCTGACAATTTGTATTTCCGACCATACACCACCATTACGTATCCTTTACATTAAACTATTTTATTTTTCAAAATATATTTTATTTATGTTGATTCCATAGCATCTGGTATGAAAGAGATTTTATGTACGTAATACCATAGATCTCCTGTTCCTTGCCACACAGATACTGTATATTATAATAAAAAAACACTCACGAGTTGGGGCTCTCTTCCAAAGTCAACCGCCGCTCCTGACATTAATCCTTACTGTTCTTTTGCCTTAAAAATATAGCGGACAAGATGCTGAGTTGAGTGAGAGGCCATGCCACTTTCTCTCAAGCTCCTCATCCAGCATGTGAATAAGAGGAGAGAGACAGAATTAATAATGGCAGCAATTAAGCACAGCTGCGTTATCACTCTCAGGCAGCTCTGCACAAGACAGTATTACCTCTGTGTGATCTCACGATGTACACTATGGAATTTGAGGTCTCAGTCCTCTATTATATACAGGTATCAGCAAAATTACTTTCAATGATGTATGGATACGCTATAAGGTCTTACTCCTTTTACAGACATCTCTGTATTAAAACAGCAACTATCCAACAGTTCCAAAATCTCCACTTGAGCTTCTGCATCAATAACTACTAAGACTATCATGGCAGCCTCATGTTAAAAACTAGTTAAATTTTGGTACTAGTACCAAATGCCGCTGCCCAGAATATTCCAATATGGTGATGAATGCTACATCGCATGACAGAGGGAGTCACTCCTGTCCACTTTTCAAGTGTCACAAGCTTATGTTCTATTTATATTATATTTAAGACATTATAAACAGTTCATCTACACTCCTTTGAAAAGAAGGTGCAGTAATTTCTAATATTATCCTGTGTTGCAAGAGTAGAGAATATTGATGGATTATCTCACCCGATTTCCAAATCGATTCCAGTGATTTTACTTTACTTAAAGGGACACCAGTGTCACCAAAAAAACTTTAGCTTTATGAAGCAGTTTTGGTGTGTAAATCATGTTCCTGCTGTCTCACTGCTCAAATCGCTGCCATTTAAAAGTGAAATCCCTTTGTTTATACAGCCATAGTCACACCTCCCTGCAAGGGACTTATACAGCCCTCCTAAACACTTCCTGTAAAGAGTCGTCTAATGTTTACATTTCCTTTATTAAAAATGCTGTTTAATCTAGAATATCTTGTTTCTTGTTCTGTTAATAGCTTGCTAAATAGACCCAGTGTGAGGTTAAAGTTCAATTTACAGAGCAAGAGATAAAAACTTTTAAAGTAAGTTAGATCTGATTGAAACTATTTTGTTTTCATGCAGACTGCAAGAGGAGGTGTGGCTGGGGCTGCATAAACAGAAAGAAAAGTGATTTAACACCTAAATGGTAGTAAATTGAGCAGTGAAACTTCAGGCATGATCTTTACACAAAAATGACTTAATTAAGCTCAAGTTATTTTGGTGACCATATTGTCCCTTTAATTTACTTTAATCACATTTAGGATTATTTTCAAAATAGGAAATGTAGATATGTCTCAGTAACTGTTCATAATTATTTCCAACCCACTTTCTCTGCCATTTAAACTATTTCCCTGTTTTGTTTATAACTCCAAAGCATCCATATTTAGGAGGGACAGTCCCTATTTTGAATCCAAATCCATCTGTACTTGTTATCCTAATGTCTCTCTTTTCTAGGAGCTACATATTGTTGGTTTGCATGAGTGTATAACAGAGCTCCACAGCAATAATACTCACAGTAATTTGTCTTCAAATTACAATAAATGTGTTTATACATTGTTCTGTGTAATAGATGCATTGTTTTTCTTCTAAATTACATTTTAGTTGCACACAAAAAAAAGTATTAGTAAGTCATCTAACATTTCTCAGAACAGCCCCGCTCCTGGCCACACAACCACCCCAAACATTAAAGTATGTTGGATGGTATGTCTGTTTCATTGAACATTCCTGACAAGATGCTAACTTTTTTAACTAAAGTGAGAATAGCTTGGAAATCAAAGTGAATTTAAAACTGAAGGCCAAAACTTAACACCGAAATCACTTAAAGAATTTTCTTCTAATTTGGATATTTTGACCTACATTTTTTAATTATGTTTACATTCTTAGCAATACTCAGTTTAGTCCATAACCCTATTAGATGCCTTACATGTATGCAGTTCTAATAGATTCTAATACTACACTCCCCCCTTTATCATTTTTATTTAGATTTAGCAATGGGCTGACAGCCTAATTAAAGAGGAGAACACTATAGTGTCAGTAATCCAGGTTTGTATTCCTAATGCTATAGTGTTCTTTTAAGGTACTACCAAGCCCCAATTGCAGCTAAATTCTTCTATTTGAAAAAAAAAAACATCTTCCCTCTTTATCTGCATTTTCTTCCAAGAAAACTAAAAAAATATTTGGTTTAGAAAAAAAAATGAAAGTAAGGAATGTATGATTGATGGTGAAGGCAAATCAAGGAAACAACGTGTATTAACTCAAACTGGTCCAAAGATTAAAAAGTAAAACTGAGAGGATTGAGGATTACCGTATTTTTCGCTCCATAAGACGCACTTTTTTTCCCCTCAAAAGTGAGGGGAAATGTCTGTGCGTCTTATGGAGCGAATATGAAGCTTTACTTACCTGTCTTGCAGCGTTGGCCGGCAGCACAGGGCGCACCGCGGTAGTGGAACTTGAATTTCATGTTCCGGTTTCCGGCGGGACTGAAAGGAAGTGTGCACAAGCTGAGTGCGCACTTCCTTTCAGTCCCGCCGGAAACCGGAACATGAAATTCAAGTTCCACTACCGCGGTGCGCCCTGTGCTGCCGGCCAATGCTACAAGACAGGTAAGTAATTATGGGACAAGGGGAGGGGGGCAGCATGGGAGAGAAGAATATGGGGAGGGGGGGGGATGAAGTATATGGGGAGGGGGGGGGATGAAGTATATGGGGAGGGGGGGGGATGAAGTATATGGGGAGGGGGGGGATGAAGTATATGGGGAGGGGGGGGATGAAGTCTATGGGGAGGGGGGGGGATGAAGTCTATGGGGAGGGGGGGAGATGAAGTCTATGGGGAGGGGGGGGAGATGAAGTCTATGGGGAGGGGGGGGAGATGAAGTCTATGGGGAGGGGGTGGATGAAGTCTATGGGGAGGGGGTGGGTGAAGACTATGGGGAGGGGGTGGGTGAAGACTATGGGGAGGGGGTGAGTGAAGACTATGGGAGAGAGGAGAAGACTATGGGAGGGGGGGACACTATGGGACAGGGGAGAAAAAAAATATTCTGTACAAACTGTCCCATAGTAAGAAACACTATGGGACAGTTTGTTCAGAATATTTTTTTTCTGGGTTTCTTCCTCTAAAAACTAGGTGCGTCTTATGGTGAGGTGCGTCTTATGGAGCGAAAAATACGGTAAATATAAAGAAATCATACACAGACAGCAAGAATGTAAAGATTTTTTTTTTTATTTATTAAAGCATGCTGTCTGTACCAGGGAGACAAGTGTTATATAAAACCGGGTAAAAATAAACAAGCTTTCCCTGTTCTTGTAACAAATAAATTAGATAACAGCGGAGTATGTTAAAGTGGAGAGAACATGCCCTGTTTTACAGCTGTTCAATAGTAGTCTGGTGTGGCACTCAAGGGAATGGAAATATTGAACCTAATTCAGCCTGGTACACTGTACTATGAAGAATCACAGCCTCCAAATAGACAATCCAAAGTTACAAATCCACAGGTTCAATAGGATGGAACCTTCAAACTGGATTTATTCGAATCATGATTTAGGCTTGACGGAAAAACGTTGTATATTTGTTGTGTTCCTGTTTCTAATAAATCCAGTTTGGAGTTTCCATCCTATTGAACCTGTGGATTTTCTTTGTTGGACTGTTATACAGCTGTTTATCTTCTCCATCTAATACGAGTGAGAGATTCACCACTGCATCCGAAGATTTCCATCTTATCGCCATTTATTCTAATGGCTGTAGAAAAGTAGATCGCAAAAAACAAACTCTTCCTAAACACTGACAAATCTGTCACAATGATCTTTGGAACAGTACCTAAATTACACAAATTACACAATTCCTACCTATCCATCAAAACAAAATCAAATAGTACACTGACCGCAGTCCACTCTTGTCTTTAGACCCCAATCTATCTTTTGGCCTCCACATAGAAAAACTTGAATCTAAACTTTATCCAAAACTATGTGCCCTGTACAGAAACAAATCCTGCCCAAGCCCTACAGTAAAGGAAAAGATTGTACAGCAAATGCTGATGCCAATCTTTGATTATGGGGATGTAGTATATGCACTTGCAACACAAATTCACCTTAATAAACGCGATACATTGTATAACTAGTTCTGCCGATTTGTGCTACAATATAATTACAGGACCCACCATTGTGACATGCTAAAAGAACTGGCTGTCACTGGAATGCACCCTTCATCTTTCCAGCCCTGTGTTTAAGAGCTTTTCTGGGAAGCTCCCCCCCCCCCCCTACCTGAGCAGAAAGCTCTCCCTGGCTGTGCCCACCTCCTATAACCTCCGATCCAGTACCAGCACCAAAACATAGGGTAATAACGTTCAGATAAATTTAAAATAGTGAATAAATGTACAAACTCACATATTGCTGAGCCACTTAGAAGCTGGCTCAGACTAAGAGCGTTGAATGGATTAGAAGTAGTGGTAGCCGGAATCAAATGCCGACTGTTTACTTGTCCCTTCTTTTAAAATGCCCAGGGTGCAGGTTCTTTTAAAAAGGTTTTATTACAAGGTAAAAACAGCAGCAAAAAAATAGAAAACAGCAATCTCACTCTTCACACACACACTGACGCGTTTCAGCCGAAGCTTTTTTCAAGACACTTATACTATTTTATTTTCACTGATTTTATGTGTGGTTGAGTGACCCACATAGGTGATTGTAGCACTCTAATTTATTGTTTTTTAACCTAATATACACACCTTTTTTAAAAACTTGATTTAGTCTACCTCAATACAAAAAGAAAGCAGCCCAATTCTCCTTTTCCTACAGAGCACCGCAATTATGGAACGACCTCCCGCACACTTTCAAATCTTCCCCAGGCCTAAAGTCCTTTAAGAGATCCATCTCTACACACCTCAAAACATAATGCACCTGTCATGGTTAATTATATTTTTCCTACCTGTTCAATGTAAAATTTTGTATATATTGTGTATTAATATTGTTTTTGTATTTTATTGTACCCTTTTATATCAATGCAGTGTTTTGTGGACCCAGGACATACTTGAAAACGAGCGAAAGCTCAATGTATCCTTCCTGGTAAAATATTTTATAAATAAATAAATATGAATGCAGTAAGATGAAACAATGCTGCAGCAATAAGACTATTGACAGCCATTACAAGAGCAAACCATATTTCCTCCTCCAAATATGCATTTTTTACAGGTTCCCCAAGCTTCTTTTTATGAAGAAGCATGACTAACAGCTGCATACATGCTCAGCGATGTTATTGCGCTGATGGCTTCTTTCACAAAATTGTCGATGGATTTATTAAAAAAAAAAAAAACCTTATAACATGAGCTTGGGCAACAGTTCCAATCATCGTATGAGATAAATGGAATTGCTGCCAAGTGCTGGAGTATATGTTTAATATGTCCCCGGCAAGCAGAGGTTTACGGGATATTCTTAGCTTCCTTTGAAAACAAAAGATTGATATCCTGATTAACTGAGCCAGGTACGGGTGAACAGAGTATACTGCTTCAGTTGCAAAGTCTAATGGTTTTTCACACACTTCAAAGCGCATATAGTTTTTATTTAATTTTTTTATTTGTACAAAACATAGGTACTTATGATTACATCATATTACATCATAGGTATCTATGATTAAGTGCTGATACAAGCATGAAACGTGTAAGGTGAACCAACGGTATGATTGCACTTTATGTACCATTGTAATTTTTGTACTTTGGAATTTTTGCACAGAGGTTTTTTAGGTCTAAGCACTTAGGTCCACCGACTTAGCACATGGATTCAGTTGCCTGGTCATGCGCTGTGGCCCTTTAATATAGCAGTGCTGGGAGGAAGTGAAAGCCAGTCACTTCCTCACAGATAACACTGAGCCACATAATAGGGAGAAGAGAGAGAAGACACAGGGGAGGGAAGCATGGATTGGTAGAGCCAGTGCCTTACTCCCAACAACCTCAGCCAGCAGAAGCCACCCTCCTGCACCTCAAAGGTGTGAAACAGAAGGTGGTTGAAAATGTGTACATTTTTACCTGAAAGTGTGTGTGTGTCTGTATGTGTGTCAGTGTATCTGTATGTTTGTTTGTATCTGTGTACCTGTATGTGTGTAAGTGTTTGTGGCTATGTAGATGTTTGTCTGTCATTTTGTTTCTGTGAATCTGTGTGTCTATGTATCTGTATGTGTTTACATGTGTCTCTGTGTATCTGTAAGTGTGCCACACACACACATAACAATACACAGGTATACACACACAGGTACACACACAATGACATACACACACACACACACACACACACAGATATTCAATAGTGGTATGTACCACTAATGGTATTGAGTTTGCATCATACAGCTACATCTAGAGATTCATCTATTACTGTTTATGAAAGTGATTTAAACACGTGTTTTCAATGTTCAGGTTTAGATGGCATACCCCTTTTTCACTTCAATTGGAATTTGACAGATATTTACCACTTTCAGTTACTGTATCTATATTAGAAATACACAATGTATCCAGTAGTATGCTTCTCTCTACAATGCTGGTAGCTCTATCAAAATTATATTTATATAATATAAAATAATTTATATTTTGTTTTTGATTTTTCACAAGTGACAAACAGCTGCCAAACATAGTCCTAATAACACTGAAAACACTTGTATGATTATTATGAGATGCTTTACTATAGGTACACTGATAATAACAGGACAAACCATTTGTCACTAATTAGTCCTTTAACTATAGATGCAATTTTGGATTAAGTATAAAATGATTTGTTTATTTTTATTAAACCTTGAATGGAATGTTTTAAACAAGATTTCTGAATCAAAGTTCATGAACAACTAACTTTTGGGCTGCTTGTGTTTAATGGTTCTTTTTCTTCCCTTGTTCTCTCTTCTTTTACACACACAAATATGCACACACTAATACAAACACACACAGAAACATAACTGATACACAGATATACAAACACAGATACACACACAAATACACACACTGACATATACACACACAGATACACACACAGTAATACAAACACACACAGATACATAACTGATACACAGATATACAAACACAGATACACACACTAATACACACACACTGACATACACACACACTAATACAAACAAACACACACAGATACATAACTGATACACAGACATGGAAACACAGATACACACACTGACATATACACAGCCACATAGATACACACATATATTTATTTATCATGGTCATTCATATAGCGCCAACAAATTCCGTAGCGCTTTTCAAAATTATTATGGGGGGGGGGGGGAGAGATTGAACAATAAATTAGACAATTACAAAACCTTACAATATGATGAAGAGGACCCTGCTCAAACGAGCTTACAGTCTGGAGGAGGTGGGGTATGAAACACAGTAGGACAGGAGATAGCAATCAAGCAAGGTGGGAGTGAGGCAGGAGGAGAAAGTAGAGTGTTGCCCTTTAGGAGAGAGCAAGGGACAGGTATGTGAGGTAGAGGTTACTCTGGGGGGCCATAAGCTTTCCTGAGGAGAGGGGTTTTAAGGCACTTTTTAAACTAGGAGAGAGTCTGATGGTGGTAGGCAGGCTATTTGCAAGCATGAGTTGGTCGTATGGGTGCAAGCAGCGGACAAGAGAAGGTAATTGACAGAGCGGGGAGACCGAGAAGGGGCATACTTATGGATCAGTGAAGAGATATAGGTGGAGAGGATACAGGAAGCCAATGTCAGGACTGACAGAGAGGAGAGGTGTGAGAGAGTGCAGAGGAAAATCAGTCTGACAGCAGCATTAATTACAGACGGGGCAATGCAGCTTCTGGGAAGACCAATTAGGAGAGGGTTACAATAATCAATGCCAGAGATTACTAATGCAAGGACAAGCTCCTTAGTAGTATTTTTTATATTTGCAGCCACCCTCCTGCATACCTTTCTCTACAGGAGGGTGAATTGCTCGGGTTGCTGCTGGCTGATGTGTGGGGTTCTGCAGCAGCTCACTCCCCCTTGCTGCCTGTGAGTTATTTGCCCCCCACACAGAGCTCTTTATTCAAGCTGGGAGGAAATGACAGGCTTTCACTTCCTCTGGCTGAAGATACTACTGGGACTCGGTCATGCTCTTCATGGGCTATGGTGCCTATCGGGCCCCTGTTCAGTAATACCCAATGGGTGGAGCTAAGTGCATGGGCCCCAGTGCAGCCACACTGGCTGTGGCTGCACCAGCAGTAGGTCCTCCGGTGTGTGTCAGTATGTCTGTGTACCTGTATGTGTGTCGGTGTTTGTATCTGTGTGTCTGTGTTTGTGTCTATGTTGCAGAATGTTTTAAGTGTGCGTCTGTGTAACTGTTTGTTTTTTAACTTAACTAACTTCACTGTCAGCCATCCACACGTTTTGTTACCCTACATCCCTCCTAAGTCCCCATATTTAATTGCCTCTGCACAAAGCAAGAGCATGCAAAGAGTAGTAAAAAAATGAATAAGCCTTTTCCATGAGCATGCGCCTGGAGCTTCAGCTCCATTAGCCCATATGTTAGTCTGGCCCTGCATACATGCGTATCATATAGCACAGTAAAGTGCTTGAAATGCATTAAAATTCAATAATCAATTTGACATGCAAGCAAATATGTCAGTAAGATATTACATTAATATTGACATGTGATACAAACAATATAACAAATATATGAGAAATACATAAAGTGATGATACGACACACAAATGTAAAAAAAAAAAAGAGAAACCCGGGGGGCTGGGCTTGAAAAATAAGTCTGTGAAAAAGCATTTACATTTTAATTATGAAACATATATTAATATAAACTATAAACACTTACATGTAGGAAAGATAATATACAGGTGATACTCGAAAAATTAGAATATCGTGCAAAACTTAATTTATTTCAGTAATGCAACGTAAAAACGGAAACTAATATATGAGATAGACACATTACATGCAAAGCAAGGTAGTTAAAGCCGTGATTTGTCATAAGTGCGATGATTATGGCTTACAGCTGAAATAATTACTGAAATAAATGAACTTTTGCACGATATTCTAATTTTTGGAGTATCACCTGTATATGGATACCTGGTAGAAAAATCAGAGAGCAGACAGCAACATTTTAGTCTACCAGGGGTCCTATACATGGCCACTAACCTATATTTCAGAGCAGGAGTGGTTGCTCTGGAAAATGTGAACCAAAGGGTGTTGCACAAAATGATCAGTTTATAGTGTTAAACACAGCTTATATATTTGTAGTGTGTGTATATTTTTTTGCTAATTTAAACCCTATAATTAAAGTTTAAATGCTTTATGCAGACACTTTGATGGATTTATGGTATTTTTAGTGATTATTTAAATGTTGAATATTCAAAGAGTCATTGTGGAGGTTTTTTTTTTTTTTTTTTAAATAATCCAGGACTACACTGACATGGGAATGTCAAATTTTCAGCTAAGTAAAAGAGCTCAAAAATAGCTGAAATTAAGAACTTTTCCAGTTTAACTACTTTGGTCTAAATGACTGTGTATCATGCAGCACTAACTTTAACAAGTTTTTTTGTTGAAGTGTGAATTGTCAGGAATACAATGTTAATGTAAAATGGATTTCACATATTAGACTGTAAAAAACTGATTGGAAAAAGCTCAGCACAGAAATTTTTACCTAAAATTCACATTCCAGATAATTCACACTTTAGTAAATAACCCTGCATGATTCTGATTGATATTGGAAATTGTGACGGATGCCTTCTCCATGGATTGCACCCTGTAAACTTTTTCTGTTTGTTTTAATTGTACTGCCTTGCACTACTCGGTATACGGACTAACCGAACACTTAAAACCTACCCAGTTCATATACCGAACAAACTGTCGAACGGACCGACCACCCAGAACCATCGTGTGTCGCTAGTTAACCCACTTCACCTTCCTAACACCTACTCTAACTGCAAACCCTGAACATTCTAAGTGGTCGGCTGGGTGGCCGCCTGGGTGGCCGACATTCGTATGGACGAACACGAGGTGGTGGCCATCTTGTTTTGGCTGACACTTCCAGCGGGGTTTGGTCATTGAGTATATGCAGTGGCGTACTAAGGGGGGGCGGGGGGTGCGGTCCGCCCCGGGTGCCACCAGGTAAGGGGGTGCCTCCAGGTAAGGGGTGCCTCCAGGGCTTGTGACTCTGTGAGCTGTGTGGCTGCACAGGGCGCCGGGAGCCACACAGCTCACACACGCAGGGGCTGGGAATTCAGCAGTACAGTGTACTGCACGGAGAAATGGGGGCGGAGCCAAACCGGATGCGGGGGCGGAGCTACAGCCAGCCTCCATTTGCTGCCTTTCACTGTAGCACACTGAGGGGAAGCAGGAAGGAGGCCCTGCTTCCCCAACTCCAACACACCAGGGACTCACTGACTGGACTCCTCCACCAGTAAGTAAGAGAGAGAGAGAGAGAGAGAGTGTGTGTGTGTGTGTGAAACTGCTTGTGACTGTGTGTGTGAATCCCTGCCTTTGACTGTCTGTGACTGTGTGTGTGAAACTGCTTGTGACTGTCTGTGTGTGTGAATCCCTGCCTTTGACTGTCTGTGACTGTGTGTGAATGTCTGCCTGTGACTGTGTGTGACTGTCTGTGACCAGTGGCGAATCTGATCCGTCCCCCCCCCCCTACCCTGACCCTCTCCCCCCTGACTGTGGGTCCTTCCCCCCCGACACATACATACAGACACAAACACATTCACACACCCCCGACAGACACATACATACACACATGCAGACACATACATACAGAGACACAGACACACACATACATACACAGCCATACATACAGATACACACATACAGAGACAGACACACACATACACACATACACACATACACACATACACACACATACACACATACAGAGATACACACATACAGAGATACACACATACAATCATACACACATACAGAGACACAGACACAAACATACATAAACACATACACACACACACACATACAGAGACAAAGACACAGACAAACACACACAGAGACACACACATACATACAAACACAGAGTCACAGACATACATACGGATACACACACACACACACACCCCCGACAGACACATACATACACACATGCAGACACATACATACAGAGACACAGATACACACATACATACACAGCCATACATACAGATACACACATACAGAGACACACACATACAGAGACACACACATACACACATACAGAGACACACACATACACACATACAGAGACACAGACATACAATCATACACAAATACAGAGACACAGACACAAACATACATAAACATATACACACACACATACAGAGACAAAGACACAGACAAACATACACACACACAGAGACACACACATACATACAAACACAGAGTCACACACATACATACAAACACAGAGTCACAGACATACATATGGATACACACACACAAAGAGACAGACACACATACACACACACACAGACATACATACGGATACACACATACAGAGACACAGACACAGACACACATACACACACACATACAGAGACACAAAATGTTTCCTACCATGTGTGATTTCCCTGGGGTCCAGTGGTGGCTCAGCCTGATGGGAGTCAGAGTTCTCACTCTGACTCCCTCCTCCTTTCTGTTTCCTTCCGCGCGGGCTCTCAGTATGCTGGGAGGAGTGACGTGCGGTCACTTCCTCCCAGCGTGTGATGATCTCATCACAGGGGGTCCGGTCGCGCTCTTAAAGCGCTCAGCGCAGACCGGGCCCCCTTACAATCCATGTCCATCGGGTGGCCCCTTAACATGCGGCCCCGGCGGTTTGCCGCCGGGGCCGCAAAGCATGGCAGCTGCTACCCGGTCGCGGGGGGCCGCAGGGCGGCCGGGCCCCCTGGAGTGCCGGGCCCGGTCGCAGCTGCGACCCCTGCGACCGCGGTACGTACGCCACTGCCTGTGACTATCTGTGACTGTGTGTGTGAATGTCTGCCTGTGACTATCTGTGACTGTGTGTGAATCCCTGCCTTTGACTGTCTGTGACTGTGTGTGAATGTCTGCCTGTGACTGTCTGTGACTGTGTGTGAATGTCTGCCTGTGACTGTCTGTGACTGTGTGTGAATGTCTGCCTGTGTCTGTGAATGTGTGTGAATGTCTGCCTGCGACTGTTTGTGTGAATGTCTGCCTGTGACTATCTGTGACTGTGTGTGTGAATGTCTGCCTGTGACTATCTGTGACTGTGTGTGTGAATGTCTGCCTATGACTATCTGTGACTGTGTGTGTGAATGTCTGCCTGTGACTATCTGTGACTGTGTGTGTGAATGTCTGCCTGTGACTATCTGTGACTGTGTGTGAGAATGTCTGCCTGTGACTATCTGTGACTGTGTGTGAATGCCTGCCTGTGACTATCTGTGACTGTGTGTGAATGTCTGCCTGTGGCTATCTGTGACTGTGTGTGAATGTCTGCCTGTGGCTATCTGTGACTGTGTGTGAATGTCTGCCTGTGGCTATCTGTGACTGTGTGTGAATGTCTGCCTGTGGCTATCTGTGACTGTGTGTGAATGTCTGCCTGTGGCTATCTGTGACTGTGTGTGAATGTCTGCCTGTGGCTATCTGTGACTGTGTGTGAATGTCTGCCTGTGGCTGTCTACCTGTGACTACGTCTGTGACTGTCTGCCTGTGCCTGTGTGTGTGAATGTCTGCCTGTGACTGTGCATGAGACTGACTTTTGGTGACTGTGTGTGTGACTGTCTGCCTGTGCCTGTATGTATGAATGTTTGCCTATGATTGTTTACCTGGGACTGTCTGCATGTCACTGAGTGTGTGTGACTGTGTGCTGCCTGTAACTATGTTACAGTCTGCCTGTAATTGTGTGTGTGTGAGACTGTGTGTGTGTGACTGTCTGCCTGTAGCTGTGTGTGTGTGACTGTCTGCCTGTAGCTGTGTGTGTGTGACTGTCGGTCTGTAACTGTGTGTTACTGTCTGC
The DNA here is from genome assembly GCF_036172605.1 of Pelobates fuscus. NCBI lineage: Eukaryota > Metazoa > Chordata > Amphibia > Anura > Pelobatidae > Pelobates > Pelobates fuscus. The sequence continues at coordinate 107,865,829 of NC_086319.1, read as the reverse complement.
CTGCAGCTGTGCGTTTGACAGTGTGCAAGTGACTATGTGTTTGGTACGGTGTGCATGTGGCTGTATTTGACAGTATATGCGTATAACTGTGTACATCTGACTGTATCTGACTGTCTTCGCCCTGCAGTGAGTCGGCACATAACATCATCCAAGCATCGGCGTCATATTACAGGATGTGCAAGGGACGTGTGCATGAAGAGCACAGAGATCCCAGCAGCAACCACTGACTACCAGGGACTGAGGATCCACTCTAGCCCTCCCAGAGCAAGGTAGGGAGGCTGGGTGGACCTCTTAATAATTAAATGTGTGCATGTATGTGATGTTTGTGTGTGTATATCTAATTATGTGTGTTTGTAATTGTATGTGTGTGGGTCTGTGATTGTGTATGTATGTGTTTATGTGTGTGGTTGTGTGTGTATCTCTGTAGTTAAGTGTGTGTGTGTGTGTGTGTGTGTATATATATATATATATATATATATATATATATATACACACATATATATACACACACAACACACTTAACTACCGAGATACACACACAACCACACACATAAACACAGACATATACAATCACAGACCCACACACATACAATTACAAACACACATAATTAGATATACACACGCAAACATCACATACATACACACGTGTATATATATACATACACACACACAATCACAGATATACACACAGACATACACCTATTGTGTTATTGTGTGTGTATATAAATGTGTATGTGTTTGGTACATAGCTCCCTTATTTGGTGTCCTTAAATATTGCAATCCCACATAAGGATAACAAATAAGGGCGTTATCTACTAAACAACTGAAATTAGGAAAAGGTTTTTTTTTTAATTCATCTTTTAGCTGTTTAGTTGATAATTCTCTAAATTGGTGTCCTTATGTGAGATTTCCATATTTAAAGATACCAAATTAGGGTTCTGTTTAGCAGATAGCTCCCTTATCCTTATTTGGTGTCCCTAAATATGGCAATCCCACATAAGGATAGCAAATAAGGGAGTTATCTGATAAACAAAGATCGACGTTAAGGAAGTCAGCTAGCTCACGAACAAGAAATCTGGGTGGCTAATGTGAATTATAGGCAAATTTGTTGACTGATGCCAACGTGCACTGCATGCTGCCAATGGCAGCACATTACCCCATCCCTTAGTGAAAAGTTTTAGTGCCCCCCCCCCCCCAGTTTGGATTGTGGTGTCTTACCCCCTATATATTGTTCCTATGTGTCTATGTATCTGCATGTGTGTCAGTGTGTATTTAGGTGTGTGTATGTGTATATGTGCATACATCTCAGAATCTCGCCAACACTACACACAAATACAACCCTGCATTTCAACGTCACCATTATATATAACCACACCACTGCATTCAAAAACCACACTACATAAAAATGCATGCCTGCATTGAAACGCCAACACCACATACAGACACACATCCTACATTCACTCAAACATACTCCATACAAAAACATGCTTACATTTAAAAGCATAAACACTGCTTAATACTAAATACATAAAAAAAAAAAAAGAAAAAAAATTGTGGTTGCTTTTTACATTTTAAAGTTGGGGTCGTGGAGGGGGGGGTGCCAAAAATAGGACCCGCCCCGGGTGCCAAATGCTCTAGGTACGCCCCTGAGTATATGGAACTATTATCGGACACTCGACAGCCCGAACACCACTGAGACTTCCACTCCCACTTATGTTCGTTCACATTCATCCGAAGAAAGCGGCGTTCAGTGAAAGCAAACTCCCGAACGAGGGGCACACAACTGTTCCTTTTGGAATTTCGTTTCGTGGGTTTGGAGTTCCCAAAAGAGACCAACCGCACAGCCTGAATTTATGGAACTATTTTGTGCAGAAGCCTTGTGTATGGTCAGTCAGAAATAAGACTTCCATAAAAATCTTAAACCCCTGAACCGATCTGGGTGATTTTTAAATATGTTGCTCCCCTAGATCGGGGCTATCAGGGGATATACCTTGTGTGGGGATTATGTGAGTTTTTTGGGTTCTTTCTGGTTACCTGTAAATTGTGTTCTTTTTCACCTAGAGATAATTGAGTTAATACAGTATCTGTTTCAATTATCTCCCAGGCAGAATGGAGGGATTGTATGATTGTATATTGTTCATGGATTGCAGGATAAAACTTACCAGGAAAGGTTAAAGGATCTTAACATGTATAGCTTGGATGAAAGACGAGACAGGGGGGATATGATAGAAAAATTTAAATACATAAAGGGAATCAACACTGTAAAGGAGGAGACTATATTTAAAAGAAGAAAAACTACCACAACAAGAGGACATAGTCTTAAATTAGAGGGAAAAGGTTTAAAAATAATATCAGGAAGTATTACTTTACTGAGAGGGTAGTGGATGCATGGAATAGCCTTCCAGCTGAAGTGGTAGAGGTTAACACAGTAAAGGAGTTTAAGCATGCGTGGGATAGGCATTAAGCTATCCTAACTATAAGATAAGGCCAGGGACTAATGAAAGTATTTAGAAAATTGGGCAGACTAGATGGGCCGAATGGTTCCTATCTGCTGTCACATTCTATGTTTCTATGTCTATATGGGAGTGTCATGCATTTTAACACCGTTGTCATTGGTTTGTAGTTCCCCACAAGGTCCATGTGGGAGTAACCCTTGCATGGGGACTTGCATAAAAGTCCAGTGTGGCTACCAATTAATCAGTTCCTGCTAACCATCACATAGAGTCTCATCTCATGATTTTAGGGACCAGCTATACCTGCTATAATACTATCCAGGGAAATTGGAAAGCATCACTCTGAATAGGGTGAAAAGAACAGCTCAGACAGAAAAACCCCTCATCCTCTCGAGGTGGCCGCTACAGAAATATATTCTCTTAACCCCTTAGTGACCATGGACGTTTCAGGTACTTCCGACAAAAAACGTCTGTTAACGACCTCGGACCTACCTGATACGTCCGCGGCAAATTTGAACGGTGGAAGTGCCTGACTGCCGGGCCACTGGGTGATCGCTTCTAAATTGCCCCACGTGGTGCCCAGCAGTATAGCAAAGCATCGGAAGCCTGAGTGCCTCGACCCATTTGAGGTACACAGGCAGTATAGCAAAGCATCGGAAGCCTGTGTACCTCAAATGGGTCGAGGCACTCAGTAAAATAAATAAAATGTAAAAAAATAAAAATACAAAAGTAATAAACTCCCCAGGACCTCAGATGTACCTAGTACATCTGAGGTATTTCTAATTACTTACCTTACCGCTTCTGTTACCCCGCTGGCGATCTGTGTTCCTCTCCAGCTGGGGGGACTTTGTGACAGCCCAGACAGTCTTCCCCTCTGCAAATTAGGACCCCACAGGCCATGTGATCGCTCTGAAAGAGAAGAATATTGTCTCTCTCTCATATATATATATATATATATATATATATATATATATATATTCATACTAAGTACATTTTATATAAAAATACACTTAGAGTAAAATTACACACTTATATATAATATATATATATATATATAATAACTGTGTTTGCATGACGTGCATAGTCGCCTCTGCGGCATATGCTTAAACCCAACACCAATCCCCATAAAAACACTGACACCATATTTATTATTTTTATTTTTTGGTAAAAAAATTATCACAGCTTTTGTTGATAATATGTTTTAACAAGTAAAATTAAGGTAATTGTCAACACCATTCCAACATTGACATGCAAATACAGCATCCTGCCTTTATACAATTAAACCCCCCGACAATGACCCACTGTTACATAAACAATAAATTCCAACAACATTATAACACCATATAATTAACGTTGAACACATAACCATTGCCACCACGGGCATCCATTTTCACAGTTCCACAATTGTAGGGGTATACCGAGATACCCCTACACCCAGGTTCTGAGCTACCAACGAGCCTGAACCAACCTATTTTCCCTCAACTAAACATTTTACCATATTTTACAATATTTTACCATAACATATCAATCCGACCTACCCCCCAACTTTTCTCTCCATCCCCTGCTGCCATCACCAAAATGGGAGAAAATAAAGGGAGGAAGGGTGAGACAACAAGTAAGTGCAGCTTAATTAAAATGTCCCCTTAACCTAAAATGACCCCTTTATATATGGCCTGGTAACTCCAACCACAATGCTATTTTTTAACCAATCCCACACACCCACGTCACTATATGCCTGTCTCCTAGCAATGTCAAGGCCCACTCCCCTTAGCTACGCTGGTACATGGGCTACATGACATGTGCATAGTCGCCTCTGTGGCATATGCTTAAACCCAACACCAATCCCCATAAAAACACTGACACCATATTTATATATATATATATATATATATATATATATATATATATATATATTAGCATTGAACACATAACCATTGCCACCAAGGGCATCCATTTTCACAGTTCCACAATTGTAGGGGTATACCGAGATACCCCTACATACCCAGGTTCTGAGCTACCAGCGAGCCTGAACCTACCAAACCAGTCCAAAGGCCTACCTATTTTCCCTGAACTAAACATTTTACCAAATATCAATCCGACCTACTACCCAACTTTTCTCTCCATACCCCGCCACAGCTGACATACGCAGCCATTACCTTGTTAACATTACTCCTAATCTTAGCCACTGCAGCCACCGTGGCACCAGTGACAACGAGGAACTATTTCCGACCAAATTACCACAACCCCGGGAACTAACTCTCTCAATCTGTCCATGTCCTTATTCATACCTAGAATCAAATCCCTCTGGGGCAAATGCCCCACATCATTTCCCCCACGTGAAGCACTACCATATCTGGCACCTGCCCCAAACTAATCTTACCCAAAATTTCCAAACAAATTGCACTCCAACCCTGATAACCAAACCACTGAACCAGGGAACGAGGAAAGCCCAGCTGTAAACCATGATGGCAAACTGCAGCTCTCCAATGTGCCCAGTAAATGTAGGAATGTCCGACCAACTAGGCAGTCCAACCTAGAAAAGAAAGAGACAGAGAAAAAGCCCTATAGGAACAGGTAACACCACCATCACCACCCTATCCCGATCTAAACCAGTTTATTGGGCCTAACATAGCATCTGAACCTCACAGATTCCCACCTACCAATTTTCTTAACCAACTAATCCCCAAGATCCAATCGAGCAGCCTCTGTCGCAGCGCTAATCCTAAAGGAATGAGTCCCAAATTGAACTGGATCCAAGCCTAAACGTAGCAAGGCCAACCAGAAGACCCTGAGGAACTCATACTTTGATAGGGCGGAACCACCTGCATGCGAGAAAAAGGAATTCCCTGTTTCCACAAGAACCCTTAGAAAAGCCTCCGCACAAAAAAAAAACGGATATACCCCAATTCCGGGTCCTGAAAATAACATCACCAAACAGCCCTTTCCCAAAACATCCATCTTGGAACGACGCAAATTAAGAACCACCCTGTTATGCCGCAATTCCACATCTAAAGACTGTAGACCCTCACCCCCAAAACGATTGGCACTGACCAACTCGCTAACCTGAAACACCCGCAAAAAGAGCCAACTAAAAATCACAGAGAAAAATAAGACTTCGTACCGAGAGAAGCACACTTCGGGTAGCACCTGAACCAGCCGTCAAAGAATGTCGAACGACACTGGCCTCCTAAAGCCTTTGAGAGCTTGACGAACAATAAAATGCTTTGTAACATCCTCCCACCGATTAAGCTTAAATCAAAAGGCCAAAGCTGACAATTTACTCCTAACCACCGCAGCAGATGCACCCGAAGCAAACGGCATAAAAACCTTAATAACGTATCCAACAGTGCATCCGCCGATAGCTGACCCCCCGCATAGTTTAACGGTTCATCCCATTCTTGCCACACCTTACTGTACGCTGCCCAAGTAGAAGAAGCTAAAGGCTCTGTAACGGATCACCTGGCACCCCGACTGGGTACCTCCATTGAAGGATGCTACTAGCGCTTCCTGAGGACTCCAAGCACTGCAGCAGATACCACAACCACCGCAGACTCCACAACCGCCGTAGCTTAACTGAAGTCTTGCCGTCTTCCTTCCACCCTGGATCAGCTTCTGTCCTCCAGGAATGTGTGGGGAAGACCTCTCCTCCAAGGAGAGCGTAACAGGAACAGCTCTTAAAAGAGCTAAGTGATTAAGGCTCCAGGGAGTATGCAGAGCATAGCAATCCCCAGTGTGAATATAGCTGTCCCCACAAATCACGAGACAAGACTACGTATTAAGGGTCAATGACACACACTGCTTTTATGCAATTCTCCCATGCAAGGGAGACACCCACAGACAATTATACATTACCCAATCACACAATGGTTACATCCCACGCATCTCCTCCCCTTAGTCTGAGAGGTAACCCAATTATCCGTACAGTTTAAAACATACTTTTTACCCAACTTTCATAACTCTAAAACTATACGCCAATATTAATAAAAGTCACATATTATTAATCAGCATACTTGAAATATGAACATACTCAAAAATCAGACAAATCCATGCAGTAGATAAAAAAAGTTAGCTGGGAGTCCTTTATGACCGACAGCACATTTTCCTGCCCAAAACAGTTCTATATATTTGGGCTGTGCGGTCGGTCTATTTTACACCGAAAAATGACTAAGTCCCATTCGAATGTACGAACGGGGCCATTCGTGCATTTAGCTTAGTATAGCAGTGAGTTCAAACTGCCGAACGGGACTTAGTCTCTGCAGCTGAAAACGGAGTGTAGGAGAAGGTAAGGGTCAGCGGTGTTCGGTGAAATGTGTAGCAGATTTCAGTTCCATGGATGTGGCTACACATACCGCTGACCTCGTTCGAATGAACAAAGATGGACGCCGCCACATGTTCGTTTGTCGAATGGCGGCCACTTCGACTACTTCCGAAGTGCCAATTTAAAGCTGCAGAACTGCTCCAATACAATTTAAAGGGGCAGCAAGAGTCTTTTAAAATCCAATCTGCTAAAATAGTCTTTAACAGGCAATATCTTCCAGGGGCCATAGTCTTAAAGGGGCATTGTTCACCAAAGTCACAATGTGCCCACAGACGGTTCTTAAAGGGCCATACACACTATAATAAAATACAATATGCCCAAATCAGCTCCTTAAAGGGCAATACATTCCAGGGCCATAGTCGCAGGGCAGGAGGCTAGCAATCAGTCCTCTCCAATGCCCAGTGGCAAATAGCAGTTTGTCACATATCTCCCCTTTGGGGGGAAGACTAACCAGGCACCTGACCTTCTGTCGGTCAGTGCCTACGTTAGTCGATCCACCAACCCACAATAAGCAAGTGCCAGAGCAGCCCACCCACAACAAACAGTGCACTGCACCTGGGTATCCCTCTGGAGTGATGGGGTAACATGCTGTGGGGACTTGAGGGGCAGAGGCCAGCGGCGCTCTGCCCTGATGCCAGCGCTTCTGCTGGGGTGAGGGGGATGCAGGCCAGTCCTGTAACAAGGGGGTCAGTAGGGCAGAGGCCAGCGGTATAGCCTGCAGGACATCAGGCTCTAAACAAGGGACCAAGGGAGGGCAGAGGCCAACTGCACCCTGCCCAGCTGCCAGCTGGGGTGAGGGGGGTGCAGGCTAGTCCTGTAACAAGGGGGTCAGTAGGGCAGAGGCCGCTGGTATAGCCTGCACGACATCAGGCTCTGAACAAGGGACAAAGGGAGGGCAAAGGCCAATTGCCCTCTGCCCAGCTGCCAGCTCTTCTGCTGGGGTGCTTGGGACATAGTCCGGCTCAGCAGCCAGGGGAACGTGGGGGTCAGTGGGGGTTAACCCTGGGGCCAAGTTAGGAGTTGGGGACGGGATAATTGGCTTACCCCCTCCTCCTGATACTCCTGCGATGGTAGCTGGGGATTTGGACAGGCTGTCCAGCATCCCTGTGGGTCAGACACAGAGACCACGGTCCCATCTGCGCCGTCTGGAAGATTGGTGTCTCCCCTTGGTAGGGTAAGCTGCCGCTGGGGAGAGAGGGTGCTGTGCTCCTCTCCCTGAAACACAGGCTGCCGCTAGAGAGGGAGAACGACTATCTCCACTCCCGTAACATTGTCCTGCTGCTGGAGAGAGAGACCAACTGTCTCTGCTCCCTGTAGGACACACTGCTGCTGGGGGGGAAGGACGACACCTATGGCCCCCTGGAATTCACACTGCCGCTGGGGAGGAAGGACGACACCTTCGGCTCCCTGTAACTCACACTGCCGCTGGGGAGGAAGGACGACACCTTTGGCTCCCTGTAACTCGCACTGCCGCTGGGGAGGAAGGACGACACCTTCGGCTCCCTGGAACTCACACTGCCACTGGAGACTGGGTGTCCATATCCTCAACCTCCACAGTTTTCGCTCAAAGACCATTGCCACATGGTTCTCAGCACTCAGCTGGCGCATTACTTGGGAGATCACCTCGTTTGAAGGGTCTGGGCCATACCAGACCAGCCGCCTCTTTACCTCCTCAATGTAAGCGTCGTCCTCGTAGCGACGTATCAGGTTGAGGTGCTCTTCGCAGGGTTCTATCCAGGGTCTTGCTTGCTCCATGCTGCTGTAGGTAGGATAGCTGCGCAGTGGCTAGCGTTGCCCTCAATAACCTGCTTCTCCTCGCACTAGGACACCATCCCACCGCTACCACCAATGTAACGGATCACCTGGCACCCCGAATGGGTACCTCCGTTGAAGGATGCTCCTAGCGCTTCCTGTCACCAACGTCACAATGTGCCCACAGACGGTTCTTAAAGGGCCATACACAGCATAATAAAATACAATATGCCGAAATCAGCTCCTTAAAGGGCAATACATCCCAGGGCCATAGTCGCAGGGCAAGAGGCTAGCAATCAGTCCTCTCCAATGCCCAGTGGCAAATGGCAGTTTGTCACAGACTCCCTTATCAGTCCGCCAAGCAGGAGGTCCCAAGCTGCCACACTTCTTCCGGACAGGACAAACCCTTCACCCGATGAACCTCACCAACTGCAAATGAGACAGCGAATCAGCGATAACATTTAAAAAACCCGGCACATGACGTGCCCGAAAGACAATATTACATTTCATACAGTACAAGACAAAGTGGCGAGAAAAAGCTGAACCACAGGAATAGAGTAAGCAGAAAGCCCATTTACTATACTATAATAATTTCTGAAAAACACCATCATTAAACTCTTGCCTGTGTCAAATGAGAATGTACCCTATTGAATAAAATATTGCAAATCAACTTATGTTAAAAGGACACAACAGGGGTTCAGACCATGTTATCTCAATGAAGTGGCCTGGGTGCGATAGCACCCTTGTTTTAACTCTGCAATGTAAAACATTGCAATTCTGCAGAAATGGCAATGTTTACATTGCAAGGTTTAACGGCCTCTTATGGATGTCACACTGACAGCCACTAGAGGCACATAGCCCGGTAAAACCCAGTTATTTCTCTCAGATGGGCTCATAGAGACTGATCTGCTTGGTGCAGATTGGTGTTTCGCTGTGAATGGGCCCTAGCCTCTCAATGCTATCCTATGAGATCATGAAGATGGCTAAGATCAGCAGGTGGGCTAATCACAGAGAGAGCAGTAAGTTAAGTCTAACCCTTTTAACCGTCGTGTTTGTGTGTGTGGGGAGCAGTCACTTAAACTGTGACTAGGACACTATAGCAATGGGAATACACATTTTTATTCCTAACACCCTAGTGTTCCTGTGACATTTCTTTAACAAGATGTTTTGTTCTCTTTTGAATTTATGTTAAAAAGTTAGCAAATTATCTGATATATTAGTTTGGGCAAGGCAAATATTGCAAATGAGAATGAAAAAGACAAATATTGTTTAATTTCTCCTATTCTTCCTGTGCTTTTTCTATGCCGACTACCAGGATTAACCCATTAAGGACCAAACTTCTGGAATAAAAGGGAATCATGACATGTCACACGTCATGTGTCCTTAAGGGGTTAAAGTACAGAGCTTATAATAATAATTGACAGATGGAGGTGCCCAGTTGCAGGATAAAGATGATGATGTCATACTAAGATTTATTTTTCACACCTCAGATACTTGGAGGTAAAAGTTCCACTTGAAACTGTTAATTTAAAGGGGAACTGCCAATCTGAGATGTGCCCTTTCCAACTCATGACAACCCACTGAAATTATCACATAAATAATCACATGGGAGCCCATTTCATGTAATAACAGTGAGGGAACTAATAGCTGGTTTCAGGTCTTTGTTGACATTGTACACACTGTCTCACTCCTTTAAATTCCCATCTGCACAGAGGGATCATGGGGATTAAAAAAAAAAAAAAGTTAATTAGAGGTTAAAGGGAATCTCCAGTGCCAGGAAAACGATCCGTTTTCCTGGCACTGGACGTTTTCCTGGCACTGGAGGGTCTTTCTCCCTCCCACCCACCAATCCCCAGGTACTGAAGGGGTGAAAACCCCTTCAGTCACTTACCTGAGGCAGCGGCGATGTCCCTCGCCACTGTCTCCTCCTCCGCGACGCTCCTCCTCTCCATTGCATCGGCCGGTGGGCGAGACTGATCCCGCCCACCGGCCGAGGAGACCTAATGCTTTCCTATGGGGACTTGAGCGACGCTGGAGGTCCTCACACAGCGCGAGGACGTCCAGCGACGCTCGAGCACAGATAATCTGTGCTATAGAGCAGGAAGTGACCTCTAGTGGCTGTCTAGTAGACAGCCACTAGAGGTGGAGTTAACCCTGCAAGGTAATTATTGCAGTTTATAAAAAACTGCAATAATTACACTTGCAGGGTTAAGAGTAGTGGGAGTTGGCACCCAGACCACTCCGATGGGCAGAAGTGGTCTGGGTGCCTGGAGTGTCCCTTTAAGGCACTGTTATCATTATAGTGATCCACAGCTTTAAATGTTATTTGACGATCCTGGTGTACCTTTTGCTAGAAATCATGCATTTTTTGAAACAGATAATGAGAGAGCTATTCATAAGGGAAAGAAAGCGAGACAATTGAAATCAAACGTCTAGCCTGATTGGCTGTTTGATACTTCTCCCATTCAGACTACATTCAATCAATCAGTGATTAAAAAATACCTGAATTAGAATAAATTATAATGAATGTCTTCTATAGAATGCATAGTTCTGGATCAAAATAATGATATAGTACCATAATTCTATATACATAAATGCATATGCAAAAAAAAAGTCCTGCGCTCAAACTCCCATTACTCCTGGGCGGCAGCAACGACCATAGTACACATCAGCCCAAATACATACAGTAAAAGCCAAAGAAAAAAAGTTACCTGCGCTCTTTCCCAAATCCCTATGTATATTTAAACAAATGGAGGTTTTTAGTTACCTCCAATGGCCACGAGAGGGTATGCCCACCTGTCACGTCAAGGCAGACCTCCCAGGTGGGTCCTAACTCTAACCATTCACCTTGCTTCCTTGAGCCACTGACAAAGATATCTTTAATGAGACAGAAAGGGGTATTCTTTATATACATCCCTACATGCCTATTAACCCTCAACAGGGAACAGACGGGATGGGCAGCAGCATTGCAACATAGCTGTGTGATACAAAAGTGAATACAAATACAAAAAAACAAGTCCTGCGCTCAAACTCTCATTACTCTTGGGTGGAAGCAACGACCATAGTACACATCAGCCCAAATACATACAATAAAAACCAAAGAAAAAAGTTACCTGCGCTCTTTCCCAAATCCCTATGTAAAAATCCTTCCATTTGTTTAGATATACATAGGGATTTGGGAAAGACCGCAGGTAACTACATTATGTAGTCAGGAAAGTGGAGCCAAAACACAAGAGGTGGACTAAACCAGGAAGTAGAGCAGTTGGCTGGTGTTTTGATAAAGCAGCAGAGTGTTATAGTGAGGACCCGGCTGGGAAAGCCACCAGAACTTCCATTAAGCAGATGGTCTGCACTATGAGGTTTTTATGTTATAATTTTAAGGTTTTTGATTTGTGAACTATTAGGATAAGTAGTCCATGCGCACCAGTTTTGGGGGAATTTAATTTGATTGCATATACATTTATATTTACTTTTTTAAGGTAAGATCAGCTTATATTTTCACATAATTAACCTTTATAACAAATACATAAACAGATATTTTTCTTTAATATCTGTTATCTTTTGTAGACAGTTTAAAAGATCAAAGTTTACTCTTGGTAAATCACCTAGTTTAATGTTCAAATTAAATAGAAGGGTAAAACACTAACGGTTAAAGAATCATTGATTTTTGTTAGTCTGTTTCAGGGAGGCAGCACGTTCATGGCCTTTGTGCCAGTAAGGCTAAAAAATCTGCTTTAGTGGAAATTTCGACTTTTTTTTTTTTTTTATACAGTCTCTTCTGAAGGTTTGTGGACAAGACCATAATATGATCTTTAAAATAGTAGTGTGTCTCCCAGCCACGGTTTAGTTAAAGCTGTTAATACCAAAGCTTTCCTGCTGGGCTAGAACTTGGCAGGTTTAGAACAACCAAAGGTGTATTCACTAAACAGCAAGTGGCGGCAGGGGTTTGAAAACCAAATTGCAAAATGAAGGCTATATTAGACAAGTTGTTTTTCAAAATCAGCTACTTTAGTCTAAATATTGAAATTTCATAATTTACTAAATAGTGAATAAACCTAATAAACAATCTGATTTCTCCTCTATACAAAGCATACTATCTTTAAGTCATAGATCTTGAGAATTTATAGTGCACAAACATGTGCTTTCAGTCATTTTGCACAGCTACAAATATATATTTTAATGTAATTCCTATAATAAAAGAAAAAAATATCTATGTGAGATCTAACATGGATCACTTTATTTAAGATTAAACAAACATTCAAACATTTTTAGAAATATATTTAAAATGTAAGTAACTGGATAAGATGACTGAAAATCCAAGATTTTAAGGACATTGCCTATATTACTACTTTTAGCCCATTTAAACAGATGTAAAAAAAAAATCAGCTGTATAAAATAAAATAAAAATTATGGCGTTATAAATTGATAGAATGGAAAAATATTTAACAATTACAGTTTATTTAAATATTAAAAATCTAAAAAAAATTATTCTGAAAAATGTGTTTACAATATATAAAATTTTTACTATGAATATTCTGGGGGGGGGGGATGCTGTAAAATACTAAATATTTTAAATTTTGCAGCAATACTAACATGGTCACTTTAAAAATTAAACCATAATAATATTGCTGACGGTCTGTGGTATATTTATTCGTTTATTTTGCATTACTGATATTGTAGTAAAAATTCTCAGAACCCGGGGGCGGGGCCGGACCGCCGAGCTGGACGGTCGCAAGCACCTTCAGCTCCTGCACCTTTCAGCGATTTCAGCTTTAAAACATGGCTTATCCTGAGATAAAAGACCGACAGCACCGACCCTCCGTGTGCTGGAACCACTGGACCCAGGGAGAGGCTGACTCTCCGAGTTCCAGTCCCCTGGGGGAGAAACTACCACCCCAGATGGGGCCTTCTTCGGCGGTGAGCGGGGCGGACGGCCGCTGCCCCGCTATCCTGCCTGACAGTGCCCGGCCGGAGGACCGGACCGGCGAGGTCCTGGCCCCGTTCCCCCCCCCTCTGGACCGGCGGGGGTGATCCCGGTCCCCATCCTGTGACCCCGCAGGCAGCAAAGCAACCCGGGCCCAGCAGCAACATCTGCAGACTGATCCGCGGCCTGGGCACCTTACCCAAAATGGCGGACGCCACGTGCATCGCAACTAGCAGGGGAACATGCAACGCCCAGACGCCCACAACTTATGGCAAAACAACCAGGTACCAACAAACGGACACCCCACAGCTGCCACCGGCTTCCAACTGCCAGAAAATCCCAGCACAGTGCATCTCTCCAGGCCGCAACATGAGACCGACATCTATGCCCAGGGGCCCAACGCACCGACCTACACCTCGACGCAGTGGCGTACACACAACCCATGGGGCCCCGGTGCGAAAACTGATCCGGGGCCCCCTCCTCCCCCCGCGCGAGCGCTTACTCTGCGCAGGCTGGGGCCGCAACACATGGCGGCGGGCACCTGGTCGCAGGGCTGCGACCCGTGCGACCGCGGTATGTACGCCAGTGCATGCATAAACACATACACTTAAAGGACCACTACAGACACCCAGATCACATCAGCTCAATGAAGTGGTCTGGGTGCCAGGTCTCTCTAGTTTTAACCCTGCAGCTGAAAACATAGCAGTTTCAGAGAAACTGCTATGTTTCACTGAGGGTTAATCCAGCCTCTAGTGGCTGTCTCATTGACAGCCGCTAGAGGATTTTCTGCGATTCTCACTGTGAAAATCACAGTGAGAAGACGCTGAACGTCCATAGGAAAGCATTGAGTAATGCTTTCCTATGGGCGGTTTGAATGCGCGCGTGGCTCTTGCCACGCATGTGCATTCGGAGCTGAGAGGCGGATGGGGACGGAGAGATCCCCAGCGTTAAGGGAGTCCGGCGCTGGAGAAAGGTAAGTGCTTAAGACACACACACACACACTCTCATGAACAGACGCACACATTTACTGACAGACACACACAAACATACTCAGTAACAGACACACACACTAACACACACACTAACACACACTCACTAACACACACACTCTAACACACTCACTAACACTAACACAAACACACACACTAACACACACACACACACTAACACACTCACTAACACTAACACACTCACTAACACTAACACACTCACTAACACACACACTCACTAACACACACACACACACACACACTCACTAACACTAACACACACACTCACTAACACTAACACACACACTCACTAACACTAACACACACACTCACTAACACTAACACACACACACTCACTAACACTAACACACACACTCACTAACACACACACACTAACACACACACTCTAACACTAACACACACACACTCTAACACTAACACACACACACTAACACACACACACTCACTAACACACACACTAACACACACACTCACTAACACTAACACACACACTCACTAACACTAACACACACACTCACTAACACTAACACACACACTCACTAACACACTCACTAACACACACACTCACTAACACACACACTCTAACACTAACACACACACTCACTAACACACACACTCACTAACACTAACACACACACACTCACTAACACACACACTCACTAACACACACACTCACTAACACACACACTCACAAACACTAACACACACTAACACTAACACACTCACTAACACACACTCACTAACACTAACACACACACTCACTAACACTAACACACTCTAACACTAACACACACACTCTAACACTAACACACACACTCTAACACTAACACACACACACTCACTAACACACTCACTAACACTAACACACACACTCACTAACACTAACACACACACTCACTAACACTAACACACACACTCACTAACACTCACTAACACACACACTCACTAACACTCACTAACACACACACACTCACTAACACACACACTCACTAACACACACACTCACTAACACACACACTCTAACACTAACACACACACTCACTAACACACACACTCACTAACACACACACTCACTAACACACACACTCACTAACACACACACACACTCACTAACACACACACACTCACTAACACACACACTCACTAACACTAACACACACTAACACTAACACACTCACTAACACACACTCACTAACACTAACACACACACTCACTAACACTAACACACTCTAACACTAACACACACACTCTAACACTAACACACACACTCTAACACTAACACACACACTCTAACACTAACACACACACACTCACTAACACACACACACTCACTAACACACACACTCTAACACTAACACACACACTCACTAACACACACACTCACTAACACACACACTCACTAACACACACACTCACTAACACTAACACACACACACTCACTAACACACACACTCACTAACACACTCAAACTTTTTTTTTTTTTTTTTTTTTAAATCCCCCCAGCCTCCTTACCTGTGGATGAGCTGGGGGGATTCCCTGGGGTCCAGTGGTGTTGCTGGCCCTGCTGTCACCCGGCTGGCTGGCTGGCGGGCGCGCGAGGGAGCACTGTCCCCTGGGTGCTCCATCTTCAGCTCCCTCGCGCGCCGCGTACTGATGCCGGAGCCGGAAGATGACGTCATCTTCCGGCTCCCGTTTCAGTGCGGTGCGCGAGGGAGCTGAAGAGGGAGCACCCAGGGGACAGTGCTCCCTCGCGCGCCCGCCAGCCAGCCGGGTGACAGCAGGCCAGCCTCGGGGGGCCCGGAGGTGGCCGGCTCCTGGGCCCCCCAGCAGAAGAGGCTGGCCCAGTGACCTACATACCTGGGTCGCAGGGCGGCCGGGCCCCCTGGTGGGCCGGGCCCGGTCGCAGCCGCGACCCCTGCGACCCTGGTATGTACGCCACTGCCTCGACGGGGGGCCCAGCTGAATCCCCTCCTGCGTAAGTTGCCTGCACTTATTAGCCTCATACTTCTGCAGCCATCCTGTATCATCGGTGATAGCTGGAATCGCTGGGACAGGGAGGACCGGCTGGCCGTGCAGCGGCGAATTCTGAAGTCGGGAGTGGGCTGAGTGCCTATCAGAGACTGCCTGAGGTTACCCCACAACCACACGCTGACTATTGAACTCTGTTATACGGTATATGCCTTATGTGTAAACAGTTACTCCTAGCAGTGATTATGCCAGTCACTATAGCCTGATCATCACATAATCTCGGTTAACAACCTACTGACAATTATTGTTAGGACACTGCTCTCCACCTGCAACCCCTATATAATATGAGCAATTCTCATTAAGACATGTTGCTGCATTGAGTGCTCAAAATCTAGTCGGTAAGCCACGTGCAGTCAGGGGGTTCTGTTTTGCTTAGTTTACCTTGCTTTGTTTGTACAGCTCCACATATGGATAAGCATGAGATCAGCAACAACGTTATACAGAACGTGGTGTGGAACTAACTACACTCACTAATAGTACATTATGCCTGCAAGCAACATGTTGTACCGTAGTGTTTAACTATACATATATACACCTTCATTAGACATAGCAAGCATGAATATAGAGTGACAAAGCGTACTGTCTAAACTTTCCTATACATAAAATAAAATGAGGTTGATAAGCATAGGAGACTTTGATAATCTGTTATGATGACCCCATCCTGTACACCTCTTGAAAGTCTCCCTCTCTTTTTTCTGTACCCCTATAATCACATGCCTCAATAAAAATAAAGAATTAAAAAAAAAAAAAAAAAATTCTCAGAACCCAAAAAAATAGTTATGTTATAAAGATAAAGAAGCATCAGTATATTGAAATGAGTGTTTTAAACCGATTAATTCTGCCAGTTCTCAAGGATTACTTAGTCCATGAATGAACAAGCATTGGTGAAACAGCCCCCCCCCCCCCCCCCCCTCCCAGAAAAGATTTACAGTTCCACTTGTTACTTAAAGCGGCACTGTCATGCCGAATCCCGTTTTTTTTTTTAACCCCCCTCCTGCCCCCACTACATCCAATTGACCCCCTAGTCACCCCCAAATGCCCCTAAGCCCCCCAGATTACCTATTTTTAAATCTGTATCTTCTGCCCCGATCTTTATTCAGGGCGCCGCCATCTTTGTGTGGGTAGGTGAAGTCCCTGTGGGACACGTCATCTACCCACACTACACAGACTGTGAGATTCCCGCACATGCCCAGTGAAACACCTGGACATGCGAACGGGAATTTCATCTATTCATTCATTCATCAGACAGACGACAGACTGCTACCCCTGCCTCACTGTCCTTTGGTGGTCTTCACTTTACCCACAATCCAAGACAAGCGGAGATTAAAGGTGGCGGTGTAGGTTTTCTTCTCTCACCCCACTGCTCCTTTAAAACCCTGCCCACCCCCCCTTCCCTCTCTTTCCCATCATTCGAAATTCATTCAATTCGCCTTTTCAAACCCTTCTCTGCTAACATTGCTGTTATTTACCGCCCCCCTGGTTCCCCTCTCCTCTTCCTTGACCACTTTGCTGCCTGGCTACCCTACTTCCTCTCTTTCAACATTCCATCCCTAATTCTTGGAGACTTCAATATTCCCATTAACCCACCTTTAACCCCAGCAGCCTCTAAACTACTTTCAATTACTTCCTCCCTTGGACTATTGCAGTGGGCTAATTCTCCCACTCATGTAGCTGGCAATACCCTCGACCTTATTTTCTCCTATTCATGTACATTATCTAATATCTGCAATACTCCATTTCCTCTCTCTGATCACCACCTCTTATCGTTTGCTCTCAATTACCCCCTCACCCAACAACCTCAGCCTAACCCCCCTCAGCTCAGGAGGAACCTTAACTCTATTGACCTCCAGCAGCTGTCGGCTGACATTGATTCACAACTGCTATCCATCCCTTCCCTCTCCTGTCCCTCACTGGCCATCTCCACATATAACACTACCCTCACATCTGCCTTGAACACTGCAGCCCCACTCCAAACATGCACCACGAGGAGAACACGACCCCAACCTTGGCATAATAAATCAACACGCTATCTGCAGAGTTGCTCCCGCTGTGCTGAACGCTCCTGGAGGAAGTCCCGCACCCAGGCAGACTATCTTCATTATAGATTCATGTTGCTTTCGTACAGCGCAGCCCTTGCCCTCGCCAAACAGTCCTACTTTTCCTCTCTCATTAGTTCATGCTCCCGCAATCCCAGACGTCTCTTTGACACTTTTAATTCCCTTCTCCGCCCTGTTGTGGCCACCCCCCAAACTAACCTTACAGCTGATAGCTTTGCATATTACTTTACTGACAAGATTGAACAGCTAAGGAAACAATTCTCCCCTCCTTGCCTTTCTCTTTCTCAACCACACATAAATCATGCTTTCCCTACCCTTCAGACTTTCTCCCCAGCTACTGAACAAGAGGTGGCTGCACTTCTCCATTCCTCTCGCCCCACCACTTGCCCACTTGATCCTGTCCCATCTCACCTCATCAGATCTCTCTCCCCTTGTCTTGTGCCTATCCTAACACACATCTTTAACTGCTCTCTCTCTTCTGGCACTGTTCCTGCTAACCTTAAACATGCCACTGTAATACCTATCCTGAAAAAACCATCTCTTGACCCGTCCTCCCCCTCTAACTATCGTCCCATATCCCTGCTCCCTTACTCATCAAAGCTTTTGGAAAGACTTGTCTTCACCCGTGTGTCTCACTTCCTTAATTCCAACTCTCTCCTTGACCCTCTTCAGTCTGGCTTCCGCCCTCTCCACTCTACTGAGACCGCTCTTATCAAAGTGACTAATGACCTAATCTCCGCTAAATCCAAAGGTCACTACTCCATATTAATTCTCCTTGACCTCTCTGCTGCCTTTGACACAGTTGATCATGCTCTCCTCCTTCAAACTCTTCAATCACTCGGTCTCTGTGACTCTGTCCTCTCTTGGTTTTCCTCCTATCTCTCCCAACGCTCATTTAGTGTCTCCTTTTCCAAGGATACCTCCTCCCCTCGCCCTGTCTCGGTTGGAGTTCCCCAAGGCTCTGTCCTTGGTCCCCTTCTATTTTCTCTTTATACTGCCTCTCTTGGAAAACTTATTGCCTCTTTTGGATTCAACTACCACCTGTACGCTGATGACACTCAGATATACCTCTCCTCACCGGACCTCTCCCCGGCCGTCCTGCAACGTGTCACTGCTTGCCTCTCTTCCATCTCTGACTGGATGTCGTCACGCTTTCTCAAACTTAACCTCTCAAAAACTGAACTCCTTGTCTTTCCTCCTCCTAATACTGATCCTCCTCTCTCACTCTCCCTTCAAGTCAGTGATATCCACATAAGTCCATCCCTACAAGCGCGCTGTCTTGGCGTCATACTTGACTCTGGTCTCACCTTTGAGTCTCACATCCAGTTTGTTGCCAAGTCCTGTAGGTTCCAACTCAAAAACATAGCCCGCATCCGCCCCTTTCTTACGCAAGATGCTACCAAGGAGCTTGTCCATGCTCTAGTAATTTCCCGCATGGATTACTGTAACCCTCTCCTGATTGGTCTCCCCAAAAGCCGTACTGCCCCGCTACAGTCTGTAATGAATGCTGCAGCTAGACTGATTTTCCTATCCAGTCGGTCCTCTCACACCTCGCCCCTCTGCCAGTCCTTACATTGGCTCCCTGTATCCTATAGGAGTCAATTCAAAGTGCTAACCCATACATTTAAAGCACTGAACAATTCCAGCCCCTCTTATATCTCTTCACTGATCCAGAGGTATGCCCCTCCTCGTACCCTCCGCTCTGCCCGCGACCACCTCCTGACCGCTGCTCGCACCCGTACAGCCAACTCACGCTTGCAGGACTTCTCACGGGCGGCTCCTCTCCTATGGAATAACTTGCCTACTGCCATCAGACTCTCTCCTAGTCTTCAATCATTTAAGAAGGGCCTTAAAACCCATCTCTTCAGGAAAGCGTATGGCCTCCCAGAGTAATCTCTCCCTTACATACCTGTCGCTTGCTCTCCTATGGGATAGTGCTTTGCTCTCTCCTCCAGCTCTGCTTCACTCCTACTTGATATTTCCTATCCTAATGTTTCTAATACCCCACCTCCTATAGACTGTAAGCTCATTTGAGCAGGGTCCTCTTCAACCTATCATTCCTGTAAGTTTTCTTGTAATTGTCTTATTTATTGTTACATCCCCCCCTCTCAAAATATTGTAAAGCGCTACGGAATCTGTTGGCGCTATATAAATGGCAATAATAATAATAATAATGAATAGAAAAAATCAGATGAACAAACTAACACTGAGTATCAGTGTTAGTTTGTTCGTTCAGTTTATTACAAGGAGGGAGCTACCGGCGTGCAGCTCCCTCCTTGTAATATGTAACTATAGAAGCGGCAGGGAGCAGTGCTCCCCACCACTTCATAAGCCCCCCAGGTCCCCTCCTCACTCTATGGGGGTCAATATGACCCCCATAATAGGACAAGGGAGATTAAAATCTCCCCAATACCCCTACTCGCTATACCGCGAGTAGGGGCATGTCCACTAAACAGTGAGCAGCCTGTGGCTGCTCACTGTAAAAAAAAAAAAAATGGTAATAAGGGGGGGACCTACTGTCCCCCCCGCCCCCACCCCTGCGCGGTGGGTGGGGGCCCTAATAAAACAATAAGGGGGGGGGGACCTTCTGTCCTCCCCCCCGGCCCCCACCCCTGAGCGGTGGGTGGGGGCCCTAATAAAACAATAAGGGGGGGGGACCTATTGTCCTCCCCCCCTGGCCCCCACCCCTGCGCGGTGGGTGGGGGCCCTAATAAAACAATAAGGGGGGGGACCTATTGTCCTCCCCCCCTGGCCCCCACCCCTGCGCGGTGGGTGGGGGCCCTAATAAAACAATAAGGGGGGGGGGGACCTATTGTCCTCCCCCCCTGGCCCCCACCCCTGCGCGGTGGGTGGGGGCCCTAATAAAACAATAAGGGGGGGGACCTACTGTCCTCCCCCCCCGGCCCCCACCCCTGAGCGGTGGGTGGGGGCCCTAATAAAACAATAAGGGGGGGGGACCTATTGTCCTCCCCCCCCCTGGCCCCCACCCCTGCGCGGTGGGTGGGGGCCCTAATAAAACAATAAGGGGGGGACCTACTGTCCTCCCCCCCGGCCCCCACCCCTGAGCGGTGGGTGGGGGCCCTAATAAAACAATAAGGGGGGGGACCTACTGCCCTCCCCCCCTAGCCCCCACCCCTGCGCGGTGGGTGGGGGCCCTAAATGAACCCCCCCCCCATCAAGGTGACTAGGGGTCCCAAGCCCCTAGTCACCCCCCACCCAAAACATTCTATCCCCTACCTACCCCCCTCACCCTAAAAATAGTGAGGGGGGAATAAAATAACTAACCTGTAAAAAAAAAAAAATTTAAACTTACCATTTGACGTCTTCTTTTTTCTAAATTCTTCTTACTTCAGCCCCCCAAAAGGCCAAATAAAAATCCATAAACCCGTCGCACTTTAAAAAAAAAAAAAAAAAACCGAGCGCAAACAAAAATTAATCCATCTTCACCCATGGAGGGCTCCGCGCAGACTGAGCTCTGCAGGGCGGGGGAAGGCTTATAAAGCCTTGCCCCGCCCTGCAATTAGGCTTAGAACCCAATGATTGGTTGGTTTAAGCCAATCAGAGTGCTCTGTGTCATTTTACACAGCGTGGGAAAATTCAAAAGAACTTTCCCACGCTGTGTAAAATGACAGATCACTGTGATTGGATGGTTTTCAAGCCATCCAATCACAGTGCTCTGTGTCATTTTACAAGCGTGGGAAAATTCCAAAGAACTTTCCCACGCTTGTAAAATGACACAGAGCAGTGTGATTGGATGGATTTCAAGCCATCCAATCACAGTGCTCTGTGTCATTTTACACAGCGTGGGAAAGTTCAATTTTCCCACGCTGTGTAAAATGACACAGAGCACTGTGATTGGATGGCTTGAAATCCATCCAATCACACTGCTCTGTGTCATTTTACAAGCGTGGGAAAGTTCTTTGGAATTTTCCCACGCTTGTAAAATGACACAGAGCACTGTGATTGGATGGCTTGAAAACCATCCAATCACAGTGATCTGTCATTTTACACAGCGTGGGAAAGTTCTTTTGAATTTTCCCACGCTGTGTAAAATGACACAGAGCACTCTGATTGGCTTAAACCAACCAATCATTGGGTTCTAAGCCTAATTGCAGGGCGGGGCAAGGCTTTATAAGCCTTCCCCCGCCCTGCAGAGCTCAGTCTGCGCGGAGCCCTCCATGGGTGAAGATGGATTAATTTTTGTTTGCGCTCGGTTTTTTTTTTTTTTTTTTTTAAAGTGCGACGGGTTTATGGATTTTTATTTGGCCTTTTGGGGGGCTGAAGTAAGAAGAATTTAGAAAAAAGAAGACGTCAAATGGTAAGTTTAATTTTTTTTTTTTTACAGGTTAGTTATTTTATTCCCCCCTCACTATTTTTAGGGTGAGGGGGGTAGGTAGGGGATAGAATGTTTTGGGTGGGGGGTGACTAGGGGCTTGGGACCCCTAGTCACCTTGATGGGGGGGGGGGGGTTCATTTAGGGCCCCCACCCACCGCGCAGGGGTGGGGGCTAGGGGGGGAGGACAGTAGGTCCCCCCCCTTATTGTTTTATTAGGGCCCCCACCCACCGCTCAGGGGTGGGGGCCGGGGGGGAGGACAGTAGGTCCCCCCCCCTTATTGTTTTATTAGGGCCCCCACCCACCGCGCAGGGGTGGGGGCTAGGGGGGGAGGACAGTAGGTCCCCCCCCTTATTGTTTTTATTAGGGCCCCCACCCACCGCGCAGGGGTGGGGGCCAGGGGGGGGGGGGGACAATAGGTCCCCCCCCCTTATTGTTTTATTAGGGCCCCCACCCACCGCTCAGGGGTGGGGGCCGGGGGGGAGGACAGTAGGTCCCCCCCCCTTATTGTTTTTATTAGGGCCCCCACCCACCGCGCAGGGGTGGGGGCCGGGGGGGAGGACAGTAGGTCCCCCCCCTTATTGTTTTATTAGGGCCCCCACCCACCGCGCAGGGGTGGGGGCGGGGGGGGGACAGTAGGTCCCCCCCCCCAATCTTTAACCCCCGCGCAGGGGAGGGGGGGTGTTTATTGTTTTTTTTTGCTTTGTTTTTTACAGTGAGCAGCCACAGGCTGCTCACTGCTTACTAGACATGCCCCTACTCGCGGTATAGCGAGTAGGGGCATATTATTTACTAATACTAAGTAATTTTTACTTAGTATTAGTAAAGTTGGCTGAAAGACCAATTCAGGTCTTTCAGCCTTTTAGTAGATAGCTCCCTGATACCGTGGGAATTAGGGAGTTATCTACTAAGCGGCTGCAAGATGCAGCCACAGCAATGAATAGGATCGGAGTTTCATTCATTAGAATGAAATTCCGATACAAACAAAGTACCGAATTGCATCCTAACACCAATGGAGAATTCTGTTAGGATGCAATTCTGCAGTTTTGCCGGCGTTCTGTCTAAGTGACAGGACGTTTGGCAATACTGACAGGAAGCATTGTGGGAACTGGGAGGAAAGCTAGGGATCATGGGAAAATTGCTCTGACCAGCGGAAATGAAGCACACTTTGCTCCTCCGCTGGTCAGAGCTGGTCAAGCGGAGGAATCCCATAAGACAAAGAGTCCCTACTTTGTCTTATGGTTTTAAAGAAAACTAAAGGAGACAGGAAGAAAAGAAGAACAGATCCTGAGAGAGGGGTAGAAGAGGAAGAGATTGAGGAAAGGTAAGTTCGGCATGACAGTGCCGCTTTAACTTAATTCCATATTTTTATGGCTGTTGAGAGGGTGTTCACCACCTGCCATTTTCTAGAAACTGTCATATTTTACATTGTTCCTTTCCTGTGTTCCACCCTCTGTCACCACCTTTTCCTCTCTTAACCCAATGCTTTCTTACCACTGCATCCAAAAAGTAAGTTCTATATTGGCCTGTTTACAGGTCATTTGGACTCATAGTCAAGCTGCCCTCAGCTCGTGTCTCTAGATTTAGTTGTTCTCTTTGTTCTATTGCCAGCACTTGGGTTGGATAATTTTATTTTATTTTTATTAAAACTTTCCAAGAACTATTAAGCATTAACACAAAAAATTGATTTTCCATCAGTGAGGCCCAATAGTCAGTAACTTATGGCCACCAGTCAGCAGACGATAAATCTCTTACTTACCGGAAGAACACACAAAACCACTGCAGGAAACACTATATTCTTATCTGTTCTGTCTTCTCTTGCATTTGTACATCAGAAGGTCTGAGCTGTAATTGTAAACTCTGAAGCAATTAATGTAGGATAAAAAGCAACCTGTCAAAAAAACAGCAAGGTGTATTCAATAAATTTAGAAAGTGCGGAGAACTGGCAAGATACTTGCACATTTTAGGCAAAAAGAATCAACTGTTTTGGCCCTTGTCAATTCTACACAATTTCAAGTTTACTGAATAAACTCATTCTGTTTGTACATACACATATACTTAAAAACATGTATTTAAAAAAAAAAAAAAAAACATAGGCTGTAGTGATGTACCGAACTGTTCGCTGGCGAATAGTTCCTGGCGAACATAGCGTGTTCGCGTTCGCCACGGCGGGCGAACACATGCGCGGTTCGATCCACCCCCTATTCGTCATCATTGAGTAAACTTTGACCCTGTGCCTCACGGTCAGCAGACACATTCCAGCAAATTAGCAGCAGACCCTCCCTTCCAGACCCTCCCACCTCCTGTCCAGCATCCATTTTAGATTCATTCTGAAGCTGCATTCTTAGATAGAGGAGGGAAAGTGTAGCTGCTGCTCATTTGATAGGGAAATTGATAGCTAGGCTAGGGTATTCGGTGTCCACTACAGTCCTGAAGGACTCATCTGATCTCTGCTGTAAGGACAGCACCCCAAAAAGCCCTTTTTTAGGGCTAGAACATCAGTCTGCTTTTTTTTTTTTCTGTGTAATGTAATTGCAGTTGCCTGCCTGCCAGCTTCTGTGTCAGGCTCACAGTGGATACTGTGCCCACTTGCCCAGTGCCACCACTCATATCTGGTGTCACAATAGCTTAAGCTTGCATTTAAAAAAGAAAAAAAAAATCACTGTAATAGATTGAATAGCAGTAAGTTGTCTGAAGTGTCTGGGTGTCAGGCCTTCAGCGTGTACTCTGCCAACCTCCTCAAGTGCACTTTGCCACTAATATCTGGTGTCTCTATAGCGTGCCTTTATAAAGAAAAAAAGTTTTTCACTGTAAGCTAATAGCAGTCAGTGTCCTTAAAGCGGGTGTCAGGCCTTCAGCGTGTACTCTGCCAACCTCTGCCAGTGTACTTTGCCACTCATATCTGGTATCACAATAGCGTGCCTTTAAAAAGAAAAACGTTTTTCACTGTAAGCTAATAGCAGTCAGTGTCCTTAAAGCGGGTGTCAGGCCTTCAGCGTGTACTCTGCCAACCTCTGCAAGTGCACTTTGCCACTAATATCTGGTGTCTCTATAGCGTGCCTTTATAAAGAAAAAAAGTTTTTCACTGTAAGCTAATAGCAGTCAGTGTCCTTAAAGCGGGTGTCAGGCCTTCAGCGTGTACTCTGCCAACCTCTGCCAGTGTACTTTGCCACTCATATGTGGTGTCACAATAGCGTGCCTTTAAAAAGAAAAAAAGTTTTTCACTGTAAGCTAATAGCAGTGAGTGTCCTTAAAGCGGGTGTCAGGCCTTCAGCGTGTACTCTGCCAACCTCTGCAAGTGCACTTTGCCACTCATATCTGGTGTCACTATAGCGTGCCTTTAAAAAGAAAAAAGTTTTTCACTGTAAGCTAATAGCAGTCAGTGTCCTTAAAGCGGGTGTCAGGCCTTCAGCATGTACTCTGCCAACCTCTGCCAGTGTACTTTGCCACTCATATCTGGTATCACAATAGCGTGCCTTTAAAAAGAAAAAAAGTTTTCACTGTAAGCTAATAGCAGTCAGTGTCCTTAAAGCGGGTGTCAGGCCTTCAGTGTGTACTCTGCCAACCTCTGCAAGTGCACTTTGCCACTCATATCTGGTGTCACTATAGCGTGCCTTTAAAAAGAAAAAAGTTTTTCACTGTAAGCTAATAGCAGTCAGTGTCCTTAAAGCGGGTGTCAGGCCTTCAGCGTGTACTCTGCCAACCTCTGCCAGTGTACTTTGCCACTCATATCTGGTGTCACTATAGCGTGCCTTTAAAAAGAAAAAAGTTTTCACTGTAAGCTAATAGCAGTCAGTGTCCTTAAAGCGGGTGTCAGGCCTTCAGTGTGTACTCTGCCAACCTCTGCAAGTGCACTTTGCCACTAATATCTGGTGTCTCTATAGCGTGCCTTTATAAAGAAAAAAAGTTTTTCACTGTAAGCTAATAGCAGTCAGTGTCCTTAAAGCGGGTGTCAGGCCTTCAGCGTGTACTCTGCCAACCTCTGCAAGTGCACTTTGCCACTCATATCTGGTGTCACATAGCGTGCCTTTAAAAAGAAAAAAAGTTTTTCACTGTTATAGATTGAATAGCAGTTAGTTGTCTTCAAGCGGGTGTCAGGCCTACAGCGTGTACTCTGCCAACCTCTGCCAGTGCACATTGCCACTCATATCTGGTCTCACAGTAGCTTGCACGCATAGTACCACTAATCCAAAAAAAAATTACAGGCAGAGGCAGGCCACCCTGCAGGGGCCATCGTGGTCGTGGTGCTGTGATTCCCTTTTGCCCTAGAATAATGCCCAGTTTTCAGAGGCCATGTACCCTGAACTTGAAAAGTTTTGAGGACATAGTTGACTGGCTAACACAGGACACCCAATCTTCAACAGCTTCCGCTCGGAACCTTGACGCACCATCCAGCTTAGCTACGGGCAGCTCTCAAGATACCACTCACCTGCCTGCCGCCACTACCAACACTAGCACCACAGCCGCTTCACTTGGTATGTCAGAGGAGTTATTTACACATCCGTTTGAAGAAATGAGTGATGCGCATCCATTTTTGCCAGAGGATGTAGATAACAGGGATATGTCTCAGGCAGGCAGCATTACACACATGGACGTACGGTGTGATGATGATGTTGTACCCGCTGCTGCTTCCTTTGCTGAGTTGTCAGATACAAGTGAAGCGGTTGACGATGACGATGCATCCATGGATGTCACGTGGGTGCCCGCTCGGCAAGAAGAAGAGCAGGGCGAAAGTTCAGATGGGGAGACAGAGAGGAGGAGGAGACGAGTTGGAAGCAAGGGGAGGTCGTCGCAAGGAGCTAGTGGCACAGTCAGACAGCATGCATCGGCACCCGGGGTCAGCCCGACAGCACGCCAATCAACGCATGCTGTGTCCACCACCAGAATGCCGTCATTTCAGAGCTCAGCAGTGTGGCATTTTTTTGGTGTGTCTGCCTCTGACAACAGCAATGCCATTTGCAACCTGTGCCAAAAGAAACTGAGTCGTGGGAAGTCCAACACCCACCTAGGTACAACTGCTTTGCGTAGGCACATGATCGCACATCACAAACGCCTATGGGATCAACAAATGAGTACAAGCAGCACACAAACTCAAAGCCGCCATCCTCCTCCTGGTCCAGCATCTTCAGCCACGTCAACCACTGCTGTCCTCCTTGCCCCCTCTCAACCATCCGCCACTCCATCTCTCGCCTTGAGCAGTTCCCGCTCATCTGCCCACAGTCAGGTGTCTGTCAAGGACATGTTTGAGCGTAAGAAGCCAATGTCAGAAAGTCACCCCCATGCCCAGCGTCTGACAGCTGGCTTGTCTGAACTATTAGCCCGCCAGCTTTTACCATACAAGCTGGTGGAGTCTGAGGCGTTCAAAAAATTTGTGGCTATTGGGATACCGCAGTGGAAGGTACCCGGACGAAATTTCTTTGCACAAAAGGCAATCCCCAACCTGTACTCGATTGTGCAAAAGGAAGTAATGGCATGTCTGGCACACAATGTTGGGGCAAGGGTCCATCTGACCACTGATACCTGGTCTGCAAAGCATGGTCAGGGCAGGTATATCACCTACACTGCGCATTGGGTAAACCTGCTGACGGCTGCCAAGCATGGAATGCGTGGCTCTGCAGAGGAGTTGGTGACACCGCCACGACTTGCAGGCAGGCCTGCTGCCACCTCCTCTACTCCTCCTACTCCATCCTCTTCCATAACCTCGGCTGAGTCCTCTTCTGCTGCTGCTTCTTGCTCCACATCAACGGCACCTCCCCCAGCTCCCCAGGTACTATTCCACATCCCGGATACAGCAGTGTCACGCCGTCTTGGGTTTGACTTGCTTGAAAGCAGAGAGTCACACCAGACAAGCACTCCTGTCCGCCCTGAACGCACAGGTGGAAAAGTGGCTGACTCCGCAGCAACTGGATATCGGCAAAGTGGTTTGTGACAACGGAACAAATTTGTTGGCGGCATTGAAGTTGGGCAAG
This sequence comes from Pelobates fuscus, assembly GCF_036172605.1. NCBI lineage: Eukaryota > Metazoa > Chordata > Amphibia > Anura > Pelobatidae > Pelobates > Pelobates fuscus. Next base: position 107,836,984 of record NC_086319.1, on the reverse strand, counting down.
TTGACACATGTGCCGTGCATGGCACATGTGTGTAATCTGATCGTACAACACTTTGTGCATAAGTACACAGGCTTACAGGACGTCCTGAAGCAGGCCAGGAAGGTGTGTGGCCATTTCAGACGTTCCTACACGGCCATGGCGCACTTTGCACATATCCAGCGGTTAAACAACATGCCAGTGAGGCGCTTGATTTGCGACAGCCCGACACGTTGGAATTCAACACTCCTAATGTTCGACCGCCTGCTCCAACAAGAAAAAGCCGTTAATGAATATTTGTATGACCGGGGTGCTAGGACAGCCTCTGGGGAGCTGGGAATTTTTTTGCCAGCTTACTGGACGCTCATGCGCAATGCCTGTAGGCTCATGCGTCCTTTTGAGGAGGTGACAAACCTAGTCAGTCGCACCGAAGGCACCATCAGCGACATCATACCATTTGTTTTCTTCCTGGAGCGTGCCCTGCGAAAAGTGCTGGATCAGGCCGTAGATGAGCGTGAAGAGGAAGAGTTGTGGTCACCATCACCACCAGAAACAGCCTTATCAGCATCGCTTGCTGGACCTGCGGCAATGCTGGAAGAGGATTGTGAGGAAGAGGAGTCAGAGGAGGAATGTGGCTTTGAGGAGGAAGACCAACCACAACAGGCATCCCAGGGTGCTCGTTGTCACCTATCTGGTACCCGTGGTGTTGTACGTGGCTGGGAGAAGAACATACCTTCATTGAGATCACTGAGGAGGAGGAACGGGAAATGAGTAGCTCGGCATCCAACCTTGTGCAAATGGGGTCTTTCATGCTGTCGTGCCTGTTGAGGGACCCTCGTATAAAAAGGCTGAACGAGAACGACCTGTACTGGGTGTCTACGCTACTATACCCCCGGTATAAGCAGGAAGTGGCGGAAATGTTACCAAATTACAACAAGTCGGAAAGGATGCAGCATTTGCAAAATAAATTAAAAAGTATGCTTTACACAGCGTATAAGGGTGATGTCACAGCACAACGGGAATCTAACAGGGGAAGAGGTGAAAGTCATCCTCCTCCTCCCACGACCACGCCGGCAAGGACAGGACGCTTTAAAGACGTGTTGTTGATGGAGGACATGCAGAGCTTTTTAAGTCCTACGCATTGCCACAGCCCTTCGGGATCCACCCTCAGAGAACGACTCGACCGACAGGTAGCAGACTACCTCGTCTTAACTGCAGATATCGACACTCTGAGGAGCGATGAACCCCTTGACTACTGGGTGTGCAGGCTTGTGGCCTGTGACCTGTGGCCTGAGCTATCCCAATTTGCGATAGAACTTCTGGCCTGCCCCGCTTCAAGTGTCCTGTCATAAAGGACCTTCAGTGCAGCAGGAGGTATTGTCACTGAGAAGAGAAGTCGCCTAGGTCAAAAAAGTCTAGATTACCTCATCTTTATTAAGATGAATGAGGGATGGATCCGAAGGGACTGACAGTGGGCGATACATTCGACTAAAAAAGGCCTGATGAGATGAGCTGCCTTGGGCTAAAAATGGTGACCCTATGTAGGAGGAACAGTCCCTATTCTGCTCTGTGTCAGTGTGTATCAGGGTCCCTGAGGACAGGTGTCAATCCATATCTGCCAAGTGACCCTATGTAGGGGGAACAGTCCCTATTCTGCTCTGTGTCAGTGTGTATCAGGGATCATTAGGATAGGTGTCAATCCATATCTGCCAAGTGACCCTATGTAGGGGGAACAGTCCCTATTCTGCTCTGTGTCAGTGTGTATCAGGGATCATTAGGATAGGTGTCCATCCATATCTGCCAAGTGACCCTATGTAGGGGGAACAGTCCCTATTCTGCTCTGTGTCAGTGTGTATCAGGGTCTCTGAGGACAGGTGTCAATCCATATCTGCCAAGTGACCCTATGTAGGAAGAACAGTCCCTATTCTGCTCTGTGTCAGTGTGTATCAGGGTCCCTGAGGACAGGTGTCAATCCATATGTCATGGTGTCAATATGTCATATGTCAGGTGTCAATCCATATCCATTGTGATTTAGGAATGTTAGGTGATTTATGCCCTTTATGGATTAAAACCAGACTCTGCATCAACTGTGTAATTTTCCATGGGAGTTTTGCCATGGATCCCCCTCCGGCATGCCACAGTCCAGGTGTTAGTCCCCTTGAAACAACTTTTCCATCACTATTGTGGCCAGAAACAGTCCCTGTGGGTTTTAAAATTCGCCTGCCCATTGAAGTCAATGGTGGTTCGCCCGGTTCGCCGGTTCGCGAACGTTTGCGGAAGTTCGCGTCTGCCGTTCGCGAACCGAAAATTTTGTGTTTGCGACATCACTAATAGGCTGTTATATCTATCGTTCCATCTAGATGTTTATTATAAATACGTGAATTTGAGTATGATTAGCTTAAACTGGACATTTTTCCCTTTGGTGTTGATAATTGCCCTTGAACAATTCTTACTTATGATCCTACATCTTGATACCATGTTTTATAAGTGGTGTATTTAATATTGGAAATTGTGCTACATTAATCTCCCTAGATTGTTGAGAGATAGCATATGCAGGTAGATATTTGTAATATATTTTAAAAACAATAATCAAACTAAAAAAAAAATCACATGGAGCAGATAAATGCATGCAGATTGGTATTTTTTATTTACGTATTTATTGATGACAAGGAAGACCAATTTAGCATTTTGTGAAGACTTCTGAGATTTATTCAGTTTCTTTAATTTCTCATATTAACATGATGCTAGTAGTAATAAATCTAAAAACCATAATATCTAAGTATTAAATAAAGATTCATACAAAATTTCACTTGTTTTCAAATGTATCCTTGTACTAAGGTTGGCACATTAACCAACTGATCTATAAGTTTTGGTAAGTCTATTTTCATAGTCTCAAATAGATCCCAATTTTCCTTCAACAAGATGCACTCTGGAGAAATGAGTTCCGAGGAATCTTCATGGCTTATCCTAGTCTATCCACACTTGGAAAGTTTGTTTGTTTTTTTAAAAATTCTCTAATTTTTACGTCTCTTCCTTTTGTTTATCTAACATTTTTATAGGTCTATCCAAAGTTGCTCAAGGTGGTTTCGGTGGGAAGCGTGCTAGTAAGAAGGTGATGGGCCTTGAGGTGACAGAACTGTATGACAGCTTATACCAGACTTTCAGTGATAGGAGTGTTTTATTTCACCTACAATAACTGTCACGGCAAACATTGCTACCCAAGATGAACTGGCACTATGGGTAATGTAGTCCACAAGCATCTGTGCTAACATGTAGTCATGTCCACCTGTCACCAGAAGTAGCTATAAATAGGTGATGCTTAGGTAGAATGTCTTTATAAGCTGTAACGGACCGTTTCAGCATAAAAGGGGAAAAAATCCGTTTAGGCGATAATCCCCTTTTCTAGAGACAGGCACAGCTACTGCAGAACACCAAACTCCCGATCTGGATACGAAATAACACTCCGAACTGGAACAGCTGAACAAGAAAAGCATACAATCCGCTTACACTCTTGGCAGTCAGCTTACAATCCAATTCCCCCCAAGAACGAGACGACACTTCATTTTGAGGGTTAAGCAGGAACTCAGGACTGGGACACCCAGTCTGGCTTTTATTACAAACAAGTACATACAGGACACTCCCAGGGGGAGGATGAAATTAACCAATCACAGGGATGTACCTCCCACACATTTCCTCCCCTTAGATTAGCACTTAATATAATTATACCGTACACCCTTTTCCCCAATTCCTGGATGTACCCCAAATACATATGCTACACCTCCAAAACAGGTATCCCCTGATAGCCCTTATTCAGGGGGACAACATATTCAAGAATCAGGTCATTCGGATGAATGGTTCGGGAGATATGAGGTTCCAAAGATTTGACCGACCGCATGGGTAAAGTATCCGAAAACAGTTCCATGCATTTTGGCCCTGCGGTCGGTCACAAACAAGTGAATGAAACAGACGAATTACTGGTGTTATAGAGACTAAGGGGGATTCGCATGAATCCCCTAGTTCGTACGTTTCTTTCTACCGAACGACGGGCCGTTCGGTAGTTTCCCCACGAAATCCTGGAAGTCTGGAAGTCTCAGCGGTGTTTGCCTAGTCGAGTGTCTGATTTCAGTTCCAGACACTCGACGGCAAAACACAGCTGTTCGGTAGTTTAAGATGGCCGCCGCCACGTGTTTGTTTCCCGAATGGCGGCCACCCAGAGGACAAAGACCACACTACACTGATTGCCAATTACCCGTTTGCAACATTGTTGCAAACGGTAATTGGAGGCACACTTAGTCCTGGGTGGTCTGGTTGTTCGGTAGTTTCCTCAATACAATGAATGGAGTGATTCTACCGAACAATCAGATGAATGCTGCATATATATATAACCCAGGTTAACTGCATACAAAAATACATACATGACATTAAAGTATTAAAGGCAGGATTACTGTACTACGCTCCACAGTCTTAAAGGTACAGTATCCCAAAAGTCCCCATAGATCCACGGATGGCCCTTAAAGGCCCAGTAGCAGTAATATACATTATTACATGCCCAAATATAGTTTTTCCAGTACAATATGTCCAGGGGCCATAGTCGCAGGGCAGGAGGCTAGCAACCAGGCTTCTCCAGTTCACAGTGGCGAAGTTGGTTTCGCCACATAAGCTAAATTTATCTGGGCCATCACACTAACAATTACTTGAATGTAGTAGTATAGTGTTTAAGTAACTGTATTTGTTTCTTTACATTGATTAATACTTGCTACTTGCCCTTCCTCAAGATGATTTACTACGTACAATCCAGCCTAACCAAAATGAACTGGGACTGCTTTCTATGTGCAATTTAATACTATCGTGTAAATTCTCTGAAGTTCTCTGAAATTTCTCATAAGTCTATTACTTTTTATCATTTTATTAGTTTTAGAAATTATGGAGCGTTAATAAGTCTGAATAAATTGCTTATTATTCATTTAAACATAGTAGCAGTGGTTTAGAAACCTGCAAATCAAATAAACGATATGGATTAAGGAAATTCAGAATCTGCTGAGACAGCATAGACTTTCCTGGTTAGAAAATAAAAAGTATTTGTGCCAGAGACATTTAGTCAAGAGAGGTGACAATCCAAAGGCTTTAAGCATTGCCACATGATTTTCCAGCCTCATCCCTTGTCATATCCTTCAGGCAGATCTAAAGTAGAATGAATCACCTCTTTATTGAGAGATTAAGCTTTTACACTATATGTGCTTGATATGCAGTCTGAATTCATTGTGAATGTGGGACTACATAGACGCTATCAACATGTGATACAGAATAATTGTGATCACGTGACCCAGCCTAAAAAGCATTGCCTTACGGGAACTGTAGTCTGCTATAACAAAGTCAGTTTATGCTGATCATGTGACTAAGCCATGTGATTAGGGTAAATACAGAGAAGGCCACTTTGCAATTAGAATTTTATTATTTTTTTCCTGGCCACGTGACACAATCGGTACCCGATCACATGGTCAAACTGCAAGGCATGATGGACTATGTAGTCCATTTATTCTGCCCCCAAGTCTTCACTAGAGTTATTATACTGTTAAGTATTGGCTGAGCTCTTCTTCTAGCGACATAATAATATCAGTGCGGCACCTTTGCTGCACAAAAAGAAAAGGCATGTTGGACCTAGATACAAAAAGATAAGTCCTGCGCTCACTCCCATTACTCCTGGGTGGCAGCAATGACCACAGTACACATCAGCCCCAATATATAGTTAAAAAACAAAGAAAAGTTACCTGCACTCTCTCCTTAATCCCTATGTATATTTAGACAAATGGAGGTCATTTAGTTACTCCAATGGCCATTGGAGGGAATGCCCGCCTGCCAACATCAAAGCAGACCCCCCTAAACGGGTCCTACACTGACCCTTTACCTTGCTTTATTTTGCTTCTGGCAAAGTTATCTCTAATGAGACAGAGAGGGGTATTTTTTATATACACCCTTATATACTTATTAACCCTTAATAGGGAACACATCGGATGGGTGGCTGCATTGTAACAAAGCTGTGTGATACAAAAAAGTGAATACAAATAGATAAAATGTTGGACTTAGAGTTTATTTTACTCTGTACTCGGATTCAAAGACACATATATCCCAGGTGGGCGTTGTACCTCCAAGCTAATTCCAGAGAGCATGTATTTGCTCTGGAAACTGTAAGTACATTTCTTTGATTTTTTTATTGTGTACATACTAGTATAAACAATATTTTCTCCATTTCTGTATTTGCATTATATATACCATATTGTTGGAACCAATCTAATTTTAAAGAAACACTCCAAGTTCCATAGCTGGTATAGCCTGCTGTATTAGGTATGTTGCCAGGAAAGCCCAGGTGCCATCCAACCGTAACCTTTTGAATTATTTTAGCACAGACAGACACTTGCGAGGGCCTCGTTATGTCCCCGAACTGCTTCTGGTCTTCTTAAGATGTAGAACTCCGATGCCAATTTTGCGGTGAGACAGCACGGGTGCTGCTGCCATCATAACCACTACATTGGGCTGTAGGTGGTATCATTCATGGAGTTTTTCTTTAAGGCAAGCCAAGCACATGCCTTCTTTGTCTCAAATGTACCCCGGCAATGAGTCTATGACATATCTAAGCACCATAAGAAGGTCTCCTCGGTCCTGAATGTTGATAGTAAATAACACGTCATACTTCTGTTTTAAAGTAACAAGCTGCTTCATGATCCCTTTGGGATCGTTGCTTTTTACAATGTCTCACAGTAGTCCAGAAATACAGGTTTTATTATGTGTTTTGTGAAAACATCTGCTAATCCTTTTTGCAGAAAGTAATTGTTTTGCTGACTATCATTAAACCATTACACTTTGTCTTGTTGTGAGATAATTAAAATATTTGGATCATAAATCAAACCCCCTTCAATGCAATCTAGTCAAAACATGAATAAAATCGGGCGTACAAAAAGAAGGTGGCTTAAAACCCCCCACAATTATTACCTAAATACAGCTATATTCTAGACCAGTGGTCCCATATCAACAGTATTCAATTAGAATGGACTAAAACATGCAGTTTACGGAGAGTTATTATTTTCAAGGGCTTAGCCATTGATAATGATGATAAGGCCAGATAGAAGCCTTTGTATTTCAATGGCAAGAAAACCATTACATCTTTTGCTGCCACTATGTTACTCCTGCACTAACTGTAGAGTAGTGTGTAGATGAACCATATTTACCTCAGCCAAAAGTTGATAAAAAAAATTATTTTTTGGGGCCAATGTCATCTTAAATCATTTGATCTGATCTCAACACCATGTGTTCATAAAATTGCAAAGAAAATCAAAATTTGCTGCAGCAATGTGTCTTCTAAATTATTCATACCTGCCAGTTTCCTCGTTGTTCAAACGGAACGCTGGTGGGCAAGTGGAGAAGGGGGTGGGACAGTGACGCATATCACGTCACTGGCACCAGCCAAAGGGATATTTTCACCTGACAAATTAAGAGGTCAGCCTGGTGTGAATGCATGTCAGCCCACTGAGAGCAGGACATTTAAGGAATACGGTTTCAATGCTATCTGCAAAAGCAAGACACCAGGAAACAAAGTCAGGACAGAGGGACGTGACCCTAAAAATTGTGACTGTTCTGCCAAAATCAGGACGGTTAGGAAGTATGACATGTGATTTAGTTGAATTAACAGAGAAATATAAAACAAAGCTAGTTTCTTAATTGCTGCTTTTTTTTAGGAATTATTTTAATGGTGATTTGCTTCCATACTCCCATCTGGTTTTTTTTTTTACCTCTATTTACAAAGTTAAAGGGACACTGTAGGCCCCCAGACCACTTCTGCCCATTGGAGTGGTCTGGGTGTCAACTCCCACTACCCTTAACCCTGCAAGTGTAATTATTGCAGGTTTTTTTTAAACTGCAATAATTACCTTGCAGGGTTAAGTCCTCCCCTAGTGGCTGTCTATTAGACAGCCACTAGAGGGAACTTCCTGCTCTATAGCTCAGAACGCTGCGTGAGGACCTCCAGCGTCGCTCAATTCCCCATAGGAAAGCATTGAAATCGCTTTCAATGCTTTCCTATGGGGTGCGCTAATGTGCATGCGCAGCATTGCCGTGCATGCGCAGCATTGCCGCGCATGCGCATTAGGTCTCCTCGGCCGGTGGGCGGGATCAGTCTCGCCCACCTGCCGACGTAGGCAGAAGGTGGAGCGGCGGGGGAGGAGCAGGAAGCGACGTGGGACATGTCGCGGCCTCAGGTAAGTCACTGAAGGGGTTTTCACCCCTTCAGCAACTGGGGATTGGGGGGTGGGAGGGAGAGGAATCCTGCAGTGCCAGGAAAACTGATTGTTTTCCTGGCACTGGAGATTCCCTTTAATACTGTGGTTGTTACAATCTCTGTGTCACAACTAACATTTTTGTTTTTCAAATAATGTTTTACCAATTATCACACCACAATCTGGTGGGCTTTACTGCCAAAGAAACAAATTAACCCCACATTCACTACCATATTAGCACAACATTATATTTTAAATATACATGATTTTCATTTCTTAACGATTGCTTTACCGTTTACACAGACTCTGAAATATGAAAAATACTTTAAATGTGACAAAAATAGATAAATAGATGTCAAATGAACAGCTTAAGGGTATTAGTAAGGAGTAAGGAACCTGGTGCCATTGGCAAAAACGCAGATTCATAAAAATAAAAACAGAATGTAAAATAATCTCTGCATGTGTGCACAACGTAGTAACTATTCATTGTATGTATGCTATTACATGCTGTGTGATGGGAACTTCCAGCTGCTCTGAGCTACAGATTTTTATTCTTTTGCTAAATGTTAATAATATTTTGTTATGTTCCAACACATTGTCGATTTTAACTAATGGTAACTGGTGCTGTGTGAAATTATCTAAGAAGTAGAAATGCTTTTTTGAATCTGTAGTATTATCTAACTAATAGGGATTCCACACTCTAGAACCCAATTAACAAAAATAAACACAGTGGAAACCCTTTCACCAATCCAATAGATGTTGGTGATGACAACTCTTAAGTGGCTTGCTTATTCAACAGAATAACATATGGTAAGGATGCTGCAGTGGAAATTGCATTCTGGCTAAAAAAAAAAAAATGAAACCCAAAACAGTAAAAAATGTATAACTTTATTCCTTGATACATAGGGCTGTCGGCTATTTTACCATAGACTTCAAAAGAGGAGCTGCCTTTCACTAGACAGATTAAACCCATATTCTATAAAGTGAGTCCAGTTCATATAGTAAATAAAAGAAAAGGGGGAGATTGCAAGTTCAGTATATTTTAGGGATTTTGCTAAAATGTGAACTGTTTGGAATTCAAAGTGAAGGTATCATTTAAGCCACAATTGCCAAATTTTAAGGAATTCTACAGGTCATCTATATTTTAGGTTTGGTCATATTTTCCTGAAAGAATTATAAAATGGCTCCTTACATCATTACATCCTTACATTTAGGATTATTGTCAGGAATTTCCCTATTTATGCAAACGCATTAATTTGTTGGTAGAATTCCCCAGGGAATTGGATCCTCAAATCCAAATATCTGAGCTGGGATTCTACCTGAGCTGGAGAATAAATCCAGTTCAGCTATTTTGCCCAAAGTTTTGCAATGACTAGGCCAATTCCTGAAATTCCCATTGACTTTGACTCTGAACATACAATTGCAATGCTGAATTGTTCACCTAAAGACAACAATAAAATGAAAGAGGGAGTGAAAATTGATTGGCCATGATTTGTAGGCTTTTTCACTAAAAAAAAAGAATATAAACTGAATATAAAATCTAAAGCCAAAATAGCCACTTTGACAATATTCTCAAAATCATGTTTTGGCTATTTTTGCCTAGTTTTTTTTTTTTTTTTTTTTTTTTTTTTAGAATTTACACTGAATAATCAATTTAGCAAATAACCCTGTTAATATTTCAAAATCTGTTTTTGAAATGCAATTTCATCATTAAGTTATTATTATTATGTTATTATATAGCACCAACAAATTCCGTAGCGCTTTACAGTGGGTGGATGAACAGACATGTAGTTGTAACCAGACAAGTTGGAAACACAGGAACAGAGGGGTTGAGGGCCCTGCTCAATGAGCTTACATGCTAGAGGGAGTGGGGTAAAGTGACACAAAAGGTAAGGATAGTATTAGACTAATGACAGTTGCAAGAGAGGAATCAGTCAGGACCTATTAACAGTTTAATTGATACGCTTTTATGAAGAAGTGGGTTTTTAATGATTTTTTGTAGGAGTGGAGACTGGGTGAGCATCTAACGGAGGAGGGAAGTGAGTTCTACAGGAATGGTGCAACCCTCGAAGTCTTGAAGGCGAGCATCAGAGGTGGGAATACGTACAGAAGCTAGACGTAAGTCTTCAGCAGAGCGTAAGGGCCTGGACAGGACATACTTGTGTATTAGGGAGGATAGATAAGTGGGAGCAGCATTATGAAAGCAAGAACCAGAATTTGAAATTGAGCCCTATATCTTACAGGAAGCCAATGTAGGGACTGACAGGAGGGTGAGGCATGGGAGGTGCGGGCGGACAGGAAGATGAGCCTCGCCGCCGCATTCATTATGGACTGTAACGGCGCAAATTGGGAGCACGTAAGACTACTGAGAAGCGGATTACAGTAGTCAAGGCGAGAAAGTACAGTAGAATGGACCAGCACCTTAGTCGCACCTGGCATTAAGTAGGGTCGGATGCACGCAATGTTTTTGAGATGGAAGCGACAGGATTTGGCAATAGGCTGAACATGAGGCATGAAGGAGAGGTCAGAGTCAAAAAGAACACCTATGGAGCGAGCCTGTGTGGTGGAGCTGATGGTAACACCGTTGACTTGTAGGGAGACAGACACAGGAGTAGCGTGAAGGAGAGGTCGGAGTCATAGAGAACACCTAGGCAGTGAGCCTGTGTGGTGGAGCTGATGGTAACACTGTTGACTTGAAGGAAGACAGACACAGGAGTAACAATACATGAGGGAGGAAAGACCAGAATTTCAGTTTTGGTCAAGTTGCGTTTAAGGAAGTGGGCAGCCATCCAGTTATAAATAGCAGAGGCAGTCAGAGACACTGGTCAAGAGGGACGGTGAGAGATCAGGACAGGTAGATTTGCGTGCCAGCCGCATAGAAATGATATTGGAAGCCAAAGGAGCTAATGAGTTTACCAAGGGAGGCAGTATAAATAGAGAACAGTAGGGGACCAAGGACTGAACCTTGGGGGACACCAACAGAGAGGAGTTGGGGAGAAGAAGCAGAGCCAGAAAAAAGCTGAAATGAAAACTTTGCGAACCTGGAGATTTTTTCTTTTTCAGTTAGGCTTTTTGAGACTCACTTTGAGTTCCTGACAATTTACTCTTTAGTGGTAAATTCCCTGACTACAAAGCCTGTTCAAAAATGCAAGGTCAGAGGTTCCAATCCTGGCAGGGTCAACTCAGTCCTTCATCCTTCTGAGGTCGATAAAATGAGTACCATTAGTTGGGTAATAATAACATCTATTATTATTGAGCTGCCGATTTGGTTAATTCCAAGAGTCCCACTGGAAAGGCGCTATATAAATACTCAGAAATAAAAAAGGGTAGTGTAAAAAACTGGCGCTAATCTCAAAGTGCAAAGAAGTACAACACAGTGTGGTGTTATGTGACTGGTTACCACCGTGAGACCAATCATTTCTATTCCACAATAAAACAAAGATAGTTATAGATAAAAGGTGAAAAGCGCAAAAAAAAGAAAAAGAAAAAGAAATGTACCACAAATGTTGTGAATACAATAAAAAGGAATTTTTAGAATTCCTGGATATTTCCTAGGAAGAATCAGACATAAAATCTCATATGGCAATACAGCTAGTAAAAACAGTGAATATATGTATAAGAACACTGTAAAAATCACACTCACTTTTTCCAGAGCCTGTATGTCTTTCTTCCAGGACGTCATTCCTGTGGGTGCAAAAGACTGAATTACTTCCTGGAAGAAAGACACCATCTATGTGTGTATACAAAGGACCAATCACAAAGGATCAGTTCATGAGAAGACGTCACAGGAAGTGACTTTATGAGGTTTTTAATACGATCTTGACACGTCACAGGAAGCGACGCTGCGGAAATGACGCGGCGGACATCTTGGAAAAACGCAGAAGTGACACGACTGATTTTTTTATTAAAAGATAGAAGACTGTTTAATATATTATTTTAAAGTCTACAAAGATTTCGGGTTGGGCGGAAATATGCGTCCGAACCGATAGTGTTGCCATAATGGGGGTGGCATAATGCACATCCTGTTCGGACCATATTTGGTAAGGGGAGTGTTTTAGACTTATGTTATCAATTAAATAATACACTTGTATTTATATATAAAGATGCCTTTGCCAGTAAGACATATATCAGCACCTTAAGAAGACCCAGTGTGGGTTGAAACGCATTGTGCTTTACCAGTGGACTTTCTATGGCACCACACCAAATTAAATGTAAGCTTTCTATATTTAGTTTGTAATAAAATGTTACCTTTTATCTTACTATTGGTGCCTCTCTCTGATATTCTATCCTGAGGGTGAAAGCTAATTTCAACAGAAATCCTGCAAGATTGTGGGAGGTCCTCTTATATATCACACTCAAAGCGTACTTACCTAAGCCAGTAGTACATGGAAAATGTGAGTTTGAGTTTCACGTGTTTTTATACTTTTATTCACTGTTTTTACTAGCTGGGTTGCCCTATAAGATTTTATGTCTGATTCTTCCTAGGAAATATCCAGGCATTCTAAAAGTGTATATACTTATTTTTATTGTTCACAAAATTTGCGGTACATTGTTATTTCACTTTTTTGTGCTGTTTACCTTTTCTATATATCTAGCTATATAAATACTAGATATTATATAAAAGCCTCAAAGTCCAAATTCCATCAAAGTCAATTACAAACCACGCATCGTAATACTCTTGTGATGCTTCTACTTACCAATACTAGTTCATAACATTTGGGTAAAAAGGATGTAAAGGATTTAAGCTGTAGCATATTCCATCCTTTACCACAAGCAGTTCGTGAAGAAGAATGTAAATATTTACTCCCCTCCACACGTCCCTAAAAAATCCCAGCATTCAAATAACAAAATAAAATGGAACCATATGTGATGTCAACGGGCCTGCTTTCCCTCACGTCCAAAAAAGGTTGTTTTATTTATTTATTATTTTTAAACAGTCTCCCTCCAGCTTCCTGGGTGGAAAATCACAGTCAGCATTTGTATATAAATATTATTACCCAGCTTGCGTTAACGAGCCAGGAAATAGCTTCATCGGCACTGCTGAGGATTGTGATGTACGAAAATAACTCTTAGGAAAATATGTCATGTTTGTAAAAAGTTTATCTCTTTACTCTGTTCTCCAGGACCAGCTGTAAAAGAAGGCATGATAGCAATTTTTGAGACCATGAGGGTTTCAGAGGTTGTTGAATTTGTGTTACCAAGTCAAACGTAGGTGTGTAGATGCTGTGGGCATGTGCCATTTGAAGTAGAGAGAAGATTTGAACAATACGTACCTTTGTAAGGTTTACTAGGAAATGAAAAAATATATACAATTGTGCAATAAACTATAAACAAAAATGACAAACATATAATACAAAAATCAGTAAGCCTTTAGAAAGCCAATGGAAACCTCACGCCACATGTGGAGAAAAATGTGGAGAAAAATGTAGCGTGAGGTTTCCATTTGAAAAGTGTAGCAGAAGTTCTATTGTTAATTCCCCCAGAAGTAAGTTTCTTTCTTTTCTATTGCTTTTTTGGCAGGGAATTTTCTTTTGTAAAGAAATTCTTTTTTTTTTTTAATAGAGAAGACCTGAAACCACCACAATGGCAGGAGTTTTAAAAATTATTTAAAACTGCCTGGCCGGTGCCGATATTGCAGTAATACCGGCAATACCAATGCCGGTATTTTTCTCAGTATAAACAGAGATTACTCTGCAATACCATCACCGGCCAGTAGAGGTTGCAGTGTATGTGGAGAGAGGCAGGTATAGGAAGTTACAGCATATACCTGCATCTCCCAACTCACTGATCTGCTGGGGAGCAGGTACACAGCACAGAGAGTCTAGAAAGCAGCTCCCAGCCTGCAGAGACAGCCTACAGCTCAGAGAAGTGAGAGATGGGGAAAAGGCTGCAGGGAGACATAAGGACACTGAGACACTAGGGGACACTGTGAGACATGGCGACACAGGGAGATGTCTGGGGATGCTGAGACACTTAGGGACACTTGGAGACACGGGGACACAGACATACATGGAGACACTGAGACATGGGGACACAGACACACATGGGGACACTTGGGGACACAGACACAAATGGGGACACTGAGACGCTAGGGAACACTGAGACCTGGGAACACTAAGACATAAGGGGATGCTGGTAGACATGGGGACACAGACACTCGGGGACACTGAGACATAGGGGAACAGACACACATGGGGACACTGAGACATGTGGACATTGAGACACTTGGGGACACTGGGAGACATAGGGACACTGAGACACTAGGGATACAATGTCCCCAAGTGTCTCAGTGTCCCCATGACTCCCAGCCAGTGTCCCTGGTGTCTCAGTGTCCCCATGTCTCCCAGTGTCTTAGTGTCCATAGTGTCTCAATGTTCCCATGTCTCCCAGTGTCCCTAGTTTTTGTGTAACCATGTCTCCCAGTGTCCCTAATGTCTTTGTCCCCATGTCTACCAGTGTCTCAGTGTCCCCATGTCTCCCAGTATCCACATGTCTCCCAGTGTCCCCATGTCTCTCAGTGTCCCCCGGTGACATAGGGATACTGGGAGACATGAGGACACAGACATAAGGGGACACTGGGCAACATGGGGACACTGGGAGACATGGGGCACTGAGACTCTGTGATACATAGGGACACTGTGATACATAGTCTCAGTATCCCCAAGTCTCCCTGTGTCCCCAATTGTCTCAGTGTTCCAATGTCTTACAGTGTCCCCTAGTGACATGGGGACACTGGGCGACATGGGGACACTGGGTGACATAGGGACACTGGGAGACAGAGAGACACTGGGAGTAATCCATCTATACAGCAGAATCAAACTGTAAGTAGTTTGTTTGGTGATTTTACAGAATTTCTTCTTATGTCACTCCTTGTGATTTACATCATGTGATGTCACGCATACATAATTAGTTATGCAAATTAGTAAGGCCTGTATTTTTTTTTCCAAGAAAGGTGACAACCCGAACTACTCTTCACATACTCTTGCTTTATCACTTAAGGACGGAGCCAATTGTACAAGTTGTGATAAAAAAAAAAACGTAAACAAAACCTGGAATTTGCGCTATATGTTGTTCAACCATAATTCACCTCTTTCATATTAGGTGCACCCACACTCATTACATATAATGTTGTTCAGGAGAAACAAGGCTTTCATTTCATTAAAATATTTATATATGAAACATATCTGAATGTGAATAAAATCTAAAAAAGTATGAGAAATTAAGACAATTTGTTATTTTTCAAGTTCTGCATTAAATTTTAACTGTGAATGTCATAATACTGTTTTTTGATGCAATAAAATACACATATTTGTATTCATCAATGTCTCACGAGTACCACAATACCCCCCATGTACAGGTTTTATGAGATTTTGGAAAATTGCAGGGGTCAAATATAGGTCTTTCCCCTTTTCCATTGAGTACAATAATTCCCCACCATGTCCAGGTTTTATGGTGTTTTGGAAAGTTACAGGGATAAACATATGACTTGCAAATTAAATTCTCTGGACTTGCTGCCTGGGTTGTCAGGCTGGTCCCTCAAATTATAATTAATAAAATGACTTAATTATGTTAAAAGATTACATACATATACATGTCGAATTTAAATGTATATATATATATATATATATATATATATATGTATTTAAATCCTATGTGTATATTTATGTAATTCTATTTATTCATATGTATAATTTTTTATTTATTTTGATATCTTTATCTATCTATCTATCTATCTATTTATCTAGATAGATAGATACATAGATAGATAGATAGATAGATAGATAGATGAAAAAAGGGGGGGAAAGGGAGAGGATTGGAACCTGAAATGATATTCACTAATAAGGCAAAGAGAGTTTGATGCAGGCTGGTCTACCATGTCATAAATTATCACCAAAAACTGTCCACTACTCACCTACAACCCGATTTTGAAAGACTCTTTACCAACACATCCAAGTATCATCGCACGGAGATTGAAAAATGTGATGGACACACTGGTCCACGGCCATTTGAGCAGAAAAAAAATACTCATACTCATACACTCATTCTAAGTGTATTTTGATAACAAAAAATATATATATAATATATATATATATATATATATATACGTCTGTTGATTCTAGAAAATAAAACAAAATGGCATAGTATAATACTGTTAGGTATAAATATATAAGGAAAAAAATAGAGCAATATTACTCACAAGCCCAGAGCCAAATTAGCATATGGCTCTCATGGGAAGCGTGATGGGACGCTTAATAGGATGTCCCCATCCTTCTTCTTGTTGTTCCTTAAATGGTAGTAGGTGAAGGATGCAATATTCGGATGTCTTTTGAATTGCAGATGTGTCTTTATTTGTTGAATAAAAGTTTTACAAAGATAAGGGGTAAAAATTCCAATTGACAATAAAAAGTAATATAAGAAAAAAGTCCTGTTTGTACAGTCTGATCCAAAACGCGTTTCGCCCTGTGGTGGGGGCTTCCTCAGTTGGTGTCAGTCAGTATCCTCTGGGTAGGTTTCCCCGGCGTTCTTTTATAGCACTTCTGTGCTCCACTTCCGGGTTTGTATTGCTTGTCCGCATTTGGAACGCATACTGCGTTCCACCGCCGTCTACATGCGTTCCACTTCCGGGTCGCGTATTGTGTGTCAATCAGGCGCACAATAGACGTCACTGGAACGCATGATAGTCGGTTTATGCGTTCCACTTCGGGATATTTAGCGATCAGAGTCTTAGCAAAATATATATATACAAAGTATCGGAATATTTACAATTATAGATTTAATAAAAGGGTGTATTTTCAAAGTGTAGTGATTACCAAGTAATATATTAATTTGTACATTTAAAACTCATTTTTATACATGTATAAACTTGGTATGGTAGCTAATAACTCGGAATAAATAAAGATGCCGAGCAATCTTCATGGAAATTATAATATTATGAGGTTCAAGTTAATGTATGACATTAAAATACATAATATACATATTGATATTTTGTTTTCATATATCTGTTATATATAAATAAGTTCTAAAACAGGCATATGTGTAATAATATATACATATGGGACTTCTATGGCATATAATGATATTATACATAATAGTAGCTAAAATCTATAATGGGAATTGTGGCTAAAAATGAGAAAAAATTCATACTTTAAAAGGAGTGGGTAGGGAAAATTTATGTATATGTTTAAATAAAGTGACAAATCTCGAAATCCGAATTTAGACCATAAGGGATGAGGGTATTAAAATTGAAAATAAATTTCATCTCTTCTGAGCCTATCTTTTTGGTGTAATCTCCCCCTCTCCAATTTTTCTTAACTATTTTGAGGGGGCAGAAAAAAAGGTGATCCGGGTTAAGGTTGTGATGTGTTTTAAAATGGTTGGATACGCTGTGGGTTTCCAAACCTTTTTTAATATTTCTCACGTGTTCTGATATTCGTATATGTAGGCACCTAATTGTCCTGCCAATATATATTAAATTACACGGACATTTTAATAGGTAAATGACTCCTTTTGAGTAGCATGTTAGTTGGTCTTTAATAGCAAAATCGATATTGGTGTGTTCTCTAAGATCTGTTATATGTCTTTTTGGGTTTTTTGTTGACCTACATGCTAAACATGTTCCGCACCCGAAAAAACCTTTACTTTGGTTTAGAAAGTGTCTAATGCTTTTTGGTGGCCCTTCGCTGCTGTGGACTAATGCTTTCTTTAAATTCGCTGCACCTCTATAGACAATTCGAGGTCTGGATGGTAAAATATTTTTTAAAATTGGATCTCTTTGGAGTATGTGCCAGTGTTTTTTAATAGTCCTATTTATTTTGTTATTATTTCCGTTGTAATTGCATATAAAATGTGCCTCATTTGTGTTTAAAATTTTAGGGTTTTTCTGTTGTTTGTAAATTAATAGTTGCTCTCTGGGAGTATTTCGGATTTCTTCCATAGCTTTAGTTAATTTTATTTCTTCGTAACCTCTTTCTAAGAATTGTTGTTTTATTATGCTGGCCTGATCCATGTAGTCCTGTTCAGTCGTACAGTTGCGTCTTATTCTTAAAAACTGGCTCTTGGGAGCGTTTTCCAGCCAGGGTTTGTGGTGGCAGCTCTTTTTTTCTATGAATCCATTAGCGTCCACTGGCTTAAAAAAGTTTTTGGTTTTAATCTGTTGGGCTTCGATAAAAATATGGAGGTCTAAAAAGTTTATTTCTGTAGTGCTATGTATAGTAGTGAGTACAATTCCCCATTCGTTGGATGTGAGGAAGGCTAGGAACATATTTAAAAGATCATGAGAACCATTCCAAATTAAAAATATGTCATCTATGTATCGGCGATAGGTCACCAAATTCGACACCCAGGGATGCTCTGAAAAAATAAAAATCTCCTCCCAGTATGCCATAAACAAGTTGGCATAACTGGGTGCGAATTTGGTGCCCATCGCCGTGCCTCTAATTTGCAGATAGAAAGTGTTCTCGAACCAAAAAAAATTATTGGTTAAAATGAGATGGATGCCTTCCAATATAAAATTCATCTGTTCTTCCTTAAAATTTGCTTTTCTTAAAAAGTGTTTTACTGCTTCTATGCCAATCTCGTGTGGAATTATGCTGTATAGAGATGTGACATCACTAGTGACTAATATATTGCCGTTTTCCCATTTACTTATTTCTAAGAGTTGTAATATGTGTATGGTATCTTTTAGATATGCAGGATTTTTAACTACTATGGGTTGTAGAAGCAAATCAATGTATTCCGAGACTCTGGAGGAGATGGAGTCTATCCCGGAAATGATTGGGCGTCCTGGGGGATTTTTTATGTCTTTGTGGATTTTAGGAAGGTAGTAAAAGACTGGTATTTTTGGATGTGTGATTGACAGATATTTACTTTCTTTTTCCGTTAGTATACCCTTGTCTCGACCTTTTTGTATGTAGTTGTCAAATAGATCTTTGACTTTACTGGTCGGATCTGAATTCAGTTTTTTATACGTATTACTATCTGAAAGAATTCTTTCCGATTCTTGTAAATATTGTGCTTTGGAAAGGACCACCGTTCCTCCCCCCTTGTCGGCTGGTTTAATAATTAAATCTTCATTTTCCTGTATCTTTCTAAGGGTGTTTCTTTCTTTTGCTGACATATTGTTTTGATATTTATTTAGTTTTTTCACATTATTTACCTCTGCCATGACTATCGTCTCAAAAGCCCTCATCTCATTTGAGATCATGTTTTTAGGAAAGAATTGTGATCTCTCCTTTAAATCTGTGTGCATGAATTCTAATTCCTCTTCCTGTTCTATGTGTGTTGGTGTTTCTTTGTTGTGAAAGAATTTCTTTAGGCTTAATTTTCTTAAAAATTTGTTCATATCAATGAAGAATTCGAATTTGTTTATTTCTAATGTGGGCGCAAATTTAAGACCCTTTTTTAGGACCTTCAATTCTTCATTGTTAGGGGGTAGTCGGTGAGATTGAAGATCCCAATCGAGTTTATTTCTTCCCTCTTTTTTCTTTGTTCCCTCTCTCTTCCTCCTCTATTTCGTGTTCGATTGATCTTTGGCGTTTGCCCGGGGATTCCCACGATGGGGGTTTTTCTTGCCATTTGAGCCTCTCTGTGATCGGTTCCCTCCAAAAAAACGAAGATGTTGATGCTTGTTGTGTCCTATAATTTTCCAATGTATCGTCTATTGTTTGTAGTGGTCTTCTCCTTTCGTCCTGATCTCTGGACTTTCTGTCGTCCCTTCTACGTTCTCTGGTAGAGTTTGTTTCTGGATGGCTGTTCCTTTGAATAGGTTTGGAGTATGTATCTCTTCTTGCAGCCGATATGGGAGAGGGTCTCTCATATTGTCTATTCTCTCTCTGTTTCAGTGGGGACCTTCTATCTGTCCTTTGTGAACCCTGTTTTACTACCTCACTGTAGCTTCTATGAGACTGGTCGTACGAGGGAATATATCTTTTATTCGGATGGTTATATGTTCGGGTGGGAATGGAGGGTAATTCTTTTCTAATGTTAGTATCTCTCTTAGGTGCTTTTCTATGTGATCTTGGTTCTATATGATCCCTATGATGAGTGTTGCGGTTTCTATTTCTATAGGGTGATTCGTTTTCTACCTGTGTTCTCCACTGTTGATTTTTCTGATTGTGTTTGTTTTTGTTGTAATTAGACCTTTTTGGGAATCTGATATTGCCAGTTTTATAGTCATTTGTGTCTCTTAGATATTTCCTTTTTTTTATTTCAATAGTATCTCTTTCTGCTTTTTCAATTTTGATTTTAATTTCCTTTATTATTTGGTTAAATGTTTCAGGATTGGTTGTCTCACTGAGTTTTTGTTTCCATGTCGTGATTTCCTCATCTATCTGTATTAAGTTTTCTTCCCTTCTAGATACGATGTAGCCAATCATGCTAAAAGAGAAGCCTTCAAGAAGTTTATTCCAGCCAGTCATGAAACAAGGGTCTTCCCTGTCAAATGTGGGATCTTTTTCAAATCTAAGCCCCCTAGGTGTGATTCGTTCTTTCACATATTTATTCAGAGTGGCTATTTCCCATTTAATTTTCATTTCACGTATTAAAGTTTTTTCTAGGTTATTTCTACATTTTTCTGTGTTAATATAACCTTCATCCTTGTTAACTTCAGTAACAGAGGAAAACATGAGGTCTATATCTTTAATCGTATAATGTCTGTCTTCTAAATAAGACATAGTTTGGTAGACCTTTGTGATATGGTTTTACACTGTATAAAAAAGGGGGTTTAATCAAATACAAAGGAGTAAGCAAGTGAATATACAGTAGTAAAATACGTGTGGTAGCCAAGAAATGGCTACAAACCACCAAGTGGGAACCCCTTATACCACTTATACGGAAAATATTACCTTCCTAAAATCCACAAAGACATAAAAAATCCCCCAGGACGCCCAATCATTTCCGGGATAGACTCCATCTCCTCCAGAGTCTCGGAATACATTGATTTGCTTCTACAACCCATAGTAGTTAAAAATCCTGCATATCTAAAAGATACCATACACATATTACAACTCTTAGAAATAAGTAAATGGGAAAACGGCAATATATTAGTCACTAGTGATGTCACATCTCTATACAGCATAATTCCACACGAGATTGGCATAGAAGCAGTAAAACACTTTTTAAGAAAAGCAAATTTTAAGGAAGAACAGATGAATTTTATATTGGAAGGCATCCATCTCATTTTAACCAATAATTTTTTTTGGTTCGAGAACACTTTCTATCTGCAAATTAGAGGCACGGCGATGGGCACCAAATTCGCACCCAGTTATGCCAACTTGTTTATGGCATACTGGGAGGAGATTTTTATTTTTTCAGAGCATCCCTGGGTGTCGAATTTGGTGACCTATCGCCGATACATAGATGACATATTTTTAATTTGGAATGGTTCTCATGATCTTTTAAATATGTTCCTAGCCTTCCTCACATCCAACGAATGGGGAATTGTACTCACTACTATACATAGCACTACAGAAATAAACTTTTTAGACCTCCATATTTTTATCGAAGCCCAACAGATTAAAACCAAAAACTTTTTTAAGCCAGTGGACGCTAATGGATTCATAGAAAAAAAGAGCTGCCACCACAAACCCTGGCTGGAAAACGCTCCCAAGAGCCAGTTTTTAAGAATAAGACGCAACTGTACGACTGAACAGGACTACATGGATCAGGCCAGCATAATAAAACAACAATTCTTAGAAAGAGGTTACGAAGAAATAAAATTAACTAAAGCTATGGAAGAAATCCGAAATACTCCCAGAGAGCAACTATTAATTTACAAACAACAGAAAAACCCTAAAATTTTAAACACAAATGAGGCACATTTTATATGCAATTACAACGGAAATAATAACAAAATAAATAGGACTATTAAAAAACACTGGCACATACTCCAAAGAGATCCAATTTTAAAAAATATTTTACCATCCAGACCTCGAATTGTCTATAGAGGTGCAGCGAATTTAAAGAAAGCATTAGTCCACAGCAGCGAAGGGCCACCAAAAAGCATTAGACACTTTCTAAACCAAAGTAAAGGTTTTTTCGGGTGCGGAACATGTTTAGCATGTAGGTCAACAAAAAACCCAAAAAGACATATAACAGATCTTAGAGAACACACCAATATCGATTTTGCTATTAAAGACCAACTAACATGCTACTCAAAAGGAGTCATTTACCTATTAAAATGTCCGTGTAATTTAATATATATTGGCAGGACAATTAGGTGCCTACATATACGAATATCAGAACACGTGAGAAATATTAAAAAAGGTTTGGAAACCCACAGCGTATCCAACCATTTTAAAACACATCACAACCTTAACCCGGATCACCTTTTTTTCTGCCCCCTCAAAATAGTTAAGAAAAATTGGAGAGGGGGAGATTACACCAAAAAGATAGGCTCAGAAGAGATGAAATTTATTTTCAATTTTAATACCCTCATCCCTTATGGTCTAAATTCGGATTTCGAGATTTGTCACTTTATTTAAACATATACATAAATTTTCCCTACCCACTCCTTTTAAAGTATGAATTTTTTCTCATTTTTAGCCACAATTCCCATTATAGATTTTAGCTACTATTATGTATAATATCATTATATGCCATAGAAGTCCCATATGTATATATTATTACACATATGCCTGTTTTAGAACTTATTTATATATAACAGATATATGAAAACAAAATATCAATATGTATATTATGTATTTTAATGTCATACATTAACTTGAACCTCATAATATTATAATTTCCATGAAGATTGCTCGGCATCTTTATTTATTCCGAGTTATTAGCTACCATACCAAGTTTATACATGTATAAAAATGAGTTTTAAATGTACAAATTAATATATTACTTGGTAATCACTACACTTTGAAAATACACCCTTTTATTAAATCTATAATTGTAAATATTCCGATACTTTGTATATATATATTTTGCTAAGACTCTGATCGCTAAATATCCCGAAGTGGAACGCATAAACCGACTATCATGCGTTCCAGTGACGTCTATTGTGCGCCTGATTGACACACAATACGCGACCCGGAAGTGGAACGCATGTAGACGGCGGTGGAACGCAGTATGCGTTCCAAATGCGGACAAGCAATACAAACCCGGAAGTGGAGCACAGAAGTGCTATAAAAGAACGCCGGGGAAACCTACCCAGAGGATACTGACTGACACCAACTGAGGAAGCCCCCACCACAGGGCGAAACGCGTTTTGGATCAGACTGTACAAACAGGACTTTTTTCTTATATTACTTTTTATTGTCAATTGGAATTTTTACCCCTTATCTTTGTAAAACTTTTATTCAACAAATAAAGACACATCTGCAATTCAAAAGACATCCGAATATTGCATCCTTCACCTACTACCATTTAAGGAACAACAAGAAGAAGGATGGGGACATCCTATTAAGCGTCCCATCACGCTTCCCATGAGAGCCATATGCTAATTTGGCTCTGGGCTTGTGAGTAATATTGCTCTATTTTTTTCCTTATATATTTATACCTAACAGTATTATACTATGCCATTTTGTTTTATTTTCTAGAATCAACAGACGTGTGTTCCACCCATTGTATGTATTTCTAATATTTTCTGTATAAGTGGTATAAGGGGTTCCCACTTGGTGGTTTGTAGCCATTTCTTGGCTACCACACGTATTTTACTACTGTATATTCACTTGCTTACTCCTTTATATATATATATATATATACCAAAATACTTTTACAATTAAATTGCATATATATAATTTTTTATTTTATTTATTTAATGGATTTATTATTATAATTGTATTAAAATTTATATATATATATATATGTAACTCCATAATAAGTGTATTTTGATATATATATATATATATATATATATATATATATATATATATATATATATATATATATATATAGCTATCAATATATATATCTTTCAGAGCGATCACATAATTGCTGAGGGGGGACTGCCTGGGCTATCAGGCGGTCTCCCAGAAGAGGATCGCAGTGGAGGTGAGTAGTAGGAGGTCGCGGGGGCTCAAAGCCGTTAGGGCATTCTATGCCGCTGTAACGGCTTTAAAGCCCATTATAACAGGTACGGCATAGAACGCCCTAATGGTTTAAGTATGGAAACTTAAGAGGGATATATGGAAACAAAACTTCTGTTGACTATCTGAAATGAAATTAGTTCAGGTAATGCTGACCTTGGACTCTCTAACACTGTGGCATGTTCACTTTCTTCTACACTCACTACATCCACCTTTTCTCTGTCTCAGACAGTATACCAGGAGCTTCTACCTGCTAGTAAGAATGTAAAGAGACAAGTGGACATGTGAGTGCTAGGGGACAGTCCTTAGAAAGCATGGAGCGAGCGCATCATTAGATGCATTTATGCCAAGTTCAGGATGCTGTTGGCCAGCATGCATGATTGGCAGGCAGCCTGACATGCATTCATTCCAGGCTAACCTTCCAATTCTTTGGGCAGACACACCTCCTTTTTGGGCATTTTTGTCCCTTTCGGGAGTTCTGGTTACATGATCAGCATCAGGGGCCCACCCTTTTACACCACCCATTGACTTCCTGCTTCACTGGACACTGCTGTTACCGGGTATGGATTTATTTGAAAGATGAAAGCATGAATTAGAGAGAGATTAGCATATTTTAAGAGAATCTGAGTTTTCTTATAGCTGCATCCTATGAGTTTCCCTCCGGCAACATCTCCACCAGATACATAACGCTTGAGAGGCATGACTGTTTTAGTGTTTTTCGTCGATAAGATTATGTACTTAGGCCCCTCATAATTGTCAGCACCAGGCCCACTGGGTTCTTAATCTAACCCTGACTACGTCCATCTTTTCTCTGTCCCACACTGCATACCAGGAGCTTCTGCTTGCTAGCAACAAAGTAAGGAAGGGAGTGGAAAAATGAATGATAGAGGACAGTCCCAAGAAAGCATGGAGTGAGCGCATCATTAGACACATTTGTGCCAAGCTCAGAGCGCTGCCTGCATGTTTGCCCTTAGTTGGCCAGCCTGCATTATTGGCGGGCAGCTGGACAACTGTTGACGCCAGGCTGACCTTTCTAATTCTTCGCGCAGATCCACCCCCTTCTATGCATGTATGCCATTTTGTACAGTGCTATTTGTGTGATTCACGTCATTGTCCCATCCTTTTACCTGGACACTACTGTTAGGGGTAATGGATTTGTGTTTTTTTATTTATCCTGCATCCTGTGAGTTTCCTTCCAGCACCACCTGCACCAGACACATAATGATTGGGAGGTATGACTATTTTAGCGTTGTCTGTAGATAAGATTCTGTAATAAGGCCCATTGTAATTGCCGGTACCAGGCCCTACCTCCACCTCTACCAGCCATATGCAGAGGACGGGGAGATGTTGAGGATAGTGCCAGTCATCGACAGAGGCAGTTGAACTCATCATCATCCACCAGCCCAGTATTAAAGATTTTGTTGGATTTCCTTCCAGGACAAAACATCAGCCATCATTGGCCAGATTGTTCACATTTGTAGAGAGCTCCTACTGGTCAACATTCCTTTATTTCCTTGATGGCTGGTGGTAGGACACAGTGCCTGGATTTAGAGGTTGTAGTGAAGGAGGTCCAACCTTACTGCAAAGCATACTTGAGTATTGCGGGCCGATTACCAGGCTTTACCACTGTAGTGTGAGGGCTTGCCAATTCATAAGGCAGGAGCAACAGAAAAGAGGGCTGCTTGTGCAGGGAAGATCTTCTGCTCTCCCTACATGACCCATAAGGCTGTGCTGCAGCAGCACTGTCAATGGGATGCCGTAAGTATTTTTCCTCCTCCTGTTCTAATGAAGGAGAAAGGAAAGGTATCAGAGGGCGGTTACCACGGTGGTCCTAAAATTTAACTCCTTCATGCAATTCTGCAAGGTTTTAGGAATATCCTGGGCAGCACCAGCATTTTTTTACATGTACAAATACTTAATTTACCACCCAAAACATATTTTAGGTCTATATTAGCCCAAATTATGAAATTTGGATTTAGAAATTGTTTCTGCAACTTGTAGGGTATTTTTTTAAGAAGATACTCAATAATGGTCTACATGCATGTCTTCAGGCATCTACATAAACACTGCTTAGTATTGCTGCCATCTTTATATAAAATGAAAATACAAGAATTATACCTTAATGTTAACATGTAAAGAAAGCATGGCCAGTTTGAATGTTATAACAATCAGGGCTCGTTTTTCAACTGCAATGCTTAGAACATTATCTAGACTTCAGGCTTGTTCAAACCACAAAGGAGGCTGTGGTCCCAGAAACGTTTAAGACATAAATGCAATGGTCTAAGCTCCTTCCCAATATTTCCCCTTTTGCTGACACCGGACTATAATAATATATGTGAATACTTGTGCTAGCAATCGTTGACAAACAATTAGTATTTTTACCTTGACTTTGAAATTCACCTTCAATTCACCCTGAATTCTCACTTTAGTGAATAACCCTCTTAGATCAGAAATGTGTGTGAATTGTGAACTACATTGTACATTGTCTAGCCATTATAGGAAATGTAGTGCACAGAAATTTGGTTTCTCAAGCTTAGCATTGTGGCCGTTGTTGTTCATATTTGGTTTGTTAGCCACAAATACAATAATTAGGACTTCAGCCCAGGTCTGAAATAATATGGTAAGAACACACCATTGTAGCAAGTGCAAGAAAACTACAGGACCCTAATTTTGCAAACACCAGGTGGGCTTTCCTTATAAATTGTGTAATAGGACTTTGTGATGGTTAAGATTCCATTAGCAGCAGGCGTCTATTCAATCTGTTTAGTCTATTGATTTGTCTCTGTCAGTGCTTGTATAAAAGTAAGGAATTCAATTAATAACAAATGACAATATCAAACATTACTGTCACACCGATTAAAATAAGGACACTTTTATTGCTGTCAGTGCTTTTTTGTTGAAAGAATTTAATAGCCCTTACAAAACTATACCGGATACAACCTTACCAAACCAGTGAAAGCAAAATCAATACATATTTATTGGCTGAGAAGATTAACATTAAATTAAATAAATAAATGTCATGTTATAGCGTGGATTTCATGGCAGCCAATAAGAAAAACATTCTTTCTAATTCTGTGTGAAAATACAGTCTTGAAGAGGCCGTTCATCAATGTGGATACCGTCAAGGTGATAGAGCAGGACATAAAATAATATGTAATGATTTAATGTACAAGTAAGTAAAAGTAAGTAAAGTCTTGAAAAGCATATAAAACTAAGGTAGGAGATGTAGGAGACTGGGGCAGATGCAGCAGTAATGTAAGTAATAATTCATCCTGTTGTCTACCATGTTAAAATTAAAATATGGTGGAATAGTAATTGAATGGGTACAATACTGAGAACGGACAACACCTTAAATAGGTTGCCCTTAAAGGAACACTATAGTAACCAAAACAACTTTAGCTTAATGAAGCAGTTTTTGTGTAAAAATCATGCCTCTGAAGTCTCACTGCACAATTCTCTGCCATTTAGGTGTTAAATCCCTTTTGTTTCTGTTTATGCAGCCCTAGTCACACCTCCCCTAGCTGTGACTGACACAGCCTGAATGAAAACAAAATGGTTTCATTTTTAATCAGTTGTAACTTACTTTAAATGTTTTTATCTCCTGCTCTGTAAATTGAACGTTGATTAAACACCGGAGGCTCCTGCAGAGTCTAGAAAGCTATTAGCAGAGCAGGAAATAAAAAAGAAATTCTATTTCAAACAGAATTTGAAATAAACAAAGAGTAAACATTAGATGACTTTTACAGGAAGTGTTTAGGAAGGCTGTGTAAGTCACAAGCAGGGAGGTGTGACTAGAACTGAGTAAACAAAGGGATTTAACTCCTAAATGGAGACAATTGAGCAGTGAGACTGCAGGGGCATGATCTATACACTAAAACGGCTTCATTAAACTAAGAAAGAAATAGTTAGATGCATTCTAGCCAAAATAAATGGAGCTTATTTATGCCTTGTTTCCACAGAACATAACGGTTTGGGTCAGTACGGTTTGGTACGCTATTTTGAGTGTTTCCATAAAAGTTATAAAAGTGGCCCATACAACCGAACCAAGCCGCACCATTCATGGGCCCCCTTCAGTTGTAGATCCACAGGAAATGGTACGGTACGGTTAGGGCAGAGCTACTGGTATCACACGATACATTCCATTGATTGGCGGACAGAAAAACATCACTGCTCACGTCAAAGGCAAGCGAGAAACAAACACCACATCACCGTTCAGTCCAGGTAATAGGAGAAGGATGCCTGCAAACAACAGCAAGGTCTGGTTGGCTCAGGAACTATCCACTTTCCTAACTATAATTGGCGATATTCAGAGTGAGCTTGATGGATTAGTGAGAAATGAAAAGGTGTATAAAGATATTTCTCAGCAGATGGCAGCCGAGGGATTTGAACGGATGTCGGTTCAGTGTAGGATAAAACTTAAGAAGCTAAAAGGCCAATAAAAAAAAATTAAGGATGCCAACAGTCGTAGTGGAAACAGTCAAAGTACTTGGAGGTGGTACGACGCCATGGACACCATTTACGATCATAAGCCAGCAAACCAGGGCAAGGAGGAAGGGAGGTCTGGACTCGGCGTCTGCACTTCTTGAATCCATTATGGAGCCCATTGGTAAGTATTTTTTTTTTCTACTTGGCATTGGCTTTAGCTCTGCTAACCATTTATAAAAATCTCTGAACAAAATAATTTACTCTTTGCACAAAAACCACATTTATTTGTACAGTGGAAGGAAACACAACACATTGATTTGTAAAGTGGAATGAAAGGAAAGGGTAGGGTAGTTAGCATCTCATTGTTTACTAGCTCAGCATCCCATTGTTTACTACCTGATGCTAAGTGCCATTACGATAGTTAACCATTAACATTCTCGTTGTTTGTGTATCAAACTCACGATCTGTGCATTTTCAGATACAGTTGAGGGACTCTGCAATGATGTCTCAACCTTTTCCAACATTGGTCCATCCACATCGTTCAGTAGCACCAGTACGATGTCATCAACACCGACCCAACCACAGATTACGCCCAATGCACCCCGGCATCAACACACTGGTAAGAAATGATGATTAGAGTGCAAGTTGTAATTGTGCATTTTTCGAACTTTTAATTTACATTAAACTGTGAACAAAATTCCTCTGTGTAGTTAAGGTTTGCATGATCAAATCCATAATCAGAATTGTACATTGTCTGTAAATACTGCTATTTAATTTTCTTCATTGTGTTTTGAGTTTCTCTTGTATATATTGTATTTATTGAGTTTATTTTAATTTGTGTTTACACAGTTCATATGTGTTCTATCTGTTCCTTATTTACATTATGTTAGCTAATATATATCCACCTAGTTTTTGTACCATTGCTAAAAAAAAAAAACTATTCTGGTATTTTGTATAGTCCAGGTGATAGGAGACGGTTGCAGCTGGATGTGTGTACAGTCATGGAGGAGCCAGGAGGCAGAAATCGCCCGGCAGCAGATGGAGTAGTTGGCTACCTTCAACCAGGCCTCCCGCGTTGTCCTTGGGCGGCTTGTTCAAGTTCTGGGAGGCAGTCGTGATCCCATGACTCTGCCCTGGCAGTAGTGCATTTCAGCCAGCACAGGACCTGTAATTCTTTTTCATTTTTTTTTTTTTATTTTTTTTCTTATTGTTTGTTTGTTTGGTTTTTGTAAAAAAATGTTTATTTGTAATTTTATTTTAAAAGATTATTTTTGGGGGAATAAAAATCTGGAGAGACTGTGGGTGTGTCTGATTAAATGTAAAACCATAGTATAAAATAAATGTTGAGGTGCCGCATCAGAGCCTTACGTACTTCACTGCAATCTTCTTTGCTATCCCGTGCTATTACCTGTACTGACTCTTCTGCAGACGTATCCCATTCCGGGTGGAAATCTTCTCCATGACTTTCACAAATATTGTGAAGAGCACAGTAAGTAAGCACCATGGATTTGACAAGTTCAATTTCACTGTCATTCCTCTTCATAAGACACTGCTACCAACCCTTAAGTCTCCCAAATGCATTTCCAACTAGGACCGTGCCCGGGATGTTTTCTTGTTGTATGTTTGTTGTGCAAACAGGGTACAGGCCTCCCTGCCCAACCAAGTCCCAAAATGTGGACAATCGTAGAACCCGAGCGTCATGCAAACTCCCAGGCTTTCCTACATTCACACTCCAGAATAGTCCTTTTCCATCCACTACTCCCTGGAGGATAATGGAATGCCAGCATTTTCTGTTAAAGTAGTCAGTGTGGTATTCTTGAGGTGCTATTAGTGGTATGTGTGACAAATCAATAGGACCAACACACTGTGGAAGGCCCCACCTGTTCTCATAGTAGTCAGCCATGTCTTTAAGCTTTTCCTGGCCCGGGAAATGAATAATTTCATGAACTAACAATGTTACAGAAGTCCTGCACATTGATGAGTTACTGACACCAAAAAGATGACCGATACTTCTGTATTTACTGTTGGCAGCCAGCTTCCACAGTGCAATGGCTACTCTTTTCCTCACAGGCTCTGAAGTTGGTGCTTTGCTTCTCCCTCGCTGGATGTAGCCTTGTACAAAGGTATGAAAATGTTTCCTCCGACATTCTGAAATTGTGCACCCACTGTGTGTGTGTGTGAATCCCGGGACAGTCACATCCCACTACTCATTGGCGCGGCGGAGAGCCCAAATGATTGGTTGGCGGCGCTGCTAAAATAGAACAAAACACAGATGGTACAGATAATTTAATACACCATATCACTATGAAGTCAAATATAATACCATATAATATACTTTACACAGACAAATAGAATCATGTATAAAAGCGAGCAACATAAATAAGGAGTATTTATGTTAGGTGTAATACTTGAAATGTGCAATTTAACATACATCATCTTAAATACATGTATATCCTTCCCATCTTATTTTATATTTTTTTTATATTCTGTATTTTTCTTCTTTTTATTTTTTAATATTTAAGTTAGTTAACATATGAGTAGAACTACATGACAAATATGATAACGCATGGCATAAAGTTGCTTACCCTATAGCGCTGCCGTCTTTGTCTTTGCCGCACAAAGGTGTGCTTCTCTTTCCGGCTCAAGACCCAAGCCAGAAGTTTTCTCTCTTTTCGGCAGTGCAGCATGTATTGTAACTGCAAAGAACCAAAAGCCAAGCAGAGCAAAGACGAGCTGCTGGATGACCTCCATTGTTGTTCTTTGTAGCGTCACGTTTGTTTTCGCACTAGTGTGATGCCACGCTAGGCATTTGGTCTAAACATCGCAAGCCCCCTGGCAGTGCAGTAAAAACGCTTACCTGAATAGGCTGGACTATTCTAACCCTTCTGTACCGTACCGACCCGAACCATTCCGCTCAGTGCCTTGAAGTGGCAGATTGACTTACATTTAATGGCCATTGGAGTTACTAAATAAACACCATTTATTTAAATATGCATAGGGATTTGGGCTAGTGCGCAGGTAACTCTTTTTTTCTTTGCTTGTTTTGTATGTATTGGGGCTGATGTGTGCTATGATCATTGCTGCCGCCCAGGAGTAGTGGGAGCTTGATATTTTTGTGTATTTATATTCACTTTTGTATCACACAGCCATGTTACAATGTTGCCACCCATCCCATGTGTTCCCTATTAAGGGTTAATAAGTATGTATTAGTTTAGAAAAATACCCCTCTCTGTCTCATTAGAGATTTCTTTGACTGAAGCTCAAGGAAGCAAGATGAATTGCTAGTGTAGGACCCACCTTAGAGGTTTGCCTTGACGTGGCAGGTGGGCTTACATTATGGCCAATGGAGTGATACTAAATAACCTTCATTTATTTAAGTATGCATAGGGATTTGGGATAGTGTGTAGGTAACAATTTTTTTCTTTGTATTGGGGCTGAAGTGTGCTATGATCGTTGCTGACACTCAGGAGTAGTGGGAGTCTGAGCGCAGGACTTATTTTTGTGTATTTGTATTCATTATGCTAAAGTTGTCTTTGTAACTATAGTGTCCTTTTAAGTGGGTCACTGCTCAGTTCTTAAGTTGATTTTTGCTCATCTGCCATTACAGAGAGAACCTAAACCATTTGCATATCACACTGATCCCAGTCAAAAAGGGCGGTCCGGATCTCAATTGCAGAAAAATTCTAATAGAGCCACTACTAATTTGTTATTTTTATATAATTTTAATGGTGGGCTTAAAAGAGTACAGCCATATAGAGAGAATGAATCCCCATATTTAATAATTAAAATAGGTGATTTTTTTTTTTTTTTTTTTTTTATGTGTGCTATAAGACCAAGAGACAAATCTGCCAACTTTTCAAAGTTGATCTTTATACTGGAAAATGTTGGCTAAATCATGAAGTTACTGACATAAATGTACATATTGAACAATTGATTAATTGATATCTGTAGGATTTTGTAATACCTTTTTATTATTCAAGCATCATGAACACTATGCACACCATAGTGGTTATATTGCAAGGAAATTTTGGTGAAGTCCCAGGGCAAGCAGGCCAACCATTTCGTAATGGTTTGACAACCTACTGTGTGTCCTCTGGACATTGGTTGCAACTTCCTGTGGAACTGGAATGTCCTTCAAGAAGCTTGCATTAACTGCACTAAGAATCGGTGACAAACTGAGTCCCTGTCCACTGAGTGCCCAAGAAAAACACTAACACTAAGAAGCTACAAAAAGCCTCAATAGCCACTTACTCAGCTCTGGATGTTCCCTACACTGTATTAAGAACAAAATTGCTTTGAGGTGCCTGTTGGCTCTCTCAGTCTAAGAGCAGGCCCTGTATAGCACCATAACAATACAGTAGGGTTAAGTGGTTATAGCGCTTGGAGTGTTCCTTAAAGAGTGTTATACTTACTATTTGGATTATTGGGCCTCATGTATCTATTACATGAGCATTTGACCTATTTCTATTTTCCCCTGTGTGAGGCTCTTACTGCCACCACCCCACCTCTGCAGGCTGTGATCTCAGCCAATCCAACCCATCCCCACAGTGCAGCTAGTGTGCAGATATGGCAAACTCTGCGCTGCGCCATTCAGCATCATTTCATAGACATGCACTGAGTCAAAGCATCTCTACGGGAGGCATTCAGCATCAGCATGCAGAGTGCTCAGCATCCAAGTGTTTTCAGGTAAGCAAATCATAATCAATTACGTTTGTGTAAAAAAAAAAAAAAAAAGTAGGAAAAATACCCGGCATCATGTCATATAAGGATTTACAGGAGTTAACGGTATATTTTACCTTGGGTTACCTCTTCTTCCTTGGGTGTTGTTGTATTTGCTTTGTTCAATTTATTCTGGGCATCACTTGGGGTTCTACGCTTTATTTTGCTAGGTTTTATTTTTGTGTGAAACAGAATACGTTTCCAAATTGTTTATATGCAAATAAATATCAAGAAACCTTGGTGTTAAGCCAAATTAGCCTAATGAGCACAAACACAACTTGTTGCACTAAAAAAAATACAGTTTAGTAGGGTTAGTCTGACTTCAAAGCTTTAGTCCATTGAAGTCCTGGAGGCTCAAAATTCATTGATTGTGTTCACACACAAGGAGCTTACAAGGATACTTGACGGATTTGTAACATGTGAAATAGGATATGGCAAAGCAACCTCACCCAAATTAATGAAAACAAGATTAAGTACAATTAGAACTTGCTGTCAATGAAACATTCTAATATTTGTCAATTAACAGCAATTCATTTGCTAGGGCCATCATAAGGTAAACTGCAAATGGAGACAATAGTGATATTATTCATAGGTTCCTTTCTAGTTAAAATGTACTTTTATTTTTTGCTATACATACATTTATAAATATATTATTTATTAAATATAGATCTACAGAGAATTTTCCCACCCAACTGAGGAAGCCTTTGAGATGAAACGCATCCTGGGATTTGTGAGGACTCTTGATTACTGAACTTTTTTTGCCATAATAGTGTGTGTTTTGTAAATTTGTATTTTATCATATATTTTTTATATAATTAAGTTTAAAGTTAAATAAAGTGCAAATTTTTTTATCAACACACCTATGGCAGTTTTTTCCTGCTATTACAAAGAAGGAATGTGGTCCTTAACCACATACGCTATCTGATTTGAGCCTATCTGGAAGGCTCTGGGTTTGTGAGTACCATTTAACTTAAAATCTTACCATTTAAAGGAGAATTACAATATTGCACCATATTTGTTCTTTCTTATATTACTAAGAAGGGAAAGGGTTGCCTTACGGACCTTAGCACATAAATTGAACTATATTCCTTAGCTCCAAAAATTGTGAGTGGTGACTTGACTACATATTTGGATATCTAGTCAAGTCATGTATAGCTTGGAGGAAGACGAGACAGGGGGGATATGATAGAAACATTTAAATACATAAAGGGAATCAACACAGTAAAGGAGGAGACTATATTTAAAAGAAGAAAAGTTACCATAGTCTTAAATTAGAGGGACAAAGGTTTAAAAATAATATCAGGAAGTATTACTTTACTGAGAGGGTAGTGGATACATGGAATAGCCTTCCAGCTAAAGTGGTAGAGGTTAACACAGTAAAGGAGTTTAAGCATGCGTGGGATAGGCATAAGGCTATCCTAACTATAAGATAAGGCCAGGGACTAATGAAAGTATTTAGAAAATTGGGCAGACTAGTTGGGCCGAATGGTTCTTATCTGCCGTCACATTCTATGTTTCTCTGTTTCTCTGTTTCTATATCTCACTTAACATACAGTCTATACAATGATATGGTTTTTCTTTAATTTTATGTCTTAAAGGAACTACATACTTACACTAGGATCCCAGAATAGGGCTCTAAATAAATGTATATATGTGTTTGTATTACCTTGTTGCACAGCATTCTTTTCAATTATAGAATCTTTACGGTATTTAAATATAGCGCTTCACCATTGCATTTGTTCCATATTCTCACATATTAAGATAAGAATTTGGTGATAGAGCTGCTGGATTACCATTCATTTTACACGCTGTGGTATTGAGAATTTGTATCCAATATATTAGCGCTGGTACTTTATTGCTTTATGAATCTTAGGAAGCCTTCCATTTGCTTTCCGGAGCTAAGCCCTGGACTGCAGGGCTATCTCATTGGCTGAGAGCATCAGCTGGTCGCTGTCAGTCAATGCACTGCAGGTCTTCACTCAGATAGAGAACTTCTATCTTGCTGACTGAAGTAGTGAACAGGGAGTGGTCCTGGTGGTCCACAGGTAAGAAGTCACATTCTAAAATGGATTGCTTACAATGACTGGGTGCCAGGGTAGTGGTTATGGTCCTTGGAGTATACCTTTAAGGTTTTTTAACAACTAGTTATATGTAAAACACAATTATGTTAAAAGGCAAACATTACATATCTTTACAGTACATCATTGAATAAACCATAAAAAAAAACCTTGTGTTAATCGTTTTGTTTTTTAGTGCTGCCCAACAGGTAGATCCCCAGATGTTGTAGGACTACAACTCCCATGATGCTTTGTCATTCTAAATGCATTCTAAAGGCATGCAAAGCATCATGGGAGTTGTAGTTCCACAACATCTGGGGATCTACCTGTTGGGCAGCCCTGGTACTTTATGGGATGTTTCATTTCTTTTAAATGTATTTTTAAAAATGTAGCAGTTTATATCAGTTCAGGCACTGCCAGGGCACATGCTCTCTCTGCTCTCTCTATGCTCACTGGTAATTGCAAAGGGCAATGTAGATTGACAGGGAGCCAAGGTGGAGGGGTTGATTTCCAGTATAGATGTATAAATACATTGCTTTGGCTCTCTGCATTTAAAGTTTATTTGTCTGACCTCACAAACACATATTGGATAAAAAGAGGAGTAAGTAAACATATATTAAAAATCCTTGGAATTGACTGTTCTCCTTTAAAGTATCTTGATTTATTATTGTAAATAGTTACTAAATTCAAAATGTTTAGAAGAATTATACCATAATTCCTTTCCTGGCAGATGTTGTCAATAAGGACATGAATTAAGCGCCCCAAGGCAAACATACTTCCAGAGCTAAGGCGGCCACAATGTAGATCCCCAGCTGTTGTGGAATTCCAAATCCCATGATCCTCTGCCATCCTCACATGTGCAACAACTGGGGATCAACCTTTTAGTCACCCAGGTTATGAAGATGGTGGTTATACCATTAGGCTAGATCTCCCAAGTGTCCCTGTCTATGAAGGATGGTCCCTATTGTGGCCCAAATCCCTCTTTCCCACTCTTCTATCCTAATGTCCCTCTTTTGTTCCATGTTGTTAGTGTGTCTAAGTGTATAACAGGGCTCCTTAGCAAAAATACTCCCAGTAATGTGTCTTTAACCCCTTAAGGACACATGACATGTGTGACATGTCATGATTCCCTTTTATTCCAGAAGTTTGGTCCTTAAGGGGTTAAAGGGACACCCCACGGCACAAATACAAAATAAACAGAAAATACTGTTTGGTAGATATACCCCCTATGAAAACATTTAAGCATTTAAGATCTCTTCTCTGCAGTCTTTGCAAGACCTCTCCTTCAAACCCCGCCCAGACTTTCTGTGTCTGTCCAATCACAGACTTTGCAAGGCAGGTGCTCTGAGCAATTGCTGCCTCTTGAGTTTAGCTCCACTCCACTAAACATCCTGGTGGGCACCCCCAGCAGGCCTGTGCCCTAGGCGAATGCCTGGTTTGCCTAATGGTTGCGCCAGCCATGCCACTGACTA
Organism: Pelobates fuscus; assembly: GCF_036172605.1. Taxonomy (NCBI): domain Eukaryota; kingdom Metazoa; phylum Chordata; class Amphibia; order Anura; family Pelobatidae; genus Pelobates; species Pelobates fuscus. Next base: position 107,800,034 of record NC_086319.1, on the reverse strand, counting down.
TACACACACTTCATCCCTTGTACACAGTACATCCTCTAAACACAGAGACACTACATTCTTTACAAACACATATATCCACTATATACACACACACTGCATCACCCACAGACATTGCATCCCCTACACACATTATATCCACTATACATACACTGTATCCTCTACACACACTGCATCCTCTACACCATGGGTGTCCAACCTTTTGGCTTCCCTGGGCCGCATTGAGCGCAGAGGAATTATCTTGGGCCACACATAAAATCTATAATATAATTAATTTATATAATAAAACTTAAAAAAACCCTTTTATTAATTTTGTTTAGTAGCTGTGACGAACTGAACCTCGTTACGGGTTCTTGGAGGGGAATGCTGGCCAGCCTCTTGCCTCAGGACTATGGCCCCTGAAATAGACCTAGGCTAATATACTTTAAAGAGGCTCTGTTAGTGCAACTGGGATTATGTGGTTTGGGAACCCAAACAGCCGCATAAACCAGAGACCACCTGGGAGCTTGTTAAACCCTATTAACACTTGGTAACGATTCTAACCGCAGTGTTCTAATTAGTGTCTGGGTGGCCTTTGTTCGCATGAACGACCACAAGATGGGCAGCCATCTTGTTCGCATGAACACAGTACATCCTCTAAACACAGAGACACTACATTCTTTACAAACACATATATCCACTATATACACACACACTGCATCACCCACAGACATTGCATCCCCTACACACATTATATCCACTATACATACACTGTATCCTCTACACACACTGCATCCTCTACACCATGGGTGTCCAACCTTTTGGCTTCCCTGGGCCGCATTGAGCGCAGAGGAATTATCTTGGGCCACACATAAAATCTATAATATAATTAATTTATATAATAAAACTTAAAAAAACCCTTTTATTAATTTTGTTTAGTAGCTGTGACGAACTGAACCTCGTTACGGGTTCTTGGAGGATTCTAACCGCAGTGTTCTAATTAGTGTCTGGGTCGCCTTCGTTCGCATGAACGACCACAAGATGGGCAGCCATCTTGTTCGCATGAACACAGGCAGCGGTGTTTGGTCGTCGAGTTCCTGGAACTAAAAACAGACACGGAAACTCATGAACACCACTGGACTTCCATCATCGCCTGCGTTCGGTTCTACACAACTTAGAAGGGCATTGTTGGGTGTAATCGTTCGTCTGGATGAGAGGAACAAGCTCCAGGGTAGGACTATTAACTATGTTAGTTTGTTCGGTTTTTAAAGCACTGAACTAGACTGACAGCAAGCCTTAATTCTCTGGAACTGTTTTGGGCAGGTGCCTTGTGTGCGGTCGGTCAAATTATGGCTTCCATGTCGGGGCTATCAGGGGATGTGACTGTTGTGGGATTTCCATGTGTTTGGGGGTACTTTCAGGGTGTTATTAAAATGTATGTTTTCTATGCCTAGAGATAATTAAGTTTAGTACAGTTCCTGACTCAATTATCTCACACGCACAAGGGAGGGATTATCCTGTTTTGTGTGGGAGTGTCCTGGACCTGAGAGCCAATGTAATTACAGTGTGTACTTGCCATAGTACCCTCTCAGATCCAGTGGGGAATGCCCCTGGAATATGTCACGGTAAACTTCTTGCATGGGGACTTGCATATAAACCGGCCAGTTGGCCTGAATAAAGTCATTCTTGTTGTACACTTTATCTAGTTCAGGATGATGTTTGGGTATACGTCTGATTGCCAGTCCAGTCCATCTCCACCCAGACTGCAAACGGGCCGCACTGCTAGCAGACACATCTGCTCTATACAGACACTATACACATTAAACACACACTATATGCACTATACATACACTGCATCCCCTACACACATTGAATTCCTTACACAATTATATACTACATTCCCTGAACTCACACACTACATACCATACACAAATATGCTCCATTCCCAAAACACACACAACATCCCTTATACACATACTTGTTGGATCCCTAAATACCCACACATGCTATATCCCCCATGAACTAAAGTTTACTGTAATTATGTTACAAGTTGTTTTTAATTTATTTTTCCCTAAATTTCTAGTAAAAAAAAAAAAGGTGCATCTTAAATTGCAGTTTGTCTTATTATTCACAAAAATAGGGTATATCATAATTTTGCCTAGTTAAATATGTATTTTGTGCAAATTTGTTGGTTGTTACTGTTTGGTGAATAGATCCCTAAGTAGTAGTTTAAATGATTATACTTAAAGGATACAACAGGAAAGAAAGGATTACACTTAATAAACAGGAAACACACTTATCCAAACCAAAAGGATGTCTCATGAAAGATCACCCAGTGATTATACGCCACACCAACAGAAACCTCATGCTGTGTATTTAGAAAGAAAATACACTCACGTAATGCAGATTGATGATATATACGAAAAGTAAAATGGCTTATATCAAAGAATACTATAGAAGTAGAGATTCCTTACAAAGGAACCTTATTTGAAGAGGAATGTCTGTATATATTTTATAAGCAACCACTGTTCTAGATATCTGCTCTGAAGCTCATATTTTTTCTTTCATTTTGTGCTGCATTCCGATTGCCTCATTTCACAGGTTGTGACAGGCAGCGCATGTACATATGGGCAGTGTACATGAAGAAGGGTCATGTCTCTTCTGATTAGAAAGGAAGACAGAAGAAGCAGATAGTCCTCCTGCCCTTAAAGAAAAACTATATAGCTGTGTTTTCCTGGCAGTATAGCTTCATATAGTGCCCACCTCCACCCCTGCAGTGCAGAATGGTTAAAAACCCTTCTGTCACTTACTTGGGTATAGCGCCAATGACCCTTGGCGCTGGCTCAGGGCCGCCTCCAGCTCCTTCACCACCGACTTCAGCTTGCGTGGAAGACCTAATGTGCATGCGCACCAATGGCCGTACTTGCATTAGGATTTATGTAATTGCACCTGCCGCAGGAATTGTATTCATTTACTTGAATGAAGCTATTTATAGCCACACTGGCATGGGTAAAAAGTAGAGCTCCAATAAACGTTAGTTAAGACTTGTCTGTGTAATAGAATAGATAATTGAGGCTTTTTGCTTGCAAATATTTTTATTCATTTTTTTGTTTGTTTTATAAATGAAGCTCATTACCATCATGCAGTGGCTGCATAACTACTCAATATCACACAATTAAACAACATAGCATCATTTACAATTGTTCTACAGCAGCAATAAAGGAAATGTTGCATTGTGGCAGAGGAAATGAGGGACATAAGAGAGAGTTAAAAGGAGTAGAAATGTATTATTTTAAATTAAAATATCAGGAACATAAATATGTATCAGTAGGTCATTAAGGTCTTCTCAGGACTAATGTTGTGTTAACACAGCCCTCTATAAGGCTCAAGGATTTGCCCAAAAAGATGAAAATTTTAAATGTTTTATTACAAATAGTTACCCGTTGCTGGGTAGTGAAATAGTCTGTGTTCAATGTCATAATTCCCCTTGTTGCTGCATATTGCATTGCAGTACAATTTTATAGGGCCCTTCTTTTTTCTTTGTCATAGGATGGGAGACTTGGGCCAAAATGAAAGGCTTTTAAGAATAGGAATTGCCAAAGGAAAAAACAGAAGGTGAACCACACGTTCAATGGACAGACAATGTCAGTGATGCAAATCTTTAGAAGTACCCGGTTTATTCATACATAATGCAACATAGTTGAAAATGCGGTAAACCTCATTCATAGTAATGGATCAAATAGTGAATGCACAAAATAATAAAAAAAACTATGCGCTCAAAATAAAGAAGAATTACAAAAGACAAAAACAAATAGCAAATACCTGTATGAAGGGCATGGGAACAAAAAGAAAAACCTAGGTAAAAACTGAATAGAATATAATAGACCTGTTGATAGAGATGAGATGTCCGTTGACCAAGCCAGCACTGAGCATAGCAAAGTTATCTTTACCTTCTGTGTGCACACACATCCCCCTATCAGTCCTCCTTGTGGTTCTGCAATACCTAAATTTGAAAACAAGTAATTATTTTATGGTATGATGCCATATTCTGGCAGCTTCTCTTGGATTACAATACAATGGAAGAAAGAATAGTGAATATGAAAGACAAAAACTGGTGGAGAGGTAATATGGACAAACAGACAGTGAGAGAGAGCAATGGGAAAGACTGGCAGAAAGAGTACCTAGGGGGCGAAAAAGATTGTGAAAAGAGCCTGTGGAAGTGGGTCACACAAGGGGCAGTAAATAGATCTTTAGGAAATGTTCTAGGAAAATGTTCTTTAGGAAAAGATCTTTAGGAAAGCTCACCTCTGTGAAGACTGGATCAGCACTAGATACATGTATCTATGGTCTGTGAATTAGCAAAGTTTTCTTACCAAAAGGAAGGCTTTGGTGCCAAAGTCTGCCCAATTTCCATATCTAACTAGAGGACCTCACTGTGCTCCATATATGGGTCTAGGTGTCCTACATATTGCTCTCTGCGCTCCAGTGTCCTTTGATGTGCGTGGTTGTCGATAGAAGTACCATGTGTTGTGTCCCACTGATATTTATAAGAGGTATCTGTGCACCACTACCATAGTCTCATCCGTTGCTTCTTAGAGTACTTATATCCTTGCTATTGATGAGCATATACCTTCACAAAATATTTCATATGTGATTGAGAAGACGATTTCACATATATCTAAAACTACTCCTAGTAAATGTATGCATGTGTAAATGGTTTTATATATACCTGCAATGTCTATATGGGTAAAAGGTAATTATATATGTATTAAAGCAAAAAGAAAGAATGAGAACTCTGAGAACGGACAAAAGCTTAGAGAAACTCAGTAGCTTGTCCTACGATAAATCTTCGCTCAGGTATGCAATTCTAGTTAGACCCAAATCAAACTTGTTTTCCTTGCACTGTAGCTTCCCTTCCCTAGCCCCCTCTCCTGCCACCCTAGGTGCAGGAAGGGTTCTTCACTTACCTGGGTCCAGCGCCAATCTCCTTCAGCACTGGCCCGGTTCCACCTTCGCTCCTTTCCCGACGACTTCATGCATAGCGTGAGGACGTCCATCGTCAGTTAAGCGACCAAAGTTCCTCTTGTGGCAGTCTGGTAGACAGCCACTAGAGGTGGAGTTAATCATGAAAGGTGACTATTGCAGTTTCTTAAAAACTGCAATAATTACCTTTGCTGGGTTAAGGAACTTCAGACACTGCACCCAGACCACTTCAATGAGCTGAAGTCATCTGGTTGCCTATAGTATCCCTTTAATCTGGCATTGATCAAGGTTATTTTTTGCATTACATTAAAAAAAGTGCAATTCCAGGACCAGGTTAGAAAGGCACATGCATAAACGTACATACAGTGAGCGAAAAAAGTATTTGACTAACAGGCCGTCAAAACTCATTAGTTCTAACTGGAATATGCACATATACAGTGAGGGGGAAAAGTATTTGATCCCCTGTTGATTTCTAATGTTTGCTCACTGACAAAGGAATGATCAGCCTATAATTGTAATAGTAGGTGTATTTTAACAGTGAGAGACAGAATAACCAAAAAAAATCCAGAAAAATCGCATGTCAACAAAGTTATAAATTGATTTGCATGTCAATGAGTGAAATAAGTATTTGGTCCCCTATTAATCAGCAAGATTTCTGGCTCCAAGGTGTCTTTTATACAGGTAATGGGCTGAGATTAGGAGCACTCTCTAAAAGGGAGTGCTCCTAATCTCAGCTTGTTACCTGTATAAAAGACACTTGTCCACAGAAGCAATCAATCAATCAGATTCCAAACTCTCCACCATGGCCAAGACCAAAGAGCTGTCCAAGGATGTCAGGGACAAGATTGTAGATCTACACAAGGCTGGAATGGGCTACAAGTCCATCGCCAAGCAGCTTGGTGAGAAGGTGAAAAATCAAGTTCTTTGGCATCTACTCAATTCGCCGTGTTTGGAGGAGGAGGAATGCTGCCTATCAACTCAAGAACACCATCCCCACCGTCAAGCATGGAGGTGGAAACACTTTTTTTTCTGCTAAGGGGACAGGACAAATGCACCGCATCAAAGGGACGATGGACAGGGCCATGTACCGTCAAATCTTGGGTGAGAACCTCCTTCCCTCAGCCAGGGCATTGAAAAAGGGTCGTGGGTGGGTATTCCAGCATGACAATGATTCATAACACACAGCCAAGGCAACAAAGGAGTGGCTCGAGAAGCACATTAAGGTCCTGGAGTGGCCTAGCCAGTCTCCAGACCTTAATACCATAGAAAATCTGTGGAGGGAGCTGTAGTTTGAAGCTGAAAGACTTGGAGGGAATCTGCAAAGAGGAGTGGGAGATAATCCCTCCTGAGATGTGTGCAAACCTGGTGGCCAACTACAAGAAACATCTGACCTCTGTGATTGCCAACAAGGGTTTTGCCACCAAGTACTAAGTCGAAGGGGTCAAATACTTATTTCACTCATTGACATGCAAATCAATGTATAACTTTTTTGACATGCATTTTTCTGGATATTTTTTTTGTTATTCTGTCTCTCACTGTTAAAATACACCTACCATTAAAATTATAGACTGATCATTTCTTTGTCCGTGGGCAAACATTCACAACCTGCAGGGGATCAAATACTTTTTCCCCTCACTGTACATGTGCATATTCCAGTAAGAACTAATGATCTTTGACAGCCTGTTAGTCATGCTCTGTTCCAACATTGGCAAAAAGGGTTAACAAAGTCCTTACTTCAAATGCAATAATTACAAATGTAACTTTTTTGATGGGATATTTATTTATTGATAAAATATTTTACCAGAAAGGATATTTAGATTTCTCTTGTTTTCAAGTATGTTCATAATGACATCACAGCAGCTGAGTACCCACACCAATTTTACTAGGAAATACAGTGTAAGGTAAAAAAAAAAAAAAAAAAAAAAGAAGAAGAAGAAGAAGAAGAAGAAAAAAAAGCAGTTTTACAATACTTTTTTGCAGCAATTTTTTTTTCTGAATATTTAAACAAGTGATTTCCATATATACCTTTCATATTATGGTCAGATTAGTTTTGCAATTCACCTTTTCCCTGATTTTTTGACGTCTTCTTATTGTACAAATCCAATTTTGTGCATAAAACAGGAAGATACGTAAGGCAGATTCTACCTGGAAAAAAAGACTATCCTTGAAATATTTTGTATTCCGTGACTACTGTAGTGCAAGGATAGGAGGGGGGATGGGGAGGCCAGCAGACAGTGGGATGTTTAAAAGGAAATTTACAATCATTTCCTCCCTGGTTTGGTTACAAATCAACAACATCCTGTTCTTTTGTTGAAGCCCAGGGGCGCCTGCCAGGCTGGGAAGTGAATTGTGTTTAAAGAGACAGTACATCGTAAGCAAATTCATACCAGCAGAAGCAGCATTTGGGTTACCAATTATTAAAGGATTTACTACATGGATATGTGATCTAAAATGACTGGAAGGATTCAACATTAAACATTGAACGCCCTCCTTTGCACATTATTATATACAAGACCATGCATCCTATTAAACAAAATTAATCTGATGCTTTAATGTGATGATGACAAGTGTCGTTATTGAGCAAACACAGTTCTTGTTAACAATGCGAAGTCACAGCAACTCCAGCCAACTCTATCTAGCACAAGTGGACACTATGCAATTCATTTTTTAGGATTTTGATGGTTTTTATCCATCAGATATTTTAACAAGTTTCAACGAATACTTGGCTTTTCTGGGATAAACAACGTAAAACTAAAGACGTTCCCTGCACACTATCACACATCCCTATGAACATTTAAATAATAGAGGTTTTATTATCACATCACTGACCAATAAAGTGTAAGCTCATCTGCCAATATGAAGGCAAGCCTATTAGGGGGAGACCTAGTCTAACAATTCACCTTGTTTATTTCAGCTAAAAGGCAAAATCTCTAATCTTATGAAAACTTACAAACTAATGAACCCTAATAACGAGGGACTAATTTCTGTATTTGTTTTCCCTTTATTACATAGCCAGGATACAGTTCTGCCGCCTAGCATTATATGTACCGTAAGGGTCAATTAGTTTGCAGGGATTCATAATAATATCATTTTTTTTGTCTCATTAAAGATTTTGACTTATTAATGAGAGAATCAAGGGGAATTGTAAGAGAAGGACTTACAGGAGAAGTTTTGCCTTGACGTTGGTAGAAGAGCTTATACCTTAATGGCCATTGGAGTAATACTAAAAAGCCTCCAGTTATTTAAATGTGCATAGGGATTTGGGAGAGAGCGCATATAACTCTTTTTTGGTTTCTGTTCTATGTATGTTTGCTGATGAATACAGGAGCCATTGCTGCTGCCCAGGAGTAGTGGGAGTTTAAGAGCAGGGCTTTATTTTGTGTGTTTGTATTTGCTTCTGTATAAAACAGCTGTGTTCTGCTGCCCACCCCATGTTTACCTTATTAAGGGTTAATAAGTGTGTAGGGATTCAAAAAAATACCTTTTTTTCGGTTTCATTAGAGATTTTTTTTTTCTTTTTGGCTGAAAGAAGCAAGGTGAATTGCTAGTGTAGGACTCAGCTAAGAGGTTTTGCCTTGAATAGTATATGTGGAATTGCACTCACTCCCACAAATCTGAGCCAGGGTGCTTGCTGAGCCGGAATCAAACACCAGATTTCCAAACATTAGTAAAATAATAGGGGTCCAGGCGCTCCTTGGTTCAAGACAGGCACTTTATTGAGAACCACAACAGCAACGTTTTGACCCCAAAAGGTTTTTGTCAAGCTTGACAAAGACCTTTTGGGGTCAAAACGTTGCTGTTGTGGTTCTCAATAAAGTGCCTGTCTTGAACCAAGGAGTGCCTGGACCCCTATTATTTTACAAGAGGTTTTGCCTTGACATAAAAGGTTAGCTTACACTTAAACGGACATTGGAGTGATACTAAAAAAACAACTAGTTATTTAAATATGCATAGGGAATTGGGATAGATTGCAGGTAATTCTTTTTAGTTTATTGGCTATAAGGAACACTGCATTTGGAAATCAAGTCAGTTTATTTACTAAGCAGAGTAGAAAATTGACAAGTGAATTGAAAAAATTGCCGCATTACATAAAGACCACTATGATTTTACACCATATTTAAGCAATTATAATTTACATATGAGCATCTAGTTTGACCAGTCAGTCTGCATTTTCTTGTTATTTAAATGTATCATTAACTTTTGTTTTTTGTCTTAGTGTCGCAAAAACTGAGAGCATCTGTGCAATTGCTGCTGCTATTAGATTTCCTCAGCCATGTTTTTACGGACAGTTGGATATGCTGTTGCACAAAGGAATGTCTAAACTTTTCATAATTCCAGGGTCAAAGGTAATCTTCGCCTAGACTCTTCTCGACATTTTTATAATTCTGGATATAGTCAGGAATTGCAAACTTTATTCTGTCAACATTTTACGAGTTTGTAAAGTTTACATTGCGCAAAGAGTAGAGGTTAAAGTTTGGGCAAAGAAAGTATTACCTAAAACCTTTCTCATAGATTGTCTGCACTTTACACTGTTCTCCTATTCTAAAGAACCCCTAAAGGTAAAATCTAAATATATAAAAGAAGTTTATAAAAAAAAAATAAAAAATCATCAACAATATGGCTTCAAACTTTTGGTAAAGTAGAAGCTGTCAGTCCTTCCAAAAATCTACTGTGAGGAGCGCAAAGGGTTAACAAGGAAAAGGCATGCAGATGCAGTAAGTGGAACAGAGGTACAGGTAATAAGATCTTGCCTTGGGAGATGACACTCGGAAGTAATTAACATGGGAAGGGAATAGTGCACTATAAACAGGTTTCTTTGTATGGACAGCTAAGAGTTCTAAAGAGTTCTTTATAATTGTAGTGCTTTTTATTACAGGTCCCACCTCTTCCATTTATCCGCTCAGTGTTCAGATGTTTCTAAGTCATTTGGAGCTGGTTTGTCTATACTGGAAGAAATTAGAGCAGTATAAGCATGCAAGATATATTGATGGAAAAAGAGGTGACTGCAAATTTTAACCAATCTAACTATTTTTGGAGTAAAATTTTAAATTATCTGGTCCATCTCTGACAATTCCAGGTGTAGTGAATAACAGTAGAAGTTTGCAATTTGAAAAGCTAGGCATGGTGGCTATGGGCGTTTAATGAATGTGGCTGGCTACCAGTTGTCATAGATAAAAAGTTAAAGGAACACTATGGTGTCAAGAATACAAACATGCATAGTTGTAAAAAACGCTGTTTAGGTGTCTGGCCCTCCTGCCCCACATTTAAGAAGGTGTTTTTACTCACCTTATTTCCAGCACCATGCCAATCTCACAGCGGCTGGCCCTAGCTACTCCCCCTCCTTGGCTGACATCATCAAAATTAAAGTTCTCAGACAATACAATGCTTTCCTATAGGAGAGTATTGGAAGGCTATCCATGCATTGAATTAGTGCATCTTTATGGGGAGCACTCTGCGTGACGCTTAAAGCCAGTGCTTCACACTGCAGCACTGAGATAGGAAACACCTCTAGTGGCCATCTGAGTGACTGCCACTAGAAGTATTACTTTTTTCATTAAACTGTAGTTGTTCTAGTGACTATAGTGTCACTTTAAAAGCAGATTTTTCACTTATTCTGTGACCGACAGCAATCTGCATTGTACAGATACAGGCGTGAAAATTATTTTTTCCCCCGTTGTTAGAAGAACAAATGGATGCATTGTTTGTGAGACCCTGGTGCAATAATGTCCTTAACTGAGTGGTTGAGCAAACCAGGTGGCGTATTTTTTCACACAATCTTTATTAAACTGTAAATTAGATGAGATGACAATAAAAAAGGGAAAGCAATGCAAAGTGTTATATCTGCTAAAAAGGTGACTTTGCTTTAGCGTTAAAGGTAGACTCAATTACATAGATATTTTACAGCCTGATTTCTATCAGCCAAATTGGCAATTAATAAAATGACATCACAAATGTACATCATATCATTTTCCTAAATAGGATGCATGAAATATTGTGCTTTATGTCATATCCGTGTATGGGATAATAACAAGATGTACATCGTATTACATTCTTGAAGAGTATGTCGCCATCATATCATATGCTCTGATATCACAACCTTGCATCACATATTCTTGCCGATGTACAGCATATTATATCATATCATACATTACTCCTACATGGGGGATGCATGGGACACTGTGCATCACAATATATGCTGGCCTCATATATTGCTTCAAAGAACATTTGAGATACTGTGCATCCTATCATATTCCTTCAAGGGTTGTATGAAGGGCTGTGCAACCTATAATACTGCTTTAACGGGTGTATGAAATGCTATGAATCGTATCAAATCTCTGTTGAAGATGCGTATAATGTTTTGCATCATATTCTGGCAAGGGGATTGTAGGGCAAATACTGTGCATCATGTCATGGGGGTCATCCCATATTCCTCCAGGGGATACATTTCATATTACCTGATAATGAGTGTCTCCGCTGGGTCTCTTGTCCACAGATGCCAAAAATTAGTTTTCAAAAGAGAACTCAGTGCTACTCAGCAAACTTGTTGAGTGTTTGATCGGGAACCAAGATAACTCTCACGTAGAGATTTAGAACCTAACACAGCACTAAATATTCACAGGATTATTAATAAAAGTATGAATTGTCAGAGATCTATTTTTTATTTTATTTTATAAAATATTTTATCAGGAAGGATACATTGAGATTTCTCTAGTTTGCAAGTATGTCCTGGGGCCAAAAAAACTCTGCATTTAAAGTGAAATTATGTCACACATTTACAAATTCTACAAGTCCTCTATGTTTTTAACATTTGATATTCCGACAATTTCTGATAAATCTCACTTTAGTAGAAAATAACCCCACCAGTGTTTAGTGAATAGAACCCACAGGTATTTTGTACATCATAGACTTTGGGGAATGTTAGGATTCACAGAATAACCCAGTTTAAAGATGACATGGCTTTTAAATGTTATTACATAAGTCACTCCAAAATATTCTATATTATGAAATAAAAAAAATTGCAAATTGAAAGAAAATAGGTCTGCTCGGTAGTCATTGTTTGACATTGGTTAACAGCTTTGTGAGAGGATATTAGATACTCTTGTGGTGTTCTTTTGATCTGGAAGCTCATTTACTAAATGGGGAAAACCTTTTTGGACTAAGCTATTGTTAGCCTAGGCTATTGACAAGAGAAAACAAGTAATGTGATTATCTGTTTTACTTTGCTTTAACAGTATTAGCTAATTTGATCACTTCCATGTCAAGCTGTGCAGCAGGGTGTCTATTTTCAGTGTGATGCTCCACTAAGGATAACTGTCAGGGATGTTCACTAAATTCACAGAAATTGTCATTAACTTTAGAATGATTTTCAAACTTAAAGCCTAAATAGCTGAACAGGAAGCATGGCTGACTTGGAGAATGTTTCTAGTTCGGATACTTTGGTCTTAAATTTGAAATTCACTGTGAATTCCCAACAATTTTCACTTTCGTGAATAACCTGGTAGGCCAAAACTTGCATTATGTAGAACATGCACAACAAGACGTATGTATGTCTACCGAATTTTAATGCATATACATCGCAAGTTATACTACAGAAATGTGACCATTCAATAAAGTTAAACATCATTACAGCCCGATTCATTAGGGTTAGGGAAACCATCAAAGTTGAGGTTCTGCTGTCAAGATGCTATGGACTGCTAACCTCAAAGTTCACAGCTATTATATGATATGCAGGATGTATGTTTCAGTAAGGGACATGGGAGGTATATTTGTATATGTCATTCCCTAATGACACGCAATGAAATGTTATTTGTGTTGTAATGAATAAAGCACCATTAGAAAATGATGATTGTAGCACAGTAATGTTTCCTGCCATTTTGACCTTGACATTTCTATAGTGAATCATATATGAATACATAAAATACGATAATGCCTTCTTTAAGCTGCTCATATATTTTTCTACTCACATGTGATGTTACACAGAGAATACACTGATCAGCCACAACATTAAAACCACCTGCCTAATAGCGTGTAGATCCCTCTCATGCAGCCAAAACAGCTCTGATGCGTTGAGGCATGGACTCCACAAAACCACTAGATTGTCCTACGGTGTATGGAACCTAAACAATAGCAGTACAACCTTTAAGTACTGCAAGTTGTGACTTTAGGCCTCCTCAAATCATCCCTGAATATTTTTTTCAGTGTAGCAGGGTGCAATATTCTGCTTAAAGAGGCCACTGCCATCAGGGAACACCAATTCCATGAAGGGGTGTACATGATCTGCAACAATCTCTAGGTAGGTGGTACATGTCAAAGTAACATCCACTTGAATGCCAGAGCCAAAGGTTTCCCAGCAGAACATTGTCCAGAGTATAACACGGCCTTCTTCCCATAGTACATCCTACTGTTATCTCTTCACCAAGGAAACAACTCACACGCACATGGAAATCCACCTGTTCTAAAAGAAAATATGATTCCTCAAACCAGGCAACCTTCTTCCATTGCTCCATGGTCCAGTTCTCTCTCACTTCCCACTGAAGGCAGTTTCAGCAATGGACATGGATTATCATGTGATGCATTGTGTGTTCTGACACCTCCCTATTATGGGCAGAATTAGGTTTTTCAGTAATTTGAGCTACAGTAGCTCTTCTGTGTGATCGGACCAGACGGGCTAGCCTTTGCGCATCAATGAGCCTTGAGAGTCCATGACCTTACCACTGAATAACCAATTATCCTTCCTTGCCCCATCTTTGGTAGGTACAAACCATTGTATACTGGAAACACCCCAAAAGACTTGCCATTTTGGAGTTGCTCTGACCCAGTCATCTAGCGATTACTATTGGCCTTTGTCAAGGTCACACAGATCTTTATGCTTGCCCATTTCTCGTGCTTCCACACATGAAATTCAAAAAAATGACAGTACACTTTCTGTCTAGTATATCCCACCCCTTGACAGGTGCCATTGTAACAATATAACCAATGCTATTAATTTCACCAGTCAGTGGTTTTAATGTTGTGGCCTAATAGTGTATACCCATGAGCATATCAGACTTATCCTGCCTCTAAAGCCCCTCTAGACCTAATATTCCACACTGTACAAGATATACAGCAAACCCACACAAGGCCTGTCCTTCCTAATGAGCTATTGGTCAATTCCCCCTAATGTATGGGCTCTGTATTATAAGACTGATAAGAGTGCTACCCTTTCTTCATTGTTTAACACATGAAGATGGATTTCTTGCTTCTGGTAGTGCAATCCAAATGATGCTCGGTTGACTGAATGAAATGATCAGTCAAAAGCTAGGCTCCTCTCAACTTTTCTAGAAATACAACTCCCATGATGCCTTGACTCATTAAGAGGATCTACCTTTGGTCATTCTTGCACATTGACCTGCAAAAGAATAATTCTGTAACTGTTTAATAATTTGAGAAGTGTGTTCCATCACCAAAGAGTTGACTTGGCAGGTTATAATCCAGACGTCTTTCGCTTCAGAAAGATCTGTCTGCGCTGAAACGTTGCTCGGTCATCTCTTTCACACAAATCATTCAACAGTAACAGATTTATTATTTACTATGTATTGCATCATTTTTGCCCAATATATATGGTAATACAGGCCAAAGGAATAAAGGAAATATATCTGAGATAGGAAAATGTATGTTCCTAAAAGAGAGAGTTCCTCTGAACATAAATATGTTATCTGTGGCATTATCAGGTTAATAAAAACATATTTCAAATTAAAAAGCTGTAATGTTGATATAGCACTCCAGCTGTTAACCTCTCTGGCACTCGTGTTAAAAACACATCAGGATGACACACTAGTCATTACATTTTAGATGCACCCCATTTTTGTGATTGTACAAGGATTAATGAAATCTTCCCTCTAATTTGTAAAGTCTTAACAACCAACTGCTGACTAATTTTAGAAGTGATAAACAGGATACTAATTTCACGACATGCTGTGTAGATTTCATTATATACAAATATACACAGGTGTGCTTTATTTAAGATACTAGCCGGCTGCACGGGAACTTGTATACACAAGTATATGCAATATATCACAGGATGTTCCATCATGTTTAGAAAGCTCTAAAGCTGTTTATTGTCTATATATGCCTCAAGCTGGAAGGCATGACATTTATGGTTTAATATTGACACAAAGATGCAAAAAGATAGATTGTGTGAATCTTTAGTAATTACAGTTTATACTGATTCGTGGGCCCCATATTTATCAACTGGAAGGCGGAATAATTATGCGACAAAGTACTAATTCAACTTAAAGATTCCAAATTTAGCAATAACTCTGAATAATATTGCCTTGCTAAATATGGAGCAAAATATTCGACTTCCCCTTCTGCAAATTTCTAACTGATATATAAAAACACCCTACCACTAAATGTTAACCCCTATAGTTCCCTAACACGAACCTAAGTTTAACCCCTACAGAACATTAAGTATTACTAAGATATCAAGTTATATAAGATCGATCTGTAGGAGTGAAGCATGTATTTGGGGGAACAAATCCCATCTTGGGGTTCTCAACACAATAAACCAATTGAATTTTGTTCAGATGTGTATTATGATGGCTATCTAGAATCTTTAGATTGCATTGATTTTCCACAATGCATGGTTCGACATTATATATTTGGAGACTGTATCATGGGTATATTTAATTCATGCAATGCCTTGGATTCATTTTAACAAGAAGGTGTAAATCTGAATATTAAAAAAAAAAAACACAATATAACTTTTTCGCACTAAACTAGATAGGTTAACTAACCTGTAAAGGATATCTTTCACTTTAGATTGTTTTTTTTGCATATAGTTTGAAATGTTGTCTATTTCCTGGAATATAATGTATGTAAATTATAATAATTATCCCGGTAAAATAAACAGGCTTCCCCCCACTCCAGCTGTAAGCACTTTTATATTCAGGAGATCACTAAAGTGCATATTTGCAGGAGTTAAGCCAAGCTGTTTCGCTTCCGGAATAGAGCAGGAATGCAATTTAACTAGGAAATGTTAGGAAGGTGTGTCTATTGATCTATTGTGTAATGGCTTAACCCCTCTGAGCTAGAGTATTTTACTGCCAGCTGAGCAGGCAAAATAGCTCTAACAAATTTCTGACTCCCTCCCACCACACACCCCTTGTATTGCCTGTACAGAAGGGCCGATTTAGGCTAGAATTCAGACATTTCTTTTTTAAATGCAGTGTAAAAATAATACACTGAACATATTCTAAACCAGGAATGCCCAAAAGGTAGATCTCCAGATGTTTAAAACTACAGCTTCCATGATGCTTTGCCATTCTAAAGCATTCTAAAGGCACGCACAGCATCATGGTAGTTTTAGTTCTACAGCATCTGGGGATCTTCTGGGCACCCCTGTTCTAAACCAATCCAAACAAAAATACAGGTGGAGGATTTGCAACACATTTTTTTTTAAAAGCAATTAGCGCTGCTCAGATAACAAAGTGATCAGCCAATCAGAATGTTCCGTTATCTTGAAAATCCCTGATGTTATAACAAATCGCGGTGCAGCACTGCTTTCTGGGCAGAGCAAGAGTTTATGGAAATTGCAATATTTATAAAGTTGTTAGCTAAACTGTCACTCTAAAAAACCTTTGTTGTGCATCCTAGTGGCATGAACATCTATTTTAAGAGAGAAACACATTTTATACACAGTTAATGTAACGAGCAAGAAGGAAATATTTTATAATGTTGGAGATGGGACGTGTATTCCTTTTCTTATTTCTTTTATAAGTATCAAACCAATATATGGAAACCATTAAAGTATACTTTGCTGTCTCCACTTTTTGTATCATTCTATTTTATATTTCATGCGGTGTGTCATTTGATTGTATTGTTATATTCAAAGAGCAGAAGGCTCAGTCAGAAATGATGTAGGCCATCCACAAAAATCTTTCAGTACTGATCTATCCATATAACCCTTAAGAAACAGACAATATCAACATAGCAAAGTACCATCGTTTTAGCAAGCAAGGAATAGTGATAAAATCCTTACAAAAACAGAACCCTACTGTAATAACAAAAGTATGGCACAAAAACATCTGTTCGGTTCGGAGGAAGTCATCCGTGGAAGCTCCAAGTTTTTGGTACATGCTGTAATTCCAACGTGTTTTGTTTCCTGGAATTTATCATGGATTTTAATAATTGTTGGGAAACCTTTGAAAGTGTTCTTGCAGGTTGAAGAAAAACTATGCATTGATTGAGATTTTGATCACAGTACAATAACAGTAATAAAACTAATCAATAAAACTATCAAATCTAAAATGTTCAACATATATTACAACTGAAAAGTATTGTACTTTATTGTTGATCTCTTGTTTATGAAAGAATAAAGAACCTCCAGTCTAGCAAATTTTACACTGAGTGATTAAAAGAAGAATTGTCATGTCCTCTATTTTAGTACAAACTAATAGCTATGGAAACGTTTGCGATATTATGCTAAGATTCTTGAAAACTTCTTGCTAGCTTATATTTATTTTTTACATGCGGCAAAGTATGTAAATTAGTAAATGCACACAGTGCCATACCGCACTGCTGGGAAAAATGAAAGTGCACATGCGTGTGCAGGACAGTTTCCCGCTAGATGCATGTGCGCACAGGTGTGCATCTAAGCCATCAAAGGAAAGTGAATTGACAATACTTAGAAGTGCCGAGGAGGTAGGTACATTTTTTTACTGGGTAAAAATGAACTTCTTGTAGAGCTCCTCCAATGCCTTCAAAGGGTCATCCTACAATCAAAATATAATTTACCATCCAGCTAGCCTAGGCTGTGTAACGGACCTTCAACTAAGCAAGTATGACTCGTTTCCTATTCACGATAACATATTTATTAACATTGGCATGTACAACTTATTTTACAGCACTGAATTTATCAATAAGAAGATTGTTATTAAAAAAAAATAATTAAAAGAAAAATTGTGAAAGAAGTCAAGGTGTGCACCAACACCAAAAGCTGTGTTGAAGATTGTTCATTATAAAGGTCTTCATGCTTGAAATACTTTTGCCACAGGTTCTCCAATATATAAATATTTACTAATGTAGACTGGAAGTGGATGCTATGCAGATATTTCACAGGAACATTCAGCTCTGTTGTGTGCTGTTATATAAAGTTACTCCCAGCTGTTCCTTATCGAAGGAAGAAAACACTCACTGTAAGTTGAACAGGTGGCATTAAAAGGAAAACATTGGCTTAAATGTAAACATATCCAGTTATGCTGGATAAATAATGTTATGCAAGTCTCACAAATAATTATGACCTTGTGTCAATGCCTTAGAGGTCACCTGTCATGACACAAAATACACATTTAACCCCTTAAGGACCAAACTTCTGGAAAAAAAGGGAATCATGACGTGTCACCCATGTCATGTGTCCTTAAGGGGTTAAACACAAAATTGTGGCGAGCAGCTGTATGGGTAGCCAACTGATCCAATATGACCAATGAAACGTGCATTGTGGGATGCCATGCATATCATTGAAAGCTTGTAGCATCCATTTCTGGTTGCCATGTTGGATGAGGCTGATCCAGTCAGCTTACTTTCTTTCTAGTCTACACAGCTATATCAGGTGACCATCTTGGAAGAGGCAGAAACACCCTTAATATATTGTTATGTATACATCAATTTCAGATGCCTTCTTGGATGAGGTAGACTCAATCTTCGGGTAAGGATGTATTGTATATATACATTTCAGGATGATTCTCTAAAGCTGGCTCTGTCATTACTATACATTGATGGTGACAGAGCACCAGAGCAATGCACATATCCTAATGCAGCAATTTCGTTATTCCTCCTTTTGTTGAATGTTGATTGGTTCCTTTTTAAAATGTATTTTGCTAGCTCTAAAGACAGTGAGAGAAGCAGCATATTACCATTGTACAGTGCTGCAGAATCTGTTGGTGTTTTATAAATAATAATAATAATGTTATTATACAACCTCAACATTGGTGTCCCAAGAAGCAGGACGTAAGTGGGAGGGAGTAAAAGGGGCTGACCCAACCAAGTAAAACGGACGGTCCACCTGAATTACTGAATCAGCCCACTGAGAAGTCCTACAGCCCTGAGTGAGCCTAAATGATGCGCTTGCGCTACACCTTTTCTGGGACAGTTTGCTAGAAATCGGGATTGTTGATGGCATGCATTACAGCTTTATTTCAGTGTGGCCGTGGGACTCGACAGAATGCACAGGCAAAGCAGGCAAAGTGAGGGTTTAATAGGTTTAATTCCATGGGTGTTTTTGCCCAGGTTAAAACTTTGTTCTTCCCTCGTGTGAATTAAATAGAGGCAATTTAGCAGTTACAGAGAACAGAAGAATATTAGTTTCTTATTTAATTATGTATTTCTTTTTTTTTTTTTATAATTTAAACAGAAATTCTCCTAACGAAAAAGAAACTATGTTAGGGATAGAATAATGATGTGACTAAAGAGTTACATATTCTATTTATTTAGTAGCACCGGATCACTCTTCTGTTGATTCACAGTCAGAATTCTATTCACACCAAACAGGATGGACACCGGGAAATCTTTTAGAAGTGATTAACAAACTCGTTATGTTATATCACAGTAATCAAAACTATCAATGTACGCAGCTGACTGGCCAGATGTGTTCTTTCTTGATGTATACGTAATTTGAAAATATTCAAACTGATTAGACGTACACCATTAGTGGCTGGTATAAAAGAAGGAATAATATACCAATAAGCTTAGTAAATGTGAAATCTCACAATCTCATTGACCATGCATTTTTAAAAGTAAATATCGTCACTTTTTGTGCATAACCTATGGATATTGTAAACAACATAATAAATCCTAATTTACCATTTTACTTGACATGTGTATACAACAGAATAGTGATCATATAGACCAGGAAGGTACTGAATGTTCTGTAATGTGAAAAACATTACAATTGACAGGAAGTGGACATGAATGTAAGAGATCAGTGTTTTCGCATTATACAAAGAAGATGTGAGTTTGTATATAAACTAATGCTCCGAACTCCTGGAAATCCGGACAAAAGCAGCTGGAACTTGTGGCCGTTGGACTATGTGACAACTGAGTGTGATGTAAAGAGGAGGGGACAATGTCAACCTCACATCCAAATATAATAAAATACTTATTAAAAACAAACACGTAGAATTCTATATAATCTCAATTAGTGTTTGTGTGTGTGTGTGTGCGTATATCTGCGTATGTATTGCAAATCCATTATTTCATACAGTGCTCTTGAGAAAGATTTTTTCACAGGGTTGATAACTGTGCTGTAATATATTTTGCATTAAAGTTATCAAAATGTTGCAGACAGCTCTGCACTTTTTTGGCATTTCAGGCACAATATATTAAATTTGTCACGTTTATCGTCATTTTTAATTTACCAATTTTTTTTTTTCAGTAAGGCAATGATTGAACTATTCATCCACTTTTTTCACCAGAAAATTTTCCTGCATGACTTCTCTTTTTTCTTTACTGTAAAATTTGGCGGTCTTTTTTTAAATTGATATTTCTGTGGCTTGATTTATGCAGAGAAAATAAAAATTACACTTCAGACCATTTTAGAATAATTTAATAAATAAGAACAAATTGTAACGAGTATATACCCCTACACGCAGGATCCAGCAAAACAGAAGACAGCACAGAGGAGAGATACGTCTACCGGACCTTAGAGTGGCCGGACTCGACGTAAAGGAGAAGTACAGAGTCAGGAGCGATCCGAGGTCAAGGGCACAAAGAGACAGCGTAAACGAGAACTAGCCGGGGTCTGGTACACAGGAATCAGCAAGCCGGCAAACAGTACAGACAAGGATAAAGCGAAAACGAAGTCAGAATACAAAGCCAAGGTCAAGTACGGAGAAACACAACTGAATACAACAAGCACTAAAGGGAACTGTAGCAGAAACCACGATAGGGCAAGGAACTAAGGGAAAAGGGTAAGTATAAGTAGCCTTCAAACTAACGTGATTGGCTCCTGTCACTTCCACTCCCCCAACAGGTAAGTGTATGGGGTGATTGGCGTGACAGGAGCCAATGGGAGCCTTTTTGCAATTTAGGCTCCCACTGTCTCTTTAAGAGCACGCCCGAGATTCGCGGCGCGCTCTTAGCTGCAGGCGGGACACGTGACCGCTTCTCGCGGTCACTGCCCGCCTTCCTGTTTGAGCAGTCGGATGAGCCGCGCGCGGCTCGTGCAGCCGCAGGACCGCGCGCGGCTTGAAGAGAGGACCGCGGCCGGCCCCCGGATAAGGTAAGTACCGCTACACAAATGAGAGACCAAAGATAAAATACACTTTTGAGAAGCCTTTAACAAATCCACTGTCCACTTCCACTGTCACTATATTTAGTCATATTGTTATTAATTAGTAATCCGATATTGTTCTACACACTAATTCAACTCCAAGTATCTGGGTATGATTTAAGATCACTTCATATATCAGTTATGACATTTTCATAATATAGTAGAACTCATAATTATTGGAGCATTATTAGTAAAACAAACATAATTTTAGAGCAGAAATTCCCACCTCCAAAAAGAGACCTTCACTGGTAACAACCCTGCTTACAACAGACAATTTTGTATTAGAATTATTATATGTCCCTCGGGACCCCCAGTTCAGACATGTTTTAAAGTGTCCTAACCAGTAGGTTTTCTTGAAATATTGAAATATCATATAAAAATGATTGCCATCTGTTGGCTGTATTATCTTGTGATAACTGTCTGTTTGTCTTCTTGACTCTTATATGAAAATTTTGGGGTGCCATACATATTTCTTCTACCACCTTGTGTTCTGCCTCTCCATCATATATTTTTATAAAAGTATAGAAGATACAAAACAGTGAAACGTGTATCATAGAAAATAATGCCATCACATGGTTCTTCTAGATGGCATTATATACTGTCAAGATATTACGTATCCTTTATATTACATGAATTTTAGGGAAGGGCTCCTTTAAAGGAACACTATAATGTCAGGAATACAACCCTGTATTCCTGTCACTATAGTGCTGGAATGGAGCATTTGGTCCCTGGCCCCACTATCTCCAGAGATTAAAGGTGATTTGACTTACTTTTTCTCCCACGTGCACTGGTTTCGCTAAGGTTGGCCCAGCCTCTGTGGTTGAGATGATCAATTTTGGTAGTCTCAGCTAGTCCAATGCTTTCCAATAGGAAAGCATTGGGAGGCTATTGCGCATGAGTGGCAAAGCGCTGCACCAATCTGCATCTACTCATAGAGATGCATTGAATCACTGCATCTCTATGGGGTAATGTTCAGCGCATCCATGCAGAGTGTGGAGATGCTGAATGACAGTGCTGCACACTGTGCAACACTAACACGGGAAGCACCTCCAGTGGCTGTCTGAGTGAGTCCAACTAGAAATGTAACTAGACTGCAATGTAGACACTGCCTTTTGTCTTACGGTTCCTGTATGTCAAAATCATTATTGTACAGCGCTGCAGAAGATGTTGCTAATATATTGCCTGCATTGTTGTGAAAAGGCCCAGAGAGACCATTCCACTGGGTCTTCGATACTTAAAGGACCACTATAGGCACCCAGACCACTTTAGATTAATAAAGTGGTCTGGGTGCCAGGTCCAGCTAGGTTTAACCCTTTTTGCTGTAAACATAGCAGTTTCAGAGAAACTGCTATGTTTACAAATGGGTTAATCCAGCCTCTAGTGGCTGTCTCATTGACAGCCGCTAGAGGCGCTTCCGCGCTTCTCACTGTGATTTTCACAGTGAGAAGACGCTTGCGTCCATAGGAAAGCATTGAGAATGCTTTCCTATGGACTGGCTGAATGCGCGTGCGGTTCTTGCCGCGCATGCGCATTCAGCCGATGATGGAAGAAGAGGGAGGAGGGTCCCAGCGCCGAGAGAGCCCGGCGCTGGAAAAAAGGTAAGGGATTAACCCCCTTCCTCCCCCTTCAGCGCCACCCTCAGAGCACTATAGTGCAAGAAAATGAGTATGTTTTCCTGGCACTATAGTGGTCCTTTAATACTAAGGACAAAGGCACTCTTATTTAAAGGAACACTATAGTGTCAGGAATACAAACATGTATACCTGGCACTATAGTGTTTAACTATTTAGGTGCTCGACCCACTGCATCGCTTTGAAAAGGTGATTTTACTCACCTTTTCCCCCACACTGCCTCGCCCCGCCTTCATGGCTGAGATCATCAATCTTCATGATCTCAGCCAATCCAATACTTTGGGTGGCTATAGCACATGCAGGGCAAAACTCTGCACTGCTCCAATCAGCATCTCTTTATAGAAATGCATTGAACCAAGAGAAGAGCGTAGAGGTGATAAACATAGGTGCTGTACACTGTGCAGCACTGAGCTGGAAGCACCTCTAGTGGCCATTTGAGTGACTGCTACCAGAGGTGTAACTAGCCAGCAATGTAAACACAGACCTTTCTCTGAAAAGGCAGTGCTTACATTAAAATGCCTGCAGGGACAAGCTATAGACACCAGAACCATTACATTAATGTTAATTTTAAGTAACAGTTTCACCAGTTGCCTGCTGGCAATTCAGGAATTGTTGAGGAATTTAGCAATTGTTGAGCTAGGTGAACCCGTCTTTAGCCTACGTTTAGAGAGATTTCTATCAGAATTATCTTGAGGCAATTCAGAGGCGGCTTTGTGCATTTTATGATGATCAAGTTTGGGAAGTTTTGCAGATTGTTTTGCCTCCATATTGCTGCACAGAGTTTGAAGAATAACACCCACAGGATTATTAATTACATTGTGGATGTGAATTCATAAAGATACCTATCATTGCATCACGATGGCTTGCCTACTGCAGCATTCAAATAGTTAAGATCTGCACCGTGCACCACGCACTCTGAAAAGCTATGCATTTTTTAATAAAACACCAGCAACATTAATATAAATACACTGTTTATAACAAGATATTATTACATGCATGGATCTGCAGAAGATTTTCCAACACAGAAAGCTTTGAAAATCTGTTCTCATAAAAACAACACCATATCACACGGAACAAACGAACATAATGTACATAAACATCTTATTTATCGCAAGCAGCCCAGCATTTAACCATTCCAGTTGGAGTAGACTATGTGATCCTCCCAGTTCTTTTGCATTTGTATTCAACAGATACTGTGTTTTTTTTTTCGTGTGGTTGCTTTAAGCAGCAACAAGGTCAATGCATTATACAGTATCATAATTTCAAATATGCATAGTCAATGTCTAAATTTTGTGCCAGAATTAGAATGTGGAACTTCCTAAACATATCCTTCTTGTTTCTAAGAGCTATTCGGACATGACTATATAATCATCACAGTATTTGAAATGCATATCTCTATAATAAATGTGCCTGCTATATACTGAGAGATGTTACATCCAGCAAAGCACAGTCCCACATTCACAGCATAGAAATGGGTGGCGGATTTATGAATTATAAATTTCCAGGATATGATTCAATGGAATTCTAAAAATGAAAATCTTGGGAAATCTATAAATAATAAAATAGTCCAACTCTAAGGCGTTTTTTTTTTTCAAAAAGCTGCAAGCTATGGTGGTTTGAAATCTGAATTGCAAAATTGAGGCTAAAATAGTCATGCTATGACTATAAACCAGCTGGATCATTTTTACATATTAGCTTTTTTTCCTACATGTTGTCATTTAGATTTCAGTTCACCACAATGCAGAATTAGTCGACAACCCTGAATGAAAGAAAACATACACTACATGACATTTGATTTGATTTTGCAGGATATCACCCATGTCGCAAAAAAGTATAAAATGTATTTTAAAGCACATTGCAGGTAAGCAACACCAATGATGCTACTAGTACTGACATAGCAAATTTCCATAAATACATATTGAACATTAAATAGGTTACAAAGAAAATTAGCTTGATGTTGCCAGAATAATCCATTAGTTCAATGTCAGTAACTTTTTTTATCATATTTTTACTATTCACATTACATTAGCGAATAAGCCCTTTTCTATCTGGGGTTAGTCCCTGCTTGTACAATGCCACAATCTATGTTGACACCTTGAAGATAAATGATGTTGCAGGACCCTACAGATGCAGCATAGTATGTTGGGGGAGGAAGTTATTCACTAAACCCACATCTGCAGTGCATTGAAACCTAAAGGACAACATTTGGGCAAAAATAGCTGATTTGGACAAATTATCCAACTCATCAATAATCACAGCTTGGTTGATTTTGCCATGAATCTTGGTATTAGAATCTGTCTCATAATTCGCATTTTAGTGAATAAACCCCCCAGATGATGATCCAGTGCTTTTCATACAATTCTATTTACTGCAATGCTTTCCTTTCCCTTCCCCCCTTTCATCCCTCCCCTCCCCTCTCCTGTCCTGTCCTCCTCCTCTCTCTCCTATCCCTCCAGGGCTTGCTGTACACGCGTGGTTTATTCAGCTGTCCTCCATTCATAAAAAAAAGGGCAGCTCCGTTTGCAATAAACGCAACAGGTTAGGTTCCGGTCTCCATTCATAAAAAAAAAAAAGGGGAAAAAAAAAATGAATGACAGTGCTTGCGCATGCGCGCAGTAGTCAGCACCCCCAGCACCCACCCCCATTCATAAGATTTGTGCGTGGGTGCGGCGCATGCGCACTGAAGAGCATCCCTCCCATTCATAAGAATTGTGATTCGCTAATGCGCAGGCGTCCTGTCACTCTGCCCTCCCATTCATAAAAAAGCCATTTTTCCCAGGGAGTTGCAACACTGAACGCGAAAAAGGGAGCTGACAGCAGAAGAGAGATGTAGTCAGGATCAATGATTCTTCTTCTTCTTCATGGGTTTTTACCCCCCTTATTAACTAAAGAAGTTTCTATGCATACAGCCAGTGATTTGCTGGGATTTTTGGATTATTAAGAAATGAGCTTTGCTGCTTTCTTACAGGTAAGTCTTCTTGTCTCTTATATTTGCATATATATATATATATATTATAATTAAAAAAAAATTTAAAATTATTATTTAGATAGTGTTAGTGATTTTCAAAATAGGACTTTATTTTATTTTTTTTTTTTTATATTTTTTCTAATGTCTTTTTTGCTCTGACCATCTGGTGGTAATAAGGATAGTGTGTGGGATTCTATGCAGCTGGACTCATTTCCCACATGCAAATCGTGCTTCTTTTTAGTAAGTAGCTTGTGATCTGTCAAAGGGGAAGGGGGGGCGGAATGCAATGCTGCAGGAAATCCCTCTCTATCTGTGCATTGCCTGCATTTAGATTTGCCTAAATAGGAGGAGAGGGGCTGCTTCATGTTTATTAGTTAGGGCTTCTCTACTTAAATGATAATTTGGCATAACATCCTCTGCACCTTTTATTTAAATCCCATATTGATCCCTCTGAATTTGCAGTGGTTACCTAATTTCATGTCTCTCTTCGACACTTTTTTTTTTTTTTTTTTTATGTATGGCATGCTTACGTATATCTTTTTATATTTCCTATATTTGATACTTGATCCCGCTGTGTGTGTGTGTGTGTGACATTCTAATATACGGATTTATTTTAATATCTAAGGATCAGACATTCTATAGCTCCCTGATCAGCGCGTGAATGTTTAGATCTTTTCAAGAATGTCCTAAAGCTCATTTTTTGAGCAGATTTTGTCCTTCTTCTTGTGATGACGCAGGATGTATTTGTGCATAGCAGACAATGTATCTGTTCAAGTACACGGGAGATATGTCTCCCCCACTGCAATCCCCATCGTGACGTCTAATCTAGGGAAATTGTAAGGTATATGGTTTTTGGAAATCTAATATAAATTGGAATCTGAATACACGATGCAGCAGGAAAAAAGGCCCAGTGCTTCCACTGCGCAGAAAGCCTGGAAATAGATATGTTTATTTTATTATTACTGAGACTCCGCACTGGCTTGCAAGATTTGAGCACCATCCCATTTTTTTTAATGTCCCTACATGAAACAATTGTGTAGTGTAATTGGGAAATGTTATCCTTTTTGATGTGTTTTTGTTACGAGATTACACCATATACCGTTTTTACAAGAAAGCAAGGTGGAAGCTGCATTAAGTATATAGGGATTTTCTGATTCTCTTTTTTTTTTTTTTTTTTTTTTTTTTTTAAAAAGACTGTGTTGATAAAATTTTTACATAAACAGTGTATTGAGGTTGGGAGAGTAGAGATGGGGGGGGGGAAACCTCTTAATCCAGTAGCTATCATCCTAATATTGTTATATTGGCCTGCAATTTGTAAATTTGGGTTTTTCTGTGCAACATAAATGATGGCTGGTTAAAAAAAAAAAACCTTATTAACCCCTTAAGGACACGTGACATGTCATGATTCCCTTTTATTCCAGAAGTTTGGTCCTTAAGGGGTTAAAGGACAGCCGTCATCAGATTAAAAAATTATAAGAATCCTTGCAGCATATAATAAAAAAAGATCTAGAATATTTTTAAAAAATCATTTTATGTAAAAATACCTGAAATTCTGGCCCATATTTTTACAGAACACTAGATCCCTCATGTTCTATTCATACACCTTAGTTCGGACTGAGGTAGAATATGACCGTCTGGCTCCTGCTTGGTTCCCTGCGTAGAGCAGCGGTGACCTCATCAGCCATCGCCCTGTGTGGTCTGCCTGGTCCGATTTCCAACCGAATTCCGACCTTATTGACAATTCACATCTTTACCAAAGTCAAACGTGGTCAGAATTCGGTAGGTCTGATCAATTCTGTAATATTGGTTCAGATGTGGAAATCACTGTTTTTCCGAACTCACTCGAATCACTCTACAGCACTGGAATCGCAAATTTGAATTTACTTCCTCATTGCAAATGAACGATAATTTGGAGAACTGCTTGCTCGCTGACCGAACTAGCAGCCCGCGAGCAAATGGTTAAAAACCCTTGGAAACATGAGGATTAACTATGTGGTGACTGGCCAGCGCTTGTTAGATGGCCACCACGTGTAAAAAAAATAAATAATGGTAGGTAGAAATCCTATAGGGGTTAATAAGACCCTCATACCTACAATGGAGGTATTTTACCAACATATCTTCCCATCTGGCAGGTGGGGGCATGTCTACTAAACATGAAAACTAGTGACTGGGTAACCAGGGATGGGGCCTGAGAAATAGCAGAGGGTGGGGGGGATATAGCTCTCCTGTGGGCATCAGGTGGGTGATACTATACATTATTAATTTTTTTTAAAGGAATTGGCAAACTAGTGTCCCGGCCCCCACCCATGCCAGTGAATGGGGACCCTGATATTTTTAAGAAGGGTGGGGGGGACCTAGTGTCCCCAACCTTGGCCCCCATCAATAAGGGCCCTAATAAGTATAAGGGGGGTTATCCAGTGTCCCTGGTCCCCACACATGCCAGCGACTGCCTAAATAATGATACTGAATCTACTGAATGAGAATCTCGTGTGATCTATAAAGGGCCAACATTTTGCGCAGTGTTGTTGAAATCCATGTAAAGACTATGGCATGGTGGAGGCTGCATATTGCTGGTGCAGTTCAACCCAACTGACTGAGCATATAGACAGGATGATGGTAAAAGCCTTGCTTGGTACTTGAATCTTTATCTTTCTCTTACTATATCAGATCAACTTATACTTCAGTCATTACAAAGAGGTGCCATTTATGATTTAATTAAAAAAATGTAACAATACAACTGACGTTAAAGGAATTGACCATCATTCTCAGTAGAATTTTCAAGATGTATTTTTATATTCCCACTGTTACATTTTTGACATATCCTCATGTTAGCCCCATTATAGATATTGTATAATGTGATAATTTCCATAGGACCATCTAATTGTATGCCTTTTAGGAATCTGTATAGGCAGATGTCTTTATGTAGTATTGTTCCTGAGTGGGTTAAATATATACTGCATGGCTACATTAATATTGTAACAGGATGCATTTTCCGGGTCTATAATTAAAGGGACAGTGCAGTCACCTTCAGAGGCTTATATAGGTTGTAATATTCAGAATGTGAATCAGGAGAGAGAGAGATCTACATTTATAAAAGTTTTTTTTTTTTTTAACCTTTTAATGGTATTCCTTGTTAATCTTATTAATAACATTCAAGGGTTAAATAACTGCTCTCTGGGGCTGCATTTCAGCACTTATCAGCACTATTGTGAAGTAGTGTATCCATTCAGCATATAGCTAATTATAGAGCCATTCAAGGTGTAATTTATCGCAGTCTTCTCTGCCATTATCCGTAGCAGAGATTCATTCATGGACTTTCATTACGTTTTACGTAGTAAGCATTTTTATACTCTATGGATGCCAAGAGTGAGCCTGATTTAATGAAATCCCTTATAAATGCTTGAACAGCTGCCTAGGAGGAATACTGTGCCTCCTTTTTTTTTTTTTTTCTCCTGTTTCATGAATGGATCACCCATTTTATGAATTAACCTTGCTCATTATGGTACTTCAGAGCGGGTATAATGCTGTCTTGCATGCACTTAGATTTTGAAACTCTGCGTCATGACTATTTATTATAACCCCAAAGAAAACAAATATGAATAGTTATACCATGCATTAGTGTTTCAGTCCAATTCATCTCCTTTAATTTGGCATTTCTCTAAATGATATGAATTCCGCAGAAATCTGTGATACATATGGTATTATAGACTACATAATGCATGGATTGAACAAAAACCTGTACATCCATTGGCATGGATGTGTTATTCTGATCAGCATTATGTGACAATTAGTTTCCTTGCAATATGTGACAATCATATGCTGCAAGAAATGGTCATTAATCAAGGTGATTTCATTTGGACTGCATCTTGATAAATATACGATTTCCCTGCTGCAGCATATGAATTCTGCATACTGTGGAGTTAATCTGGCATCATTCAGTATGAAGATGGGTAAGGTGCCCAGGAAAGCATAGGCCTGGTTACATATACATAGACATTTCAGAATTCCAGAGAACACCATTTTAAATGTATAATAGTATTGTTCAGAAAATATTCTAAATTTGTTACTAGATTCCCTTTAAGAATGGTTGGGAGCATGTATGCTCCCAAAGTAGCATTTATGTTTTGGTTTTGTTTAGCTATGAGTATTAGGCATGTATCAGTGTATTTTATAAGCTTTTCTGTGCAACTCCTATCATGTTCTCAGTGATACGGGTGTGTAACCATTTCTATTACGCAGAATAATCTATTAAAACCCTTTCTTATTCTTCATATATTTACAGTGCTTTGTACTAAATGTTTCCATTTCCCCCCCCAAAAAATGCAGGTTTCTTTTTTCTTTTTCAAATTTTAATTCCCCTTTTCTTTTTGTACAGAAAAGGCAAGACCAGAGTTTAGTGTTACTTTCCTGTGGAAATCTCTTCACCTGTACAATTTCATTATTAACAAATGTTTGTCCTCAACATCTGGTTTCCGAAGGGCAGGGCCTAGCAGTCGAAGGCAGTCTCTGACCTTGGTGCAATGAGCCTGCCCTTTTCCTGCAAATGGTGCGATATTTTATCCTTATCAAAGTCTGACAGGTTATCAGTGACTTGCTAAAAGGATGTACAGGTGTTGAAATCATAGCATACTGCTAGGAAGACCAATTAGGAGTGTGAAATGGTAAAGCTGTTAGCTTTTGAGGTCTAGCTCAGAAGGGAGCGGTCCTGTGTAATTGTAGCCAAACCATTATATCAGAAAGCTACAAGACCAATGCTCTGTTAAAGGATTGGTCCCTTATGCAGTAATACCTGCAGAGGCAGATCTTTGAACCCAGTTCTTCAGTGTTCTGTGTTATAAGCTGCGATTTGCATTAGCAAGCTCTAAGTGTTGTGATCTTGGTCTATCTGCTACAGACTTTACTCTGGATTATTGTTTCCAGCCTCATCTGATGTAAGTCTACTCAATGCGTCAACAACTCTGTTGGCAAAATATACAAATTTCTTGATATTTCCTGCAAAAAATAGGGCAGTCTCTAAGGACGAGATAAAAAAAATAAAAAATGATGTATTTTATTTTGTATTAGAGCATATTTCAAAAAGGTAATCTGACAAAATGTCTTGCATACCATGTAAACTGCTGTTTAGTGTAACTTTTTTTTTTTTTTTTTTTTTTTTTTTTAAATCTCTTAACTTGCCCATTTGGGTTGAATTATTAAAGATACTGCATTGCTTAAAAGTTCCCTCCTGTAATATATGGGGTTATTCACTAAATAACACTTTGTGTAGTGGATTGAAGAAGGGGAAAAAAAAACAAAAAACTACAAAGTTTAAGGTTAAAATGGTTCAGCTGAGTTGGAGATTTTCTCAATTGGTGTTTTATTTGTGGGGGTTTTTTCCTTCTACTTTTTCTTTGAATTCTAGTTCTCAATTTTCTAAAACCTGGTTGTTTAGTAAAAAAAAAAAAAAAACCTATGCCATACATTACAGTGCTGTTGAATGTTTAACCTTTTTTGAGTGAGGTTTGTTTACCTGGGTGAGGGGGCGGTTAAGGACCTGAAGTCTACCACCTGTTGACTGTGATCTCCCAGCAAGTGGCTGAGAATGATGGGAGAGAGTATTTCAGAAATTGATTGTTTTCCTGCTCTGCTTGTTTTTAAGAGGTTGACACGTGGAGTTTTATTTGGGGAGGGGAGCAGTGGGGGTTTGACTGAGCACCCTGCTTTAACAGCTGTGATCGCAGATGTGACTACAGCGGAAGCAGAAGATCATAAAACTACTGAAAGTGTAGTTTTTTTTTAATCACCTGTTTTCTGTAAAACCCAGCACAGTGTGTGTGTATGTATGTGTATATATTATTATTTTTTTTTAATTTTGATTTTTGTTTAATAGTGTTTATTTGCCATTGCTGGGGATGTAAACTATAGTTTTGTGAAACTGGCATCCCATACTACAACTTAACTTGGGACTGCGTTTTTAAATTAATCAAAAATTGCTTAGATCAGCTGCTGACAACATGTAGATACCTCTAGACTGAAAGCCCGTCTGCGCATGGTCCTCATATACCTATTGTTTCTGTAACATTTTGAAATTGTCTCCTTTTATTGTTAAATTTCTGCCTTTCGTAATACTGTAAAGCACTGTGGAATAAGTTTGTGCTATATACATATCAATAATTATACTAATAGAGGAATTAAATATTCTCGGTCTCAGCCACTGAGACATGTCTACTTCTAGAATGTCTGCTTTAGGGATCTTGTTTTTTCCACCACCTCTGCAGAAATTCTCTCTGGTTATTGCAGGTTATTTAGTCAATTACTCGAAATTTGCATTATTCACTAAGTGGTGAGCTGGGGTCTGTTGACTGTCCACTAGAATATAGTACAAAAAGTACAGCATTTTCAGGCGAAAGAGCCCAATCAGTAAGATTATGCAGCATAATTTGTCTTCACCTAAATTACCTATTATTTATTTTAATTTTACTTTTAAGTAGGACTGTGTGGTAGAGACATATTTTGTTTGGGGCTTATTATTATTATTATTATTATTATTATTATTATTATTATTATTATTATTATTATTATTATTATTTAAAAAAAAAAAATTTGATGTTGCAAATAATTTCCTAAACTAGTCTTGGCAACAGTCTGACCTAGCAGAAGGTCTTCTAGAAAAGTAAAATGGTTGGTTGGTGTACATCCATTTCATATAAAAATGGCATTCAAGATTGTTTTAGGTGTCTTTTAGTTCCTAGCATGACTGATGTAATATTTACCCAGTACTTGAAGCTGCAGGAGAACTTTGACTTGCTTTTAGATGAAAGAACAAGTTGTTTTAATTTGACATATTAACAAAATACACATTCCTTAATGCTGCAAAACATTTAACAATTATTTTTGTAATGCTGTGCCAATGTCTGTTTTATTAATAAACTTGTATGTGCTGCCTCTTTAAGTGATTGTTCAAATAGGACTCACAAATAAAAGGTCGATCTGCAAGGAAACTCTACATCTCATAGAAAACAATGTGCACTTTCTAAATTGGAGCCAGGCCGTATCCGCTCTTTGATTTAAGCTTAGTTGCTTCCTGTGCTCTTTTGACTTGCATAGCTGTTGGGTAACTGGATAGGTTCCAATTTTGAACTGCTCTTTCGATGAAATTAGAAACTAAGGGAGTATGGAGTTGGCCATTAGAGGAACTGCAGCAGTTTGTGTATGTTTGTGAAGTTATACTGCAGCTATTTAGCACTCTATTCTTTATATTCTCATCTTGAATGTTTGTTTTAAATCTGCTAGATTGGCTAATCAATGCAGAGGTAAATCCAGAAGGGAAGGTTGAGGACATCTGAAAAATATATATTTTTACACAGTATGCCATGTAACATTCTTGTGCATTCATTACATTCTAACAATGTTATGTCTTTTTTTTTTTTTTTCTTCTTTCTTTATGTAGAGATTTTAGAAGCAAATTATCCAAGATTGGTGCAGAGTGGATCAATGGATTCCAGAATTCCCCATAGCATCACGGTGGTGCCCAGTGCAGTTATGGTACAACCCCTTCTAGACGGCCGCGTCCCTTATGGAAGGTTGCAGCACCCATTGACTATCTTGCCTATTGACCAGATGAAGACCACCCATCTTGAAAATGACTATATTGATAACCCAACTCTTAATCAGCTGACGAATCAGAAGATCAGCAGAGGACTCCATGAACCTATGCTCATCAATCAGCACCTACAAAGGTGTGAAGCTGACAATACACACCCTTGGATATCGTTCAGTGGACGACCAAGTTCCATAAGCAGCAGCAGTAGCACATCCTCCGATCAGAGGCTCTTGGATCACATGGCCCCACCACCAGTTGTGGATCAGTCCCCACCTCGGGCAGTGAGGATACAGCCTAAAGTGATTAACTGTAAGCCTCAGGATGTCAAGGGACAGATCGCTCAGGAACTTGACAAACATTTCTTACTCTGTGAGGCTTGTGGTAAATGTAAATGCAAGGATTGTACTACCCCTCGGACCTTGCCTTCATGTTGGGTTTGCAACCAGGAGTACCTGTGTTCTGCACAAAATCTTGTCAACTATTCCACCTGCATGTGTCTCGTCAAAGGGGTCTTCTACCACTGCACAAATGAAGATGATGAGGGCTCCTGTGCAGATCATCCATGCTCTTGCTCCCAATCAAATTGCTGTGCACGCTGGTCTTTCATG
Organism: Pelobates fuscus; assembly: GCF_036172605.1. NCBI lineage: Eukaryota > Metazoa > Chordata > Amphibia > Anura > Pelobatidae > Pelobates > Pelobates fuscus. The sequence continues at coordinate 107,765,980 of NC_086319.1, read as the reverse complement.
GGAGCCATGTCCTTGGTCCTTCCTTGCTTACTTTGCTATCTTCCAGCCACAGGTTGTGTTAAGCTCTCCCAGAAATGCTATGACCAAGCAAGCCGGCCTGGTTGTCGGTGTAAAAACACAAACAGTGTCATCTGCAAAGCACCAGATGCAGTGGGCAGACAAGAAAAGCCATTTTGATTAATGTACTGTGTAATCGTACTTTATGAACTATGCTATAAGAATGCACCGCTCATGATGAGAAAGGAGAGGAAAAAAAAACCCACAGTAGGCAGGATGTCACCTGAGGCTTTAAACTAGCATTTCCTGAGGGTATTTGGCAACAATTTACTATTCTAGAGACAAAAAGCAGGAAATGCATTTGTGTAGTGTTGCTGTGAACCATCTTCAAATCCTGTGTTAAAGATGTGCGTGCTAACTAATGAACAGAGACATCGCTAGACAGCCATAGGAATTTTCCTGACACTACCGTTGGTATTGTAACTACATCTGCCACTGGTAGCAATTTGGTTAAAGAGACAGCCGTGTTTTTGTTATTCTTCACTTAGCGTGGAAGAGTGCCAACTCTCGTTCTTCCGAACATAGCAGTGTCTTTGTTTTTAAACTGAAGGTTCACAGCTCATTAACAACATTGTTACTGTTTTATTGTTCTATCAAGAATTTTTTTTGGGTTGTCCTTTATTTTTTTTTTATTCATCTTAAAAACTTTATTTGGTTTTCAGCTGGTGATGGTTAAGGTTAGGGTTTCAGTCAACCTTTTGTGACGTGGTAAAAGTAGGGTTTCAATCACCACTGGTAAGAGGAAAGTGTCTTGCATCCCTTTCCGTTTGCTATTCTAGTGGTATACAACTCCAAGCCTTGATGGCAGCTCACAGGCCTAGATTTTTTTGATATCTCTATATTAAGGCAAGTTAGCCACTTTACATTTATGTAACTCATATGTGTTTTTTTTAGAAAGTACATATAGGTCTATGTGTGGCTCTCGAAGCATGGAGTTGAGAACTTCTGTGGTGTATGTTCATATCCATCCACTGTCCACTTTCTTATCCAAATCGAGCCCTCTATTTTTTTCAGAACTCTATAGTAATGAAGACTTAGTAATGCTTTCTTGAATTCTAAGCGCCTTACCTATTGAATAATTGATAATTTATTATCATTTCCAGCTCTGATTACCAGCCTATTTAAACAGGATAATTATTTTTCCATTTTTTTTTTTTTTTTTTTTTTATGGTGTTGGCTAATGGCAACTGCTATAATAAAAAAAAATATGCCTGGAACTGTTGCAGTTCTAGAATTAAGGGAATGTATATCCAGCTATAAGTCAGGGGACATTAGAGCACAATACCTAATTTAAAAAAAAATTGTGAGCAAATTGAAATATTCATGAAGCCTTTTCGTTCCCTCTGCTGCTGCTGTACCCTGGCCCTATTGTAAAATAGTGTCTGTACATCTGTGTAAATATACAGAGAGATACAAAGATAATGTCTATTTTAGTGTTAAAATAAATACCAGGTAAAGTCAGGGGCGTGTGTAAGGAAATTCACCCATGTTTTTGTTTTGTGTGTGTTTTTTTTTTTTTTTTTATTATTATATAATTAAGTTTTGTAATGCTTGGTTCTTCGCTCACACATGGCAAATTTTAGTATCCCTTAAACACAGTAACAGTTGGTTTTATATTGGTAAGCATTAGGTGCTATTTTTAAATATAATTTTGTAGTTTCTGTATTAAAAGGGGAAATTTCATCGGCATGCAAATATTAATTGTTTAAACCAAAATGCCTTCAGAGTTTTTATATATGTTTTTTTTTTTGGTTTTTTTTAAATATTTGATTTTTCTGACCCATATGATTTTCAAGGTACAAGATTCATTCATAAATTATTTTACTAGATCTAGGTTTCTTCTTTGCAGTATTTAAGCTTCATTCCAAAATGCTGTTTGTCTTTACGCATTGCTAGACCTATATTTTGGGTAATACTGGAAATGTGTAAGGAGCCCTCACATGCCTGTGTCTTCAATAGCACTATGGAAAAGTATTGTATTTGCTTCATTTAATTCCCTTTTCAACATTGCTGCATAACTAGCACTTTTTTTTTTATTGTTACATATAGTATATTTATTTGATTGTTTTTATATATTTAAGGTTGGAGAGGACATCTTGGTTTTTAATCCTTGGAGTATCACAGGTGAAGTGGGTTACTCACCCCCTCTGGTACCCCAAGGTTTAAGAAGGTACAAATACATTCCCCCTCCCCCCTTGCCCCCTTTTTTAAATTTTATTTTTATTTTCTTTAGTTAAACTTTTCCTTTAGGAATGTTAACTTTTTTTTTTTATTTTTTTTTTTTTTTTGGAGGCATTGTATGTTACTTTAACCACAGAAAACTTTTTCAAGGAGGTCTGGCCAGCCTGATATCTGCCATAGAATGACTCTTTTCCCTAAGTATTCAATGACATTATGTGGGTATTTCGAAGTTGACATTTTAATAGCTTGCATTCAGTCTAACAATATTAGTGTATGATATGCAGAGGATCGCTTCTGATGTATTTTTATATACTTTCACTCATTTGAGAGAGGATGATGACCCAGTTCCTTAACTTGGTTAGCCATAATCTTTTTATTTTTTTTTTTTTTTTTTTTTTTTTTTTATTGGTTAAACATTAACCAATAGAGCCATTCATTGAAGTATATTTAAATCCAGACTCTCCAAATTCACTGCTATAAAATTCCAAAACAAAGTGTGCAATGCATTTTCAGCTTTGTGAATATTGACCAACGTAATGTCATTCTGCTTATTCATCTGCGTGATAAGATGACATACTTGCAACTTTTAGGCAAAACAAGTGAAAATCTCCCACCACCTTACTTATTTCAGCCTAAATTTAACAAGCCTGTGGTTAAACCCCCTTATAGCTCAACGTGTAGTGACTTGACTCCTGCATTTTACTTTTGGAAATAATTTGAAGTTCAACAACTCGAGTCCAAAATACAATTGGATCCAATGTTATTACACCTAACAATCGTCTTACAAAAACGTTAGTGTGCCAAAATCATGTGTAAAATATATGTTGCTGTTTTTGGAGGGGAGGCTCTGTGAACATATATAATAAGCTAAAAGTTTATATAACTGGTCAGGGTCCCATAACAATTGGGAATTATTGAATATGAATGCTAAAGTGCAGTCATTATCTACACGTATAAGCACACATACAGTAATGTTTTGGAGTTGGATGTCAGTGGCAACATAGTGTAATCAATGATAGGTCTATTGTAATTTTATTATTCGTGTATAAGGCGGAATTTAAATTTTTTTATTTTTTTTTTATTTATTTTTTTACACTGAGTTAAAGTCCAGAAAAAAGTTGGCGTGTGGGGTTTTTAATTTTTTATTTTTTTTTTTTTTTTTTTTTGCTTGTTTGCTTGCTACAGAAGAGGAAGGGTTACTTGTGTGGTAGCCTTTTTAGTGGCTAATAATCTGTTGGTTGTTTTAACGTAAACATAGCTTTATTTCATTGTAGTTGGTAATCAAATATGTGTTTGCATTGAATCACGAGTTGGCTCCTATCACTGAATAGTACAATGAAGGCATGTTTATGCTTGCCACGCTGCCACCTGAAGTTAAACAGAAGAAACTACCCACAAAAAACTCACAATTTCTCTTCAATAAAACATAAGCAAGCTAGAGCCCAGGCTTTGGAGTAAACTGCTCTTGGTACTAGTCTTTAGTTTAAATTTGGGATAATGCCCATTATACTAAACTTGCTGCTGCATAGTTCCGCCAAGCACAATCTAGAAAACAATGAGCCTGGTTGCTGGTTTTGATTACAATGTAAGGTTCCTGGTGTCCAGCTTCATAAAAGTTTTACTTTGTTGCCTTTTTGTGTACTCATTATATTTGCATTTCCAATACAAAATCCATTCTGAAAAAGCCTTTTTGTCAGTAACCAATGTGCAATTTGTTCACAACCACCATTGTTTAAATTTTTATATATAATATATATATTTTCTTTTCATTTTTTTTTTTCTTTTCTTTAAAGATTCACTCCACGGAAGAAATGTATACGCTGATTGTTTCATTTGTATAGAATATTTATTTTGAAGCTCTATTTTAATAGTATTTATTTTAGAAAGTCTACTATTGTAAGAGTTCTTCTGTTTGTGAAGAAAAAAAACACAAGTTAAAAACTGAATGTACTGATCTAGAAATATAAATATATATAATTATATATTGTTAAATATACTAACTGGCTCCCGTGTCTTGATTTCATCATTCTTGTTCATTAAATGAATAGTTACACATTTATTGTTATGCTAAGCTAATCGTCCGCGGACTAAAATATCTTATTTTTATTACTTGGCTCACTTCGGTTAATTGTATTGACCATGTAAAGATGAAGTACTGAACTGGTCCTCCTGGGGAAATGAACATTGAACCACCATAGTCTGAGAGTTTAGCATGAAGAGTTCTGGGGCAACATTCTAAAAGTGGAATAGTTGCCATGGAAATCCCTGCTGATTACTCCACATTTAGAACTCTGCATCAGAATGTATTCAGAACATCTGAGGATACAGGAAGTCCTACAGACCTATGAAAACAGTGTTTTATTTGTATACAGAATCTTGTTAAAGATCTTTTTTATACCCCACTTGATCACAGTATAGATGTCAACGTCCTTTTTTAACCTGTAGTAATTTGACATCTTTCAACCATAAGTGGAGACGTCTTCTTCTAAATTATTTTCATACTGCATTAAAAAGGATTCAAATCCATGCTTTGACTTTTAACCCCTTAAGGACACAACGTCTGGAATAAAAGGGAATCATGACTGAATAGTTCCGTCATGTGTCCTTAAGGGGTTTTAAAAACACTGGCAGGGTTATTCACCAAAGTGAGAATTCAAAGTGTATTTGAAACTTGTCAAAACTGACAAATTCCCTAATTCTGCTTTACTTTCAGTCTGGCTACTCTGGCATTAAATTTGGAATTCACTTTGAATCCTCACTTTGGTTAATAACCATGTAGGTAATTTTGGGTTGCTTCTCAGGGCAGTATAAAAACTCCCTCCAAAAAGATATTCCTTTGACATCTTTAACTGTACTTGGGTTTGAACTCAACTTTGTAGCCCATCAGCAATAATAACTATATACCAGGACTGGCTAAATGAACCACCTTGCCAAACATTTGTCGGGTTCTTTATAAGGGAGTATATAGTAGGTTGGGGAATTTTCCTTGTAAGAGGGGCATCAAAGCTGAGGGTAAATCCCAAATGGAGTGCAATATTTCGGAAACTCCCAGAAATTAAGGAGCAGTAGCAGCACAGGTGAGTGGAGCAGCATTTTGTGCTGGTATCCTCGGTAAAATCAACAAGGAGAAAAGCTCTTCCAAAATAATGACCTTGTGAAATCTCCATTGCCTTCAACTGCTGTTCCTCTGAGCTCCATGAATGACAAAAAGTGTGTGTGTGTGTGTGTGTCTACACCTGGTCTCAACTCTCGGTGCCACAATCTTGCAGAGTGTTGCTGGTGCCTAGTTTAATCTCTTTGGTGATGTTGCCCCACATATGACATTGACATTTTGTAACCTACCAGAAAAATATGGGAGAGAGTTAACCAGACCAATGCATCCAGAATAAATAAGCTGTTTGTTTTATTTGTTTCTAATTCTTCTAGCTCTCCTAGCTGCTTCAGCTTTGACTAGGGTGTTTGTAGACATTGTAACTGCTTCATCTTGTTGAAGTGGTTATAGTGTTTGTAAAACACTGGCACAATCCTTCCATTCAGTTTTATTGCTAGCAGTCCATCTCCTCTGGACTGACCGGCTAATGCAGAAACAGTTTGTGTGTTTGTATCTGTTTGTACGCATTTATGGGGTGGGGGGTAGACGTATGTGGGGGCGTGGTTTCTAGTTATGCCTCTGTGAGGAAGTCTAGAATATAAATAAATCCCAAGCACACCAATTATTTTAGTACAAAGTTTTTATTTCTTTTGAAGGGCTTAACAAAGTGCAAATGTACAAAGAAATGGCATCAAATGTACAAAACTGCATGCATGGTAAAAAAGTGCTTACGACAAAATGCTTTTACCAAAAAAACAAAACAAATAACATAAACAAGATATCCTAACCTAGAGCTTGGAGACTAAAACTACCCGCAACATTTTGGTCCTTGACTTTTTCTCAAGGGGATCTCAAAGTTAATGTTCCAAATTCCCAATTATATACCCAACACATCTAAATTTGTGTAAGTGAAAAAAGATATATATACAAGAAATAAAAAAAATGAGAGAAGCTAAACCATAACAAAAAAAATAAAAAAAATTTGCAAATAAAAAATGGAAGTATATAATTAGAATGTGTCTACAGATCCATGGAGTCGGGGGGGAATCAAATGCCCCCAGAGTTCATAGGTGTGGCGATGCCACGCAGATGTTACAATACAGAAGTGAATTGAAAATCGTGCCGGATAGATGAAATAGGCAGCTGACACAGTTCCTCCCCACAGGTGTGTTTTGAACTTTTTTCACTTACACAAAATAGACATAAATTTGAGATCCCCCTTGAGAAAGGTCAAGAACAAAAATGTTGGTTGTTTTGGTCAGTATACCTTGTTTATGTTCTTTGTGGTTTTTGTTTTTGTAAAAGCACTTTGTCTTAAGCACTTTATTGCCATGCATGTAGTTTTGTACATTTCTATGTACTTCTGTTTTGCACATTTGCACTTTCTTGTTAAGCATATATCAAAATAAATAAAAAAAAAAAAACTATCTTTGTGCTAAAATCATTGGTGTGCTTGGAAATTATTTATATTCTATTAGATTTGTACCTGGTGAGGGAACAGGTCTTTCCCTTTTAGCACCCATTTGCTTTTTTTTTTTTTTCTGCATGCCACACCAAATTGACCCATACCAGTTGCGCTTTGACTATATTTTGTATACATTATGAGGAAGCATAGCCTGAGCAGTAGTGGACAGCTGTGATTGGTTGAGTGTGTCAACTGACCGCTTTCAAGCCATCACAGGATTGCTAGTATGATTTGGTAGGTCTAGAAGGAAGCTGTGATTTCTCTCAGCCTAAGCCATACTGAAAATAAGGTACCCTGTTCACCTACAGTCTGGCCCCTATTTAGTGTTAAGCTGGTCAAAAATGGTTTAACTCTGAATGGAAGGACAGTGCCTTGGGGACTCCAGGCACCATAACAAATTCAATTAGATTAAATGGTTATAGTGAATGCAGTGTTCCTTTAACCCCTTAAGGACACATGACACGTGTGACATGTCATGATTCCCTTTTATTCCAGAAGTTTGGTCATTAAGGGGTTAAATAGAAATGTGGCACTAGCAGAACTGTGTTACTCTGGTAGTGCTAATGGACTAGACTTGTTGCTATGGGTTTTGACCCTTGGGCTTGTTATCATCCAACTCTGTTACTGTGTTGGCAGTGCAGTCCTCCTAGCACAAGTGCAATATTTAACAACCCTCATCTAGGAACTACTAAGTGTAACTTTGTGATTAATTTGCTAAAATTAATCCGCCATAAAATTTAATGTAGTAGTACCACCAGCATGAATATGGTGCATGCGTTTTTATCAGCAGTAAACTGGGACAAGGGAACAGTTTTGGGTTGCTGCAGTAATCTTATCTAGAACAAGGGTGGTTGCTCCTAACCCATTGCTGTTACACTTCATCTCAGAGAGTTGGGATTTAATTTTTTATTTTTTTTTTAAAATGACTGCTTGATGGATCAAGATTCCACTTCATGATACCTAATGCCTTGTTTCCACTGAGCGGATCGATTCGGTACGGTTCGCTATTTTGGGTGTTTCCATTATGAAAGTGGTCCATACAAGCGAACTGTACCAATCCATTCAGAGTCCTGCTTCAGATGTAGGGCCATAGAAAATGGAACGGTTTGGTTAGGTCGGATCTACTATACAATCCATTGATTGGTGGACAGGAAGAGCATTTTTTCTAAACCCCGCATGGCCCTGAAGGTCTGACTTGCAGTGGAAACGCTCACCAGAATGGGCTGGTCCATTCTAAACCTTCCAAACTGTACCAACCCGAACTGATCCGCTCAGTGGAAACAAGGTATTCGTTTTCCCCTCCTATGAGGCTGTGAATGACCTACCCTAGTGAGTATATATTTTTCTTACATCAAACATAATTTGGTGAAGGTGTGTGTGTCTTTCCCTTTTTAATTCTATGCTTAGAAATACTCCAATCAGAGTTGCCTTAAAGGATCACTATAGTGTCAGGAAAACAAACCTGCTTTCCTGACACTGTCATCCTTGGGGGACCCTCACCCTTAATCCAGTTCCGGGCTCCCTCGGCACTAGTGACCTCTCCTCCCCCGCCGATGTCATGTGGAGCGGAATGCGCATGCGCGTCAAGAGCCGTGCGCGTATTCAAACAGTCCATAGGAAAGCATTTCTTAATGCTTTCCTATGGACATTCTGGATGCGAATTTCGCATCCAGCATCGCAGAAGCGCCTCTAGCGGCTATGAGGAAGACAGCCACTAGAGGTTGGATTAACACTGCTCTGAAACTGCTATGTTTACATTTGAAGAATTAAAACCTGGGGGACCTGGCACCCAGACCACTTCATTGAGCTGAAGTGGTCTGGGTGACTATAGTGTCCCTTTAATTAGTTGTAGAATAGCTCATTACAGAGGAAGGCAGACGCATGCTAGCACATCACATGTACCGCTTCCAATAACTCTGTCATAGACTGTCACAAATATGGCTGACTCCAGACATTTGAAGAACTTCGCTTCAACTCTATGCATGTGGAATGTTCCCTTTTATAGCATTGTAGTACAGGGACCAACATGGAATAACTAAAAATGTAAAAGGCAGCTGGGATTATTTTTGTAGCAATACAGATAATTTAGCTTGTAAGCATGCATTTATTTGAGGCACTTGTAAAAGATTTATCTTAATTTTTTTTTTTTTTTTATATGCTAGTGTCCAAGGGAACTGTGATATGGTTGGTCATCTTACATTCAGTAGTTGATTACTACACTCACTCTTAGCCTTCCTTGTCCCTCTTTTTTCCCCCAAATCATCTTTAAAAGGGAAGTGTGTTCGTGTTGCTTTGCTATGCCTTTATATCTCCTATTTATATTCAAGGACATAGTCTTTTGTACAAAACAATTGCACCGCTGTACTGCGAAGCCGAGCAGAATCTCCAATTACTGACATGGTGAAAGGATGAATAGAGAGCCTGTAATGTCTGCACACACTACAACAATAACAAATTATCAAGATTATTCATAGGTTAAATTCAACACAAATAATACAAATATTGTATATAAAGTATAAGCTCTCCTTGTAATCTTAAAACCAGTTTCATAACTACATCTTTATTTTTCTAACTTAATATTTATTACTTATATGCATACAGGGCAGCTATCCGAACTCTGGGGGCCCCTTACAGAACCACTATAAGCCTCCTGCCCCCCAACGGACACTCCATGGCATACATATACATGCTCAATGACACAGACTACAGGTACATACACACTGCCAGGCAAATACACACAAATTACATAGTTACAAAGTAGTCAAAGTTGAAAAGTATTATCCATCAAATGTAACCTTCAAACATATTTTTTTTTTTATGCTGTTGATCCAATTTTGCACACAAAAAGGGGAAAAATCTTATTGTCTCAATAAGGGCAATCTAATATCTGCTTGTATTAACAACGTGTTCACATATATATCAATTATATTTTTGAATAGTCTGTTTTAGCAAAAACAAACCCCCAAGCCAGTGGAACTGGCTGCATTCTACAATGTATAATTGAGGTTCCCAAGCTCTATTCTAGCAGAACGATTTCCTTTTACTAATGTTCCTGTCAAATCCAAGTCAGCACTCCAGCTCTCTGTAGTTTTGTCCCTTCTCTCCTTTGTTTTTAATCGTATTTAATTAACAATATATATCTAACTCTGACCCCTACAAGCAACTATCGGGGAAGCATATATCCAAATGAATGTGTGGCAGGCAGCCCTTAGAGGTAAATCAACAATACATTATAAAAGAAGAAAAGGACAGTTTTGTCTTTTTTCCCAACTGGTACAGCGCTGTGGAATTTGTTGGCGCCTTTCTGGCAACATCGAGCAATTAATAGATAACCAAACGGCTCAATCTGCATGGCAAAATTATCTCTTTAATGTGCATTATCAAACGAGTGGCAGCATTTTGACCTAAATGTAGATCAAGGCTTGAGAGAGATTTATGTTTAGTTTCAAATGTAGCTTCTCTTTTGTTATGGCACAGTAAAGAGATCAATTTTCAACCCTTGGAGAAGACAGTTGCAGGTCTAAGTTGAGTCTTCTCCTGTATCTTGATTTATGATCCTTACTCTAGACCGCTTAGCACAAACCGCTGTATCTAAACCGAATAATTAATGTGTTTGTAACTCCATGAGGGAATTTCTCATAATTATTATACCAAAGTAAATAAAGCTGAAAACTACAGAACCTATGTAGAATCACTCCACTACATCTGCCCTCTGCAATGACATCCAAACTGGCATGGAACAAGGAGACCTAACTGGAGCTATTTTCCTTGATTTTGCAAAGGCCTTTGACACAGTAGACCACGACATTATACTGCACAAACTCAAAAACTCTGGTATTGGTGATTGTCCGCTAACCTGGTTTCGATTATACGTATCAGATCACTCACAATATGTGTCCATTTCTGACCGACTCCCTCCCTCTCCCAGTCACGTGTGGTGTTCCCCAAGGTTCAATTCTCAGCCCCCTACTATTCACATTATTTATAAATGATCTGCTAATGTGCCTCAAATGTACGCAGACGACATGCGGTAGATCGTATAGTAATCTATGCAAGCAAATCCATTCTACCGCAGCTTGAGGCTGTGCTCCAAGAACAGTTTACAGAGGTAGAAAAGTGGATCGCAAAAAACAAACTTTTCCTTAACACTGACAAAACTGTCACAATGATGCTTGGAACAGTACCAAATTACACAATTCCCACCTATCCATCAAAACAAAATCAAATAGCACACTGACCGCAGTCCACTCTTTCAAATACTTGGGTATGATGTTAGACCCCAATCTATCTTTTGGCCTCCACATAGAAAAACTTGCATCTAAACTTTATCCAAAACTAGGTGCCCTGTACAGAAACAAATCCTGCCTAAGCCTTACAGTAAAGGAAAAGATTGTACAGCCAATGCTGATGCCAATCATTAATTATGGGGATGTAGTATATGCACCTGCACCGCAAACCCACCTTATAAACGTAATACATTGTATAACTCGTTCTGCCGATTTGTGCTACAATGTAATTACAGGACCCACCATTGTGACATGCTAAAAGAAGTAAACAGGCTGTCACTGGAATCCAGACGCACCCTTCATCTTTCCAGCCTTGTGTTTAAGAGCTTTTCTGGGAAGCTCCCACTCTACCTCAGCAGAATGCTGTCCCCAGCTGTTCCCACGTCCTAAAAACCTCAGATCCAGTACCAACACTTTATTTAGTCTACCTCAATACAAAAAGAAAGCAGTACAATCCTCCTCTTCCTACAGAGCGCCGCAATTATGGAACGACCTCCCGCACACTTTCAAATCTTCCCCAGGCCTAAAGTCCTTTAAGAGCTCCCTCTCTACAAACCTCAAAACAGAATGCACGTGTTATGGTTCATTATATATTTCCTACCTGTTCTATGTTAAATTTTGTATATATTGTGTATTAATATTGTTTTGTATTTTATTGTACCCTATTGTATAAATGCAATGTTTTGTGAACCCAGGACATACTTGAAAACTAGAGAAATATTAATGTATCTTTTCTTGTCAAATATTTTATACATTTATAATAATAAATAATGTAGATGATGGATGCAATATCAGTGTATATTGTTTTCATATTGTAGTTGAGTTCTTGTCATTTACTAAAATAGAATCCTTGCATGTGGTAGGGCATTGCCTGGGCTGAGCAAGTCCTCTTTGTGAAGTTTCCATGGTAACTAGAACTTAAAGGGACTCTATAGGCACCCAGACCACTTCAGCTCAGTCTGGGTGCAATGTCCCATGCCCCTTAAGCCCACAGTGGTAATTATTGCAGTTTCTGCAATAATTACCTCTCAGGGTTAACTCCACCTCTAGTGGCTATCTACCAGGCCCCTTAACCCCACAGTGGTAATTATTGCAGTTTCTGCAATAATTACCTCTCAGGGTTAACTCAACCTCTAGTGACTGTCTACCAGACAGCCACTGGAGGGACTCCAGGTGGTTAGGCGACCAAAAGTCACCTAAATGACGATGGACGTCCTCACGCAGGGCTGGCCTGTCCATAGGTCCTGGTGGAACCATGACTCCAGGCGGCACTCTGTCATTATCGATTATAATAATAACCAGTTGGGGAAAGCCTTCGCTTTGCTGATTATTCGCTCCGCCAGGGCGGGAAGTGAGGCCGCCCCAAATTCTAATAATCAGGGGACTCGTGAGGAGGGTGAGAAGGTTGTACGGCACTCAGGGTTATGGGTAGGTTCAGCACTGAAGTTCTGGCGTATTACCTGCAGACAGTGCAAGCCGGAATTTCAGTGCTCACCTTACTTCCCAGCGGTGCGGCAGAGCTGCTCCTAGGATGGGGCAGAGCAGCAGAATCACACTCCCTGTCTATCATTCTGCATGCTGACCACCCACAGGGGAGCACAGAAGACAGGGCACAGAGCTCCCTAATGCAGGAGCCAGCACACAGGAGTCATGCAGCAGCGATGGGGACGTGAGGAGCAGGTTACGGGTAAGTGTCATGACTGGCTGCAGTGCACACACAGTGTGTTGCACATAGTAAGCCAATTCCAACACACTCATAGACACACTGCAATCAAGACACACACATATCATCCCCAGTAACCACACAGGCACACTGGATCACCAGGACGCAGACACATACTTTATCGCTAACACACACACAGGCATACTGCATCCCCAGCACACTCATAGACACACTGCATCTCCAGCACAAGCATACAAACTACATCCTCAGCACACACACACTGTATCCAAAAGCACTCACACAATACTGCATTCCCTAGATACACCACATCACCAGCACACACATACACACACACACTACATTCCCTACACACACTACATCATATATCTTATTCTACATCTCCAACACACACTTCACCATCAGCAAACATAATATATTCCTTACACACACTGCATCCTCAGCAAAAAACGTCCCTGTAACGCAGCTCCCAGTGCCCCAGTATCTCCTCCAAGGACAGCTTCCTAGCTGGAACAGGGGACAAACCTCAGCACTTCTGCCCACATTTGCCATGGCTTGACTGGAGTCCTGGAACTGCTCCCTCCTGGAGCCAAATGGGGAACTCGCTCTGTTCACCCGCCGGCACTGGACGACACTCAGTCCTGGGAGCTCTAGTCCTTACAAGGACTTTCCCCGTTGAATCCTCCACACTGGAACAAGCTGGAGTAGTGATTAGCCCTTTTCCGTCCCAGTAACCAGATGACACATAGTTCTGGGAGTACAAGCTGGAATGTTTTAATCCGGCCAGATGGCCTGCTTTTATACGATTTCAGACACAGTTAAGCATGCCCCTGACACTCCCACACAAACAAGATAATCCCTCTGCTGGACCTGAGAGGGGAATAGTTACAAGTTACAAAGTCCTCCTCTGTGCCTGAGAGATAACTGAGTCAGGAACTGAACTAATTCAATCTCCAGGCACGGAAAAACATACAATATCACAAAACCCCCAAAATACCTTTAAAACACATAAAAACCCGACAAAAGTTACATTCTGGTCGGTCAAGTTCGGTAGTTTAAAAACGAACAAACTACCAAACGGAATTCATAGTTCTACCCTGGAGCTTGTTCACCTTGTTCGTGGGAACATTTCCACCGAACAGTGCCCTTCTAAGTCGTATAGAACTGAACGCAGGTGATGATGGAAGTCCAGCGGTGTTCGGGAGTTTCTGTGTCCGATTTCAGTTCCAAGAACTTGATGACCAAACACCGCTGCCTGCGTTCCTTCGAACAAGAGGGCCTCCACTTCGTGGTGGTTCATGCGAACAGCAGCCACCCAGACGAACAATTAGAACACTGCAGTGGAACTTGTTACAAACTGTCAATTAGGCTTAACAAGCTCCCAGGTGGTCCATGGTTCCCAAACAGAATAGAGGATGGGCACGAACCAAGCCAGTTAACTAGTCTTTTACAGGTTTCCCTGCAGGGCCCATAGGAGCTCATGACAAACTCACGTTGGAAGGGGAGGTTGTCAGTCCACTATTACCACAGTGATGGAATCTGCTCCCCACAAACACTTACACTACAGAAACACAGACCCATCATCAGTAAACCTACAAATTCCATATGGAAGAAACTTAAATGCTGTCCATCCAACACAGCACATAAGATGCCCATTATTATTCAAAACTCGCCGAAGCTTCCATTCCTCTCATATTTACACACATCCATCGCACATGTCAAATTAACTTACTCCCTTTTTAGTTTGTTATTTTTATGATTGACGTGTATTGCTAATATTTTAATACCATTGCAGAAACATATGTTGTGATGTCTAATTTAGTGTGCATTGCTCTAAATAGGTTACTGGAATGTATTGATCTATTGGTATATTCATGATCTTTATAAGTTTAAATTTAGTTTTAATTATCATGATTTAACTTCATGGATTTGGGTGTTTATTGGTGGCGTGGTTTTGGTGTGAGTGTGTGTGTGTGTGTGGGAGTGGGGGGAGGGCAGCATTTCATCTTCGGACCCAGGCATCACAATGACCAGAGCTAACTCACTGGCTGAGAGCCCCTGCTCCAGTGGACTGCCACTGAAAGTTTGGGCTGGGGAAGAATTCGGAGATATTATTTTTCAGTCCACTATTTTGGCCTGAAATATTTATTTCTACATAAATTCATTTTAGATTTTAAACTATTCACACGCTGTCTGACAAATGCTACACCATGGATGTGTGTTTTAGCTTACCCATTGTAAAGTGCTACAGAATTTGTTGGCGCTATATAAATATAATAATTATAATATTCATTCTTGGCCCATCCTTGCATATATAGGATACATAGCATTCCTATCATAACATGCATACATTATTTGTTGTTGTTTTTTTTTTTGTTCTAATACTGCTTACCTATATAGAACAGTATAAAATAAAAGTCTAGAACAAATTTCAAGTAATACATTCTGGCATATAAACAGTGTGTTACTAAAAGCACCTGACCTCTTGTTTATTTTTCCTTTATTTTATCACACAGGAACATGGAGATCACTATTACACAGCGGAAAGATAAAGTCCTCTGGCATTAACTCGGCTAGCATATAGCTCATTACAAAGTCCACCTGTTTTTACAATGTCCGCTGAGTTTTCATTTGTTTCAGATAAATAAACAACACCTACACTTTATGTATCCTTGATTTCTAAATTGCTGGTAAATTGAAAGCTGAGAGTAGAGAGAAGAAAACATGAATATACACAAACCACAGATCTGTATTGCGTTTTCACTAGCGCTAAATATGAAGCGTGGTTGTTCCCGAGTCATGATCACTGAGTATGTAGTCTAGAGCAGGGCTGTCAAACATATGGCCTGTGGTGCCCATGGATCTGGCACGAAGTGGTGGCCAATTGGGTGGTTGTGGGACTTCTGAGTTTTTTTTTAGATCTTTAATAGTGCACCAGACCAGGCTCCTGTCACAGCGTTACTTCCTCCCTGCTTGCTGAGAGTGGTGTGGGGAGGAATGTGCAGGCACACTCAGGAGGGGGGAGGAAAGCCTGGAACCTCAGGCCAGCCAGCTCCCTCTAGACGCCAGGAAAGCCACCCTCCTGTATCCAAAAGGTATGGAAACAGAAAGGTTGTTTCATGTGTGTGTTAGTATGTATGTGTGCGTGTGTCTATTTGTCTATACATACCCTTACATACAGATACATACCCTGGCACACAGACAGACACACTGACACACAGATACACACTCTGACACACAGACACATATACTGACAAACATGCAGATACACAGACACATATATACATATCCTGACACACAGATACATACCCTGACCTACAGACACACAGACAGACACACCTACTGACACACATATAATTACCTTAACACACTTAAGGATACATACTCTGACACACAGATACACAGACACATAGATACATACACTGACACAAATACAGACACATGCCCTGACACACATTCAGATACATATTCAGACACATACCCCGACACACATACAGCTGCATACCCTGACACACATACAGATACATATCCTGACACACAGATAAACACACTGTTCTAGAGAAACCCACTCTGACACAGATGCAGATACACAGACACACATGCAGATACACACACACATGCAAATACACAGACACACACACTGAAACAGATATGCACATTGACAAACATGCAGATACACAGACACATACGTATGCACATGCACTGACACACTTAAAGATTCATACCCTGACACTAAGATACATACCCTGACACATATGCAGATACAGTGAAACACAGATACATCCACTGCCACACATGCAGATACACAGATACAGACACTGACACACATAATGACACACAAATGTATACACTGACACACACATACAGACAAATATACCAATACTGACATGCAGATACAGACACTGAAACAGATATAGACACTGACACACATGCAGATACATACACACATAGATGCATACACTGACACACTTAAGGACACGCACCCTGATACACAGATGCATACCATGACACACAGATACACACCCTGACACACATGCAGATACACAGAGACATAGATACATAAACTGACACAAATAAAGATACATACCAATACATACCCTGACACAAAAACACACTGACACAGAGATACACACTCTGACACACATGCAGATACAAAGACACACATGCAGATACGCAGAGACACATGCAGATACACAGAAACACACACTGACAAACATGCAGATACACATACACATACATAAAACACATACACTGACAAATGTAAAGATTCATGCCCTGGCACACACAAATACACACACTGACACACAGATGCATGCACTGACACACAGATACACACTCTGACACACATGCAGATGCACAGACACATAGATACATACCCTGACACAAATACAGATACATACTCTGACACACAGATAGACACTCTGACACAGAGATGCACACTCTGACACACATGCAGATGCACAGAGACATACACTGACATAGACACATACATATACACATACACTGACACACTAAAGGATTCATACCCTGACACACAGATACACACACACTAACACAGGTACAGATCCTGACAGATATACACACCATGACACACATATACACACACATTGACACACAGATAAACACATTTTGACACACATGCAACTAACAAAAACTTAATTTTAAAATAAGCTGCTCATATTTGTTTGTTGGATGACTGCTCATTTCCTTAAACTTAACCTGTAGAAAAGAGAACTTCTGGTCTTTCCTCCCTCAAGTGTTGCTACTCCCTTGTCTGTTTACCTCCAAGTCAATGATGCTACCATCAGCTCTCCCCTGCAGGCACCAATCAATTGCCAAATCCTGCTGCTTTTATCACAAAAACATTGTGCGCATCCACCCCCATTTAACGCCTGATACGGCTAAGGTGCTTATCCATGCCGCTGTCCTCTCTCGCCTTGACTACTATAATCCACTTTGCAATAGTCTAACGTGTTCCCAATTTGCCCTGTTACAGTCTATAATGAATACTGAGGCGAGGCTCATCTTCCTGTCCGCCCGCATGTCCCACGCCTCCTCCCTCTGTCAGTCCCTACATTGGCTGGCCGTATATTATAGGGCTCAATTTAAGATCCTGGTACTCATTTAAAATTCAAAACAATTCTGCTCCAGCCTACCTTACCTCACTTATACACAAATATGTCACGTCTAGGCCCCTACGCTCTGCCAAAGACCTATGTCTAACCTCTGTTCGTACTTCTACCTCTGATGCTCACCTTAAAGTCTTCTCTAGTGCTGCACCATTCCTACGGAACACCCTTCCCCTCTCTGTTAGACCTTCACCCAGTCTTCACCCCTTCAAAAAATCTTTGAAAATGTACTTCTTCAGGAAAGCAAATCAATTAAACTGTCAACAGCTTTCCCTCCCCGCACCCTGATTCCTCTCCTGAAACTGTTTAAAAACAAAACACTAAGCCCTCAGTGAATACTATGCTAGCAACCTACGTTTCTACCCTACCCTAACCTTTTGTGTCACTATACCCCACTCCCTCTAGCATGTAAGCTCATTGAGCAGTGCCCTCAATTCCTCTGTTCCTGTGTGTCCAACTATTCTGATACTTGTCAGTTAGTCCATCCATTGTACAGCCCTGCGGAATTTGTTGGCGCTTTATAAATAATAATAATATATATACACTTTTATTCTAAGTGTATTTCTATATTAATATAAAATATATATATATATATTCATTTAAAAATACATTTTGTATTAATGTATATATAAATAAGATACATATTATATAAACAGATTTCAGCTATTAGAGGGACTTCCTGACAGGCAGTCCCCCTGCAGGCATCTCCATTGCCAGGTATTGCGGCCATGTGATAGCTCGATCACATGGCTCACGGGGGCCTAAGGGAGCTGGACATTCTGTCAAGGAGTGCGACAGCAGATTACTATACTTGCCGGAGATAGGTGTCGAATTTCCGGGTGTTTTATGCTACTCTGTGGCGTTAAAGTCCGGCTTCTACAGGATGGCATAAAAGCCTGGCAGCATTAAGGGGTTAATTTATAAAAATGCCAATTTCTATTGAAATCTGCACTTTTTGTTAAATGGAAAAAGGAGGACATGCTCTTCACACTAAAGCATTTTAGCAAGCTAAAGTGCTTTAAGGGTCCAAACAGTCCCTATAATGGAACTATTCACAATTGGCCACTGCCCCATTCACATTAAAAATGTCCCTGAAAGGAGAAAAAAAAAGAAGACTAAAACACAATTAATAAACAATGCCTACGGTGATATCCATTATTCTCAAACTAATTACAATCTTCTGAAACATTTCTATTGTTTTGGTCTTCTGTATTACAAACACGTACCTGAAATGTTGATCGTTTCATTAAAGAACTAAAGAGCGTTTGAAATCTGATCAGAAGAAAATGTTCACCCTGCGGATTTTAGTTTGGCCTTCGCTGCCCTTTTCCTGCATTTAACAGTCCTTACCTGTTTGAACAGCAGCTAAACACCACATGAGTGAGTTTCCTGAGGGCTAAAATACAAGTGTCTTTGCTGCAGAATCCCTGCTACAAATGTATTCATATATCTAGGAAGATATTTATCAAAAAGATATTCTCAAGATTCTTATTAGAGTGGAGTTGCCAAATCATGATTTGATTTAGGATTGTCTATGAGAAATGCATGTTGCAGGGCTGTGTTAATTTAAAGCCCTGTGTTTTTGTGTTGTGTTGTGTTCCTAACAAGCTACTGATCTGGCAACCCTAAGTTCTCAAAAATAATATGAAACAGACTAAAAACTAATTCAAGCATTATAACTATTGATTGTTGCTGTTACCGTGTGTACTTATTTTGAAAATATACAGAGTATTGTGTTTTCTTAAAGGGACACTATAGTCACCTGAACAGCTTCAGCTTAATGAGGTTGTTCAGGTGAGAACTATAGCTCCCTGCAGCCTTTCTCATGTAAACACTGTATTTTCTAAGAAAATACAGTGTTTACATTGAAAGCTAGGAACACCTCCAGTTGCAGTCACTCAGAGTGAACCAGAGGGACTTCGGAGTTGATGGAGGCATAATATGCCTCCATCCACTCAGATCTGCTTTCAGCAGAACACAGGTCAGCACTGTGCACAGCATCCTGTGATTCAGTATCTCCTCCCTCTGCATGCAGACACTGAACTTACCTCATAGAGATTTGTTGATTCAATTCATCTCTATGAGGTTGATTCAAATCAGCTCTATGCTGATTGGCCAGGGCTGTGTTTGAATCATGCTAGCTCTGCCCCTGATCTGCCTCTTTGTCAGTCTCAGCCAATACTATGGGGAAGCATTGTGATTGGATCAGGCTACCACATGTCAGCAGATTGCTTGTTTTTCTAAGTCTAACAGCATGCAGATTTACAACTTCAGACTTGAATACAGTAAGATTTGTACTATATTTATGGAGGCATGGGGGCTAGATGGTGGTGTTAACACTATAGGGTCAGGAATACATGTTTGTGTTTCCGACCCTATAGTGATCCTTTAAGTAAATTTGTAGTCAGTGACTAATATTAGAATTTCATACACAGGCCTTTCTCTTTACCATAGATTTTAAATATGATTTGCATCCAAAAAAATCATTCTTTCAAAAAATATATTTCTTAAAACTGGTGCCAAAAATTGTACTGTATCTTCAAGGCGAGGTCCTACCATTGATTTGCAAAGAGGCAAATTTATATTATGATCACCTCAATTAATATCCCTTTTATATACAAATACCCTTTTATTAAACCCTCTGAAAGGAAGTCCTGAGAAAATGTACTGGGTTCTGTCTTATTAGAAAGAGGAAAACCATTTCAGCGAACTCTAGATGTTTAGACTTTACTTATTAAAATATAATGATCAACAGGGTCCAATGCCATTAAAATGTATAAGAAAATAGTTCTAGTACAGGTTAAACATTTAGGCATGTGCATGGGGAAAATATTCGTCTCGGTTCGGCATTCCGAAATTCGGGACTTAATCAATTCGGGACTTCGGCAATTCGGCACTTCGGAACTTCGGCAACTTCGGCACTTTGGCACTTGAACACTTTGGAACTTCGGCACTTCGGAACTTCGCCACTTCGGAACTTCGGCAACTTCGGAACTTCGGATCTTAGACACTTCGGCAACTACGGCACTTCGGAACTTCGGAAATTCGGTAATTTTGGCACATTTCGGGACTTAGACAATTCGGCACTTCGGCACTTCGGCAATTCAACTATTCTAACATTCGGAAGCACCTGAATGTCCGAATTAACCGAAATTCAGCCGAATTTTTATTCGGACCGAAACGAATTGCACATGTCTAACTACAACTGCCATGATGTTCCAGCAGCAATAAGGTTTAGGGATCTATGTTGTAAACCCCTGCTCTAGTAAGTTTACCTTGTTTCTTGCAACCCACGCTGAATATCATTAAAACTTTTAAGAGTTAATATCAATTTTTAAATCAATCCAAATTTATGAAAACATATACCCAACCTTCTTTTTTTCCTCCTCTTCTTCCAGCAAGATCTGCCCCCCCTTTCCTAATTTTAATTTGCTTTTCTATATAAAAAAAGAGAATAGGATTTCCTAATAGACGGATATGTCTCATAACATAAAGATTTTAATGTAAATGTTTTGTATATATATTAATGTCTTTTTTTTATTCAAAGTGTATTGATTTATTGTAGAAAGTTATACATGAGTAAAGCATAATATATGTATACATGCACATGAAGCGACAAGGTATCATAACATCTTATAGGATAGACACGAGTTTGAGGGTAACAACACAACAGTGCAACACTCTTGTTTGGAGCTGTATTACGTGCGCTGAGTTGGTAAATTTAACAGAGGTAAAACAAAAGGAATATCAAAATACTGCTAGGCCCGTAAATGTCTGGGTTGAGTTACAATAACATAAACTTGCACAGTTGTGGGCTGAATTGTGCTCCAGTAAGGCAGCGTGGTGGTGAGACCGTGCGGTGTTGTGTGGTGCTATATAGCTAATGTCAGCGGTGCGGGACCTTAGTACTAAGTATTAAGAGGTTGGCCAGGTTGGCTGTCTTGTATTATGGGGTGTCTAGGTCTGATTGCTAGGCCCAGGTGCGACCAGGGTTGTTTGTTTCACTCTTTGCATGTTGAAAGTCTTAGATGTCTATGTGTGCGTAGTGTTGGATGGGTGTATTCCCTGAGGAGGGGGGAAGGGAGGTGTGTTGCAGGCAGGGGCGTACCTAGAGCATTTGGCACCCGGGGCGGACCCTGAGTGTGCACCCCCCCCCCCCATAATAAAAATTTAAGAAAACACCCACAATTTTTTGCTTTCCTATGGACTGTTTGAATGTGCGCGCAGCTCTTGCCGCGCATGTGCATTCGGCTCCACTCGGGAGCTGACGTCGGCGGGGGAGAAGAGGTCACCCCTTAAAACCCATTCAGCCACTTACCTTTCTCCAACGTCGGGCTCCCTCGGCGCTGGTGACCTCTCCTCCCCCTGCCGACGTTAGATCCGAATGCGCATGCGCGGCAAGAGCCGCATGTGCATTCAAACTGCCCATAGGAAAGCATTACTCAATGCTTTCCTATGGACGTCCAGCGTCTTCTCACGGTGAGTTTTACAGTGAGAATTGCGGAAGCGCCTCTAGCGGCTGTCAGTGAGACAGCCACTAGAGGCTGGATTAACCCTCAGTGAAACATATGTTTTCAGCTGCAGGGTTAAAACTAGAGGGACCTGGCACCCATACCACTTTATTGAGCGGATCCTTAGAAATAGCATAGGAAAGGGATTTGAGTTCAAAAGATGTAGCGGCTAGGGCAGAGGTTTTGTAGAAGGGGGCCAGGGCAGGGATTTTGTATAAATGCGCCATTTTTGTAGAAGGGGGAAGACCAGTGCTTTTGTAGAAAGGGGCTGGTGAGAAACTTCTAGAAAACTCCTCCCCTGCCCCTTTCTACAAAGCCCCTGGTCTCGCCCCTTCTAGAAAACCCCTGCACACTGATCACATAAATTTCATACACTCGCTACACATAAAAACCCTGCACCCCGATCACATAAATTTCATACACTCCCTACACATAAAAAAACCTGCACATCCCCCTTAATTAAAAAAAAACCCTGCACACCCCCTTAATAAAAAACAAAAACCCTGCACACCCCCTTAATAAAAAACAAAAATCTGCAGTGCACATCCTCCCTTAATAAATAAAATACTGCAACCCCCTTAATAAAAAAAAAACCTGCACCCCCCTTTAATTAAACATAACCCCTCTAAATAAACTTCCCCCGTGCTGCACCCCCTTTAATTAATCCACCCCCTCTTTAATTAATCCACCCCCTCTTTAATTTATCCACAACCCCTCTTTAATGAATCCACAACCCCTCTTTAATTAATCCACAACCCCTCTAATTAATCCACCCCCTCTAATTAATCCACCTCCCTCTAATTAATCCACCCCCTCTAATTAATCCACCCTCCCTCTAATTAATCCCCCATAATTAATCCACCCCCTCTAATTAATCCACCCCCCTCTAATTAACCCAACCCCTCTAATTAACCCAACCCCTCTAATTAACCCAACCCCTCTAATTAACCCAACCCCTCTAATTAATCCACCCCCTCTAATTAATCCACCCTCCCTTTAATTAATCCACCCCCTCTCTAATTAATCCACCCCCTCTAATTAATCCACCCCCTCTAATTAATCCACCCCCTCTAATTAATCCACCCCCCTCTAATACACCCCCTCTAATTAATCCACCCCCTCTAATTAATCCACCCCCCTCTAATTAATCCACCCTCTCTAATTAATCCACCCCCGCTAATTAATATACCCCCTCTAATTAATACACCTCCCTCTAATTAATACACCTCCCTCTAATTAATACACCTCCCTCTAATTAATACACCCCCTCTAATTAATACACCCCCTCTAATTAATACACCCCCCTCTAATTAATCCACCCCCTCTAATTAATCCACCCCCTCTAATTAATACACCCCCCTCTAATTAATACACCCCTCTAATTAATAAACCCCCCTCTAATTAATAAACCCCCCTCTAATTAATACACCCCCCTCTAATTAATACACCCCCTCTAATTAATACACCCTTCTCTAATTAATAAACCCCCCTCTAATTAATACACCCCCCTCTAATTAATACACCCCCCTCTAATTAATACACCCCCCCTTTAATTAATACACCCCCTCTAATTAATACACCCCCCCTTTAATTAATACACCCCCTCTAATTAATAAACCCCCCTCTACATAATACACCCCCCCCTTTAATTAATCCACCCCCCTCTAATTAATCCACCCCCCTCTAATTAATCCACCCCCCCTCTAATTAATACACCCCCTCTAATTAATCCACCCCCCCTCTAATTAATACACCCCCCCCCTTTAATGAATTCAGCCCCAGACATAAAATAACTACTTTATACTTACATTTTGATGATGCTTTGCTTGCCCGCCGAGTCCGACCACTAGGTGCCTCACCGCCCGGAAATGGATCCTTCCGCTGAAGATCCGTGAAGGCGGACTGACGGCGTTGCGCACGTCGTCATCACGTTGCGCGACGCCGCGGCCCGCAACGCTCCTCCCCCTCCTCCTCATAAAGAAGGAAGTCCCGCCGGTGTTTGGCCGCAAAGGTGCTGCGGCTGTGCGCAGCGTAAAGATGGGGGGTGACACATGACACTGGAAGTCATGGCACCCCCCTAGTCAGTGGCACCCGGGGCGGGCCGCCCCCCCCGCCCCCCCCTTAGTACGCCACTGGTTGCAGGTGGGCTGGGTAGGGAGGGAGTTGGGAGTAGAGATGTCCCGAACAGTTCGCTGGGAACTGTTCGCCGGCGAACATAGCTTGTTCGCGGTCGCCGCGGCGGGCGAACATATGCGATGTTTGGTCCGCCCCCTATTTGTCATGGAGGTGGTAGGGTCTGGGAGGGAGGGTCTGCTGCTGATTGGCTGGAATGTGTCTGCTGACTGTGAGGTACAGGGTCAAAGTTTACTCAATGATGACGAATAGGGGGCGGACCGAACATCGCATATGTTCGCCCGCCGTGGCGACCGCGAACAAGCTATGTTCGCCGGCGAACAGTTCCCGCCGAACTGTTTGGGACATCTCTAGTTGGGAGGGCAATTCGTTTGGCATAGAGGGGAAGGGGGGGGGGGCATTGACCCTTTTTAATGTTTTTCATTTAATACATTCATGTGTTGGTTGATGTACCTAGGTGGAAATGCAATGAACAGTATCGATGTTACCCATTTTGTGAGTGGTACAGCCTTCGCAACATGAGGTCAGCTCAGTGACATACAGGCTTTTCATTTTGATGGGTATCAGGATTTTTTGGGAGTCTGCGGTGCCTCGCATGTTGATTATGAGGTAAGTAGAGGCATACCTCCTATAATTGGCATTAAGTGAGTGCCGGAGTAGTGTGTGCCAGGATGTTGGTACGGGGTGGGAAGTGTCTTTTTATATATCTTTTACTATCTTATATTTATTAAGATTTTTATGTGTTGAGAATTATGCGTAAGGTCTCCTTTAGAGAAGAGACAATTGGGATTTGAGATTAAATGCACAAACTCTTTTTCTCTATTTTTATTCTAACATTTGTTCTTTTTATACTTTTATATTTTGTTCTTTCCGTCAGAAGTACGTCACAGAAAGTGATGAAGAGGCCATTTTTGAAGTTCCGAGACCGACGGAAGATTCGGCAGAAGAATGAGCACAAATGGATCTGGAAATTGTCAGGCATCTTAGGAGGGGATTTGACTTTCTGTCCTGAAACTGGATACATCGTCATATTGGAGATGGCAAAGTGTGTAATCGGTTCGGACCTTATTTGGTAATAGGAGTTGTTTCTTTTTGATTAAATTCATGTCTAAGTAATTAAGCTGCTTGTATGTAAGGTATAAAAGGATGTCTATAAGTTTTTGACAATATACCTGCACCTGAGGAAGACCCATTCTGTGTTGAAACGCGTTGTCCTATCATTGTTCTTTTTATATTATATTCATTAATAAATACTTATACTTACCTAAAACCTTGGGGTTTCTGATTCCAGCAGTATTGAATTCCTGGTACTCACCTGTGGAGAACTCAACTTGTTGTGTTTTTGAGTAGACGATTATGCCGTATAAGTTCAGAGCCAACTTCTAATGGGCTCTGAAAAGTGTGAGTGTTCTGATTTTTAACACTTTCTTACCTGTTATGTATACAGATTACACTATGTCGTGTCCTGTGTTTATTTTATACAGGACATTAGAATTGTATTTTTACCTAATAAATATACTATTTTTGAAAGGTAAATATAACTTTTGTGTGTGCATATCACCTTCTTCCTGTTGTAATTTTATCACATTTTAAGTGTACCTAGTGACAATACACTTGGGTGTTTTAGCAGCACAAGGTTCTATAATTTAAGCGCCACTTACCCCTTCTTGTTTGGATTGAATAAACTTTTAAGAGCGCCTTTTCTATCGTAATAAGGTAGTGATAATTCAATGGAACTGAAATGTGGGTCAAGAAGTTGAACACTTGGTAAATACATGTAAAATTACATGTGTTCCCAAATCTGCGTAGTATAGAGAATAAAGATAGCAGATCTACAGGATATAGGTATATAAATCTGTGTTGATTTCTATATTTAATTTTCTGTTTTAGACCTTACAAAGAAATATTTGTGAAATATACACAATAAGTAAACATAATATTATATATCCCAGGATACAATGGTCCTCCTTTGCATGCTAGGTAGTACATTCCTATTTTTTTTACTCTGCAAAATCATGAATGGAAAATAATTAGTACATATGTTTACGCAACACAACAAATATGTGTCATTTTCTGTGGGTTTCAATGGGTTTTAGTAAATGCAAGTTGCATGTCTGAGCAGGCCACCATCACCTATTTTTTCTGTTTGTTTAACTTGTTTTGTAACTATTACTTCTGAGTATCATTTTCCTATTGTTCATAGTTGCAAGGCCTGTCTAAGAGTGATTTAGAGAGACTTTGAGAAGGTGTAATACACAGCACGTAAAGGGACACTGGTTCCTTTAGTGGGCTCCCCACCTGCCTGAACTGGTATTTATTTCCCATGACTTCTTCATCCACCATCATAACTTGAGCTGGAGACTCTTAGATATGATGATCTGCTGGTTCCAGTTCGCGTTGTACTTATTGAACGGTTTTAGAAAGTTCTGTTGTGCCAGCTTGTAAGTGAGGCCATCTGACTAGGTCTATAGAGGGCGTTAAGGAGCCTAGAACACTCATGTAATGGCAGGCTGTCATGCTTCTTACTGAAAACTTTTCTGCTAACTTAGTCCTTACATTAGATTTTTCGTTTAGCGATAGGGATGCAGTTGACAAAATGGTGTCTATTTGGTTGTATCATGCCAGCTGCAAAAAAACAAAAAACGAGCCAAACCATTCCCACGTAGAAGTTTCTTAAATAATTAAGAAAACTTGAACAAGTTAGTACTACCCATGGAGGCCGATTACTGGTTCATTCAGGAGTAAAACCATGATAACCATGGTGAGTCCGGAAAAAAAACATCTGTGCCCGTGAACTAGGACAAGAATAAAAAAAAAAAAAAAAAAGACCGATGAGCTCAGAGAGGACAGGGCTTTTATCAGTTGTTCAATTGATTATAATTATTTATTGCTGTTATCTCAGCTAAGGAGAAGCTACCCATAAGTGATGCTGCCATGCTTAGACAGGGAAGTGGTTTAATTCCTGAAGGGCAAATAATTGAACAATGAAACTGCTGGGGCTTGTTCAATGCACGAAAACCACTAGTCGAAGTGTTTTCGTGCATATACTGACTCTTTAAACAGCGGAGTTCTCCGTACTGTAATAATGCTAAGCATTGTATCTGGTACTGCAATGGCGCCGTGCTTTTTTCAACATAGAAACGTTTAAATGTTACTGTAATTCATGTCAACATTCTTATATCTATATTTTAAAATTAATTCTACTGAGTCAATTAGCTATGGGAAAAATCAAACATTTAGTTCCTTTTACTGCTATTTTGTGTGTGTGTGTTTTTCATTTTACTTTGTCTCTCCCAAGTATACTCGCCATCAGCCAGCATATTTTTACTGTAAAATTATTCTCTGCATGTACAACTCTTTTTGTATAATAGTCATATTTCTTAAAGGGAAACTGTCACTCCCCTGTATTTTAAGTGTTTTAAGGTGTTATCTGTTATGTTTAACATATATACATTTATTTAAAAAAAATTCAATGTTGATTTCAACACCTTTTTTTTTCCTGCAACTACACATCTCCATCTTAGCTCCCTATCAGTCATTGTTATAAGCACTGATCTTTGCACTGGGCTGTCAGCAAAGAATAAACACAAAGGGGAGAATTAAAAAACATTGCTTCAATTTCTCTTCTTCATTTGCGTTGTTGGTCCTTCCTGTGCCCGGACTGAATTGGATTTGTGATGCAATTTTCTAAATCTTTAACATAAATTTAAAAGTTAATGAAGCATTGTATAAAAATAAGGTTAACAGAAGTTATGGGTGATTTTCATTATTCTATTTTTCGGGCAAAAAGGGTGCAGTGGTCTTTAGATTTAACACTGCAATGTAAAACATTTTATAGAAAAATAAATGCACCTTCCAAAGGTCGAGCGGCTGCAGCAAGTGTAGAAAGGTTCAAACCCTCACAGGTGCATGGAGATGAGGACCTAAATATATATATTAAAATTATGGCCTTAGGAATACACGTTTGTATTCCTAACTCTATAGTGTTCCTTTAATAGTGAGTTCTTGTGAATTGTTATCAATTGCAGATTTAAAAAAAATTCTACATATATTTTGCAAACATTTTGCTTGTCAGCTGACTTACCCTCTATGATAAAAAAAAAAAAAACACTTGTAGTGCTAGATACCATTGAGAATGTATTTTTAAGTTTTTTTTTGTTTTTGTTTTTTTTGGTAGGAGCTATAGAATGAAAGTAGTTTTTTTTTTTAAGAGTTATGCATTCCAGTAACAACACTTTTTTTTTTTGGCTCCAATGTGAACTTGTATCCTTCAGTCGCTGACTAGTAAAGATCTTTCAGTCCAATCCTCAGAGTGAATACCTAATATAGGTCTGTTGTTTAGTGGCATTGTACTTGTGTACTTAATGCCCGGCTTAACACACACGTTATGACTGATCAGATTAACACAAACACTCCAGAGAGGTGTGTAAAAGACAGAGAAATATTTCCAGTCATGCAGGTTTACCTGTCCAAACTTTAATAAAATAATGTCATGTACAGGGCCTGGGGCAGGTGTAATTTAGGTTAATTTATGGGTCTCAGAGACAGGAAGAGAGTTGCTGGTTTCATTGTGTTTCTCTCAATAAATGACATTCCGTTTGTGTCTGTATGTCATTCTAAAGGCTTATACTGCCAGAACTCAAGTCGCTACGGGAACCCACCTGCGCCTCAGGCTTTGCTGTACCAGCCAATTATGGAGACATCTGCATCTGTTAAGCACCAGAGGATTCAACAATTCTCCTCATTTCCTTATGTCACTCAATGGTCGATTTGCTAGAAGTAAAGCTGTGATACTATCCTTTCACTCAAGGAAGTAACATGATTTTGCTTTTATTTATGGAATCTTGTAGAATTTTTATCCATATTGGTCACACAAAAGCCGTGGCTCTAATTATTGTTTTTGGTTCATATGGGATATGGAAAATTGTTGCACAGTAATTTTGTTCTCTCTATTTACTTGTGTAGTGAGCAAATTCATGCAGGAAAATAACCCACATCAGATTTGCAAAACATACAATGTGACTCTAATTGAAGGTACTTCAAGGTTTTCATGAGCAAATGTAAAATAGTAGAGGCACTCTAACAGGTCTGCACCAGGCAGTGGGTGCACACCAGAAGCTCCCCACACTGGACTTTCAGAGATAGGCAGAAGAGGGGAATACACTTCATTCTTGTTTTAATTATAATATACTATAATATTTTTAATATAATATACTATAATATTTTTAAAATAATAATGGTTTTTTTTTAAAACTGCTCTCACAAGCCCTATCTCACCTCCCCTCCCATACAAACAGCCCCTATCTCACACTACACACAATACACATACATACCACATTCCCAACACACTCACACACACTACATACCCTAAACACACACATTACATTTCCCCTACACACACTGACAAAATGCAACTTTGCCTGTGTAGCTAAAAATCCTTGTACCAGCCCTAATAAAGAATCCCTTACTAAGTCAGAGCTGCAATTGATAGCTATACCCTGTCCATATTGAGCAGGATAGTAATGAATTATGGGACCTGTATTGCCATCCAAGATTTGTTAGTGAAATGTCCCCAGCTAGCATTCATAGACGAAGCATAGTCGTAGCACTTCAGAAGTACTCTGTTCATAGGCAATGCTAACAGAGGCTGGCTCGCACACCTGTTAGTCAGTTGGGCATGAACACATACTCCATTATGGACTCTCACTGCAATTCATGTGGTAAATATTTTTGGGAGTTGGCCAATCACCAGAAAGGCTGTTATACAAAATCATCATTAATTGCAATGCTGCAACCAAATTGTGAGATATGATATGCAAGTGGCAAAAGATAATTTTTAGATTTGACATTATTGTCAATCGAAATTGCACCAAATGTTAGAACTTGTTTGTTATTTATGTGGCTTTAACAACGGAAATTTCTTTAGAGTGGGAGGGACCATTCGTTCTTTAATAGTACTAGGATAGAGAATTGAATGGTATCTTGAGATGGGGATCACGGCAAATTTGCATTGGAAGCCTGATGGTCTTTTTAATGTGAAATGTTGGTTTTCCTTTGGAACTTGCAATTTTATTATTTTTGTAAATTGTTATCGTGATGAGTGCCACTGTGCAATACACTAACAATATAAGAGACTGAACACTTAACAGCAGCATAGCCATATTCATATATTTTGTCAGGTAATAAAGTGAGCATAATAACCATTCTTATTTGAGGTAATATAAATAGATGACAGCATTAAACATTCTTAAGTAAACAAAATAAAAAACAAGATACTTTTGCAGTTTGCTCCATGGTAGGGAGACCACTGAGGGGTTATGAGAAAAACATTATCATCAAAAATATCATAAAGAAAGAGTGGTACCATCTTACCTAAATGCAAGCACTACTTATATAAGTATCACTAAAGAAACAAAGATAAATAAAAATCTTCAAAAACAAAGTAGGCATAACAATCCACATGATGAGGCACATGGGTAATCCTCAACCCTTGGGATAGATATTCATCCTACTCCAACTGCAGTTATGGATTTCTTAAAGGAAAGCTGTGTCCCAGGGTTGCTTTCTGAGCTATAAAGAGCAGCACAGGAATCACTATACCAGTCCCATGTTTTAAGCCAACACATGCTACCCACAGGTCTTGCCTCTCCAGATGCCCCAATCGACGGTCAAGGTTAGTCCCTCAAAATGCACAATGTCCATCAAAAATAATGTATTGTTAACAGACTCTTTGGTTCTTACTGGAAATTTTCATTTTTGTTACTCAGATCCATTCCCTGTATTTTCTTATTAACAATAAAGGCCTTAATTACAATTCAGCACTAGTAATTGAGCAATAACATTTTCAAAGCAAAATTGACTATGTGTTTTCATCGAGATCACAGCCAAAAAACCTATTTCTAGTGGTAATGCCAATACAGGTAGAAACCGTAATCAAAATAAAACAGTGCTGGGCTTGACTGCAATGCTGAGAGGACGTAGGGTGATTGAGCTCCCGATAAATCCTGCAGTGTACAAGCTTTAAGGGTCTTTAAAAAAAGAAAAAGAGAGAAAGTACACCAATCCAGGGGCAATAAAGATTACCCGTAGATAGGTGTTAATATGCCCAAAATAACTCTCCTTAACAGGGAATAACCCACAAAATTTGACAGAAGAATATAGCGAAAAAAAGGAACCAGAGTCCCTAGTGGGAGAGTTATGCAAGGGAAGGGGTCCCTACCTTTAATAATCCTAAGGATAAAAGTTAAAAAAAAGGCAGGAAAGGGCTAAACAGGGATATAGAGCCGGGCTAAAACATTATAACCTTGATCCAATATATGAAGAGGTTGATAGGTAATAAGAGGGGGGGGGGGGGGGGGGTGGCAAGGTGGGAGGGGAACAAAACCTCCTAAATGGAGGAATAAAGGTACCCAATAGCTTGCCCAAATTCCCCAATCTCCCCGGCTAAAGAAAGCACTAAACCGTTCCCTGTATACCTCGGCACTATAGTATAAGTGCCTACCTATAACCTTATTACCCTTCCTGCCTAAGTAGCCAAAAGCAATTAACTTAAATAAAAAATCAATCCATAGTGCTACCTAAAGTGAACAAAATAAAGAAAATCTAACTCGACGTGCGTTTCAGCGTTCTAACACGCCGTCGGCAGGAGTAATGTCTTTAATACCCTATTAATTCACATTTTTGAACTAGCACATCTTGGGCAATATCAGCTTTGGTTCCAGGTCCAACTAATACTGTTGTGACACAGCTGTGGCCTCCGACTTATTGCGGCCTGGTGTGGTTCCTTGGCAAGGGAAGCGGCTGATATCTCCGTCAGAGACTTTACTGGCTCTCCTGTGTATATCAGAGCCCCATACTCCCCGCTCTGTGCCAGTGGGGGATATCCCTCTCCCCACCAAGTACAGCTTGACTCACCTTCCTGTGGTTCCCAATCCCAGGTTAATCCTAGGTGGGCGGCTCCCATGTGGCCTGTCTAAAATGGCTGATGGCAACACTGAAGAGTGGCATGCTGTTAAGGTACTGGTGCAAATCTTCGGCAGGCCGTGCGTGGTCCAAGAACCCAGGTGGATCTTCATTCCCTGGGATCTTAGGGATCTTCACCAGCTGGAAGTAGAGCAACATGTGCCCATTGGTTCTGGAGAGCTGTGATACGCCATGGTATCCAGGGAGGTTCCCATCATCCATTATACCTGCTTGGATTTTACTTGTCTGCTAGGGACATAGGCTGAATGGGCTGCAGTTATGGGGTTGTTTTAGCAGTAAGTTGCATTGCCTTGAAGTTTGTTGCCTCTCTTTCTCAGCTGGTTTCTTGTGTCTACCTACTATATCATGCACCCTCGACCACTCTATCTAAACAACAGCTGGAGACCAGTCAATAAGCTATTGGTGGTATTTTCTCATAAGTTTAGCTAGCATGTAACTTAGTGAACATAAGCTTCTCCTACTCACCATGTCTAGTATTTTTGTTTTAATATTAATATAGCCTTGTACTCGGACATGAAAGACTAGCATGTTCATTACATCAATATATAAATAAACGTGCTACATCATCAAAATGCCATTTAATGTACCATCACTCAAAGTATATGACTTTCTGCAACTTGTTTTTTTATGTTGATTGTTATTCTTGTATTTGCTATTGTGGCATTGCAAGATTCTTTGTACACTCAAACACAGCAAAAATAAAGAATTAAAAAATAAAAATAAAATAAAACCGGGCTTAAAGTGTTACTCTGTGGTCATGGTTTCAGTAACGCATGCTGCACATCCAGAGGTAAAAACATTTGATGCTGGAGGTGTAATTCCACCAACGTCAATGTTACTAGCAGCCTGGGACAATGCTGCCAATGATGCTGCTGATTATGACATCAACATGCACATGTTAATCAATATTTTTCTAACCAAGATATTTTGAGCTATGTAGGAGGATAGTTGACGTATCCTTGATGATATCGTATCCTTGATGATATATTTTTTAACTTTGATGCATTGAGAGGAGAGGGATGGAGAAGAACCACTTGGCAAAAAAATGCTTAGCTTTTTTGAGTAAAGAGGTGTTGGACCAATCTAAATAAGAAATGCTTAGATAAATGTAGAATAAACTTGGGGTAAGAGTATTTTTGCTCACACTCCAAGGATTAGTGAAGAGATCTGAGGGGAAATGAGAGGATAATACTAGTACAATCCCATGGAAATTCAAAAGTAAAACATGTCTCAGCAGGTTGTTATAGTTAAGGATGAACATTTTTGCGAGCCTGTGATTGCATATCCTCAAAAACATTAAGAAGATAGGTCATGTTCTTAAAAGCACTACTTCAAGTTGAGAAGCAATAGTTAAATCCCTTCCTCCCTGAAAAAGGTTTGAACCATGGTCGCAACACTACTGAAGTGACTCCTTGAGTTTATTGTCATAGGTGGATTGTAACGTATATATTAAAACCAAAGTCTAAGAGCACCATGTGATTGAAAAACACTATATATTCATGAACAATCCATTCTATATTACCTTCAATTGAGAAAGGTACAGAAATGTAATTCGTAATATCCTTTCTATGTAAAAACAATCAACATAAACAATAACATAGTGTAGCATGCCAAGGAATAAATACACCACTCCTCCCCAAACTGAGCCACTCAAGTTGTCCAGAGCTGTATTCAGATTTTGTAAATGTGGCATTCACAGGCTAACGATATAATACTCCTTTACAACCAATCTTTAATACAGTGCCACTCCAATATAAGGAATATGTTCAAAGTTATAAATTATTGAAAAATTATGCACAAATTAAATAATGTAATCCTGCAACCTATTTGTTCTGTTTTATTTGTCCTTCTATTTAACCTATACTTTTATCTATAGGTTTTCTTATTATTTACTTTCATTCCTGTTTATAATCTATTTAGGGTGTATTGCCTAAGCCCCTTTATTTCTGTTTTCTCTCTCTCTTTCCTATAATTTCTATTATAGGATATCCTGTTCATACTACGTCTAAGAGCACAAATAAAGTATCTGAAGTCAACCCTGACATAAGTCTCCTCTCTGACCTGCTCAAGATCATGACAAATGGGTTTAAGTAGCATTTCAGTTAATTTTTCCAAGTTCCCACGTTACATTATTCCCATCATAGGTTCAATATATCACTTCCACCTATGCGTATACTGGAT
This sequence comes from Pelobates fuscus, assembly GCF_036172605.1. NCBI lineage: Eukaryota > Metazoa > Chordata > Amphibia > Anura > Pelobatidae > Pelobates > Pelobates fuscus. The sequence goes on along the minus strand of NC_086319.1, from coordinate 107,731,282 downwards.
CCAGTCAAGTAACCTGCTTCAAATCTGTGTAGAATATAGCAGTGGTCCCCAAGCCAGTCCTCATGGACCACCAACAGACCAGGTTTTGTCAGTATCTCCATTTGAATAAAAAAGGGAAATACGTAAATCCTGAACTGTTGGTGGACCATGGGGACTGGGTTGAAGACCATTGGAGTATAGGATACATCCAGACTGCCATATTTAAATACCCAGTAGGTCCCCACGGGAAACACATCAACATTTAAACATTAACAGAAACCTAAAAACCCACCATCTTTGAAAGAATGCATTTAAACCCCAGTGCAATAAGTTCAGGATAACAATACGGCTCTGGAGGCGTGACTTGGAGGGAGTGGCTTTAATTGAAATAAAATAGGTATACTTTCAGTTCTAATGTATTAAACGTGGAATTGTGGGCAACTGTGAAAGAAAATTGCAAATTTTAGAACAAAATAACAGCATAAAAAATACAGCTATTTTCAGACTTCTTTGGGTTGATGTTTGCAAATCTCTTGTCAGTTCCCTAAATTCTAAGTTTAGTGAATATCCCTATGTGATATTTAGCAACAGGTCCATGTCTATAAATAAGTGAGTTGGGAATTCTTCCAGCTCGCCTATTTTTGATCTGAAATTTGTATTTCCTTTGACAGCTAAGTGAATAAATGCTGTAATTCTGAAGATCACAATATATTGATTTCAGTAAGGCTTTTGACACTGTTGCACATAGAAGGCTTATCAATAAACTGCAATCTTTGAGTTTGGATTCCAATATTGTTGAATGGGTAAGGCAGTGGCTGAGTGACAGGCAACAGAGGGTTGTAGTCAATGGAGTATATTCGAAGCTTGGGATTGTCACCAGTGGGGTACCTCAGGGATCTGTACTTGGACCCATTCTCTTTAATATTTTTATTAGTGATATTGCAGAAGGTCTTGATGGTAAGGTGTGTCTTTTTGCGGATGATACTAAGATATGTAACAGGGTTGATGTTCCAGGAGGGATAAGCCAAATGGCAAATGATTTAGGTAAACTAGAAAAATGGTCAGAGTTGTGGCAACTGACATTTAATGTGGATAAGTGCAAGATAATGCATCTTGGACGTAAAAACCCAAGGGCAGAGTACAGAATATTTGATAGAGTCCTAACCTCAACATCTGAGGAAAGGGATTTAGGGGTGATTATTTCTGATGACTTAAAGGTAGGCAGACAATGTAATAGAGCAGCAGGAAATGCTAGCAGAATGCTTGGTTGTATAGGGAGAGGTATTAGCAGTAGAAAGAGGGAAGTGCTCATGCCATTGTACAGAACACTGGTGAGACCTCACTTGGAGTACTGTACACAGTACTGGAGACCCTATCTTCAGAAGGATATTGATACCTTAGAGAGAGTTCAAAGAAGGGCTACTAAACTGGTTCATGGATTGCAGGATAAAACTTACCAGGAAAGGTTAAAGGATCTTAACATGTATAGCTTGGTGGAAAGACGAGACAGGGGGGATATGGTAGAAACATTTAAATACATAAAGGGAATCAACACAGTAAAGGAGGAGACTATATTTAAAAGAAGAAAAACTACCACAACCAGAGGACATAGTCTAAAATTAGAAGGACAAAGGTTTAAAAATAATATCAGGAAGTATTACTTTACTGAGAGGGTAGTGGATGCATGGAATAGCCTTCCAGCTGAAGTGGTAGAGGTTAACACAGTAAAGGAGTTTAAGCATGCGTGGGATAGGCATAAGGCTATCCTAACTATAAGATAATGCCAGGGACTAATGAAAGTATTTAGAAAACTGGGCAGACTAGATGGGCCGAATGGTTCTTATCTGCCGTCACATTCTATGTTTCTATGTTTCTATGTTTCTATTAATGCTACATAGAAGGCCAGCAAACTTTGGCCAAAATACATATTTTTATGTCAACAAATGTCCCTCATTGTTCATCTCCAAAAGAGTACTACTGATTAAGATAAGCTACCCTGCACATTGTTTTAATTGAGAAATGGGGAACAGGGCATATTATTAAACATGAGTAAGTTTAAAGGAAGCTTTTACTCAACTTGTATTGAAAAAATAATGTCAGAATTCCATAAACAAGAGAACGGTTCACAAACTATTACCATGAGTTATGTTATTTTGAACAATATTATGTGTTAGCAATATATATAAAAAAGCAACACATTTAAAGAAAAATATTTTCTATAATAAAAACAGCTCAAAATGTTTTTGCTCACTTGTGCCGTTACGAAGAGAAACTCTCATTTGCATATTAAATTAATCTCACCCATAAGGGCAGTCCAGAACCAAAATGCCAGCAAGAACACAGCAACCTTGGACGATCATGTTTGCTCACTTATGTAATTACAAAGAGAACCTATGCCATTTGCATATCAGACTGATCATACCCATATATTTGGCTCCATTATACTTTATCCAATGCCAAGTGAAGAGCACAATGCCAGAAATTAAAAAAAATATATATTTTAAGGAGGAATTATCAGAAGGAATTATATATATACATAATATATAAAAGCAAACTGCAATGGCCTATGGATGTGACTGTGTACAAACTTCCACAAATGGAAGGAAAGGTCAGTACATGTGTGCGCCTTGTTATATAAGAAATAAAGTTTGGCAAAATCTATAGTTAGTCATGAGTGATGGGGGTTGAGGCATGGCGAGGCTGGCTAAAGGAAATACCTGACTAAACAAAAAAAACTTCTGGAAGCCAAGAATGAGGCAAGATCCATGAATTACTGAAAGGCTGTAGGGAATTGAGGGTTGTTCGAATCAAGGCTAGGTGGGAGTAAAATGAGCGAGACAGAATAAGAGTGGTGGCTGCATTGGCACCAGGTACTCAAGGGATATAATCGGATGGTCATCAGCATTTCTCAGTGTGGTGGTCATAGAAAGCCAAGGGAGGCAGCATAAGAAAATACGGTAATTTCATGGGTTATGGACCATTCAATAAATAGTAGGTGGATAGACTTATGGTTATTTGCAAAGCTCTGCATTGCTTGTGTTTAATAATAAAATAAGGCCACAATACCTAAAAACAAAGATTTAAAGCATCTGTGTATAAAGACTGAAAGGGTATGCAGCAGATATAAGATCTTGAAAAGATGTTCATTATAAGAATATCCAGCCATGTGTTGTGGGGGTAGACCAACTATGGAGATCCCATTGAACCTTTGAAAGTAAGGGTGAATTAACGGATTTTTTTTTGAAAATCAAAGGAGATACTTAGACACCTTCAATGCTGACATGTTATAATACAACTCCCTTAACCTTCATTTTCTGGTTTAGTTGAATGCTTTAGAATTGAAAAAAGTAAACTTGGCTCTAAACAATTGAAGTAACGTGAAAGCACAAAGTTCCTGAAAATTCCAAAGGAAGTGCCATGTATAACCTACCACACTGTCTGTCTGAGGGGAAATTGGCAATAAACAGCAGCTTTGCTGTTATCAAGCGGATACAAGCTATTTATAACGTGCTTGGTCCAATCCCATCTGTACTGTTACTTTTTCATTTTAACACATTACAGTAGGTTTTACAGTTTTATAAAAGCAGCATACAGGTTGAACAGAGTCACAATCTCATACGCAAGCATCACATCCAATAAAAAATTGAATAACTCGAGAGTGGGGGAAACAAACCGTAAACTGTGCATCATGGGGAAATAATACTGTCTAAAACTCAGGTTTGAGAAAGTCGAGACTGACAGTTGAGATTTTTTCTAATTCATGCTTTGCCGTTATATATATATAACATTTTCATAAATATATATATAACATTTTAAGGGTTGAGTTGGCTTGTAAAGGCTGTAGTTAGGGTTTGACTTAGTCTAAGGCAGGGGTAGTCATCCTTCGGCACTGAGCATTATGGGAGATGTAATTCACAACATCTGCAGTGCGAAAGGTTGCCTTCCCCTGATCTAAGGGATACTGTGTTTGAGTACTGTTGGGGTTAAGAATTAGTGTAAGTGTTAAGATAGCGTAGGGGTAAAATTATTGTGTTAATTATTAGGGTAAATTAGTCAGCCCCCTCTCCGGTCTCAAGTACAGTGGAACCTCGGTTCTGGAACGCTCCCTTACTCGAACGATTCAGTATTCAAACAAAATATTTGACAAAAAAATGCCTCGGTACTTGAACAAAATTCGGTATTAGAAAAAAATCACACAGCATTAACCTCGTTGGTACCACTTTGGAACCTCGTTGTATATGATGATCGGCCTCCTAGCACTAGACAAAGCGAACAGAGATCCATTCTGTCAGCAAACAGTTCCATTCTGTCAGCAAACAGAGCTGAAAGGTAAAGTGTATGAATTTATGCATTTAAGGTGTTTTTAAACGGTAACATTTGTGTTAAAATGTTGTAATTCTGTGGGTCTGAAATGGATTAATCTAATTTACATGAATTCTTATAGAAAATCTTGATTTGCTTTCGAACAAATCGGTTCTCAAACAGACTTCTGGAATGGATTAAGTTCAAGTTTTGAGGTTCCACTGTAGTTTTACGTTTACAGAAACCATTGCTAAGCAAGTTTATACCATATGCATACCTCCCCCAAGAGCAACCCAGAAATATATATATATATACTGTACTTTTGATTTAGAGAGACCCTAACAAAATATGTATGATACAAGTCAAAACAGAATATATAATTAGCTCACTTGTATGTGCCATGCTGACTTTATAATTCAATGGATCAAGCCCCAGAAAATAGCTGGATGTCCCAAATAATCTGTATATGAAAGATTAAATCATCATCTGTGTGGTTTTGGGGATACTCTTGTCAGATCATCACTATAGATATGGTAACCTCTTGACACCAAAAATATATTTTGAACTGGAAGTTAATTTAAAAAAAAATACATATTGAAGGAACATTGAAAGTGTTAGATAATCTACTAGTTGAAGAAATAGCTAAAATGACAATGAAGGGGGAAGTTATCATCATGGGTGACTTTAATCTTCCTGATGTGAATTGGAAAACAAAAATAGCTACTTGTGCCAGGAGCACACATATTCTAAACTCCCTACTGGGATTGTCTCTAAAACAAGTCGTTGAGGAGCCAACTCGTAAAGAGGCCATACTAGATTTAGTGTTAACAAATGGAGATTTGGTATCAGATATTACTGTAGGTGAAAGTTTAGGATCCAGTGATCATCAGTCAGTGTGGTTTAATATAAGAACAGTGACTGAGTCACACCACACAAAAACAAAAGTTTTAGACTTTAGAAAAACAGACTTTTCTAAAATTAGAATATGTGTAAAGGAGTCATTATCAGACTGGAGCAATTTAAATGGAGTCCAAAAGAAATGGGATTATTTAAAAGTTGCACTACTGAAGGCAACAGAAAATTGCATTAGGCTTGTCAGTAAAAGCAAAAAATTCAAGAAACCACTGTGGTACTCCGCAGATGTGGCCAAAATAGTAAAAAACAAAAAGTTAGCATTTAGTAATTATAAAAAAACCCAGAGTGAGGAAGACAGAATGACCTATAAGATTAGGCAGAAAGAGGCTAAACAAGTTATAAGAGCTTCCAAATCACACACAGAAGAGAAAATAGCACAGTCAGTAAAAAAGGGGGACAAAACTTTTTTTAGATACATAAATGAGGAAAGAAAAGTAAAACAAGGATTAGTCAGATTAAAAACAAAAGAAGGAAGGTATGTAGATGAGGATAAAGGTCTAGCTGACTGCCTCAATGAATATTTTTGTTCGGTATTTACAGATGAAAATGAAGGAAAGGGACCTCAGTTAAGAAAAAGGATAAATGAGTCATTTATTACACATGAGTTTACAGAGGAAGAGGTTCTATTTCAACTGTCAAAAGTAAAGACAAATAAGTCAATGGGACCTGATGGAATACACCCAAAGTTATTAAAAGAGCTTAGTGGTGTACTAGCAAAACCATTAACAGATTTATTTAACCAATCATTGATAACAGGAGTAGTCCCAGAAGATTGGAAGTTAGCGAATGTTGTGCCCATTCACAAGAAAGGTAATAGGGAGGAGTCGGGCAACTATAGGCCAGTAAGCCTTACTTCAGTAGTGGGGAAAGTGATGGAAACCATGTTAAAGGATAGGATTGTTGAACATCTAAAAACACATGGATTTCAAGATCAGAGACAACATGGGTTTACTTCAGGGAGATCATGCCAAACTAATCTCATTGATTTTTTTGATTGGGTAACTAAAATTATAGATCAGGGTGGTGCAGTAGACATTTCTTACCTAGATTTCAGTAAGGCTTTTGACACTGTTGCACATAGAAGGCTTATCAATAAACTACAATCTTTGAGTTTGGATTCCAATATTGTTGAATGGGTAAGGCAGTGGCTGAGTGACAGGCAACAGAGGGTTGTAGTCAATGGAGTATATTCGAAGCTTGGGCTTGTCACCAGTGGGGTACCTCAGGGATCTGTACTTGGACCCATTCTCTTTAATATTTTTATTAGTGATATTGCAGAAGGTCTTGATGGTAAGGTGTGTCTTTTTGCGGATGATACTAAGATATGTAACAGGGTTGATGTTCCAGGAGGGATAAGCCAAATGGAAAATGATTTAGGTAAACTAGAAAAATGGTCAGAGTTGTGGCAACTGACATTTAACATGGATAAGTGCAAGATAATGCATCTTGGACGTAAAAACCCAAGGGCAGAGTACAGAATATTTGATAGAGTCCTAACCTCAACATCTGAGGAAAGGGATTTAGGGGTGATTATTTCTGATGACTTAAAGGTAGGCAGACAAAGTAATAGAGCAGCAGGAAATGCTTGCAGAATGCTTGGTTGTATAGGGAGAGGTATTAGCAGTAAAAAGAGGGAAGTGCTCATGCCATTGTACAGAACACTGGTGAGACCTCACTTGGAGTACTGTACACAGTACTTGAGACCCTATCTTCAAAAGGATATTAATACCTTAGAGAGAGTTCAAAGAAGGGCTACTAAACTGGTTCATGGATTGCAGGATAAAACTTACCAGGAAAGGTTAAAGGATCTTAACATGTATAGCTTGGAGGAAAGACGAGACAGGGGGGATATGATAGAAACATTTAAATACATAAAGGAAATCAACACAGTAAAGGAGGAGACTATATTTAAAAGAAGAAAACTACCACAACAAGAGGGCATAGTCTTAAATTAGAGGGACAAATGTTTAAAAATAATATCAGGAAGTATTACTTTACTGAGAGGGTAGTGGATGCATGGAATAGCCTTCCAGCTGAAGTGGTAGAGGTTAACACAGTAAAGGAGTTTAAGCATGCGTGGGATAGGCATAAGGCTATCCTAACTATAAGATAATGCCAGGGACTAATGAAAGTATTTAGAAAACTGGGCAGACTAGATGGGCCGAATGGTTCTTATCTGCCGTCACATTCTATGTTTCTATGTTTCTATGTAACATGACCACTTTTTTTTTTTTTTCAGTTTTGATTTGCAATTTGCCAAATTTTCAAATGTAAGTGTCTGAGTGCTAACATTTAATTTCTCTGGCACTGATGTTAAGCACAATGCTATTTTTAAGAACATAGTAAGATATTGAGTAGCTTCTCCCTTAAAGAGGAAATTAAAGAGGAAACTAGTGGAATTCATTCACAAGTTAATAGCAAAAAAAAAGATAGCTATGGGTTGTGTTCGTTATTATTATTATTATTATTTTTTTTTTTTTTAAATCTCTACAATATTTTTTTTTCATTTACATGTTCTGGAATGTTATCTAAATTAAATTTGTTTCTGCAGTGCTATGCACATGCAGCACTTTTGAAGGCAGGTGAAAAACACATAGTTCTGTATAGCATTTCTCTGTAAATGGTGAACATACCTTAAATGAAAACTATAGTCACCTAAATTACTCTAGCTAAATAAAGCAGTTTTAGTGTATAGATCATTCCCCTGCAATTTCACTGCTCAATTCACTGTCATTTAGGAGTTAACCCCTTCAGGACCGCTGACGGTTCAGGACCGTCAGCGGTAAAACGTGCGTTTGGACCGCTGACGGTCCTGAACCGTCATAACGGTTTTGGGCTACTTACCTGATCGCCGTCGGTCCCACGGCGGCGATCAGCTCTCCTCCCGGTCCAGGGGGACTGCCTGTCTGCCCGGGCAGTCCCCCCTCGGCAGATCAGGACCCCACGGCCATGTGATCACTCGATCACATGACCGCAATAGGGGTCTTTGTATCTGCCTGCAGGGGGACTGTCTGTGCTGACAGGCAGTCTCCCTGCAAGTGAAAAATCCAAAATAAAGTGTAAAAAAAAAAACAATCAGTGTAAAAAAAATTATAATATGTGTATATATATGATATATATACATGTATTATATCTATATATAATATATGTATATGTATCATATATATAATGTCACACTAAGTGTATTTTTATATTTATATATACATATATTAATATAAAAATACACTTATATTTAAATTACACACGAATATATACAATATATATAATAACTATATATATGGTATATATATATTATTATAAAATACAAATAATATGTTAATAAAAATAAATAACAAAAAATAAAAATAATTTTTAATAATTAAAAAAAAATTATATATATATATTCAATTTTATTCTAACAGTATTTTGATATTGATATATATATATTTATATCAAAATACACTTAGAATGTAATGATATATATATCTATGTATAAATAAATAAATAAAAATAATACGAAATATACATATGTCCACATACAAAATTACATTAATAATTTCATAAATATACACGTAGACGTCAAATATATAAATATGTATATATATTAAAATTCTACGTGCATATTTATGTAATATTTTTACCTAATTAAGTAATTTTAATGATTGCAATTTGAGGGACCTGCCTGCCAACCCAGGCCAAAAGTCCAGATAATTTAATTTGCTAGCACTGTGCTTAACCCTGTAACTTTCTATGACACCCTAAATCCTGTACATGGGGGTACTGTTTTACTCGGGAGACTTCGCTGAACACAAATATTAGTGTTTCAAAACAGTAAAACATATCACAGCGATGATATTGTCAGTGAAAGTGAAGTTTTTTGCATTTTTCACACACAAACAGCTCTTTCACTGAGGATATTATTGCTGTGATATATTTTACTGTTCTGATAAACTAATATTTGTGTTCAGCGAAGTCTCCTGAGTATAACAGTACCCCACATGTAGAGGTTTTATAGTGTTTGTGAAAGTTACAGGGTCAAATATAAGGCTTGATTTTTTTTATTGAAATTTGTCAGATTGGTTAGGTTGCCTTTGACAGCGTATGGTAGCCAAGGAATGAGAATTAGCCCCATGATGGCATACCATTTACAAAAGAAGACAACCCAAGGTATTGCAAATGGGGTATGTTCAGCCTTTTTTAGTAGCCACTTAGTCACAAACACCGGCCAAAGTTAGCGGTTTTTGCATTTTTAACACACAAACAAATATAAATGCTAACTTTGGCCAGTGTTTGTGACTAGGTGGCTACTAAAAAAGACTGGACATACCCCATTTTAAATACCCTGGGTTGTCTACTTTAAAAAATATGTACATGTTAGGTGTGTTTCGGGGATTTATGACAGATAACGGTGTAACAATGTCACTATTGATACATTTAAAATATATATATATTGAAACAGCAATTTCCTACTTGTATTTATAGGCCTATAACTTGCAAAAAAAAAGCAATAAAGCATGTAAACACTGGGTGTTTTTAAACTCGGGACAAAATTTTGAATCTATTTAGCAGTTTTTTTCATTAGCTTTTGTAGATAAGTAAAAGATTTTTCAAGTAAAAGTCCAAAAACATGTTTTTTTTTTTATTTTTCACCATATTTCATTATTTTTTTTAAATACAATATATGACATAATATAAATACTGGTATGTAAAGAAAGCCCTTCTTGTCTTGAAAAAAACAATATATAACTTGTATGGGAACCGTAAATGAGAGAGCGGAAAATTACAGCTAAACACAAACACCACAAAAGTGTTAAAACTGCTCTGGTCCTTAACGTACAAACATCGCAAAAACAGGCCGGTCCTGAAGGGGTTAAATCACTTTGTTTCTGTTTATGCAGCCATAACCCCACCTCCCCATGAAAAAAAAAACTGGTTTCACTTTCAAACAGATGTAATTTACCTTAAATAATTGTATCTCAATCTCTAAATTGAACTTTAATCACATACAGGAGGCTCTTGCAGGGTCTAGCAAGCTATTAACATAGCTGGGGATAAAAAAAAATCTTAATTAAACAGAACTTGCAATAAAGAAAGCCTAAATAGGGCTCTCTTTACAGGAAGTGTTTATGGAAGGCTGTGCAAGTCTCATGCAGGGAGGTGTGACTAGGGTTAACAAACAAAGGGATTTAACTCATAAATGGCAGAGGATTGAGCAGTGAGGCTGCAGAGGCATGTTCTATACACCAAAACTGCTTCATTAAGCTAAAGTTGTTCAGGTGACTATAGTGTCCCTTTAATGTGCCTGATCCAACATGGAATGGCAAAGTCACCCTGAACAAATGCAGTTGAGGTAACTGTGTTTTTTTACTCACATCAGGATAATATTCACTTGACATATTCTCCAATGTGATACTTAGCTCCTATGGAGTAGGGTATACTTCTGCTCAAAGAATTTGAAGGTCAGCCTGCGTAAATGCATACCAGGCTACCTGTCAATGCACACTTGCCGTAAGGAGCACTCCATACTTTAGGGAAATCAGGTGAGTGGTTTGTTAAGCTGCTATTTTTACATAGCTTGGGAATGATATCTAATAACATGTTCAAGACTCTTGGATGATTAGGAGTTCATCTGCCCCTGTCCAATCTGACTCTAATGATGAGTAGCCGTATTCTCCCCCCTGGTAATGGTAGAGTTACTGCTGATGTTGACCCCACTTTTTAAAATGCTTGCCATTGTGGTGGTTTCACCCTGCCTAATGTTTGTGTTGAAAAATGGGTTGCTGCTTAATAGATTTACTAGTACTGTAAAGATTTTGTGTTTCACGGCGCTGTACACAATGCACTGCGGTACATAGTTCCTTGACACTTGCACAACACACAGATAAAGAAAAAAAGGAAACTGATTCTTCATCTTCAATGATGCTGTACTCTATCTGCCACACAAGGTTCACGTGTGCAATAAACTGCAGCTACACATTGTGCATATTACTGAGGAAAGAAGCTTGCAATTGCTACAGCACAAGCTGTGGCACAGAAGGACATTGAAAGGCAAAATTGTCTCTTACTCTAAATAAAATAGAAAATAAATCACAAATTAGTTAAACAATTCTAAATCAGTGAATCAGTGACACTGGCAATCGCAGCTAGGAACGAAGAACTTTTTTCCTCCTATATTTTTCTTGTTTTCTCTCTAATTTAAATGATGACTGGTCCGACTATTTTTATCCACACTGCCGGCTACAGACACTTTTCTAGCCATCACACCTATTCTCCCTAAGTGTAAATTGGTGGTGATTACAAATTGCTGTTTAGTGGCAGTGGCTAGCAGTGCTACCCTGCACTAACCATACACAAGAATGTCACACTAGGATAAATGAAGCTCTCTCTACTACCACTCAAGGTTTTTGCAAGTCCAATGTGGGAGTAGTCAGGCAAGAAGAACATTTTTCTTCCGTTTGGTTACTTTTCATGATCAGCATACTCCACCACTCCCCCTCACCTGCCCCCCCCCCCCCCCCCCCCCAAAAAAAAAATATATTTCTTCCTACAAGCAATAGCAATATGTAAAAAAATAAAATGTATGTTAGTAACCTAATTTCACACTATGATCAATGACAAAATATCAGCCTTCTAAATCCCACTTGATTCAAGTGCCACTGGCAGTACTAGCCGCTAGATACAGCAGCAAGCTTAGCTCACCCTAGATTACATGTCACAAGCTATATCCCACTCACACATAGCTAGGGTGTTCTACACTGTATCACTGCTGGTCTGTCTCCCTCAGTAGTTGCAGTCAAAGTGTCTGGGTAAACCTTTGCTCGGAAGTATACTTGTTATATTACTTCTGCTTTGTTTCCCCACTATTGGTCACTTTCACTTGATATGTGTATAACATCAACATTTAGTGGCCATCCACTAACCAGCAATCATATTTTTTATTCTGCTTTTTGATTGGACAGGCAATCCAGCCCACATAATTGAGCATACATTTTGTCCATCATGACAAACAAAGCTGCTTATTACCAAAAAAAACTAAACCAATCTCTTTTCCATTCCACCTCCCTTTATTCTAGTGCGAGGAACAGAACTCTGAATCATAAATGAAAACATGCACGTTCAGATTTGTGTAAGTTGGTTTCCTCGAGAACGTGGCGCGTGGCTGCTCAGAAAAAAGGAATTTCGCCCAAACGTCCAAAAGAGCAATTTCAGTGAAATTGCAGTTCAAAAAAAATAGAATCTCAAAGTCTAATAGCAGGTAAAATCATAAATCCAGAATGGAATGAAGGAATACAAAGAATCAAGCCTTCTATTCAGGTTTAAAAATCATACTGTTTTGTTAACATGTGAAAAATTAACAATTCCTGATGTAATTTTTAATAAATAAGATTTATTTTATATCCGTTTTTAATTTATATCATAATTGTTTTGTTTATTTTGTTCAATTTCATCTGACACATGTTGCTCAGAATATACTAATAATAATGCTGTCAATCTATTGAATTAAAAAAAAATAGTAAATTTAGCTTTCTTAAAGCGGCACTGTCATGGTAATATGTAAAGATAGAAGCGGCAGGGAGCTGTGCTCCCCACCACTTCCTAAACCCCCCATGTCCTCCCCCCTCACTCTATGGGTGTCAATATGACCCCCATAATAGCATACGGGAGATTAGAATATCCCCAATGCCCCTACTCGCTATACCTCTAAAAAGAGGGTGGGGGCCCTATATAAGAATGGGAAGGGGGGAACTACTGTCCTGGCCCCCACCCCTAAGCGGTGGGTGGGGGCCCTTAAAAACAATAAAGGGGGGGACCTACTGTCCTCCCCCCAGCCCTGAGTGGTGGGTGGGGGCCCTATATAAGAATGGTGGGGGGGACCTTCTGTCCTCCCCCCACCCCCACCCCTGAGCGGTGGGTGGGGGCCCTAGAAAAACAATAAGGGGGGACCTACTGTCCTCCCCCCCTGGCCCCCACCCCTGAGCGGTGGGTGGGGGCCCTAAAAAACAATAAGGGGAGGGACCTACTGTCCTCCCCCCGGCCCCCACCCCTGAGCGGTGGCTGGGGGCCCTAATAAACAATAAGGGGGGGACCTACTGTCCTCCCCCCGGCCCCCAACCATGAGCGGTGGGTGGGGGCCCTAGAAAAACAATAAGGGGGGATCTACTGTCCTCCTCCCCTGGCCCCCACCCCTGAGCGCTGGGTGGGGGCCCTATATAATAATGGTGGGGGACACCTACTGTCCTCCCCCCGCCCCCACCCTTGAGCGGTGGGTGGGGGCCCTAGAAAAACAATAAGGGGGGATCTACTGTCCTCCCCACCCGGCCCCCACCTCTGAGCGGTGGGTGGGGGCCCTAACAAACAATAAGGGGGGGACCTACTGTCCTCTCCCCCGGCCCCCAACCCTGAGCGGTGGGTGGCGGCCCTAAATAAACCCCCCCCCCAATCAAGGTGACTAGGGGTCCCAAGCCCCTAGTCACCACCCCCCACTCAAATAAAACTATCACCTACCTACCCCCCCACCCTAAAAATAATGAGGGGGGGGATAAAATAACTAACCTGTAAACAAAAATTAAACTTACCATTTGGTGTCTTCTTTTTTCTAAAATCTTAATTTTTCAGCCCCCAAAAAGGCCAAATAAAAAGCCATCATACCCGTCGAACTTAAAATAAAAAAAAAACCTGAGCGCCCAAAAAAATCCAGACAAAAAAAAAAAAAAACACGCTAACAAAATTAATCCATCTTCACCCATGGAGGGCTCCGCGCAGACTGAGCTCTGCAGGGTGGGGGAAGGCTTTTGAAGCCTTGCCCCGCAATTAGGCTAAGAACACTCTGATTGGTTGGTTTAAGCCAATCAGAGTGCTCTTGGTCATTTTACAGAGCGTGGGAAAATTCCAAAGAATTTTCCCACGCTGTGTAAAGTGACACAGAGCACTCTGATTGGGTGGCTTGAAATCCATCCAATCACAGTGCTCTGTGTAATTTTACACAGCGTGGGAAAGTTCTTTGGAATTTTCCCACGCTGTGTAAAATGACAAAGAGCACTCTGATTGGTGGGCTTGGAATCTAACCAATCACAGTGCTCTGTGTCATTTTACACAGCGTGGGAAAGTTCTTTGGAACATGACAGTGCCGTTTTAAGCTTTGAAATTTGGTTTGTGATGATACCATCCATCTATCTGTCCTATTTGGGTTATACCTCTTGCTTCATATGCTGTTAGATCATGTTCTATGTCTTGTTCTCTGGTGAGACCAGCTGCTTGTGCAATTTGTTCTTTTTCTTAACGTATCAATTTATGATATCTACATATCAAGCATGCTTTAAGGACTACAAAACTTCACATCCACGGGTTGTATGAAATAATTCTAGAAATATCCCATTATTGCTATTTTATTTTTAAAATGCTAACATACTCTCAAAATATTTAGTTTGTTATCTTGCATTTTAGTCTGTATGATTTGCAATGTTCACAGATTTGATCTGCCATCAAGTGGCCAAAGCCAGAATTGCCTTGCTTTGGCACAGTTGGCATGCAAAATCTTCTGACGTCTAATCTAGTAATCTAGAACAGATTGTTTTTATCCACAATGGTCAACCATTTTAAAAGATTCACTTTTCACACTGCCTGTTAATGTCTTTACTAACAGCAGGGCAGAATATTGCAACTGGCACTTGGTAATTGACAAGACACACGTCCAAGGGCCTATATGCGAGACATACTAACACACATACACAGAGACATACACTGACAGACAAACTGTCACACACACACAGACACTGACAGACATGCATACTGACACACACGCAGACACAAACACTGACAGACACACATTGACAGACACACATACACAGACATACACTGACAGACATACTGACACACATAAACATACACTGACAGATATACTGACACACACACACACATACACTGACAGACACATACAATGACAGACAGACTGACATACACAGACAGACATACTGACACAAAAACAGATACATACACTGGAAAACATATTGACACAGACACATACACTGGCAAAAATAGCTGACACAGACAGACACATACACTGACAGACATACTGACATACACACACACATACTGGCATACACATACAGACATAAATTTACATTTTTAAACCCACCCTCTATTTTGCTACCTTGTAGGGTGGTTTCCCTGGTGTCCAGACCGGAGGCTGAGGCTGTTGGGAGTTGGGTTCTGCCTCTCCCGGCCCAGGCCCCCTCCTTCATCTTCCGCGCAGCTCCTCTCCTTAGTGGGAGGAAGTGACTCCCACTCGCAGCCGTCACTTCCTCCCAGCGATGTTAAAGGGCTACAGCGTATGACCGGGCCCCCGCTTACAAATACCCACCAGGTGGCCTCCATAATGTGTGGGAAGGTGGCTCCATGGGGGAAACAAATAGTTGAGGGCAGCGGAGCCCACAGGGCAGCTGCTTGGGTCCCCCAAGAGTAACTGAGCCCGGGGCAGCTGCCCCGTTTGCCCCATGTTAAAAACGGCCCTGGTGAGGGTAGTCACTGTCCCTGTGGTCCCCAGATTCCTTTGGTGTTCTGGTCATCCAGTGCCCAGTATTGGTGCAGGGTATGTTGAATGTATTGCTTGTTTGTGCCTTTCCACCTCCTCCCATTTCCTGTCCTATTGTTTCACCAGCAGGGCGTTGTCGCAGAGACACTGCCAGACCAGTTTAAACTAGCTGCCCTGTCCCACCTCAATCTCCCATCAGCCCTTGCTATTGTTTAATCCCACCCTTCCTTGTACTATAATACTTTATACACCATTGTATATAAATTAGGCTGCTGGGAGCTTAAATGTGTGTGCTTTGCCTATTAAAGTTAGTTGCTGTTTTAATCTTCACCAAGTGTCGTCTGGTGTTTGGTCCAGGGTAGAAAAGTCCCTCAGTGATCCCAGTCAAGCCTTGGCAACTGGGTCTGAAGTGCTTCATGGTCCCTGATAGCTAAGAGGAAGTAGACTTGGTACTCGGTCGGAGTACTGGAGCTCCGTCACAGTGTGATTTTCTGCAACCAATTGTTTTGGCAAGAGCAAAGTCAATGAACATTAATCAGACACATAATCCTAGCTCTTGGTACAAGAAATGGTAGTGGCACCAGTGATGCAGATCAGAAAGGTAGCTTACCTGGAATCCATTGGGAACAAACTCGGACAGGTTATCAACTCCTTTTTTTCTGTGTCCCTATGTGTGTAATCATGTGCTACCAGCTCTGCCTTGTCTGATCTGATATAGATGGTAATGTATTCCAAACCATATAGTGTTAAAGGGCTTAAATGTTCCCCTGAAAAAGAGAATGGCCTTTAATGACATAATGGCAGCTCTGGTCCGGTGATTTGTATTCCTAACACTAGGAATACAAATCACTGGATAAGAATACAAATTCCTAACACTATAGAATCCCTTTAAGGTGGAGTTACAATATGCCTTAAGAATACTAACTATAAGAATAATAATGGCTGAGAGCTGTTCATGCTAATGCCAAAGCACAGGGCCGATCCTGGGCGAGTGAGCGGGGTGCACTGCGCCCAGGCGTTATGAGGTTGAGGGTGCAATTAGGATTGGGTCCAATGTGGGCCCTTATTAACCATGGCAGAGAAGGCACATGCTTACCTGGATGGGAGCTGCTTACTCTGCCAAAATACAGTGTGTCTGGGGTAGAAGAAGCCAGGCAGCAGCACCGGGAAGGGAGCGCTGATTCTCTTCCTGCTCTTCTCAGCACCCTCGCGCACCCTTACTGGTCATGCTGGGAGCCAGAATATGATGCCATGACGTCATTGTGACCCTGCATCACTAAACAGCATAAAGGAGCAGAGAGGAGCAGTAAGAACATTGATGCCTCTGGACCCCAGGGAGAGTACCTAAAGGCCTCCTAAAGGTAGATAGCAACCCGAGGGGGCCTGAAAAAATAGAACCAAAAGAAATGTTAATTTGTGAGTGTGTGCAAGAATGTGTGTGTGCCTGTCTGTCAGTGTGTGTATGTCAATATATGTGTGTCTGTCAGTGTGTGTGTATGTGTGTCAGTGTGTGTGTATCTGTCAGTGAGTGGGTTAAACCACTGAGTGTTTAATATTAGTGGGATTGTATCTGTCATTGAGAGTGTGCTTGTCATTGTGTTTGTCAGTGTGTTAAAGCCACAAGATTGTGTCTGTCATTGAGAGTATGGGTCAGTGTGAGTGTGTCACTATCGTTGAGAGTGTGTCACTATCAGTGAGTATGTTTCAAATGAGTGAGTGAGAGTTTCTGTCTGACACACTGACACACACTCTCAATGATTTGAAACACACATTGACAGTCACACACTCTTACTTACTCTTAACATACACTGACTCACACTCTCAAGACAGTGAGTGTGTGACTGTCAGTGAGTGTGGGTCTGATTACAAAAAAGGGGTGGGGGTTATAGATGAGAGGTGGAGTCGTTGCCATAAAAACATGATTGTCTGGACTTGACATTCACAAATGGGAGAGGTTACTAATATGACCATGTCCACATGGGGCGCCCAAATAAATTCAGCACCCAGGTGTTTCTGACCCTACGATTGGCCCTGTGAAAGCATCAGTCCAAGTAGCAGAGAGAAGGTATGCTGTGGTCCAGGGATGTTTTAGCCGCAAGGCAAACAAGGCATTTGCCTTGGGCGGCATTTTACAGGGGGCAGCAAAAAAAGCCACCCCCAAATGCCCAGGGCAAATGTCTTGTTAGCCTTGCGGCTAACTGACATGCTGGGCTGACGCGCGGCTGGCGAGGGAGCACTTCCTCTGAGCTGTCTGCTCAGCTCCCTCGCACACCGCAGAGTGCCTAGGGCAGCACAAAACCAGGATACACCACTGCTGTGGTCAACAGGGGTTTCTCACGCAATGTTTTGGTCTGAAAATGGTTTAACACTGAATCATAAGCTGGCACCAGGAGCCCCATCCATATTACATTTTAATGAGATGAAGTAGTTATGGTAGCTAGTGCCCGTATACATCTACTAAACATGCATGTGAAGGTTTACTAACCACTGATTTCAGATCAGAACTCTTATGTCTTCCATATGACCTATATTCCAGTAGTGTTAACTCTAATTCGATTATCATTTTTCTGTATATATTTGTGAGATAAGAATGTATGTAAATATGCCCTGAATGTATATGTACTATATCAGTAACACAGTTTCCGTGGTTGCAAAATCCATATTTTTATTACTGTTACTGTAAAAATGTCATTGCCTTTATACAAAGTAATAATCTATAATCTCAAACTAAAATTTTATGCAATCTGTAAGGAATGAGTAACTAAAGTTACATGCAGGATTTCAGATTTTTTTTTTTAAATATATGAAAAAGTCACATACTAAGCTATAATAGAGTGTGGATAACTTTACATATTCATTCTAACTATGTTAAAATATATTCTTTTGTACGTATTCATATTTTCTCCAGGCTTGCCTGATAGCTAAAATGTCTCCTACACTAACTTTTCTGCACACTTTTCTGAGCTAAAGGTATTCTTTATGGAAATGTGATGAAAAAATCCATTTTATGATCAGACAAAGAACTCGAGAAAAGAAAAATCACTTTTTTAAAAACAAAATAAAAGATAATTGCTTTCTCTAGAAGTTATCTGGGTTAATTTACTAAACAACGATTTGTAATAAATTGGAACTCAGATTGCAAATCTTTAAAAAACACTATTGTGTCAGTAATAAAAATATGTATTCCTGACAATATAGTGCTGGTGTACTGCTAAGTTTAAGTCACCGGTCACCCTGTCAGAGCAATGAAAGGTGATTTTACTCAACTTTTTTTTACGTCGTGCCCGTGCTCGTCTCGCCGTGTCTGGCCCTGCTGTGCTCCTCCTCCTTGGCTAAGATTAACAATCCAATGTTTAGGAGGTCATTAGGATTAGAATGATAGGAGGTAATTAGGATTAGACCTCCTATCAGACCATACTCTGCGGCTTGGGACCTTCCATTGGTTCTGCATTCATTAACCAAAGCACCATCTGAAGAAAAGGTTAAGTAATTCTGGAATAAAAGGGAATCATGACATGTCACACATGTCATGTGTCCTTAAGGGGTTAAAAATGTATTCATTTATTTTTATTTTAAGAATACAGCGGGATGACCTAATTGTATAGGGGCACTAGGGCTGTAGAGTTAGAAATACACATATGTACACTACATGAACGCTACAGTGTTTCTTTAATAAAGGGGTCTGATGTCATTTTTAGGAAGGCAGTTTCCTAAAAATGCATCAAACCTTAAAAAAGGGGCCACCAGTTTTTTTTTCCCTGTCCTCATAGCTACAGGACTGTAATTCATATTGACAGGGTTCTAGTTACCCTATTTATAGTTTTCTTTTGTCTTTGGCTATGCTTTATTTTGTTATTATATTTGGTAGTCTCAGTGTGAAGCACCAGTATGAAAAGAACTGTGGGGGCTAGAAATCAAGAATAATCAGGGCTGCCATAAGACATTTTGGGGCCCCTGACGAAGCTCAATTTCTAGGCCGCCCCTGGGGCCTGCCTCCAAGTTTGCCCACAGGCATTGTGGTGTGTGTTTAGTGGATGTAGAATGTGTGTAGTGGATGCAGAGTGCGTGTGTCAAAGGGATGTAATGGATGCAGTGTGTATAGTGGATGTAGATTGTATGTTTGTGTAATGCATGAGGTGTATATAAGATGCAGAGTGTGTGTTTGTGTAGTGGATGTAGTGTTTGTGTGTATTAGATGCATTATGTATAGAACATGCAGAGTGTGTGTTTGTGTAGTGGATGTAGTGTTTGTATAATTAATGCAGAGTGTGTGTTTGTGTAGTGGATGTAGTGTGTGTATAGTGAATGCAGAGTGTGTGTGACGGGGCCCAGCACACTTGATCTTCATTGCCCAGCACCCCCTATGTGTCTAACTCTTGCGGATTGCGTGCTGTGCGCAACGTTGCCATGGTAACCTGTGGCAATGCTCTGACGGGCGCAGGGCTCACAATAGTTAGAGACACAGAGAGCAAAAAAAAAAAGCAGCTCTGGAAAATTTTTATATCAGCCCTATAACGCATTGTGGCAGTATAGCATGCAGATATAGAAGTGGAAAGGAAGATTTAGCATTAAAAATTCTTCCTGCAACTTGAAGAAGCCCTAAAGCAGCTTGCTAAAGTTGAAGAAGCCCTAAAGCAGCTTTATAAAACTGGCGAACGCAAGAGAAATCGCCATGTCTAAGAATTAATTTGGGAACACCCTTTTGCAGTCAAACTGACAGCCAAATAAGGTTGATTATCTGCTAAACAGCTCCCAAATTTGGTATCCTTAAAGCAGCACTGTCATGCCGAATTTATCTTTCCTCAATCACTTCCTCTTCTCTCCCTCTCTCAGTATCTTTTCTTCATTTCTTACTGTCTGCTCTAGTTTTCTTTAAAAAATAAGACAAAGTAGGGACTGTATTTTTTCTACACTTGACCAGCTTAGTCCCAGGGAAGGAGCAAAGTGCGACAGTAATTATGGATTTTTATTTGGTCTTTTTTGGGGAAGAAAAAAGAAGGTTTTAGAAGAAAGAAGACTTCTAATGGTAAGTATGATTTTTTTTTTAGGTATATAGTTTTATTGTTTCCCCCCTCACTATTTTTAGTAGGTAGGCTTTTATTTGAGGGGGTGAGGGGTGAGGGGGTGACCAGGGTGAGGGGACCCCTAGTCATCTTGGGGGAGTGTAATTTTCGAATGAAATTCTAATCCGAACAAAAACTCCCGAATTGCGTCCCAACATGAATGTTGCAGCAATGAAGCAGCAGGAGGAAGGTAGGAAGGTGAGAATTGTGGGAAAATTGCTTTGACCACAGGAAATGGAGCGGACTTTGCTCCTCCCCTGTGTCAAAGCTGGTCAAGCGTAGGAAAAATACATAAGACAAAATAGTCCCTAATTTGTCTTATGTTTTAAAGAAAACTAGAGCAGACAGGCAGAAATGAAGAACAGATCCTGAGAGGGGAAGAGGAGAGGAAGCGATTGAGAAAAGGTAAGTTCGGCATGACAGTGCCACTTTAAATATGGCAACCCTAGCTAAGAAATTTAATAATTTTTGATATTTCAGCAGCTTAGTTGATAGCAGCCTGATTTGCTACCCTTACGGGGGATTGCAATATTTAAAGATACCAAATTAGGCCCAGAGGAGGCGGGCTGAAAGCTAGCCGGATAGGAGGCATGTGTGGGTGTGGTGGGTGTAGGTTTCATAAGTGGGTGTGTCAGTTAGGGTAGGGGTTGGGTGTGGTCGTTTATATACCAGTCATTTTGTCTCCCTTACCTCAGCCATCTTAGATTTAATGGCGTGGTAACATCTCTGCATCTTCCTGTACTTACCACTGCTTGTCAAACGGCCAAGGGCATGTATATTGATGCAATCCTTGCTGCCCTCCGGGCTGAGGCCCTTCAAGATGGTGGCCGGCACCTGCAGTCACAGCTCGTACGCCTGCAGGGTGCTGCTCTTGTGGCTGCTCCCTCTAATGGCAGCCATGGGAACCAGGGTGCTGCTCTTGTGGCTGCTCCCTCTAATGGCAGCCATGGGAACCAGCGCCGTCGCGCATGTCCCCCTGCCCGGTATAGCCCCTCACGGGAGGGTCGGGTGAGGGAGATGAGTAGGAGCCCTGTCGCCGGCCCGTGCGCCAGGTCCCCCGCGGTTGCGGGCAGCGCAGCTTCCCGCGCTCCCGGTACCTCCACCCATGTGTCCACACGCCGGATGAATGCCGGTCATGCCGCATCGCGGCTCCCACCCCCCCGGTCTCGCGGGCTCGGCGGAGGGCGGCCGCGAGAACATAGCACCTCACTGCGCAGTGGGCACCACTCACCCGGTCGGCCCTCTCTCCTGGTCGGGTAAGTAGGCCGCAGGTCGGCATGGCTGTCTCCAGGGGGGTGGGGGGTTCTGGGGCACGGGGCAGGGAGTATACTTCCCCTAATTCACTTCACAGCCCCCCCCTGCTCTCCCTCCCCACTCTGTCTCCCCTGGAGCTGCTCCTGTCCCTGCGCCTGCTGCACTGTCTTCTGGATCTGTCCCTGTGGCAGCTGTGTTACACTCAGCCCCCCCTGAGTCTGCCCCTACACTTCTCCCTTCCTCCTCAGCTGCCCCCATCATGGCTGGGGCCCTTACAGGGTCGCCTGGGCCTGCCCCTCTTAATTTCCCTGCCTCACCTGCTGGCCCACTCGTGGCTGGTGCCCAGCTTGCCCCCCCTGGCCCCTCCCTCACTGGGCCCTCTCCCACCGGTTTCCTTTCTACAGGGGTGTGTGGGCTGGGGTCCATCTCACCTGTGTTGTCTTCACAGATTACCCCTGGTAGGCTCACAGTTCGGTTTCCTGACGCTGCAACTGGTGCAGTTCCTCCTGCGGTCGCAGTTCCAGCAGGGCCATCACAGTCTAGCAGCCAGTGTGTGGCTCCACAGATGGCTTTGCATTCGGTTCCTGCAAGTGAGTATATTGGTTTACCGGGGTTGGGGTCGGGGGATATTAGCGCAGTCATCTCAGAATGGGATTCGTTGCTGCAAACTATGAGACATGCTTTACACTCTTACACTCTTGAAAAGGGCCCTCGCCCCGGGGCTCCCCTCCCCTTGACTTTAGATAACCAACTTAGGACGGGTTGGGCGACTAGCGGAGGGTCAGGTGTCATGCCTTCTACTTCGGCCGTCTCAGGGGGGCCCACTGGCCCCCTAGAACCTTTGCCCACTGCAGTGGAGCTCGAGAGCCCCGTGGGGTCTACAGTGAACTCCACTGCGGTCCCGGCCTTGGGGGTAGCACCCGCTGCGCACGGGGCGGCTTACGTGTGTTGGTCAGGCCCCCTGGGCCTCCATTTGACAGCAGAATTGCGTGCCAAGATAGAGAAAGGGGAATTTGTTGAAATGTTTTCCCTCCTCCCTATGGAAAAGCAAAGGAGTCTGAAAAGGAGAAAGAGAAGTTTCAGTATCGGAAGATACCAAAAACTTTTGGGAATTGGATCAGGGCTTTTTCTATCATGGCTAGCGTTATAGGAGAAAAGACCCCCCAACAAATGCTCTTCTCTTTTTTGCTACCAAGATATGATCTGGAATGCGTGTCGGGTTTATGGCGGGTTAGGCTGGTGGCGGTATGATGAGCAGTTCCGCCAGCGCTTAGCGGTTCGCCCTTCCCTGGGTTGGGATCAAATGGATATCGGCTTGTGGTTGGCCATCATGACCCGTCCGGCTTTGCATCAGGGGGGCCTTTCGTCCTTTCTTGGGAGGGCCGGCGCGGGGTCCTCACCCTCAGCATCGGCCAGTCAGCGTAGAACAGGTTGCTGTTGGCAATTTAACGACGGCCAGTGTAAATTCGGAGCAGGTTGTCGCTTCAAGCACGAATGCTCTGGTTGCGGCGGGTCCCACCCCGCTTCTAAGTGTTTTAAACGGGGCAAGTTTGGCGAAAAAGGGGATGCCATGGGCGCTAAGGGCGAAGATGCCAGTGGACGTCGACGCGATGCAACCGTGGCTAAAACATTATAGGAACAAAAAGGCCTTGCTACTGGAAGGGTTTAAATATGTTTTTTGGATTCCCCATCGGGCTCGTTCGGCTTCAGGGTCGTGTCGGAACCTGCGTTCCGTTGCTGAACACCCGGGGGTGGTCAAAGAAAAACTGGCTAAAGAAGTGGCATTGGGCCGCATGGCTGGCCCTTTTCGTGAACCCCCCCCTTCCTAATCTTCGGGTATCGCCGCTAGGCGTCATACCCAAGAGAGAGCCTGGAAAATTTCGGCTAATTCATCATCTATCACACCCCCGGGGGTTTCCGTAAATGATGACATTGCGGCGGAGCTATGCCGGGTTTCATACGCCTCGCTTGATGCAGCGGTTTGTATGGTTAGGGCCGCGGGCCCCGGTGCACTAATGGCAAAAACCGACATTGAGTCGGCATTTCACCTCCTACCGGTTCACCCGGAGTGTCATCATCTGCTAGGCTGTTCCTTTGAAGGGCAATTTTACGTGGATATGTGCCTCCCGATGGGTTGTGCAATATCCTGTTTTTATTTTGAATGTTTTAGCTCCTTCATGGAATGGGTAGTGAGAGCTGAGTCTGGTTATGACTCAGTGCTTCACTATTTGGATGATTTTCTTTGTGTGGGTCCCGCGAATTACCCGATATGCGCGCACATTTTGCAATCAGTAGCCGACGTGGCCTGTGGGTTCGGCGTGCTTCTGGCGCCCGACAAAACGGTGGGCCCTTCCCCGTGCTTGTGTTTTCTCGGAATTGAGATCGATTCTGTTATCGGGGAATGTCGGCTCCCGGCGGATAAGTTGGAGGATCTGCGGGGGGCTGTATGGGAGGCGAGCTCCCTCTGGAAGATTACTTTACAACGGCTTCAATCCCTCCTTGGCAAGTTGAATTTTGCCTGTCGGATTATGCCTATGGGACGAGTGTTTAACCGGCGCCTAGCGGCCGCCACGGCAGGGATCTTAAATTCATTCCATTTTATCCGCTTAACCAAGGTGCTCAAGGAGGACTTGGCAGTATGGATGGTTTTCTTAGATGGGTACAATGGCAGGTCCTACTGTCAACAGCCAGAGGTTACGAATTCAGTGCTACACCTGTTCACAGATGCTGCAGGAGCATCGGGATTTGAGGCTATCCTGGGGACGCAATGGTGCGCAGAACCTTGGCCTGAGGCTTGGGTTGCTGCTGGCCTTACCAAAAATATGGCGTTCCTGGAACTCTTCCCCATCGTGGTGGCAGTTCATTTGTGGGGGATGGAGTTCAAGGACCAGCGCGTCGTTTTCGAATTGTGATAACTTGGGGGTGGTGCAGGCCATTAATAATCTAATGGCCTCCTCCCCTCTGGTGGTCAGGCTCTTGCGACGTCTGGTTTTACGGTGCTTGTCATTGAACGTGTCATGCCGCGCTGTGCACATTCCAGGTGTTGTGAATACCACGGCTGGCGCTCTCTCTTGTTTTCAATGGCAGGTATTTCGATCGGCCGCACCGGAAGCGGATCTGGAAGGTCTCTCCTGTCCCACTGAACTATGGTCCCTTGGCCTGAACGAATAAGGGAGTGGATACGGTCGTCGGTGTCAGAGGCAACATGGGTCCGGTATGGTAAGGCTTGGGGGGATTGGGTCGCGCTTGCACAGGATTGCGGTGGGTTCGGCTCCTCTGCCGAAAGGGTCCAGGGTCTGTTACGCTTGCTCTGGTTCTGGGAGGCTAGCGGGTGTTCCCCAGCTACTGTTTCGGGGAAGCTATCAGGCCTTAGTTTCTGGTTCTACTTAACTCAGGTACCCGATGTTACGAAACACTGCATGGTTAGGCTTGCGATGCGAGGTTGGCGTGAAGGCCTGCGAATGCGGGATGCTCGGAGGCTGGTTTCCGGCGCGCTACTGTTAGGGATCGCCTCGGTCCTACCCCAGGTCTGTTTTTCGGCTCCGGAGGCTCGATTGTTTTTGGTGGTGTTTGTTTTCGCCTTTTTTGGGGCCCTTCGGGTCTGTGAACTAGTGAGCCCTAGCAGGGGGACCCCTGGGGGGCTTTTATTTCACGATGTGTTTGTCACGGGTGATACGGTGCGATTCTTGTTGCGCCGGTCCAAGACCGACATTTTTGGCAAGTGGATTACCCTCCGTGCCATCCCGGATTCAGCAGTTTGCCCCGTCTCGGCATACCTGTCTTACAGTTCCGGGCGTCCGGGTTTCACGGGCCCGCTGTTAATTCATGAAGATGGTGCCTATTTATCTCGTTTTCAATTTCTCAGGGTATTTCGCCTGGCCCTTGATCGGCTGGGAATCCCGAGCGAGGACTTTGGGGGTCATTCCTTCCGTATTGGGGCCGCAACCGAAGCCGAGAGGGTCAAGCTATTCAGAGGATTGGCAGATGGGAATCGGGGAGGTTTCTGTCCTATGTATGGCCTACGCGGCTAATCGGTTCCCCCCTTGTGTTTTCTCCACAGGGCCCGGCATTCGTACATCTACTGGGCTCACCTGCGGGCTGGGGTATGCCCGGGTGGGACACGTCTGGGAATTCCTCGGGAGCTGGCGGAGGTCCGATGGTTTGGTTTCCGGGGCATGAGATGGGGCCAGCTCTTGCCGAAGGTTGTACAGTTGGCCACTTTCCTAGGGGCACCAGATGTATTGTTGGTTCATCTGGGTGGCAATGATCTGGGGGCGCTGCCTGCTTGGGGTATGGGTGAACTGATCAGATGGGATTTAGCGCACTTGCGAGTTTTGTTCCCACAGCTTTGTTTAGTTTGGTCGGGGATAGTGTCCAGGAACTATTGGGGGCGCGCGATCAGGGGGCTATTGAACGATTCAGGGTAAAAATTAATAAAAGGGTGTCAAAATTTGTGCTCGGCGTCGGTGGCATTCCGAATATTTGAACGTGACGCGGCAATTTATTTTCGCCCGGACGGGGTCCACCTGACCGACGTGGGGTTGGATTTCTTTAACCTAGCACTGCAGGATGCGCTGGAGCAGGCCATGGCATTGGTGGGGAGTCGCGCCTGCTGATTTAGGCTTAAATGCAGCTGGTGCTAGTGGCGGGTATGGTCCTTGCCGAACCAGTTGGGAAAGGAGTACACTGGACTAAGGAATGCTGGGTCTGGTCCCTCCCTTAACCTCGGGCAATGGTTTGGTTTTTGGGCGTGCCCTCTGTGCAAGGAAAAGCGGCCAGGGGTTGGCATGGGGAATTGGAGGGCCAAGGTGAAGGCCAGTTAGCTTGGACAAGGGGGGAGGGCAGGTGCCCTGGAAAGAGGTACTCCAAAAAGGTTATTATGGTCCGGTTGGCAAGGACGGGTTTTGAGTTAAATATATACGCTCATATTAAAGATAATTTGAATTGGTTTTACTTGTTATATATATATATAAATAAAGCTGTGGCCTGTTTTATACCACATTTATGTTTCTTGTTTTAATTGGAAAAGGGAAAGGCGGGGGCGGGGTGGGTGGAGCGGTTGGTGAACACAATGGGCACCACACATTAACCACTACCTGCACACAAGGCCCAGAGGAGGCGGGCTGAAAGCTAGCCGGATAGGAGGCATGTGTGGGTGTGGTGGGTGTAGGTGTCATAAGTGGGTGTGTCAGTTAGGGTAGGGGTTGGGTGTGGTCGTTTATATACCAGTCATTTTGTCTCCCTTACCTCAGCCATCTTAGATTTAACGGCGTGGTAACATCTCCCCTCCCTCCCTCCCTTTGTTGCTACTTTGTTATCCTATTCCGTATTACTAATTTATTTTCTTGTCACAGCTGGCGGGTATGGTCCTTGCCGAACCAGTTGGGAAAGGAGTACACTGGACGAAGGAATGCTGGGTCTGGTCCCTCCCCTAACCTCGGGCAATGGTTTGGTATTTGGGCGTGCCCTCCGTGCCAGGAAAAGCGGCCAGGGGTTGGCATGGGGAATTGGAGGGCCAAGGTGAAGGCCAGTTAGCTTGGGCGAGGGGGGAGGGCAGGTGCCCTGGAAAGAGGTACTCCAAAAAGGTTATTATGGTTCGGTTGGCAAGGACGGTTTTGAGTTAAATATATACGCTCATATTAAAGATAATTTGAATTGGTTTTACTTGTTATATATATAAATAAAGCTGTGGCCTGTTTTATACCACATTTATGTTTCTTGTTTTAATTGGAAAAGGGAAAGGCGGGAGCGGGGTTGGTGGAGCGGTTGGTGAACACAATGGGCACCACACATTAACCACTACCTGCACACAAGCTATTTACTAAACCCATACACATTATCATACAAACATTTAATCACAGACATACACAGCCTCCCTACCTGTGCCTGGGAGAGCTGAAATGGATCCTCCCTCTGGGTTCAGTGGGGCTGCTGGGTTCAATGTGCTCTACCTGCATAACTCCCATCCTCACCTTGTAGTGATGCTGATTCTTGGGTGACTTCATATACGGGCTGCTGTCCCACTACAGGGTGTGAGAGGGAACTGTGCAGGAGGAACACAGTAAGTACATACACAAATGGCGGATTCTTTGCACAGTGACATTACCTGCTGCTTCCCAATGGCCATCATTAGGTCTGCGGGTCTGGAGCTGGGTCTCTCTTCTGCTTCCATTTTTGGCCGTTGGGATATGACGTCATCCGGTAACCTGGCGGCCTGCTGCAAGTCTATTCACTGCAAGGAGCAACCATATGATGCCACTCCTCACAGCTCCCCAGAAATTTAAAAGAAAAGAAAAAAAGCTTTTAAAGCTGCTGCAGCCTGCCCCAGCTTCAGCAGCCCACCGGGAAAATTCCCGGTCTCCCGGTGTACCATTGCAGCCCTGAGGAGCTGCTGGGCAGTGAAGACTCAGTGTGCTGCAGGGACTAACCTTGAGTAGGTAATGAAGATCTCTGGTGTTCCAGTGTGCTGGGATCTGGTCTGCCCCTTCACTGGGTGCAGACTATGAGTAACTGTCTCGTTAGCTCAGGCATTTACAGTGTCAGAGCTTTCCTCTGGTAATCCGCAGTAACACACTGATTGGCTGGAGCTCGGAAGACAGCTACTTGTAGTCTGCAGCCAGCAGAGAAGTGCAGGCCAGAGGCGCCCAACTGCCTCGGCTGCATTACAGAGGGGCAGACTAAGTATGTCACATAATACTGTGATGCACAGTTACAGGCAGACAGTCACACACACACACACACACACTCAGTTGCCTGTATACAGCCACACACACAGGTACAGGCAGACAGTTACATGCTCAGTTACAGGCAGTAAGTCACACATGCTCAGTTACAGGCAGACAGTCACACACGCTCAGTAACAGGCACTCAGTGACACACGCTCAGTCACAGGCACACAGTTACGCACACAGTCACAAGCAGACCGTCACACACACTAAGTTACAAGAAGAGAGTCACACATACTAGGTCATAGGCAGGCAGACACTCACACGCAGATAGGCACACACACAAACAGTGGAAGTCACACACTGTTGCAGTAACACATACAGGCACAGGCACACACAAAGGCACAGCTACAGCCACACACAGTTACATCCACACACACACAGGCATACAGTCACACACACACAGGCAGACACACACACACACACAGGCAGACAGTTACACACACACACACACAGCTGGAAGCTTTTAGCTCCGTCTCCGCATCCATTTAACCCTACCTCTGCCACTCACAAGCTCCACCCCAACAGTCAGTAAACCCCACCCCCGCAGCCATCCTATTTTTTTCATACACCCGGGTACCTGATTTAGCTCCCCCTGCACACCTGTCACCCTGCTCTATGGCGCCCTGTGCGACTGCACAGCTCGCACACCCCTAAGGCCGGCCATGTCTGCGAGCCCCCTCTGGAGTGTACAGATAGCCGGGGACCCACAGGTACATATATATATGTGTGTATATATATATATATATATATATATATATATATATTGAAAATTGCTATATATATGTGCACATGGGCAATGTGGGGCCTTGAACTCACACCGGGCCTGGTCTGGCTTTAAATAACCGGTATGGCAAAGTCCTTATATTGGCTTCCCTTAAGATATAATGCTCAATTTAAAATTCTGGCACTTACCTTTAACTTTCTATATAACAGTACTCCAATCTACCTATCCTCACTAATACACAAGTATGTCACATGATTTTGGAGGTACATATACTAATAAAAAATATGAAATAAAAAAAATGTATCCAATGTTCCACAACTTTTGTCATATATCTACTGCAATGTGACCTACATCTGTGTTCTTAGATGATAAAGTATGTATTGTTTTTTATATTAAAATGTTTTTTTATATTGGAATTTTTTTTTATTTAAGAATGTTTTCGTTATACTAGGGTGTATTCTTGTATTAGAATGTATTTGTAAAATATACAAGTGTAAAGGGTTTCTAACCATGATTGGGATGAATTTTTTAATTTATGTTTATATTTTTATAATAATTTTTCATGTTTAATTTTATATTTTTTTCATCATCTTTATTATATTCCTTTTTTTGATCTTCTTTTTTCATGATCTTATTATATCTATTTTGGATAATTTTGTCCCAATCATATATAGATACTCTTTCTTCTTTTTTGTATTCCGTGGTCCCTCTTACCATTCCGTCCTCTACGTTCTATGCTGAACACACACAGTTGCATTCCAGCTTGGAACGCATGAAAGCAGCCGCCAGACAGGAAACGGAAGTGACGCTTGATTGCCACATGCGTCTCAGCGTGACGCGAATATACTTCAGGCGGAATTCGTCTCTTAATTTCAAGCGGGATATTTAATCCCTTAAAAACACATGACGGAATATTTCCGTCATGATTCCCTTTTATTTTAGATGTTGTGTTCTTAAGGGGTTAAAAGGAGACTGTAAACAGAGTAAGAACATCCCTGAGGAAGTCCATAGGACGAAATGCGTATGGATACAAACGCTAGGGACTTGCATTGCTGC
This sequence comes from Pelobates fuscus, assembly GCF_036172605.1. NCBI lineage: Eukaryota > Metazoa > Chordata > Amphibia > Anura > Pelobatidae > Pelobates > Pelobates fuscus. The sequence continues at coordinate 107,700,751 of NC_086319.1, read as the reverse complement.
ACCATACCTGTTTCACTTTGAAGTGGAGATATGCCTTTTTACCCTGTTATCTTGAAAGTACAATTGTAATAAATTCTTTATGTTTTAATTTCCATCTGAACTATCTTATGGTCTCTTTCTACCCCTAAGTGTAAGAAGACTTTTTTTACTACCATACTGAAGACGTCATGCTTTACCTGATTAAGGATGATGTGCCTCACACTCATTTACCTCTTGTGAGTTTTCCTCATTATCATTGCTAGTGATGTCGAGAACATAACATTTTCTGTTCGCGAACGGTGAACGCGAACTTCCGCAAATGTTCGCGAACCGGCGAACTGGGCGAACCGCCATAGACTTCAATGGGCAGGCGAATTTTAAAACCCACAGGGACTCTTTCTGGCCACAATAGTGATGGAAAAGTTGTTTCAAGGGGACTAACACCTGGACTGTGGCATGCCGGAGGGGGATCCATGGCAAAACTCCCATGGAAAATTACACAGTTGATGCAGAGTCTGGTTTTAATCCATAAAGGGCATAAATCACCTAACATTCCTAAATCACAATGGATATGGATTGACACCTGACATATGACATATTGACACCTTGACATATGGATTGACACCTGTCCTCAGGGACCCTGATACACACTGACACAGAGCAGAATAGGGACTGTTCCTCCTACATAGGGTCACTTGGCAGATATGGATTGACACCTGTCCTCAGAGACCCTGATACACACTGACACAGAGCAGAATAGGGAATATTCACTAAATGCCAAACATTGTTATACAGAGGAATATTCAGTAAATAAGGATAAGGGGGGGGAGACCTACTGTCCTCCCCCCTGGACTCCACCCCTGCGCGGTGGGTGGGGGCCATAAATAACAATGGGGGGGGACCTACTGTCCTCCCGCCCGCCCCCACCCGTGAGCGGTGGGTGGGGGCCATAAAAATAATGAGGGGGGGGACCTACTGTATGATGTTGTATCGATCAGGTAGTGTAAGGGTTACGCCCGCTTCACAGTGACAGACCAAACTCCCCGTTTAACGCACCGCAAACAACCGCAAACAGTCCATTTGCACAACCGCAAACTCCCCATTTGCACAAGGTTGGATACCAAGCTAGCCATGTCCCGTTCCTTGTCCTCACTGATGTCATTGAAGGTCTCTTCCTCCACCCAGCCACGTACAACACCAAGGGTCCCCAAAAGGTGACAACAAGCCCCCTGGGACGCCTGCTGTGTTTGGTCTTCCACCTCCTCAAAGCCACCTTCCTCCTCTGACTCCTCTTCTTCAGACTCCTCTCTCTGCGTTGCCTCTCTCTGCGTTATTATAAGGTGTGTTAAGTAGTACTATTCTTATGAGTTTAATCACTGTTACGAGTAGAGGACTATTTCCTTGTTTCGACAAACCCCTTCAAAGATGGAAAAAGCGGTATGAGTGGAAGAAACGAGGAAATGTAGTCAGGTAGTGGTGCCAGCCCCACCGAGGGCTTGTACCCAGGTATGCTAATAAACTGAAAAAAGAAAAAATCTCCCAAGAAGGAGATCTAAAACTGGCATAGGAAAAGGTTAAACAACTATAATAAAGTGATACCTACAAATCCTAGTGAGCATAGGTGTATAATAGAGGGAGAAAGGGAAAGCAGAGTAATGCTTCCTAATACCGTGGTTAGTACCCTTTGTTAAAGTAAATTGAGTAATGGACAAAAGTCTTTATTGTATCATTTATAAATAACAAAGGGATACTATACTCATTCCCCTATAGTGGCTAATTACGTAATAATGGTAATACTATTACCTATTATATAATATTGCAAGGGGCAAGGAAATTCCCTCTAAATAGATGGGTATAGGCAGAGAGTATGGAGACCGGAGTGATGTTGTCATAAAAAGTGTCAATAAGGTGATATAAAGTTAAATATATCACAGACACACAGCCACCCTTTCTCTTAGCTAGTTTCCAGAAATGCTGGATAGGTATAAAGACTCAGAGAGGTCTAAGAAGAATCCTCTAAACTAGCCCTAATCTCCTTAAACACCTTCAAGGGTGTTCTAAGCTAAAGCTCAATCTAAACGTTTAGATGACTGCCTGATTTCCCATCACAGATGCTGGCTAGGAATAACACTGTGCAAGACAAAGAGGGGTCTAAGTGCCCATAGTGCAGTAAAGTGTCCCTAGTGAAGTGAAAAGCTAGCGGGCTAATAGTTCAGACAAGCCAGCTGTCAGACGCCGGGCAAGGGGGTGACTTTCTGACATTGGCTTCTTACGCTCAAACATGTCCATAACAGACACCTGACTGTGTCTGTGGGCAGATGAGCGGGAACTGCTCAAGGCAAGAGACGGAGTGGCGGATGGTTGAGAGGGGGCAAGGAGGACAGCAGTGGTTGATGTGGCTGAAGATGCTGGACCAGGAGGAGGATGGCGGCTTTGAGTTTGTGTGCTGCTTGTACACATGTGTTGATCCCATAGGCGTTTGTGATGTGCGATCATGTGCCTACGCAAAGCAGTTGTACCTAGGTGGGTGTTGGACTTAGTTTCTGTTGGCACAGGTTGCAAATAGCATTGCTGTTGTCAGAGGTAGACACACAAAAAAAATTCTACACTGCTGAGCTCTGCAATGACGGCATTCTGGTGGTGGACACAGCATGCGTTGATTGGCGTGCTGTTGGGCTGACCCCGGGTGCCGATGCATGCTGTCTGACTGTGCTGCTAGCTCCTTGCTTCCAACTCGTCTCCTCCTCCTCTTTGTCTCCCCCTGTTCTTCTTCTTGCCGAGCGGGCACCCACGTGACATCCATGGACGCATCGTCATCATCAACCGCTTCACTTGTATCTGACAACTCAGCAAAGGAAGCAGCAGCGGGTACAACATCATCATCATCACACCGTACGTCCATGTGTGTAATGCTGCCTGACTGAGACATATCCCTGTTATCTACATCCTCTGGCAATAATGGTTGCGCATCACTAATTTCTTCAAACGGATGTGTAAATAACTCCTCTGACAGATAAAGTGAAGTGGCTGTGGTGCTAGTGTTGGTAGTGGCGGCAGGCGGGTGAGTGGTATCTTGAGAGGTGCCCGAAGCTAAGCTGGAGGAGGATGGTGCGTCAAGGTTCCGAGCGGAAGCTGTAGAAGATTGGGTGTCCTGTGTTAGCCAGTCAACTATGTCCTCAGAACTTTTCAAGTTCAGGGTACGTGGCCTCTGAAAACTGGGCATTATTCTAGGGCAAAAGGGAATCACAGCACCACGACCAAGACGGCCCCTGCGGGGTGGCCTGCCTCTGCCTGTCATTTTTTTTTGGATTAGTGGTACTATGCGTGCAAGCTACTGTGAGATCAGATATGAGTGGCACTGTGCAGTGGCAGAGGTTGGCAGAGTACACGCTGTAGGCCTGACACCCCAGCTTGAAGACAACTAACTGCTATTCAATCTATAACAGTGAAAAAAGTTTTTGGGTTTTTAAATGCACGCTATTGTGACACCAGATATGAGTGGCACTGTGCACTGGCAGAGGTTTGCAGAGTAGACGCTGTAGGCCTGACACACACGCTTGAAGACATCTAACTGCTATTCAATCTATAACAGTGTAAAACATTTTTGGGTTTTTTAAATGCACGCTATTGTGACACCAGATATGAGTGGCACTGTGCACTGGCAGAGGTTGGCAGAGTACACGCTGTAGGTCTGACACCCGCTTGCAGACAACTAACTGCTTTTCAATCTATAACAGTGAAAAAAGTTTTTGGGTTTTTAAATGCAATCTATTGCAACACCAGATAAGAGTGGCACTGTGCACTGGCAGAGGTTGGCAGAGTACACGCTGTAGGCCTGCCACACACTTATGAAAGACACTGACTGCTATTATATTACAGTCAAACATGTTTTTGTTTTTAAATGCAGGCTATATTGACACCAGATAAGAGTGGCACTGTGCACTGGCAGAGGTTGGCAGAGTATACGCTGTAGGCCTGCCACACACTTATGAAAGACACTGACTGCTATTATATTACAGTCAAAAACTTTTTTGTTTTTAAATGCAGGCTATATTGACACAAGATATGAGTGGCACTGTGCACTGGCAGAGGTTGGCAGAGTACACGCTGTAGGCCTGACACCCGCTTGAAGGACACTGACTGCTATTAGATTACAGTCAAAAACTTTTTTTGTTTTTAAATGCATGCTATTGTGACACCAGATATGAGTGGCACTGTGTACTGGCAGAGGTTGGCAGAGTACAGGCTGTAGGCCTGACACACACTTATGAAGGACACTGACTGCTATTATGTTACAGTCAAAAACTTTTTTTGTTTTAAATGCAAGCTATTGTGACACCAGATATGAGTGGCACTGTGCAATGGCAGAGGTTGGCAGAGTACACGCTGTAGGCCTGACACCCGCTTGCAGCCAACTAACTGCTATTCAATCTATAACAGTGAAAAAAGTTTTTTGGTTTTTAAATGCAATCTATTGCGACACCAGATAAGAGTGGCACTGTGCACTGGCAGAGGTTGGCAGAGTACACGCTGTAGGCCTGACACACACTTATGAAGGACACTGACTGCTATTATATTACAGTCAAAAACTTTTTTTGTTTTTAAATGCAAGCTATTGTGACACCAGATATGAGTGGCACTGTGCACTGGCAGAGGTTGGCAGAGTACACGCTGCAGGCCTGACACCCGCTTGAAGGACACTGACTGCTATTAGATTACAGTAAAAAATGTTTTTTTGTTTTTAAATGCAAGCTATTGTGACACCAGATATGAGTGGCACTGTGCACTGGCAGAGGTTGGCAGAGTACATGCTGTAGGCCTGACACCAGCTTGAAGGACACTGACTGCAATTAGATTACAGTCAAAAACTTTTTTTTGTTTTTAAATGCACGCTATTGTGACACCAGATATGAGTGGCACTGTGCACTGGCAGAGGTTGGCAGAGTACACGCTGTAGGCCTGGCACACACTTATGAAGGACACTGACTGCTATTATATTACAGTCAAAAACTTTTTTTTTTAAATGCACGCTATTGTGACACCAGATATGAGTGGCACTGTGCACTGGCAGAGGTTGGCAGAGTACACGCTGTAGGCCTGACACACACTTATGAAGGACACTGACTGCTATTATATTACAGTCAAAAACTTTTTTTGTTATTAAATGCAAGCTATTGTGACACCAGATATGAGTGGCACTGTGCACTGGCAGAGGTTGGCAGAGTACACGCTGTAGGCCTGACACCCGCTTGAAGGACACTGACTGCTATTAGATTACAGTAAAAAATGTTTTTTTGTTTTTAAATGCAAGCTATTGTGACACCAGATATGAGTGGCACTGTGCACTGGCAGAGGTTGGCAGAGTACATGCTGTAGGCCTGACACCAGCTTGAAGGACACTGACTGCTATTAGATTACAGTCAAAAACTTTTTTTGTTTTTAAATGCACGCTATTGTGACACCAGATATGAGTGGCACTGTGCACTGGCAGAGGTTGGCAGAGTACATGCTGTAGGCCTGGCACACACTTATGAAGGACACTGACTGCTATTATATTACAGTCAAAAACTTTTGTTTTTAAATGCACGCTATTGTGACACCAGATATGAGTGGCACTGTGCACTGGCAGAGGTTGGCAGAGTACACGCTGTAGGCCTGACACACACTTATGAAGGACACTGACTGCTATTATATTACAGTCAAAAACGTTTTTGCTTTTAAATGCACGCTATTGTGACACCAGATATGAGTGGCACTGTGCACTGGCAGAGGTTGGCAGAGTACACGCTGTAGGCCTGACACCAGCTTGAAGGACACTGACTGCAATTAGATTACAGTCAAAACTTTTTTTGTTTTTAAATGCAAGCTATTGTGACACCAGATATGAGTGGCACTGTGCACTGGCAGAGGTTGGCAGAGTACACGCTGTAGGCCTGACACACACTTATGAAGGACACTGACTGCTATTATATTACAGTCAAAAACTTTTTTGTTTTTAAATGCAAGCTATTGTGACACCAGATATGAGTGGCACTGTGCACTGGCAGAGGTTGGCAGAGTACACGCTGTAGGCCTGACACCCGCTTGAAGGACACTGACTGCTATTAGATTACAGTAAAAAATGTTTTTTTGTTTTTAAATGCAAGCTATTGTGACACCAGATATGAGTGGCACTGTGCACTGGCAGAGGTTGGCAGAGTACATGCTGTAGGCCTGACACCAGCTTGAAGGACACTGACTGCTATTAGATTACAGTCAAAAACTTTTTTTGTTTTTAAATGCACGCTATTGTGACACCAGATATGAGTGGCACTGTGCACTGGCAGAGGTTGGCAGAGTACACGCTGTAGGCCTGGCACACACTTATGAAGGACACTGACTGCTATTATATTACAGTCAAAAACTTTTGTTTTTAAATGCACGCTATTGTGACACCAGATATGAGTGGCACTGTGCACTGGCAGAGGTTGGCAGAGTACACGCTGTAGGCCTGACACACACTTATGAAGGACACTGACTGCTATTATATTACAGTCAAAAACGTTTTTGCTTTTAAATGTACGCTATTGTGACACCAGATATGAGTGGCACTGTGCACTGGCAGAGGTTGGCAGAGTACACGCTGTAGGCCTGACACCAGCTTGAAGGACACTGACTGCAATTAGATTACAGTCAAAACTTTTTTTGTTTTTAAATGCAAGCTATTGTGACACCAGATATGAGTGGCACTGTGCACTGGCAGAGGTTGGCAGAGTACACGCTGTAGGCCTGACACACACTTATGAAGGACACTGACTGCTATTATATTACAGTCAAAAACTTTTTTGTTTTTAAATGCAAGCTATTGTGACACCAGATATGAGTGGCACTGTGCACTGGCAGAGGTTGGCAGAGTACACGCTGTAGGCCTGACACCCGCTTGAAGGACACTGACTGCTATTAGATTACAGTAAAAAATGTTTTTTTGTTTTTAAATGCAAGCTATTGTGACACCAGATATGAGTGGCACTGTGCACTGGCAGAGGTTGGCAGAGTACATGCTGTAGGCCTGACACCAGCTTGAAGGACACTGACTGCTATTAGATTACAGTCAAAAACTTTTTTTGTTTTTAAATGCACGCTATTGTGACACCAGATATGAGTGGCACTGTGCACTGGCAGAGGTTGGCAGAGTACACGCTGTAGGCCTGGCACACACTTATGAAGGACACTGACTGCTATTATATTACAGTCAAAAACTTTTTTGTTTTTAAATGCACGCTATTGTGACACCAGATATGAGTGGCACTGTGCACTGGCAGAGGTTGGCAGAGTACACGCTGTAGGCCTGACACACACTTATGAAGGACACTGACTGCTATTATATTACAGTCAAAAACTTTTTTTGTTTTTAAATGCAAGCTATTGTGACACCAGATATGAGTGGCACTGTGCACTGGCAGAGGTTGGCAGAGTACACGCTGTAGGTCTGACACCCGCTTGAAGGACACTGACTGCTATTAGATTACAGTCAAAAACTTTTTTTGTTTTTAAATGCACGCTATTGTGACACCAGATATGAGTGGCACTGTGCACTGGCAGAGGTTGGCAGAGTACACGCTGTAGGCCTGGCACACACTTATGAAGGACACTGACTGCTATTATATTACAGTCAAAAACTTTTTTTTTTTAAATGCACGCTATTGTGACACCAGATATGAGTGGCACTGTGCACTGGCAGAGGTTGGCAGAGTACACGCTGTAGGCCTGACACACACTTATGAAGGACACTGACTGCTATTATATTACAGTCAAAAACTTTTTTTGTTTTTAAATACAAGCTATTGTGACACCAGATATGAGTGGCACTGTGCACTGGCAGAGGTTGGCAGAGTACACGCTGTAGGCCTGACACCCGCTTGAAGGACACTGACTGCTATTAGATTACAGTCAAAAACTTTTTTTGTTTTTAAATGCACGCTATTGTGACACCAGATATGAGTGGCACTGTGCACTGGCAGAGTTTGGCAGAGTACACGCTGTAGGCCTGGCACACACTTATGAAGGACACTGACTGCTATTATATTACAGTCAAAAACTTTTTTGTTTTTAAATGCACGCTATTGTGACACCAGATATGAGTGGCACTGTGCACTGGCAAAGGTTGGCAGAGTACAGGCTGTAGGCCTGACACACACTTATGAAGGACACTGACTGCTATTATATTACAGTCAAAAACGTTTTTGTTTTTAAATGCACGCTATTGTGACACCAGATATGAGTGGCACTGTGCACTGGCAGAGGTTGGCAGAGTACACGCTGTAGGCCTGACACCAGCTTGAAGGACACTGACTGCAATTAGATTACAGTCAAAACGTTTTTTTGTTTTTAAATGCAAGCTATTGTGACACCAGATATGAGTGGCACTGTGCACTGGCAGAGGTTGGCAGAGTACACGCTGTAGGCCTGACACACACTTATGAAGGACACTGACTGCTATTATATTACAGTCAAAAACTTTTTTTGTTTTTAAATGCACGCTATTGTGACACCAGATATGAGTGGCACTGTGCACTGGCAGTGGTTGGCAGAGTACACGCTGTAGGCCTGACACCAGCTTGAAGGACACTGACTGCAATTAGATTACAGTCAAAACGTTTTTTTGTTTTTAAATGCAAGCTATTGTGACACCAGATATGAGTGGCACTGTGCACTGGCAGAGGTTGGCAGAGTACACGCTGTAGGCCTGACACACACTTATGAAGGACACTGACTGCTATTATATTACAGTCAAAAACTTTTTTTGTTTTTAAATGCAAGCTATTGTGACACCAGATATGAGTGGCACTGTGCACTGGCAGAGGTTGGCAGAGTACACGCTGTAGGCCTGACACCCGCTTGAAGGACACTGACTGCTATTAGATTACAGTCAAAAACTTTTCTTGTTTTTAAATGCACGCTATTGTGACACCAGATATGAATGGCACTGTGCACTGGCAGAGGTTGGCAGAGTAGACGCTATAGGCCTGACAAAAACGCTTGAAGACAACTAACTGCTATTCAATCTATAACAGTGAAAAACTTTTTTTGTTTTTAAATGCAAGCTATTGTGACACCAGATATGAGTGGCACTGTGTACTGGCAGAGGTTGGCAGAGTACACGCTGTAGGCCTGACACACAGACGCTTGCAGACAACTAACTGCTATTCAATCTATTACAGTGAAAAAAATGTTTTTGTTTTTAAATGCAAGCTATTGTGACACCAGATATGAGTGATGGCACTGGGAAAGTGGGCACAGTATCCACTGTGAGCCTGACACAGAATGTGGCAGGCAGGCAGGCAACTGCAATTAGATTAAACAGGAAAAAAAAGCAGACTGATGTTCTAGCCCTAAAAAGGGCTTTTTGGGGTGCTGTCCTTACAGCAGAGATCAGATGAGTCCTTCAGGACTGTAGTGGACACTGAATACACTAGCCTAGCTATCCATTTCCCTATCAAATCAGCAGCAGCTACAATTTCCCTCCTCTCACTAAGAATGCAGCTTCAGAATGAATCTAAAATGGATGCTGTACAGGAGGTGGGAGGGTCTGGAAGGGAGGGTCTGCTGCTGATTGGCTGGAATGTGTCTGCTGACTGTGAGGCACAGGGTCAAAGTTTACTCAATGATGACAAATAGGGGCGGATCGAACCACGCATATGTTCGCCCCCGTGGCGAACGTGAACACGCTATGTTCGCCAGGAACTATTGGCCATTGAACCGTTCGGAACATCACTAATCATTGTGTGTCCTCTCTATAATATACATTGATCGCACTATGTGCAGTTTGTATTTTTTATAGACACTGCAATCTGTTGTTCCCATACAATAAGGTTGTATTACTCTTCTGTTATTTACACCCTGGGAATTCACCATCTATTCCTGCGCATTCCTTCCCATAGTTTCACTATGTTGAAAAAAGACTGAAGTCAATACAACTTGGCGCTCTTTTATGCTGTTGATCCAAAAGAATGCCAAAAAAAACAATTGAAGCCATTTCATTTGTTATACCACAAAAAGGTACATATGCCACAAAAAGGTACATACATATTATATTGATAAATACATATTTATTGATAAAAACAGGTGTGAGGAAGGCTGAACTTGATGGACGCAAGTCTCTTTTCAGCTATCTAACTATGTAACTATGTAACTATGTAACATATCAATTCTATAATTGAACATTCTGTTAATGCAAAAAAGCATTCAAGCCTTTTTTAAATTACCTATCGATTAAGGTTACCTTGGCACAGATGAAACCGGACAAATGGATCCAATCCATTATCAAAGTCAGATATCATCTAATTTACCTCCATTACCCTAATTTCAACAATTTATTTAAATTCTGCGCTCCTACAGATCCTTTGAATAGAAATGCCCTTGAAATACATTTATGGTGGATATGCTGGTTTTCCATTGAAAGAAGTAGACTAGGTATTGCTTACAACAGATGCCAGTGGTCTTGGGTGGGGCTGCACACCTAGAGCACTCTTATGTGTAAGGAAAATGTCTGCAAGTCAAGAGCAGGAGCTCTGCAAACATTCTGGAAATGAGAATAGTTTATCAAGCTCTCCTACACTTTTCGGATAGACAGTCAGTCAGCTGCCTCATACATAAACAGAGAAGGAGTAAAAAAAAAAAAAAAGCAGAACTCTATTAGGAAAACTTACTCCAATTGTGTTTTGGGTACAACATTTTCCCCAAGAATGAAAGTAATTTATCTTTCATGGAAGGAAAATGCCTGTGCAGGCTTCTTCAGAGTGGAGGTAGACAATTTGGAACAACTGGACACCAGGATGTTCAACATGTACAGGCATTTTCCTTCCATAAAAATGATTGTATGATTGCCTGTGGTCCAGTGATATCAAGCTAGCACAGGGCTCTGGACTGTGGGCTGTAGGCTAACCTCCCTCATGGATTCCACAAGCTCTGGGAGGAAGGGATCTGACATCACTTCCACCCAGCGCTGCCATTCAGGAGTAAAGAGGGGGCAGTCAGTAAAAGTACATTAAAGGGCCCCATCCATGTAGGCCCCATTGTTCTACCGGGCCCCTTTATGGCGTACTATCTGTTACCCCATGATGGTGGCCCTGTTAAGAAACAAAAACATAGGCAGAGTTGGATCCTTTAGATCCATAGCCCATTTCATATCCAAAAATGGCTGGAGAGAAGGACTGTCAACCTTTTTTTAACTAATTATCTAATTGTTGACTAAATTTATCAATTTGGTTTTCATTTAGCCACAATTTGTTGTTTAGTCAATAAACTCCTCAATAATTTCCTTTGCCTAGCAGTGAATGCAAATAATCAAAGCGGACAGGAGGTCATATCTTATTTCACGATTGGGACAAGTATTCTGAATGGTTCATTTTATTGAAGGTCTGAATTCAAACCTTTAAAATTCATATTTCAAATTTATTGAATTTGAGCTCTCTTACTTATTAAATTTTTCACTAGTACATTAAGTAGTACAAACTATAGTAAGTAATACGTTTTTTCCAAACTGCTGCTTAAAGATATATATTTTGCTGCTATTATACGTAGTCATAAATCCTTAATATCCAGGAAGGGTATAAAAATACATATAATTGACTTGCATCTTGCCAATGTTTAAATAAAAAAATGTCAAATTAATTCCAAAAACGTCTTGTTTGAAACCTCAGTACGGTATTAATTCCGTGAATACCACCAAGTAACCACAATCTTGTCTTAACGATGTAAGGGTCATACTAAGCTATTTTCAGAACATTATGGATGCCGTTGACAAACCAAATCCACATGTTTCGAAAAGCTGACAAGACATTTTTTAAGATGTACACAATAAATATTCCTTTGTGGTTTGTCTTTTATCAGATATCAAAACACAAATGGGCAGAGAAATATGCTATAAACATTAATTAAGAAGTGGATACAGATTTATAGTAAAAACATGGGAAGTGCCAAGCCTTGCTTTTTATTTAGGAAATGGATAAGGGTCTCCTTTTCAAAATAGAGACTTGTAACTAGCAGGGTTATTGACTAAACCGGGAATTATGGAGAATGGGCAGGGGAAGCTTTGTACATTTAAAATATCCAAAATGGAGAAAACATCCAGCTACTTTTTATGGGGAAAACTTAGGGGAAAGATAGCTCAGGACCAAAATGGGTATAAGGATTTTCTGTGAGTGGCTTATATGGATGCTTAGAAAATTTGTTGCATGTGTATTGGCATTAATATTGTCTGGCCCAGGATTCTTAAAGGTACACTATAGGCTCCAAAACAACTTAAGCTTAATGAAGCAGTTTTGGTGTATAGATCATGCCCAGGCAGTTTTACTAGTAATTTTTTTACTAGATGGAAACAAAAGAACAATCACCCTCTATTAGCTGTTCACACTGTCGCCGAAGCTTGACTGGGGTCTCTCTGGAGCTCTTTAACCCAACCAGGCTGCAGCTCTCCTTTCAGGCAGGGATCGTCCATTCTGCCTATTCCTCTGCAGTTTTCCTTCCAGGCAGGTATTGACCCCTCTGCCTATTCCTCTGGAGCTCTGCTTGTAGTGCTTGCCATTGCTTTTACGAAGGCTCTAGCGGCCCTCAGGCCTAGCTCTCTTGACTTATCCAAGAGTGAGCTAGAGTGATCCTTCACCCAGCAAACAGGCCGGCAGACTCTGTCACTGGGATCCCTAAAAATCCACACAGGACATAAGTTCCAAAAGGAACTAACAAACAGTGCGAACAGTGTGTGTTTTTTACGTTAACGCATTACAGAATTACAGAATTTGTAATTACATAACTGATAGGAACAGCAGAAGAGGTTATTTGAAAATCTGCAGTTGGAGGTGTTATTAAGGTATAAACAAAAATAACACATTTGCAGATTATAAGGAGACCCTGAGTTAACAATGAAACAGTGTTGAAATTAGACCCAAAACCTTCGAGAAACCGACTTGGTGCTCCAGCATAGGTCGTCACCACTCTTGCAATAACCCTGAAGGGAACTGGGTTCCCTTTGCACAAGAGTTTGTATTATTTGTATTTATAATCGTATTATTTTGCTTGGCGCTACAAGCAAATACCGTATAACACGCACTTTTTCTCCCTGAAAATAGGGGGCAAATGATGTGTGCGTGTTATACACCGATATACATATTTTTCGCTCCATAACAGGCACTTTTTTTCCCCTCAAAAGTGAGGGGAAATGTCTGTGCGTCTTATGGAGCGAATGTGAAGGTTTACTTACCTGTCTTGAAGCGTGGGCCGGTGTTCAGCACGCACCGCGGTACTGGAACTTCAATTTCAGGTTCCGGTTTCCGGCGGGAATGAAAGGAAGTGCGCACTCAGTGTGCACACTTCCTTTCAGTCCCGCCGGAAACCGGAACCTGAAATGTAAGTTCCTGTACCGCGGTGCGCGCTGTGAAGCCGGCCCACGCTTCAAGACAGGTAAGTAATTATGGGACAAGGGGAGGGAAAGTGCACTATGGGAGGGGAGGAGAACACTATGGGATGAGGGGGGGAACACTATGGGAGGGGGTGGAAAATACTATGGGGGGGGAGAATACTATGGAAAGGGGGGGGGACACTATGGGATGAGGGTGGGGGAACACTATGAGAGGGGGGGAGAATACTATGGGAGGGGGGGAAATTTCCTTCTTAAAATGAGGTGCGTGTTATACGCCGGGGCGTGTTATACGCCGATAAATACGGCACTTTAAAGCATTTTTATACACCTCTACTAAATGTCCTTTAAATTTTAAAATAAGTAAACCTTTTATATGGAAAATAATAGCTGTCATTGTAGCTCTTTTGTATTTTGTGAATAAGATCAGATCTCTGATCCCTGTGTATTTTTAAGACTGAAATGAAGTGTACACTGCCAGAATATCAGTAATAACTGTTGCAGATTTCTGTTGCAGGCTAAATTTGTAAAGCAGAAGAACGAATATATTTGGCAGTGATTTGTAAAAATAACTGTCTGCTAAACCTATTAAATAATACCATTTCTTTTAAAGTCACAGAACATGTTTGTATTGAGAACTGGTGAAACAGAGAACATACAATTCTATTACTATATTAATTTATATAATTTGCATTTCAAATAGTTTTTAACTTTTTTAACATTAGAAGACTCTTAAACTTTTTTCCCCTCCAAACTCTTTAACGTTCTGTAACAGTGAATAACTTTACTTGGCATATCTAATATATATTTCTATTTTGTTATGTTTTCTACTTTTAGTTTTTATATTTATATTTAATTATTTTTCACCCATACTATAATATTTGTTACTGTGAAATAAAGATACGCATTTCTTAAATCTAGACGTATTAGCATGATGCATATTACTATGTCAGCTTAAATGTGGTATATAATTGTCCTCTCTTTTGTCCTTGGATCAGTTTTTAGTTAAAAGTGCAGACGTTAAACGGTTTTTAGGACGCTTTTACTTTTAGGCTATTGATGCTCTAGAGTCTAGACAAATTCCAAGATCACATTAAGCAAAAGATACTAGTGTTATTTAAAGCTCAATTCACTCACAATGTCTTTCTCTTTATTTATTCCGAGGTCTCAGGGCTTTCTACTAACGGAATCTGCTTTATCAGACCCCAAATCAGTTTCACTAAGAACAGTCTGAAAGATTCTTGAAAGGAGTTGTGTCTGACACTTTATACTGAATCTGATTGTATCGCTGGAAATGTACTTAGAGGTTAGTTGAGATCACATGCAAGGTACAGTAAACCCCACAGGTTCCAGCACGAATCCTGGTGCGTAACAGCCGGATATCCTTAGAGATTAAATGGGGAAGCATTCCGATCACGTTTTGGTTAACTTTTTGTATTGAGTAAGTCTAAGATGCCGTACCACCCTTCTGCAAGATCTTTCTTTTTATTCCCTGTGGTTTTCTTGCAAAGCCATTTGTTATTGTGATGGAGGTAACTTGGTGAAGGTTCAAAAGTTGTGGGAGGCCTTGTTAACCCAAGAACTGCTAGATGCCCACGTAGCTAAGAAAACTGACACTTTATAGCAACGAGTAGTACAATGAATATGTTTGGAAAAATGACACAACTCCCAAATGGCCATCCTTCAAAAATACTTGTATTATTAAAAAAAGATATCTATGTATCGATCTCTCCATCTGTCTGTCCGTTAGTCTGTCTGTCCGTCCAGTCTATCTATCCATCTATCTAACCATCTCTTGATGGTAATCTGCAAAGAAAACTGGATCATGCAACTTGCTTAATCTTTAAAGGGAAACTGTAGGCATTATAACATGTTTATCTTATTGAATTAATTATAGTGCCTGACCTTCCATTCACCATTAAAGTAATGTTCAAGTAGTTTTAAACTATATAAGGGTCCCTGACCACTGACAGACCAACGCCCACTAGAGGTACGGCTAAGGCAGACATTATGTGTACCTTTTAACCCCTTAAGGACAGAGCTTCAGAAGCTTGTCTTTCACTTAATGACAACGGCATTTTTTGCATTTTTTGCTATTTGCGTTCAACTGCAATTTGCATTTTACTAATTTATTGCACCGACACATATTATATACCGTTTTTTAAAGGACAGAAAGGGCTTTAATTTGATGTAACACATATATATATAAATGCTTATTTATTATAAAAAAAAATACAGAAATATGCAAAAAAAATAATTTTTGTGTGTTTTTTTTACAGTTTTTGCAATAATAATGTGTACATAATTAGTGCAGGTTAAGGAAAGTAATTAAAAATAAATTCATTTAGTTGTTCTGAATTACAGAATATATAATGTGTCTGGGATTTTAAGTTTTTTTTGGTAGTTACAGGTCACAAAGCACAAGGAGTAAAATAAATTTTTTATGTGGAGCGATTTTAGAATTTGGTATGTTTGTCTTGTAAGCCTAATAGCCATAAAAGAAAACAAAATTGCCACACAAAAGTATATATTTATATAAAGTAGACACCACAGGCTATTTACCTAAGGTTGTTTTGACACTTTCTACTTAGCCATTTTACC
Organism: Pelobates fuscus; assembly: GCF_036172605.1. Classification (NCBI taxonomy): domain Eukaryota; kingdom Metazoa; phylum Chordata; class Amphibia; order Anura; family Pelobatidae; genus Pelobates; species Pelobates fuscus. The sequence continues at coordinate 107,684,778 of NC_086319.1, read as the reverse complement.
GCCAACCTCTGCTAAATATTGGAGTAAAATTGTGTTTTTTGGTGGTTTTCGCACACAAACTTATAACAAAGAACTTCTCATGTGTATTTTGTAAAGTTGGTGTGTGCTATTCCTGTACAAAGTTTTATTATGTGTTCATTTACTTCTGCTGAGTACAACGGTACCCCCATTGTATGTCTTTGGCCCTATTTTGTGAAGCTACAGTGCCATATAGGAGACCTGTCCTTTTCAGTATTCACAGTAGAATTTTGAGAGACGGATTTAATGAGCCTATGCTTCCATTTGGGGTATTATAGTAGTTTGACTGTTCAAAACACCCCACAAAGGCCTACCATTTGTAAAAGTAGACACTCCAGGGTATCTCATAAGGTGCATATTGTGCCTTAACATGCCCCCATTTTTTTTACCATTACATGCCAAAGTATGTGGTAAAAAATAATTTTGTGCATATTTTACATACGGATTGCATTTTTGCTGGGCATTTTGTATATTTCATGTGTGCCACTAAGTTCAAACCCCCCAAATTATGCTCAGCTAAGTCTTCCGAGTAAAAGGACACCCCCATTGTATGTCTATGGCACTATTTCGTGAAGCTACAGTGCCATACAGGAGACCTGTCCTTTTCAGTATTCACAGTAGAATTTTGAGAGACGGATTTAATGAGCCTATGCTTCCATTTGGGGTATTATAACAGTTTGACTGTTCAAAACACCCCACAAAGGCCTACCATTTGTAAAAGAAGACACTCCAGGGTATCTCATAAGGTGCATATTGTGCCTTAACATGCCCCCATTTTTTTACCATTACATGCCAAAGTATGTGGTAAAAAATAATTTTGTGCATTTTTTACATACGGATTGCATTTTTGCTGGGCATTTTGTATATTTCATGTGTGCCACTAAGTTCAAACCCCCCAAATTATGCTCAGCTAAGTCTTCTGAGTAAAAGGACACCCCCATTGTATGTCTATGGCACTATTTTGTGAAGCTACAGTGCCATATAGGAGACCAAGCCATATCAGTTTTGACCGAACTTTGAATTTTGACGCCGGGCCTATGTGCAATTTCCAAGCATCTTTGCAGGTTTTAAATTCAAACTACCCCACAAAGGCCTACCATTTCTTAAAGTAGACACCCCAGGGTATTTCAAAAGGCATATTTTGAACCTTAGCGTGGGATCATTTTTCCGCTAGCGTGTACCAGGTGTAGCGGTTATAAGCGTTTTTTTCTGCCTTTTTGACACACAAAGTGAGTTTGCACAGTATATTTTGCAAACCTTATGTGTACTACCACTGTATAATACTTCATATATTGCTCAGCTATGTCTGCTGAGTACAAAAATACCCCCGTATGTACCTTTGCCAGGTATATGTGGACATCGGAGGGGCACATTTGGGACACAGCCATTCCATTTTTTTTCAAATTTTGAATTTTTACGCTGTGCCCATGTCCCATTTTAGAGTATTTTACCAGGCTATATAATCCAAATACCCCATAAAGCCATACCATTTCTTAAAGAAGACATCCCAGGGTATTTCAAAAGGCATATTTTGAACCTTAGCGTGGGATCATTTTTCCGCTAGCTTGTACCAGGTGTAGTGGTAATAAGCGTTTTTTCTGCCTTTTTGGCACACAAAGTGAGTTTGCACAGTATATTTTGCAAACCTTATGTGTACTACCACTGTATAATACTTCATATGTTGCTCAGCTATGTCTGCTGAGTACAAAAATACCCCCGTATGTACCTTTGCCAGGTATATGTGGACATCGGAGGGGCACATTTGGGACACAGCCATTCCATTTTTTTTCAAATTTTGAATTTTTACGCTGTGCCCATGTCCCATTTTAGAGTATTTTACCAGGCTATATAAACCAAATACCCCATAAAGCCATACCATTTCTTAAAGAAGACATCCCAGGGTATTTCAAAAGGCATATTTTGAACCTTAGCGTGGGATCATTTTTCCGCTAGCTTGTACCAGGTGTAGTGGTAATGAGCGTTATTAAATGTCTTTTTTTACTTTTTAAACCTTTTTTTACTTTTTAAAACTATTTTTTAAACTTTTGTTTTGATTATTCATTTTTTTAAAGTTTCCTAAACTTTCGTAAAACTTTTTTTTTACAGATTTAACATTTTTCTAAGCTTTTTTTTTTACGTTAACCCCTAACTAGCAGTAAGCAGCACTAACAGTAAATTCCCCATTTTCCCATAACTCCCACCCACCCCAGCTAGCAAAATATTTAATTATACAATATTTAAATTAGTTAATTAAATACATTTAACCCCTGAGGGTTAAAAAATAAATAAAAGTTAATCGTCAGGGGTAAAAAAAAAAAAATTAGAACAGTATAATACTGTGATCTGTATTTTGATCACTGTAGGCAGTGATCGACTGGCAGGGAAGGGGTTAATTTTTATTTGGACTGGGTAAAGGGTTTATTTTTTAAAATTTTTTACTTAAATGTTATTAAAACTTTTTTTTAACTTAATTTTTTAACTTTTTAAAGCTTATTTTTAAACTTTTTTTAACGTTAACCCCTAGTTAGCGTAATACTAAATCCCCCAATTCCCCACTAACTTCCACCCTCCCCAGCTAGCTAAATTTATAATTTTAAAATATTTAAATTAATTAATAAAATAAATTGAACCCCTGAGGGTTAAAAAAAAAAGAATTAACCCTCAGGGGTTAAAAAAAAAATCAGATCTTAGTAAAATGTAATCCCTGCCAATTGATCACTGTAGTCAGTGATCAATTGGCAGGGAAGGGGTTAATTTTTTATTAAAATGGGTAAAGGGGGGGTAAAGGGGGGTGGGATTTTAATTTTACTATTTTTTTTTTCCACCAGGGGGCAGGATCACTGAAGATCCGTCCCCCTGCACTTCACACAGAACCAGGAAGTGCAGGGAGGCGGAGGTGAGTATAGAGAGCACATGTGCCCGCTCAGACATGCTGTCAGAGCGGGCACATGTACTGGGGCAGCCCGATCCGGTGCTCCCGGTCTGCCTCTAATGCAGAGGCAGACCGGAGCACCATTAACCCCACGATCGCCGCGATTGCGGCGATCTGGGGTTAATTTTAACGCATTAACGTCATTAACGCATTCCCCTGAGTGACGGACCTCGTCCGTCACTCGTCGTTAAGGGGTTAACCATACAGATTCATCCCAGCAATGGGTGTTGTGACAGACTGAAAGTGGTCAGCTGACCCTCTCAGCCAATCACAGCTGCCTATTGCTATTCAGGGTAGTGCTTCCTCATTAGCCCTAGAAGCACAGAGCGGATGGGCCTCAGGGGGCTCTTATATACGCATTAAAACATTCAAAATGGTTTAACACTCTATGGAAGGATGGTGCCATCAGACTTCGGACACTGTAATCACATTAATGAGATGAAGCAGTTATAATGCCTACACTGTCCCTTCAATATGCATGTACCATGAAAAGGATTGTTACGTGAAAAGGTACCAGACATAGGGGATTTACCATTGTTTTATTTAGTGAAGTGACGCTGAAAAACAATTGCTCCACTTTAAGAAAGAGGTCTGATATTAGTGCTGATAGGAGACGATATTACAGAAACTCATCATTATTTTGCACTGCCATATACATTGATATAAATGTATTAAGCCCTATAGCTTTATGTATGCATTGTTTGTAGTACTATTGTAAGCAATTGGCCATGGGTTGCAAAATCGATTGCAACTCCAAAGCATTCCTTCTGAGGTGTTGGTTAGATTATTAGATTATGATACTTTTTTGGTGATTTTAACCTTTAAACTTTTGGGATGACACCCAGAAAGCCTTTTTTTTATATATAAATGCACGCACACCAGGCCCGGACTGGCCATCGGGCACACTGGGCAAATGCCTGGTGGGCCGCATTGGCCCAGCCGGTGCATGCAGGGCCCGCACTATCCGAGCGCCAGCCCTGCTGCATTCCAGGACGAGCCGGTAGGGAGATCAAAGATGCCCCCGATCTTGCGAGAGTGAACTCTAACCTTGCAGGCACGGATGGCAGCACGGTCCCCTCTTCCAGACTAAAGGTAAGAAGGTAGGGGGGATATAATGCCTGACACACATCACTCTCACACACATCACCCTCCTACACATCACTCTCACACACAACACTCACACACAACACTCTCACACACAGTACTCTCACACACATCAACCTCATACACAACACTCTCACACACAGCACTCTCACACACAGCACTCACACACACACCACCCTCACACACAACACTCTCTCTCACACACATTACCCTCACACACACACACTACCCTCACAGACACATTACCCTCACATACACAGCACACTCACACACATCACCCTCATACACACACAACTCCATCTCACACACATTACCCTCACACACACAAACATTACCCTCACACACACACACACACACACCTTCACACACAACACTCTCTCTCACACACATTACCCTCACACACACACATTACCCTCACAGACACATTACCCTCACATACACAGCACACTCACACACACACATTACCCTCACAGACACATTACCCTCACATACACAGCACACTCACACACATCACCCTCATACACATACACAGCTCCCTCTCACACACACACACACACACACGTTACCCCTCACACTGACAGCTCCCTCTCCTCCCTCTCACACACACATTATCCACATATACACAGCACCCTCACATACACAGCACCCTCACACACATACACTTTACCCCCCCCCCCACACACACACACACACTCTTTCCTGACCCTTTTGTCTCCTGGTATCCCATTTATAGAGACACCAGAGACAAGTTGCAAGGAAACACAGCGCAAGCATGTTATTAAATTTGCTTGCACTGTGCAGAACAAATACATGGCCGTTTTCTCATGCTAGAGCTCTTCATCACAGCTCTGCACATGGTCTGCTCTGGAAGAGCATTGAACCAACATGCTCACTTTGAGAGGGGGTGTGCTTGTCGTTGGTGATGACAAAACACAGCCTCTTTGCCCCGCCCCCTTCTTAGTGGGCTGCTGTGATTAAAAAATGCCCAGTCAGGCCCTGACGTGCAAACATATATATTTCTATATATATATATACATGTACAATATATCAATGAAAATTAAATGGATATACCTCTACTTCTAATCCAAAGTAATTTCCCCATGTTCACATCTTCTGTACCCCTCTTTTTCCCCATACTTTACAACTCTGTTTTTTATTTTATTTTTGCAACCTCCAAAAGCTTAGCTGGTTTACGTCTTCCAATTGTAAAGGGGAAAATCCATCTGGTGTTGTATCGAGGTAGAGGGTCAAACATTACAGTCTGCAAAATGTAGCTATTTGGGTTGCTTCTCTAACAATCATGTCCCCACCAAGCTTTCTTCTGCACTGTTTTTACTAATACATGTATGGTGTCACCAAAATGTTATCCACAACCCTGACAATGGCTTTGTAACTATGTAATAATAATGCAATATCATTGATCAATTGTATGCATTTTCATTTTTCAGGACATGCCCAAAATGAGACACTTATATTTGAAGGAGAGTGACTGGATGTGTGGCCTTCGCAAGAATTTATATGATGTATTAATAGATCCTTCTGTGGTTGTAAAGTCATTAAGAACAGGAACAAACTAATGTATAAACTCATTTACTGCTTTTTAAACACATAACAATTAGGGTTTAATTGTTGGAAATCTGATACACACCAAATAATCTGACTTTTTAGAAATGAGAGTCATACCAAAACACATTCACAGGCTTTATACTAGGAATTTGTAATGTCCTAGCTAGCATATTTATTTTTAGAAATGATAAGCTGCTTGGAAGTGTTATGGGCTTAGGTTGCATTACTTCTAACATAGTCAGTGATCTTTACCAACTATGATGTCAAGCTTTGAAGGAATGCTACCCACCATGACTCCTTCAATTTCCATCTACACCAGATAGTTACTTAAACATTGCTTTAAAGGGACACTATAGTCGCCAAAAAAACTTGAGTAAACAATTTGTGTATATAGATCATGCCTCACTGCTCAATTCTCTGCTATTTAAGGAATTAATTCTCCCCCCTTCTGCCCTCTCTATCTTAACCTTACTTGGACTATACCATCCCTACCCTCCAAGACTTCTCTCCAGCTACTGAACAGGAGGTGGCTGAGCGTCTCCTTTCCTCTCGTCCCACCACGTGCCCGCTTGGTCCCATCCCATCCCGTCCTACCTTATTAGATCTCTCGCCCCTTGTCTGGTGCAGTCGTTAACGCACATCTTTAACTGCTCTCTTTCTTCTGGTGTTGTCCCAGCCCCCCTTAAACATGCTACTGTAGTACCTGTCCTCAAAAAGCCATCTGCTGACCCGACCTCCCCTTCCAACTATCATCCCACATCCCTACTCCCTTTCTCCTCAAAGCTTTTTGAAAGACTTGTCTTTACCCGTCTGACTTGCTTCCTCAATTCCAACTCTCTCCTTGACCCTCTTCAGTCTGGATTCTGCCCCTTCCACTCCACCGAGACTGGTCTGACTAGAGTTAGAAATGATCTAATTGCAGCTAAATCCAAAGGCCACTACTCCACACTAATTCTTCTTGACCTCTCTGCTGCCTTTGACACTGTTAATCACGACCTCCTTCTCCTAACTCTTCAATCTCTGTGACACAGCATGGTTCTCCTCCTATCTCGCCCAACACTCCTTCAGTGTCTTTTTTTCCAATGACACCTCCTCTCCTCGTCCTGTCTCAGTTGGAGTCCCTCGAGGTTCAGTTCTTGGTCTCCTTTTGTTCTCTCTCTATACTGCCACTCTTGGCAAACTCATTAATTAATTTGGATTCCACTACCACTTCTACGCTGATGACACCCAGATATACCTCTCCTCCCCTGCCTACCCCTGCTGTCCTACAACATGTCTCCAATTGCCTTTCTTCTATCTCTGATTGGATGTCCTCCCGCTTTCTGAAACTCAATCTCTCTAAAACTGAGTTTCTTATTTTTCCTCCTCATAATACTGATGAACCTCCTTCACTCTCCCTGCAGGTTGACGGTACCTGCCTCACCACATCCTTTCAAGCCCACTGTCTTGGTTTAATTTAGATCCTGGCCTCACCTTTGTGCCTCATGTCCAGTTTGTTGCTAAAACCTGTTGATTCCAGATTAAAAACATTGCCCAAATATGCCCCTTCCTAAAGCAAGATGCTACCTAGGAGCTTGTTAATGCTCTAGTAATCTCTTGCATGGATTACTATAATTCTCTCCTAATTGGTCTCCCTAGAAGCCGTACTGCCCCCCTACAATCTGTGATGAATGCGGCTGCCAGGCTGATCTTTCCCTCCTGTTGCTCCTCTCACACCTCACCCCTCTGTTGATCCTTACACTGGCTTCCTGTACCCTACATGTGTCAATTTAAAATACTAATCCTTACCTATAAAGCTCTAACCAACTCTACCCCCTCTTACATTTCTTCACTGATTCATAGGTGTGATGGAGCTCCTAGTACCCTGGCTGGGTACCTCCGCCGACTAACTCAATTAACTCTAAGCAGAAAAAACATACATTTTTACAAACCCCAAAAAGTACCCCAAAATACAACATACCCACAAAAGTCCCATCCCCTGATAGCCGATAGCCCCGATCTGGCTGAACAACATATCCAAAAATCACCCAGATTCAGGGGTTCAGAAATTTCATGGAAGTCTTATTTGTGCCCCACCGTGAACATGGTCCCATGCCCAAAACAGTTCCATACACTCGACGACAAAACACTGCTGGACAATTTAAGATGGCCGCCGCCACATGTTTGCATCTGTTCCAGTTAAAAGTCAGAAAGGGGCAGAAACAGTACTTTTGAACATGGGTTATCACAGGACCCATAGTCCCAGGGTAGTAGGCTGGCAAACATGCCCCTCCAAAAAACAGTGGCAAAGTTGCTTTCGTCACAATAGGTATGCCCCATCTCGGTATCTCTGCTCTACTGGTGACCTTCTCCTGTCTGCTGCTCGCACCCTCATTGCAAATTCACGCCTGCAAGACTTCTCATGGGTGGTTCCTTTCCTTTGGAACAGCCTGCCTACCCCTGTGAGACTCTCCCCTAGTCTTGAATCATTTAAGGATAAAACCATTTGTAACGGAGCTCCCTACCTCCGCCAAGGACCACTTCCTAGCTGGAACAGGGGTCAAATTGCCCTACTTCTGCCCAGAGTCTTGGCTTGACTGGGGTCCTGGAACCGCTCCCTCCTGGAGCTGAATGGGGAACTCGTTTTATCCACCCCCAGGCACTGGACAACACTCAGTCCTGGGAGCTCTAGTCCTTACAAGGACTTTTCCCGCTGAATCCACGGTGGAACAGTGATTAGCCCTTTCCCCTCCCAGTAACCAGATGACACATAGTTCTGGGAGTACAAGCTGGAATGTTTTAATCTGGCCAGATGGCCTGCTTTTATGCAATGTCAGACACAGTTAAGCATGCCCCTGACACTCCCTCACAAACAGGATAATCCCTCACTTGGACCTGAGAGGGGACTAGTTACAAGTTACAAACTCATCCTCTGTGCCTGAGAGATAATTGAGTCAGGAACTGAACTAACTCATTTATCTCCAGGCACAGAAAAACATACAATATTACAAAACCCTAAAAATACCTTTAAAACACATAAAACCCCCACAAAAGTGGCAAACTCACATGGGAAGGGGAGTTTGTCACATATCTTCCCCCTCCCAGGGAGACTATCCAGACCCCAGACCTTTTGTTTCTGTCTTTGCAGCGCTAGCCACACACACCCTGGCTGTAACTGACACAGCCTGCATTAAAAAAATGTCTTCATTTTCACTCAGATGTAACTTACTTGAAATTTTTTATATCCTACTCTGTAAATTGAACTCTAATTACATGCAGAAGGCTCCTGCAGGGTCTAGCAAGCTGTTAGCAGAGCAGGAGATAAGGAATTCTAAATTAAACAGGATTTACAGTAAAAATAGTGTAAACCTTAGATTACTTTGTACGGGAGTGTTTAGGAAGGCTGTGTAAGTCACATGCAGGGAGGTGTGACTAGGGCTACATAAACAAAATGTCAGAGAACCGAGCAGTGATAATGCAGGGGCATGGTCTATAAACCAAAACTGCTTCATTTAACTAGAGTTGTTTTGGTGACTTTAGTATCCCTTTAATGAATCTTTTGTTTGATGTTGTACATTATCACATCTGGTTTTCATTGTTAAGTATTCCAGTTGATATATAATAAAAACAGTGCGTACTTTGATCTGCTTGACCACCACAACTTTGTGTTTCTAAATATCTGTTCTTAAAACAGGTAGAATGAGGAGTGATAGTAGTGACAGGCTGCCTCAAAGAGTGGATCATCAGTCAATTTGCCACTTAAATGATCACTATAGGCTCAGGAACACAAACATGTATTCCTGACACTATAGTGTTAAAACCACAATCTAGCCCCCTTGGGCCCCTCATGTCTCCATAAATATAGCAAAATCTTACTGTATTCAAGCCTGAAGCTGTAACTCTGCATGCTGTTTGACTCAGAAAAACAAGCAGGCTGCTGACATCATCAGAAGTGGTAGCCTGATCCAATTACAGTGCTTCCCCATAGGATTGGCTGAGACTGACAAAGAGGCAGATCAGGGGCAGAGCCAGCATGATTCAAACACAGCCCTGGGCAATCAGCATCTCCTCACAGAAATTAATTGAATCAATGAATCTCTATGAGGAAAGTTCAGTGTCTGCATGCAGAGGGAGGAGATACTGAATGTTTGGATGCATTTTAGGCAGCCATGACCCAGGAATGTAAAGGCTGTGGTGTAGGGTTTCTCCTCTCACCTCACTACTCCTTCAAACCTCTACCCACACCCCCTTCCCTCTCTTTTCCATCATTTGAAATTCATTCCATTTGCCTCTTCAAACCCCTCTCTGTTAACCCCTTCAGGACGGAGTCAATAGTGCACGTTCTGATCAAAACAAAACGTAAACAAAAACTGGAATTTGCGCTATATGTCTGTTCACCCGTAGTTCACCTCTTTCATATTAAATGCACCCACACTTATTATATATCATTTTGTTCAGGAGAAACAGGGCTTTCATTTCATATAAAATATTTATATATGAGACAATTTATTATGAATAAAATAAAAAAAAACTGTAAGCAATTAGAATTTTTTTTTTAATTTGTAGTTCTGCCTCACATTTTAGCTGTAAATGTCATAATACTGTTAGGTTTTACTGCAACAAAATGCACATATTTGTAATCAGCGATGTCTCACGAGTACAACAGTACCCCCCATTAACAGGTTTTATGGTGTTTTGGAAAGTTACAGGGTCAAATATAGAACGTTCCATTTTCAAATTGAAATTTGCCAGATTAGTAATGTTACCTTTGAGACGGTGTGGTAGCCCAGGAAAGAGAATTACCCCCATAATGGCATACCATTTGAAAAAGTAGACAACCCAAGGTATTGAACGTGGGGTATGTTTAGTCTTTTTTAGTAGCCACTTAGTCACAAACACTGGCCAAAGTTAGCGTTCATATTTGTTTTTGTGTGAAAAAAGCAAAATACTAATATTTGGCCAGTGTTTGTGACTAAATGGCTACTAAAAATGACTGGACATACCCCATTTGCAATACCTTGGGTTGTCTACTTTTGCAAATGGTATGCCATCATGGGGGTAATTCTTATTCCTGGGCTACCATACGGTCTCAAAGGCAACATAACTAATCTGGCAAATTTCAATGTCAAAAAAATGAAATGCGAGCCTTATATGTGACTCTCTAACTTTCCAAAAAACCATAAAACCTGTACATGGGGGGTACTGTTATTCTCGGGAGATTTCACTAAACACAAATATTAGTGTTTTAAAACAGTAAAACATATTACAACAATAATATAGTCCATAAAAGTGCCGTTTGTTTGTAAAAAAATGCAAAAAACGTCACTTTTACTTAAAATATCATCATTGTAATACAATTTACCAGTTTTAAACACTAATATTTGAGTTCAGCGAAGTCTCCCGAGTAAAACAGTACCCCCTATATACAGGTTTTATGGTGTCTTGGAGAGTTACAGGGTCAAATATAGTGCTTGCGAATTAAATTCTCTGCACTTTCTCCCTGTGTTGTCAGGCATGTCAATCAAATTTTAATTAATTAAATGACATAATTATGTTAAAAAATGACAAATATATACGTAGAATTTTAATATATATGCATTTATAGGTATTTAAATTCTACGTGTATACTAATGTAATCTTTCATGTAATTATATGTATTTATCTATCTATATATATTTGCGGTTATTTGTATTTTATATATAGATAGATATATATAGAATGTCATTCTAAGTGTATTCTGTTTCCAATATATATATATTAATAACAAAATACAGTTAGAATGAAATTACATATGAATATATAATTTATTTTAAATTTTGTTTCAATATTTTATTTATTTATTTTATTATTTTATTTATTTATTATTGTAATTATACGTATATATATATATAATATATATATGTAGATCTATTATATATATAATATATATATACATATTATATATGTAACGTCATTCTAAGTGTATTTTAATACTAATATATATACTAATATTAATATTAAAATACATTACGTATGACGTTACATATATATATATTATATATATATAATATATATACATATATTATATATATATAAATACTTGTATTTTATTTTAACATGTGTATTTAATTTTTTTTTTACACTACCTACCAGCAGGGGGACTCTCTAATATTTTAGACAGTCCCCCTGCTGGCAGATCCATAGCCAGCTATAGGGGGCCATGTGATCGCTCTTTGAGAGCGATCACATGGCCCCCGGGGGCCTCATTTGCCGGAGGGGGGCTGCCTGGGCTCTCAGGCAGACCCCCAGAAGAGGATCGCGGCGGAGGTAAGTATAGCTTACCTCCTGGGGGCTTCAGCCGTTACGGCGTTCTATGCCGCCGCAACGGCTTTAAAGCCCTTTAAAGCCGCGACGGCATAGAACGCCGTAACGGCGTTAAGGGGTTAACATTGTCGTTATTTATCCCCCACCCTGGTTCCCCTCTCTTCTTCCTTGACCACTTTGCTGCCTGGCTACCCTACTTCCTATCTTCTAATATTCCATCCCAAATTCTCGGGAACTTTAATATTCCCATTAACCCACCTCAGCAGCATCTAAACTACTTTCAATTAATTCCTCCCTCGGGCTATCGCAGTGGGCTAATTCTCCCACCCATGTAGTTAGCAATACCCTCAACCTCATTTTCTCTTATTCATGTACAGTATCTAATATCTGCAACACTCCATTTCCTCTCTCTGATCACCACCTCTTATCGTTTGCTCTCGAGTAACCCTCATCCAACAACCCCAGCCTAATCCCCCTCAACTCATTAAGAACCTTAATTCTCTTGACCTCTAGCAGCTGTCAGCTGATATTGATTCACAACTGCTATCCATTCCTTCCCTCTGCTGTCCCTCACTGGCCATATCCACCTTTAACACTACCCTCACCTCTGCCCTGAACTCTGCAGCCCGCTCCAAACATGCACCTCGAGAAGAACACGCCCCCAACTGTGGCATTCTAAATTAACACGCTACCTGCAAAGATGCTCCCGTTGTGCTGAACGCTACTGGAGGAAGTCTCGCACCCAGTCAGGCCTTCTCCATTATAGATTCATACTGTGTTTATACAACGCAGCCCTTGTCCTCGCCAAACAGTCATACTCTTCTTCTCTCATTAGTTCATGCTCCCGCAATCGCAGGCATCTCTTTAACTGTCTTCTTCACCCTGCTTTGGCCACCCCCAAACTAACCTTACAGCCAATAGCTTTGCATGCTACTTTACGGACAAGATTGAACATCTAAGAAAAAGAATTCTCCCAACCTTACCATTCTCTTTCCCAACCACACGTAGATCCTGCCTTTGCTATCCTTCAGACTTTCTCCCTGGCTACTGAACAAGAGGTGGCTGCACTTCTCCTTTCCTCTCGTCCCACCACTTGCATGTTTGATCCTGTCCCATCTCACCTTATCAGAACTCTCTCCCCTTATCTTGTGCCTTCCTTTACACACATCTTCAACTCTCTCTCTCTTCTGGCATTGTCCCTGCTGACCTTAAACATGCCACTGTAGTACCTATCCTGATAAAAACATCCCATATCCCTGCTCCCTTTTTCCTCAAAGCTTCTGGATAGACTTGTCATTAACCGTATGTCTCACTTCCTCAATTCCAACTCTTTCCTTCAATCTGGCTTTCGCTTCCTCCACTCTACTGAGACTGCTCTTATTACAGTTATTAATGACCTAATCGCAGCTAAACCCAAAGGCCACTAATCCATACTAATTCTTCTTGACCTCTCTGCTGCCTTTGACACCATTGTTCGTGCTCTCCTTCCTCAAACTCTTCAATCACTCGGTCTCTGTGACTTTGTCCTTTCATGGTTTTCCTCTTATATTGCCCAACGCTCATTTAGTGTCTCCTTTTCTAATGATACCTCTTCGTCCTGCCTCGGTTGGAGTCCCCCAAGGCTCCGTCCTTGGTTCCCTTTCATTTTCTATTTATACTGCCTCTCTTGGCAAACGTATTACCTCTTTTGGATTCCACTACCGCCTGTACGCTGATGACACCCAGATATATCTCTCCTCCCCGGACTTCTCCCCTGCCGTCCTGCACCATGTTACTGCTTGCCTTTCTTCCATCTCTGACTGGATGTCCTCCCGCTTTCTGAAACTCAACCTCTCTAAAACTGAGCCCCTTGTCTTTCCTCCTCCTAATACTGATACTCCTCTTTCACTCTCCCTTCAAGTTAGTGGTATCCACACAAATCCATCCTTCTCCTGTACGTTGCTCGCACCCGTACGGCCAACTCGTGCTTACAGGACCTCTCATGGGCGGCTCCCTTCCTATGGAATAGCCTGCCTACCACCATCAGACTCTCCCCTAGACTGCAATTGTTTAAAAAGTACTTTAAAACCCATCTCTTTAGGAAAGCTTATGGCCTCCCAGAATAACCTCTACCTTACATACCTGTCTCTTGCTCTCTCCTTAAGGGCAACACTCTACTCTCTCCTCCAGCTCGGCTTCACTCCCACCTTATTTGATTGCTATTTCCTGTCCTAATGTGTTTTATACCCCATCTCCTATAGTAGGGGTAGGCAACTGAAGGTTGCTAGAGCCAAACAGGCTCTGGCCTATAAGGAGTCACAGGGAAACTTCAGATATCTGCTATTACAAAAAGGTGGTAAAGGGAAATCCTCAATTTATGCATTGCAGCACAAAGAGGAAGTGGTCTCAGATACCTTCATTCCAGCCAGGGGCGTACCTACAGCATTTGGCACCTGGGGCGGATCCTGTGCTTGGCACCACCGCCCCCCTCCCCCCCCCCCCCAAAAAAAAAATTGGTATAACCCAAACAGCCCCACATATACACACACACTACCAAACACACTATGTGACATATCCATCCATACACACACAATTCTACAAGCAGCCCCCATACACAGCTCACATTCATAGGTATCATACACGATTCCACAAACTACTCATGAACATATACAATATAATAGCTCTTATAAGCACAAATGCAACGATACAAGGCAACTACATTATAAATAACACCAGCAGAACACGGCAACATACCTGAATAAAAAAAAAAAATTTTAATAGGACGGCACGGTACGGGCCATCACAAAAGGTTGCCTACCCCTGTGCTATAGACTGTAAGCTCGTTTGAGCAGGGTCCTCTTCAACCTATCGTTCCTGTAAGTTAAATCCCCCCTTTTTATAATATTGTAAAGCGCTGCAGAATCAGTTGGCACTATATAAATGGCAATAATAATTATAATATATATATATATATATATACTCATAAATGAAAAAAATCAAAATGCACTCACAGGTCTTCAAATTAGTGGACAAATTGGTGCTTTATTTGGTCATCAAAAAAGTGTACAAAAATCAACGTTTCGACCCTGCCGGGTCTTTTTCAAGATCATAGAGTACATGACAGTACTGTGTTTATATATCAAATACAAATCTAAAAGAAAGTGCACTTACCCAATGGTGAAGTGAGGAGGAGTGAGTCTGTCCGTTACAACCCGGAAGTGATTGGAAGCCGTATAGGACGTCACGTGATCGGGACGTCGGGCGGAGTCAAAGTGGTTGCCGAGGCAACAATATACACAGAACATGATTACATGCCGGGCACAAGTGAAGCATTAGGGAGGACTAAGTGAAAACTGCTGAAGGGTCTACTTAACCCTGATGCCAGAAAAGAGCACTGGTAGACAATAACCAGTGCTGTGCAATACTGTGCGTGGTGTAAAAAAACACACAAGTGATAAAGTGTAGCCACCAAGTGAATGCAAAGTAGTGAGAAAATATATATACATGACATCCTAAATAAAATGAAATAAAATAAAATCAAGAGCAGAGAACAACATATATTCATACATTGCTGTATATGTAAGATTTGTGCAAGGGTACTGGATCTTGCATGTTCTATGCACTAAAGCATATTATAAGATGTACTAATAAAATGTTAGTACTAATGAGTATGTACTGGACTGCACAGATGACACTGACTTGTTCAACTGTATACATGTACTATCTGAGTATATTTCCTTTCTAGAGGACTAGGATGATCAGAAGGACGACCTACTAAATATCTAACTACCCACAAATAGAATAATCTGAAATTCCATGTAGACAGAAAAAAGAAAAACAAAAGAGAAGTAAATAAAATAGATGACTGGAAGCCACAAGTAGGAAAATTTAGCATAGTACCTGATATAGACACACGATGAACTGAAAAGCATGTGATTGCTGTATACAGAAGGAAAAACTTGTAGTATATAAAGAAACAGCAGTACAACATGGGTCTAATGTACCGTATATACTCGAGTATAAGCCAAGTTTTTTAGCACATTTTTTGTGCTAAAAAACCCCAACTCGGCTTATACTCGAGTCATAGTCTGTATTATGGCAATTTTCATTGCCATAATACAGACTGGGGGGAGAGGGGTGCTGGCAGAGATCTTACTTACCCGTCCTGCAGCTCCTGTCAGCTCTCTCCTCCTCCGCGCCGTCCGTTCAGCACCTCGGTCAGCTCCCAGTATAAGTCTCGCGAGAGCCGCGGCTCTCGCGAGACTTACACTGGGAGCTGACAGAGGGAGCTGCACAGACCGCGCGGAGGAGGAGAGAGCTGACAGGAGCTGCAGGACGGGTAAGTAAGATCTCTGCCAGCACCCCTCTCCCCCCCACTGAACTACCAATGACACTGGACCACCAGGGAAGGAGCCCCCCTCCCTGCTATGTATCAAGCAGGGAGGGGGGACGAAAAAAAAATTGAATATACAAAAAAAATTATTAATAATTAAATAATAAATAATAATGCAAAAAAATAATAATAATATAAAAAAATAATAATAATATAAAAAAATAATAATAATAATAATTAATAATATATTAAATGCCCACCCCCACCAACACATACACAAACACACACTGCATCACACACACTCACACTTCATTCATATACACACACTGCACTCACACACACTGCACTCATACACACACTGCACTCATACACACACTGCACTCATACACACACTGCACTCATACACACACTGCATTCATACACTGCATCACACACTCACACTTCATTCATACACACACTGCACTCACACACACTGCACTCATGCACACTGCATTCATGCACACTGCACTCATACACACTGCACTCATACACACTGCACTCATACACACTGCACTCATACACACTGCACTCATACACACACACACACACACTGCACTCATACACACACACTGGAAATAAATATTCAATGAATATATACGCACACACACTGCACTCATACACACACGCACTGCACTCATACACTGCACTGCACTCATACGCACACTCTGCATTCATTATATACACACACTGTAAATAAATATTCAATTAATATAATTTTTTTTAGGATCTAATTTTATTTAGAAATTTACCAGTAGCTGCTGCATTTCCCACCCTAGTCTTATACTCGAGTCAATAAGTTTTCCCAGTTTTTTGGGGTAAAATTAGGGGCCTCGGCTTATATTCGGGTCGGCTTATACTCGAGTATATACGGTATATGAAAGCTAGACTCCAGCCACAAACTAAAAAGACACCTGTCTCTAAATATTATCCTCAAAAGGATTGATTCCTCAAAAAATCATAATTATAGCATGCTTAAAGCATGTGATTGCTGTATACAGAAGGAAAAACTTGTAATATATAAAAAACAACAGAAAAAACATGGGTCTAATGTTTATGAAAGCTAGACTCCAGCCACAAACTAAAAAGACACCTGTCTCTAGATATTATCCTCAAAAGGATTGATTCCTCAAAAAAATCATAATTATAGCATGTGTTTGCTGTATACATATCAAAATGCCACAAGTGAATGAAAACACAGGGACTAACCATACGCAACACTCCTGATTCTCTGAACCATGATAGGAGGCCTTTAGGGAAAACATTTGTTAATATACTAAACATGCTATAAGCATATCATTACTACCTACATCAGTTCAGGTATGTGACAGTAATATCCGCCTGAGCTTAAACAAAAAGAAACTGTGTTACAGGCTTACGCCAGTAATTGTAACGTATGTTTGCTTTATACATATCAAAATGCCAAAAGTAAATAAAAACACAAGGATTAACCATACGCGACACTCCTGATTATCTAAACCATAATCAGTGGCCTTTAGGAAAAACATTTGTTAATATACTAAACAAGCTGGAAGCATTTTATTGCTACCTACATCAATTCTGGAATGTAGCGGTAATATCTGCCTGAGCTGAGCAAAAGGAAACTCCATGCTTCCGCCAATCATTGACATAAAGCCACTGGTGAAAAGAAATAAAAATAAAAAATAAAACCCATGAAAAAAATAAATGAAGAGTATATGAAAAATATAACAGAAAAAATGAAAATGAAGGAATCTTAATACTACAAGGCTCACAGGAACATTGAATATACATTGTTTTCATTTAGTCCCTTGGGTGTAACTGTGTCCAAGTAGTGGATCCAATAGGATTCTCTCTGTAGAAGGATTTTAGAACGATTACCACCACGGACAAGAGGAGGTACATGATCAATTCCGATAAATTTAAGTGTGGGAAGATGGTGCTGCATAGCCAAAAAATGTTTAGCCACAGGTTTTTCTGTGGTCTGGTCCCTATATGCCGTCATTATTCCGGATCGATGACCCCGCATCCTATCACGTAATGTGAGGTCTGTCTTCCCGACATACGATAGTCCACATGGACAGGTCACCATATATATATATAGTATAAGTATAATGGCACTCACCCTTGCTGGTGACACAATGTTTGGTTAGATGCCCTGGTGCACTCCCACGCTGAAGTTATATATAGTATATATAGAGAAAGGATGCACTCTCCGGTCTTTCCAGTAATGAAAACGTATTTAATCCATCAAAGGGTATACAGTTATAAATATATAAGTTAATTTATTTAAAAAACAAACTAAAAATAATTTATATATATAGGAAGGATGAGTCTGTAGGTGGAGCCTGTAGCTGTGGGAAGGTTACCTGACCTATAAATACACAGGCCTCCCCTTCCTCTGAGCCAATACTGCCTGGTCCAGCCCACCCACTGCTCTTTTTATCAATTCATTTAATTATGTTGCGCCCTCTTTTTACAAGCCTACCCGGACATCGGTTTCTACTTACACCACAACTACTATATACATAAAATTTCTTTTTTTTAGTTTATTTTTTATTTTTTATAAAAAAATTGTTAATGAAAGAATAAGAGACATTTTCCAATAATTACTTCTTATAACTAGCTGTAAACTAACCTACTCTGTATCTATATTCAAGTACCTGGAATGTTGTTTAAAATAATTTTGTTTTAAAGTCACAGGATGTTTTCAATTTTGGGTCCATCACAGTTCGCAAAAATAAAATAAAACCCTTCCTCTCTAAACAAATCATCACCCTCCTTTCGATGGAATGTTCCTTTTTATATCGAGTTAAACAGTTATTTGTAGCTAGATACGGAAGCGAAAGGTTTTAACAATCATGTCGAACAATTCAATTAAAATTCTTTTAACAAAATTAACTCCAGCAATTTACAGGAAAACAATAGGATCCACTGATTAGACTGAGCCTGCATTTTAGACTACTTTTATACTATTTGAGAAAGCTATTCAATATTTAGCCCGGGCTTCCAGGAAACAGAGGCAGACAAAATAAATTACCAATCCATTAACAGATCTATTAGTAAGGGCTATATATAGAGTCCTTTTCATATTGAAAAAAACAGACGAGACATCTGTATTTAATTGCATATTTGTGGCTTTTTTTTAATATAAACAATCACTTTATCACATATGACTGAATGTGAGTCTGGAATAAGGTATTATAAATAATAGTATGTGTAACAAACAGAAGAATTTACCTCTACATATTCAAAGTCACCAATGATCTGTGATAAGTATTGGTCAGAAATTATGGATTGGTGTGGAGTCCTCTCTTAATGGTTAGTTGTGGTGATATCACCATGTGAGGGTGCCATGTTTTTTCAGGGTGAACTTTACAGCAAAGAAAAGGTGTTGGAATTAATCATATAGAAGTACGCATTTACTGGCACATTATCTGACATATATTGCACAATGATCTACCGTCATTTTGCTATGTACATGAAGACTAATAACAAGTTTATTAAATAGACTTGCAGATCTGCTTCAGGATGAATTTGTGCCGATCGCGTGATTGGCTAAATTTACAAACCCTGAGCCGAATGTACCCAAATCACGAACAAACCAAAATGTGCAATAGTCCAGCATGGCCATTTTAATTAGTGATTCGGAATTCCACCCATGGCGCCAAATAAAGAGATGATTGATGGAAACCAAAATATGGATGATAGCTAGGGGACACTCACTAAATGTTGATTTTATTCACAAATAAGTGAGAGGCATAATGTATGCTGGAAATGGAAGGTGGTTATGTGAATTGGACTGAGCTTTTGAAAAAATGGATGTTCTTGAGTTTAGGGAGCTATATGACTGGGTGGTTTGGTAGGTGGGTGGGGGTATGTGAACAGGGAGGCGGTTTGTGGATAGCCATGTGTCTGGATAAGTGAATATGACTGGTTTGGTAAATGTATATATAATTAGTGGGAGTAAGACTGTGTGGCTATGTGACGGAGACTAAATGATGGTTTATAACAGAATAGGATTACTTGGCAGGGCACAAGTAAATAAGACTAAATGGGGACTAGTAAGTAAAGGTGGTGAGACGGACATGGTAGCTTCACATTACAGACATACACGCTGGTAATAAGCCAGTTGGGGTAGGTGACTGCAAAGGGAATCCACAGGCACTGCAGACAGAATAAATCCATCTTCAAATGAGAGGATTCTGGATAAAGTGGCAACAAAGTGCACCCCCTTTACCTGGTCCATGTGTGAGTCTGGCAGTATTTGTGTTTGTGGGAATTAGTGAGTCCTGTGAGTGTGCGTGTATGCTTACACATATCAGGAAATGTATAATGAGGGGGTCTGGACTTTAGTTTTTGAAGAACCACTAAAAGCACATCAATGAACTGGTCTGGGTTCAGTGGCCTTGTAGTTTTAATCCTGCATTGTACAACATTGCCATTTTGTGAAAACAGTAATGTTTACATTTCAGGATTAACATGCCCCTAGTCACTGTCTTCCAGTCAAACATTAGAAGCACTTCTGTATAAAGAACAGAGTCAGACTAGGTTCTCAATCAAATACTGCTCCTAGAGCAACGGTTGATTGGTGCAGCACACTAGCCCCCAATGTCCTCTATGGGGATGCATTGGATTGGCTAAGATCATCAAGACTGATGATTTCACCCAGAGTCGGACAGGCAGCAAGGTAAGTAAAACTGATTTTTTACTTAAGACACAGGTGGGGTCAGGGAACCTAAACTGTTACTATGAGAGAATAGGGTTAGGAATACACATTTGTATTCCTAACGCTGTAGTGTTCCTTAAAGTTACTCTAGAATTTCTGATGGCAGCCTTTTATTGTGGCAAAGACCACGTATAAAGTGTCACCCTACATGTTAGGCATTGTAGGATGTCAGTCATATAATTTGGTAAATAATTGGTGTCTTTGTGGACATGCAGTCCATTCTAGGTTCAATGTGGAAATAAATAGAAAGTAGTGACGAAGTAATAACGAACTGTATACTTTACTTCTGTACAATTGTTGGCGGTTTACGTATACCTACCAAAAGGTGATCTTCTCTCCCACAGGATGATGGAGATGCGTGACAGGATCACTTTACAATTTGCTTCAAAGCAAGTACACTTTACAATTTTATGTAATTGTGCTTCCCTTCACAAGTTGATAAGGAATCAGCCTAACATTTATTTATTTACTTTTATTTTTCAGTTTGTAATTCCACGTGCTCAGAGGGTTAATACTGCACCACACATGTACCATCTTGACGTAAGACATGGTTGTTCAGCACGTAACTTCAGCTCAATGTTCCTTTTATGGAAACTGTGAGCGAGATCTGACACTACGATTGAAACAACAGATATAGCAAAGCCACCATGAACAGCGCTATGGAATCTGCTGGCGCTATTTAAATAATAAAATAATAAAAATAATAATGAAAGTATGTTATGCAATGAATCAAGCGTGATCACAGTGACCATGTGCTGTGAAATTCAGCAGTGACTGGGTTAAGTCCAAAAACACATAAAACAAAGGGTGGGAGTGTGTCTAAGAACAGCTTGGTCCCTGAAAGATCATTTTCTGGGAAAAAGATTTTTCTTGGCATGCTCCAATCAATATTTCTCTTCCTGGCCAGCACAAGGAATGCCTCCCCAGGGGGACAGTCAAACCTTACGGGACAGTGCATCAAAATTAATTTCCTGTCTTCAAGGTTCATGAGGCTGCAGGCCTATCCACTGAGCCCAGGGATCGAATCCAGAGACAAATACTTAGAAAAAAACAAAACAAAGGAAGTACGAGTTAGACTGATTTAACCAGGTGTCTACATACACAAGAGCACATGTGTAAGGATTTGTCTGCTGTCTTTACCTATTGACTTGCATTGCTGATTAAGGAAATCATCTATCAAAAGTCTCCTAGCTGTACGTCTGGGGTAAAACGGAACTGTACATCTGTGAAAGAAGGGATGTAATTAAAACATGACATTATTTTGTGTGATTTCTTTGTATTTTTCAGCACTATTAAAATATAAAAAATTTGAAATGAATGTCTTAATACAAGACTCAGTCAGCCGATTATGAGAGAGGATATAGAAATACAGAACAGCTACCTATGTGACAGTTAAAGAAACTTTATTATAAAGAAAAACTCACATTTTTGTACTTGTGTACATTATTGTTAAAGTGTTATGTATCAAATAAAAAGTAAGCAAATTTTTCATTTGTACATGTATGTCATATTTTTTCAATCTATCTTTGTTAATGTTGGTTCATCATAATACGCATATATTAACATTCGGCAAAGAAGACAGAATTCAGCATGTAAATGTGTGCAATTGTGAAGTATTCACAAGCTTTTTGCAAAAATTACTCAAACAGAACAGTTATACACCAGTTTGTGCACCTACTCTGACAAGATTTAACCGTCAGTAGTGTTCAAATAACACAATAATTACTTACTTAACATCCAAGTGACTGAAATATTACCCTGTTAGCTTCTAAATTTCTTACAGTCTGATTTACTAAGTGGTGAAATAAAATTAGTATAGTCTTAGTCAGGGTATCTATTTTAAATTAAATGTGAATGTTATGCTATGATGAAGAAAAGTGGTGAAAGCAATTAATTACAGATACAAACAGCATATTCCACTTTACATTAACATTCTTCTTTATGGTCTCATTTTTAGTCTGTGGTAAGTCACCAGCATATATTGAAAACACAACTGCTCCCTCCCCCCCATCCCTTCACATATACATATCTGCAAAATTGGATTGGTGAATGGGACTAGTTTGCAGTATGTCATATTAGAGTATTTGATTTAATACATGAATGCAATTAGCTAGCGTTATGATTGGATGGTGAATGTGACTAGGTGGGTTACTGGATGGCAAGTGGGACAGGGCTGGGAAAGGGTGTGCATATGTTTGGAGGCTCCTTGTGGTTTTGTGTGTCGGGGGGAGGCTGTTTGTGGGGTTGTGTGTGATGGTGGCTGCTTCTGGTGTTGTATGGGTGAGGGTAGGCACTTGTGGTGTTGCTTTTTTTTCTGGGAACACTGCTTGCAGGGATGCTGCTTGTGGCTTATGCTGGGGTAGGCTGCTGTAGGATTGATTGTGTGTGTGTGTGTGGGGGGGAGACTGTTGTGGGGTTTTGTGTTTGGATGGGGCTATTTATGGTAGTATGTGTGTGTATGTGAATAGGGGCTGTAGTGTGTGTGTTTAAGGAGGGTAGGAGCTGCAGTGTTTGTTTCAGGAGTAAGGGTGTAGTGTGTTTTTGGCAGAAATTTGGGTCTGTAAGTGTGTGTTTTGGGTTAAATGACTCCCCCTCTCTAGCTAACCTTGGCTAGGGAGGAAGGAATACTTGTCCCCACCAGTCCAGTGGGTGCCTCGTTTGATCTGTACCATGGTTACTGACCACTTGAATTGCTCGCTTGTGGAAGCAATATGAGATTTTGTGGGGGATTTTGATCTCCCTACTAGCCATGCCACCCTCTACTGCCTCCTACCCAGAGGCCATGGCCTCATTGGCCGTACGAGAAATCTGGCTGTTCGGAAATTAGAAAGATTCATATAGTGTAACACAGTATATAAATAACAATTAGTCAAAAAGTACAGAAAAAGAGAAGCATGCTCATGTGCAGTCAAGCCCTTTATATTTGCTCAACTATGAGAATCTACAAAAAGTTGCAGGTTCCAAGTTGCTCTCGGCTTTTGGAACATCCATGCAGGAAGCATGTGGAGTTTGTAGAAAAGGATAAGTCCAGGCCTCAAGGAGCCCATAAAATAAACTCCAGTTTACAGAGCTCAAGAGAGCTCAAGAGAGATGTGTTCAAGAATAAGGTCTCAATTTAATATTGTTGGATACACTTTTAAAATATTTTTTTCAACAAATTCAAATGTCAAAAAAACATTATATATATATATACAAAAAAATAAAAATACAATATTTTTCACAATATTAAATCATTTCAAAAGCCTTTCCAAAATATGGCATTATTTCGAAAGCTTTTCCAACCCTATTACATCAAGGCCTAGATTAGGTTAGGTGTTCTGTGTTAAAATACAACCCATGACATACTAGATAAACATGATAACATGAACATACAATGTTGTAAGCAAGCTCTACACTGAGAAGTTTTATTGGCTATGATTCCGAGAGTGAATAGCACATGATCCAGATGAACAATTCTATTTTATTCCACCATCAATTTTTTGTTTAATTAAATTCAATTAATAAGGCTGAAATAAACAAATACTTTTTTTATGGAAACTAAAACAATTCAATTGTTTTTCCAGTAAAGTATTTTTTCTAATGTTCAGGTTAAGGAATGTAAAGAAAAGTTTTATATTTATGGACAGTGCAAATGTAATGGGTGGTACATAAACGACAAATTCACAATGCAATTGGTTAAATAACTAACTATTTCACCTGGTCAACATATTGCCCTGGGCTAAACAGTGAACCAGTTTAAATGGAAATAAAGAGAGAACAATAGGGGGAAAAAACTATGAAATATGTTCAACATTCCCCACATAGTAGGGGTTCTCAATTCCTAGGATCCAGGTCATTAAGGAAGATATGATTTAGGCTCTAATCTACACGTATACAGCCGTGTAAAGAACTCTCCAAGCACCATAACCACTACAGTGCATAGTAGTGTTTATAGTGTTTTGAATGTCCCCTTAAGACTAGAGAAGCTTGTGTGTAAAGCTGTAGCAAGGGTGGGGAATTATGCTTTGATTTGACATGGGAGTGTGTAAAGGAAGGATGAGAGACAGATCCAAATTTAATATTTATTTTTTTGCTATTGCTGTTGCCCTGAAGATTTCTCTTCTGTTCCAGAAATATAATTTAATTTCACAGATATTTGCTGAAGACATTGACTTTTTCAGTTGGTCTATATAGCAGCTTTGACATTTTAAGTGGACTGCACACTTGAAACTGTATTGATCTTTTGATAATGCTTCCTCCAGACCATGCGTTAACATCTGGTGATGCATTGTGCATTACTTGGTGACCAGATGTCCAATCCCACAAATATTACATCTGAAGAACCCCACACCTAAAATCAGTAACAGTAGGTGTCCAATGAGGATGAAAGAGCGAATATACAGCTCCCCTTACTCCTATTATTGAAGTTATAAAACCTGAAAAGATATTGTTATAAAATTGTGTTTTTTTATTTAATTAAAAAAAAAGCTCTTGTAGTATCTCATAGAAACTAATCCCAAGAAAATGAATGATATAGAAATTGAAACTAAGAAAGCTTCACCTACAAATGATTATGTAAAATAGTTAAGGAGGGAGATATCTGCTAGTTACAGTTCATTTGCAGATATGTAGAGGTTCAGAATTGAAACCTTGTAGGGAAAATTTTACAGTTAAGATGAACACTACAAGAACCGATGCAAAGAAGAATATAAGTGCAGCTTGATGGACTTAAATAAGGTTTGCATTGATTTGCCATTAGTGATGTCGCGAACATAAAATTTTCCGTTCGCGAACGGCAAACGCGAACTTCCGAAAATTTTCGCGAACGGGCGAACCCGGTGAATCGCCATAGACTTCAATAGGCAGGCGAATTTTAAAACCCACAGGGACTCTTTCTGGCCACAAAAGTGATGGAAAAGTTGTTTCAAGGGGACTAACACCTGGACTGTGGCATGCCGGAGGGGGATCCATGGCAAAACTACATAGTTGATGCAGAGTCTGGTTTTAATCCATAAAGGGCATAAATCACCTGACATTCCTAAATTGTTTGGAAAAGCGTGCTTTAAAACATCAGGTATGATGTTGTATCGATCAGGTAGTGTAAGGGTTACGCCCGCTTCACAGTGACAGACCGAACTCCCCGTTTAACACACCGCAAACAACCGCAAACAGTCCATTTGCACAACCGCAAACTCCCCATTTGCACAAGGTTGGATACCAAGCTAGCCATGTCCCGTTCCTTGTCCTCACTGATGTCATTGAAGGTCTCTTACTCCACCCAGCCACGTACAACACCAAGGGTCCCCGAAAGGTGACAACAAGTCGCCTGTATTTTTTTTTTAAATGTGCACTACTGTTACACCAGATATGAGTTGCACTGGTGTGACACTGTGCCCTGGCAGGCCCTGAAACGCACACGTGTGAAGGAAACTGACTGCTATTATTTCAAAGTCAAATTTCTAGTTTTTTTTCTAGTTTTTTTTTTTTTTTATGTACACTACTGTTACACCAGATATGAGTTGCACTGGTGTGAAACTGTGCCCTGGCAGGCCCTGAAACGCACACGTGTGAAGGAAACTGACTGCTATTATATTACAGTCAAAAAAGTTTTTTTGTTTTTTTTTTAAATGCAAGCTATTGTGACACCAGATATGAGTGGTGGCACTGGGACCACCTTAAAAATATTGGATATCGCTAAAAATCATGATCACTATATACTTTCTCTACAAACCTCTAAAACAAACCAAACTACTCATCCATCCGCTATACCACTTTATCCCACCTAGAACTAGTGCCCAGTTAAAATACTTGACTCTTACTTACCCACACTCAGTCATGCCACACATTTCGCCACTACTCTCACTGAATCCCTCTGACTACGGCTAAATTCATCTTCTACATCAGAACACTACTCCTAAGATTGGGTTGTATCCATGTCTCGGGTCTTTCATTTAGAATAGGGGCAGCTTCGGTCTCCTTCAACACTGACACTCCAGTGCATATTATTAAAAGATTGGGCAGATGGAAATCCTCAGTCTACAACCGATATATTCCTCACCCCGAGAAAGAAATGAGGAAAGCTTTTAAAAGTTTGGCTTTGTAAATTTGATGCAATAAGTGTGTTTTTCTTTAATACCTTTTCACCCTCTTTGCATGAACCCGATTTACATATATTACTAATATGTTTCTGAACATATATATTATATTATTCACTCACTTACTCACTCACTCTCTGGGCCGGCCTAAGACATCATGCTGCCTAGGTCCAATGATAAATGACTAAGGGGGTAATGTATAATAAACACAGGTTACTGGCTATGGGGGGGATAATGTATAATAAACACTGGTTACTGGCTATGGGAGGGATAATGTATAATAAACACAGGTTACTGGCTATGGGAAGGATAATGTATAATAAACACAGGTTACTGGCTATGGAGGGATAATGTATAATAAACACAGGTTACTGGCTATGGGAGGATAATGTATAACAAACACAGGTTACTGGCTATGGGGGAGATAATGTATAATAAGCACAGGTTACTGGCTATGGGGGGATAATGTATAATAAACACAGGTTACTGGCTATGGGAGGATAATGTATAATAAACACAGGTTACTGGCTATGGGAGGATAATGTATAATAAACACAGGTTACTGGCTATGGGGGATAATGTATAATAAACACAGGTTACTGGCTATGGGGGATAATGTATAATAAACACAGGTTACTGGCTATGGGATGGATAATGTATAATAAACACAGGTTACTGGCTATGGGAAGGATAATGTATAATAAACACAGGTTACTGGCTATGGAGGGATAATGTATAATAAACACAGGTTACTGGCTATGGGAGGATAATGTATAATAAACACAGGTTACTGGCTATGGGGGGATAATGTATAATAAACACAGGTTACTGGCTATGGGGAGGATAATGTATAATAAACACAGGTTACTGGTTGTGGGGGGATAATGTATAATAAACACAGGTTACTGGTTGTGGGGGATAATGTATAATAAACACAGGTTACTGGTTGTGGGGGATAATGTATAATAAACACAGGTTACTGGCTATGGGGGAGATAATGTATAATAAACACAGGTTACTGGCTATGGGGGGGATAATGTATAATAAACACTGGTTACTGGCTATGGGAGGGATAATGTATAATAAACACAGGTTACTGGCTATGGGAAGGATAATGTATAATAAACACAGGTTACTGGCTATGGAGGGATAATGTATAATAAACACAGGTTACTGGCTATGGGAGGATAATGTATAATAAACACAGGTTACTGGCTATGGGGGAGATAATGTATAATAAGCACAGGTTACTGGCTATGGGGGGATAATGTATAATAAACACAGGTTACTGGCTATGGGAGGATAATGTATAATAAACACAGGTTACTGGCTATGGGGGATAATGTATAATAAACACAGGTTACTGGCTATGGGGGATAATGTATAATAAACACAGGTTACTGGCTATGGGAGGGATAATGTATAATAAACACAGGTTACTGGCTATGGAGGGATAATGTATAATAAACACAGGTTACTGGCTATGGGAGGATAATGTATAATAAACACAGGTTACTGGCTATGGGGGGATAATGTATAATAAACACAGGTTACTGGCTATGGGGAGGATAATGTATAATAAACACAGGTTACTGGTTGTGGGGGGATAATGTATAATAAACACAGGTTACTGGTTGTGGGGGATAATGTATAATAAACACAGGTTACTGGTTGTGGGGGATAATGTATAATAAACACAGGTTACTGGCTATGGGGGAGATAATGTATAATAAACACAGGTTACTGGCTATGGGAGGATAATGTATAATAAACACAGGTTACTGGCTATGGGGGAGATAATGTATAATAAGCACAGGTTACTGGCTATGGAGGGATAATGTATAATAAACACAGGTTACTGGCTATGGGAGGATACTGTATAATAAACACAGGTTACTGGCTATGGGGGGATAATGTATAATAAACACAGGTTCTGGCTATGGGGGATAATGTATAATAAACACAGGTTACTGGCTATGGGAGGGATAATGTATAATAAACACAGGTTACTGGCTATGGAAAGGATAATGTATAATAAACACAGGTTACTGGCTATGGAGGGATAATGTATAATAAACACAGGTTACTGGCTATGGGAGGATAATGTATAATAAACACAGGTTACTGGCTATGGGGGATAATGTATAATAAACACAGGTTACTGGCTATGGGGAGGATAATGTATAATAAACACAGGTTACTGGTTGTGGGGGGATAATGTATAATAAACACAGGTTACTGGTTGTGGGGGATAATGTATAATAAACACAGGTTACTGGCTATGGGGGGGATAATGTATAATAAACACAGGTTACTGGCTATGGGAGGATAATGTATAATAAACACAAGTTACTGGCTATGGAGGATAATGTATAATAAACACAAACACAAAAAAAAGAAACAAAAAATGAATGCAGCTTCAGAATTAATCTAAATTGTATGCTGTTTAGGAGGTGGGAGGGTCTGGGAGGGAGGGTCTGCTGCTGATTGGCTGGAATGTGTCTGCTGACTGTGAGGTACAGGGTCAAAGTTTACTCAATGATGTTGAATAGGGGGCGGACCGAACATCGCATATGTTCGCTATCCGTGGCGAACGCGAACACGCTATGTTCGCCAGGAACTATTCGCCAGCGAATCGTTCGGGACATCACTATTTGCCATGTTGGTCTGCATACACAACGTCAGCAGTGCTGTACTTACAGAAGCAGTGCTGTACTTACAGAGAGGCTAGCAAGGCATTTGCCATGGGAGGCACTTTCAGGGGGGCGGCAAAAAACACTCTGGTACATGCCTTGTTAGCCTCTTTCATGGGGAACCCAAAAGCTGGGCCCCAAAGGCAAGCTGAGGGTGGGTGGTGAGGGAGTGCCATCCTCTGAGCTCTTCCTGCTCAGCTCCCTCGCGCACCCAGCGGTGATGCCGGAGCCGGAATATGACATCACTCCAGCTCCCAGCATCACTAAGCGCCGTGCGAGGGAACTAAACCGCAAGACTACAGTTCTCTCACCACCTCCATTGACCGGTCGCCCATCCACCCTGCAGCACAGGAGCCCAGCAGGTGCCAGACAGCCAAGCAGCTGCCAGCCAGCACAGGAGGCAGCAATTGAGAGAGCCCAGGAGGCAGCAGCAGCCAGTCCAGGAGCCCCACTGGACCCCAGGGAAAGAATCTGTGTGAATCTGTCAATATCAGGGTGTGTGTCAGTGAATATGTGTGTCTGCCAGTGTATGTCTGTTAGTGAGTGTGTGTGTCTGTCAGTATATATCTGTGAGTTTGTGTCTGTTAGTGATGGGTGGGTGTCTGTCAGTGTATGTGAGTGAGTGTGCGTGTCTGACAGTGAATGTGTGTGTTTGTCAGTGTATGTCTAGTGAGTGAGTATGTCTGCCTGTGTATGTCTGTGAGTGTGTCTGTTAGTGTGTGTGTCTGTCAGTGAATGTTTATGTGCCTATCAGCATCTGTCTGCCAGTGAGTGCGTGCGTGCGTGCATGCGTGTGTCTGTATGTGTGTTTCTGAGTTGTGTGTGTCTGTCAGTGTGTCAGATCAGTGAGGATGTGTGTGTCAAATCAGTGAGTGTGTGTTTATGTCAGTATATGTGTATCTCAGAGTGTGTAAGCGTGTCACTGAGTGATAGTGTCAGTGTGTGTCTGTCAGTCAAAATGCGTGTTGGTCTTAAACAGGAAGAGGTGCTGCCTTGACAGGAAGGGGTGGGACAAATTTAGATTCGGGGGTGCAGAAGTTTCCTCATGCCTAGGGCAGCACGAATCCAAAATACACCACTGGATATCAGGAGGAAAGAGGTTAAAGAGAAAATCGGAATCATAACTCCATGAGAATTATTTACTAAATATTGACTGGAGTTGGTCTAAATATTGCAAGCCACCTGTAATCTCACTAGAAGTTACTATTCACTTTTAGAGTAATATTTTTTTCAAGTTGTATACATCAGCAAACTATCATAGGCAGACATGCTTTGCATGCCAGATGCAGCAGAGTTTCATATGAAAGCAAAAAAAAGTTAGAAATAATGAATTGGGAAGGGATATAGACTTTGACATATTTCACTGAAATAAGTGTGATAGCTTCCTTTTAATGTTGCTAGATATTATTAAACAAATCCACAACAGCTCATACAGCAGCAACTAAGACAGATTTAAACAGTGAATATATCTGACATAATATTGTGTAAAAAGCTGCACAGCTTGTAATGTAGACATGGGTAAGTGAAGATTGACATATTACATATGTCTAACAGAGAACATGAAACTAAGAAGTACTTAAAGTACTTGGGTAGTTTTAATGACTAGGTACGTTTAGGGACAATATAGTCACCCAGACCACTTTATCTCATTAAAGTGTCACACTTAGCCCAGCAATGTAAATCATTGCCGTTTTGTTCCTGGTTTAGTGAACTGTTAGTGTCAGACCTGCACACCTTGGCAGTAGGTAGGGGCCAAAATTAAAATAGGCTAAACATATTCTGGCCGCAGATAGGTTTTTAGAGTCTCATTTTCCAAGTAAAGGTATAATTAATTATAATTATTAAGCGGTACAAGTTTGAATAAATGTTTCATGTTTTCTTACCGTTAATGGGACATATTATGCTTTTTGTCAGGAATCAGTTCATCGTACTCCGAAATCACGTTTTAAATCAATGTTTTTCAAAAATCACGTTTAAAATCAATGTTTTTCAAAAATATCTTCTAGTTAAGCACTCTGTGTTGATATTTCTGTGGTCACTTGAGGAATACAAATCAAGACCATCTGACTGAAATAGTGGAGGCTTACAATTTCAGAGGAGGCGCCTCTAGTGGCAGGTTAATCCTGCATTGAAAACATTGC
The DNA here is from genome assembly GCF_036172605.1 of Pelobates fuscus. NCBI lineage: Eukaryota > Metazoa > Chordata > Amphibia > Anura > Pelobatidae > Pelobates > Pelobates fuscus. Next base: position 107,652,912 of record NC_086319.1, on the reverse strand, counting down.
CATTCCAGCAGAATGGCAATTTTTTTCCAGTAGCAGGGTTACAATTAAGAGGGTTACTAACACACTTCACTGAGATGGACATGTTACTATTTGGGAAGTGGACAATGCCATGTTCACCCCTCAATTGTTAAAATAATTACCCACTCAACAACCTCTTTAATATGATAACTAGGATCTCCACTCGATACCTATAGGTGGGAGCTGAGAGGATACTAGATTCTCCATTCTGAATGTCCTAACTAGGCTTTCCACCCATGACTAGGTTTCCCACCTTATATTATAATACCCCGCCCCCACTCACTGACCACAGTTTGGAGGAATGGGGATGCATAAAGATGTCCCCCCATTTAATTTATTAAAAATTCCCCAACTACTCGCCATGGATGGAGGTTGAAGAGTGGACAGTTTTTAAATGGTTCCCACCTACTGGCATAGGTGGTGGGATGGGGGGGGGTAGGAGGTAATGGTTGGACAGTGTTTCATCCGCTTGTAATCCAGACCAAAGACCTGAATTGCAAAGATATTATTAAATAGTGAGAACATTGTCCGCAGTTTGCAGCCTGAGTGGCTCTGTTAGATGATTTTGCCCCATTTGGTGCGCAGACATTCAGACATTAGTGAATAACCCTGTAAATGTTTGCCTACTAAAAAATAAAAAAAGTATAAACAAAACAACACTTTTAAATAAGAGAATAGGTCATGAAAATAGATGAAACAAAAAATAAATATGTTTATCATTGTTGTTGAGGATGGAAATGGTTGGCAATATCACTTAGTGATGTCACTTCTGCCAACCATTCACACCATTAAATTATGTCACCATTTAAAATGGAGGATGGAGATGGTTGGCAATTTTACTCTGTGATGTCACTTCCGCCAACCATTCACACCATTGATATTTAAAATTATGTTACCATTTAAAATGGAGGATGGAGATGGTTGGCAATATCACTTAGTGATGTCACTTCCGCCAACCATTCACACCAATGGATATTTAAAATTATGCTACCATTTAAAATGGAAGATGGAGATGGTTGGCAATATCGCTTAGTGATGTTACTTCTGCCAACCATTCACACCATTGGATATTTAAAATTATGTTACCATATAAAATGGAGGATGGAGATGGTTGGCAATATCACTTAGTGATGTCATTTCTACAAACCATTCACACCATTGGATATTTAAAATTATGTTACTATTTAAAATGGAGGATGGAGATGGTTGGCAATATCACTTAGTGATGTCACCTCCGCCAACCTTTCACACCATTGGATATTTAAAATTATGTTACCATTTAAAATGGAGGATGGAGATGGTTGGCAATATCACTTAGTGATGTCACCTCCGCCAACCTTTCACACCATTGGATATTTAAAATTATGTTACCATTTAAAATGGAGGATGGAGATGGTTGGCAATATCACTTAGTGATGCCACTTCCGCCAACCATTCACACCATTGGATATTTAAAACTATGTTACTACCAATGAACATTACGTAACTAAACATCACTGATGATTGACAATTTTGTCAACAAATGTAAATTCTCTACCACAGATGTTTTCTCTTGTAACATATAATGTAGAGTGTAACCTGTTTTCCAATTTGTGATTAATTCCACACCATGTGACTTCAAGAGGAGGATCCACAAGGACTTTCAAACATTTAAAAAGAAGGATTCCTGAGGCTATCATGCAGCTACTGAGGAAGCTCATAGAGTGAAACGCGTTTAGCTGATTATTCTGGACTTTTTATTGGACTTTTATTGGATCTTTTTACTTTCTAAGTACCCATTTATTTTGTTTTTAATGCATTGTTAATAAATGTATATTTACTATTTTATACTTTAGTCCAAAGTCCTTTCTAGCCATCAGGAACTCCATTGGGGAGAGTGCTATTCCCCCTCTAAAGTAGCACATTGTTTTTCCAACCTCAGAGCCGGGATTTCAGGGCTCTGCAGAAGGTGAGCACAACTATTTATATCTCATAATACCGTTATAGTATGTGCAATTATACACAGTTGTTTTTCTGCTTTTCTTCTCGTTGTATACTTCTGGAGGGATACTACCTGGGATAAAAGGGTGTGTTGCTGCCCTAAGAGCATAAAGGATCCTTTTATGGAGCCAATACCATATAGGCTCCTGTCCATGTGAGTGGTTTCAGTCATTACTTACTACCAATTATCCCTTTTTGGAACATCTGCACTATCTTTTTTTGTTTCTTGTTTTTTTTTGTTTCCTTTTATATGTACATTCAAGTTTTCAAGACTGTCACTGTACCAAAGGGGTGAGTAAACCCCTCTACTGTTTAGAGCGCTCCACTTGTTTGGTATAATTTGTATACCTTATTTCTGTATATTTGTTTTTTATTGTGGGTAAGGGGTATTCCACTTTTAGTGTTGAGCAGCTTTTACATTTTGGGCACTGTAAAGAAACACTTTTTATCTCTTTTATTGAGGTAGTGTTCTCTATTGATGTTTATCATTGTTATTTAGAATCCTCTGGATAGTCAGTCAATATTTTTGATCATGGAAATTTCATGAGGTCCTTGTATTTGTCTTGTATTCAAGGATTAATTTAATTTCTAATTGGGGCTCTATATAGCACTTATTATCATGTTACTGTAATCACTGGGTAATTTGATGTTCTTTGTTTTCAGTGATCTCATAGCAATTCTCTGTGGTTGCCGGTACCTCCTTGTTGCATTGTCCGTGGTAGTCTGTATTTCCCATGAGGTTACGGCCTGGCCTTTGTCCAGCCACTTTAGGGGGTCAAATAACTATTTAATGACAGGACCAAGCAATAAGCACTTGGCCCTGAAACAAAATCGTTCTCTTTCCCATATTCGTAGAGTAACTGATCTAGTCTAGTTAAAATGTGAATGGCGACACATCTTAGGCAGTGTTACTGCACCTTTGCCAAGTTGCCATTGGTTTTTTCCTGGATGAACATATTTGTTTTAATTGCATGAATTACTGTCTCTGTAATTATGATAATAGCGCTATTGTTTGTTTTTAGGTTTTCGTCAATACCTGTAATTAGGTTTACCTCTATGCTGATTAGGGGGTGAAATAGAGGTTAAAGGAATTGCAAGAAGGTATATGAAGAGGTGTAAACACAGGAAAGCTATAACAATCACCATTTTTGCTGCCAGGAAGCCACAGAGGCTTCTCATGTACAACTGAGGTAAAAAATTGACCAGGAAGTCCAGGGCTGATGACTAGCATCAGATAATATTAGTTATCTATTCCATGCCATGTCTGTAAAGTACTTTTATCTGTAGGGTGCCCTAGGATCACAAGTACAACTAAATTATTAAGTATCAGTGATCGTACCTGGTTCTATATGGTATATTGCATTATGTATCACATTTTTAAAATACATTTGGGGATTATCCATGGAATGCTGCTGAATTTCCAAATGTATGGGGACGTTCTCATTTATGACTGCTGTCCTTGCACATGAACCTCCAATGATCATAGACCACTTTCTGCTTCTGAACATATTCCCGAAGAAACTTATGGCAAAAAACGTTCTTATTTCTGCATCACTTAAAGGTTACCTTCGTTTCCTAAAAAAATAAAATAATAATAATTATAAGATTAATACATTTCTAAAACAGAAATACTTAAACCAATAAAACAAGGTCACATAAATGTCCAACTTAGTCAAAGTCAAAAATAATGTCAAAACCAAGCAAGGTCAAAACCATATGAACACATCTGTGTTCTGAGATCTTGCATATTCACAGGAAATATAGGAAAACTGTAGTGGTTATGGTGCTAGGAGTTCTCTAGCACTGAGTATTCTGTAAAAGCATTTTAGCATTAGAAAGGCTCCATCCTGGGTCCTACCTAGACACCCATGGGTCTAGGAAGTCCAGATAATCGTTAGTTTTAAGCAGTATCAAGCCATGCTAAAACAGTTTTAGAGAAATTATGTTGGGATAGCATCAGGGCACACCTGACCATCACATCACCACCACAGTTGGGACTCCTAAAGCAAGACAATGTGCTCCTCATAACAGACAGGGCTACAGACAGCTTTCTAACAGGCTTACTTTAGGTAATCTTTATGCCTTACTTTAGGTCATCTTGATAATCCCTGATTCTAATGTTTTTTAGGGGCTAGTCGAGTGCTTAATCACTCATTTTTGTAAAACACTCCAAATAAAGAACATTATATAAGACATTTTAAATAAAGAAATAATGGGGGTGTGGGGGTGGTGGAGTCTGACTGTCAAGCTGACTGGACATGTGTTTTGCGGTCTCCCATTCTTTCTTTTGATCCTCCGGGAATAATCCCGGTCAATGTGCTGTAACCACCGCCACCGTATGCTGTCTGCACGGTGGACACCTTAGCGAACCTGGAGATCCCACTTCCGTGACTCTTAGACACCGGAAGCCCACAACGAGACTTTCCTGCCTACAAATGGCTGACCTGGCGAGAGGCAGCTGCTCTTCTCAATCTTAAATTAACTGTACAGACCTATCACACTCCTAACTCCCCTTTCTGGAATGGCAAGGGTTACCCCAGTCTCCACTGGACTGATTAGCGTAGTCCTTTATAGCACAGAGGATTGCTCCCACATACTACTGGGACATGGGTGTGATGTGGAATTATTAAAAATTATCATTGTACTTGTATTGAATTATTGTACTAACTCCATTTTAACCTTATATTGTGACAATCCTCCATTTTGTCCTCCTAACCTGACGTCTTCAAATCCTCCATTTTGTCCTCATGACTTAACTTGTTCATTTTAAAACTACATTACGTGACTGAACTTCTCAACCCAATTAATATAGTAGACAAAGACTGTGTTTTCCTACAAGGACAAATGCCAGGAGGTGCTGGGTACTCCTTAAGACTTGCTGGCTACTCCTTAGAACTTGTAAGATAGTATAGTTTGAAGGCCACAGAACACAGTAGTAATGAAATGTTCTATTCATAAGAGACCTTGCACCTGGACATGAAGTCTGATATTATTGACCGTGTAAAATGACGCTTAGGACCCCCTTATCCCCCCCCGTGTCCAGAATAATCCCACCTCTGATGGGTGGGCACGGGACTAACCTCTTAATTTTATGAACCAATAGGTAAGATACTAACCCCGTCACCTAACAATTAATCCAATTGATGATGTTTATTTGCTGATATTCTAATAATCAATGATGACGCAAAATGCCTCTTAAAAGGGCCTGCGCGCCCGCTTTTACTTCACTTGCCAATAAACTTTCTCGAAGTTATTTTAACCTGAACCTCGTGTGTCAGACTTAATTACTTCAGCGTATATACGCAATTTAATTTTATTGATTTGGACAGGAACAGATAGACTTTGAACATTTTGGTTTACTCTCAAAAAGTACCATAACAACTTGGCGCCCAACGTGGGGCATCGGGCTATGTCCGGCCGGTGAGCCGTCCTAAGGAAGACAAGGGTGGACGGAGGAATCCGGGGGGAAGGAAAGGAGACTGATCACCTCCAGGTACACGGTAGAGACTTCTGCAGAGCCACCGGTATGTTCCGGCCCCTTTGATTGACCCGTCCACGTGTCTGTGACTGCTTCCCGGGAGGACATCAAAGACAGGTAATATCTTGCCCGGTGCCTCGTTACCCACTTGTTTACCTGCATTTTAGTCTATCTGTTGCCTGGGTGTGTTTGAATTGTGTTTGAATTATTTGCTTGTTTCCCCATTTTGAGATAAAGGGGGGGTGGACCTGCAGGGGATTTGCCTGGGGTTCTGTCTTGCTTGTTTTCCCCTTTTTGGGATAAAGGGGGGTGGACCTGAGGGGATTTGCCTGGGTCTTCAGTGTGTCTGTCTATCTGTTTGTATTTTACCCCTTTTGGGACAAAGGGGGGTGGACCTGTGGATTCGTTCCTGGGGGTCTTCTGTTGCCTGTTTTACCTCTTTTAGGAACCACGGTGCTGTGGTTGTAAGGAAAAAGGGGGGTTGACCCGTGGATGTGTTCCTGGGGGGTCTTCTTTGCCTGTTTACTTCTTTTAGGAGCCTCGTGGCTGTGGCTGTAAGGAAAAAGAAGTTTGTGGAACTGTGGGATCTGTGTAGAATCATAGTTTCCTGTGATCCAAGTTTGTGTCACTTTGATAGCCTAGCTAGCTTCACTGTGCGCGTTCGGACTATCCAGCTCTAGTTGAGTTGGGGACGTCCTGACCCGGACCATCCAGCTCTAGTTGAGTTGGGGACGTCCTGACCCGGACCCTTCGGCTCTAGTTGAGCTGAAGGTCCACTGATTATTTAATTGTGGTAGGAGACCTAGCCTTGTGGCAGGGGACTTTGTTTCCTGGGGGAATTCAGGCAGGTATTGCTTGTTTTTCGCATCACGTGGTAGTGAGACTTATAAAGTGGGTTTTATAGGGGCACTACGGGAGTGAGGATAGACGTGGCCACATTCTTGTGGACTGCAGAGTAGAGAGAGGCTGACGGAACTCGGACCGGTGTCAGTTGTTTTCCGTGGCCGCTGGTAGTGAGACTTATGAAAGTCGCTCTCCGAGCGGGGACACTACGAGGTTGAGAAAGGTGACTTTGGAGTAAGCACATGTAGAAGGAAAGGGATTATTGTTGATTTTATTTGAACTGTAATGCATGCACTGTATTTCAATTGTATTGTTGTCTTGTCTGTTTTATTAGGAGTCTCATGAACTCCTGTGTCTGTCTCTAAGGATTTTTCCTTGCCTTTCATCTTTTCTAAACTTCCTATATTATTATACTATCCACTCCCATTTCTCTTGAAAGAGAAGTGATTGGTCACACACTTCTCACCTCGCTCCAATCCGTGTCTACCACCCCGGGTAGGCGGATTCAGTGACTAGTCTACGTTTTGGGAAGACGCACCTGAGAAAGTCCCACGATTCTCGGGTGGCAGTCGAGCATTGTAGACGTTCTTGTTCAGTTTTCCTTCTCTCTCCCTATATCTAGGACGCTGGTATAGGGGTAAAGGGATTATGGGACAGGATTTAAGCAAACCCAGTAAGGGCTGGTTAGCATGTGATTTAGTCGAAGACAGAGAGGGTGAGGAAATGGTTAAAGGTGTTGAAAAGATTGCGAAAGTATGTAGAATTGCTGTACCGACATGTGGAAGATTGCAACCAGAAAGTTGGCGTAGGTTACTGACAGAAAAGAAAGGCAAACTTACAGATAATGGTTTATTAAAGACTGCTGAAGCATGGTATAGAGTAGCGAAGGCTATTCAGCTAGAAGGTTGGGTTGAGGAAGAGATAAATCACAAAGGTGTGAAATTGTTTGTGTATCATAATAATTGTGTTGCTGGGGTCTACCCTCAGCCAGCGCCCAAAACCGGCGCCCAGGGAATGTCTATCCCCAAGGTTCAGTCAGCCATAAGTGATAGCCAGCTGACTATGTTCCCCACTCCCAATCCTCCTAACACCCATCCCATTACCTCCCCTGTCTGCCCGGTCCTGAATTCTGATGGATCTTTCTTTTCCCCTTCCCCATCTTTGACATTCCCATCATCCTCATCCATCCCTACGCTACCTGCTATACCTTCCCCTAACATTTCATCTGCCATTCCTTCCCTACAATCCCTCTCCATTAATGATCCCCTCCCCTCTGCATCCGCCCAGCTAACCACCTCTTCCACCCTCACCCCGGCTCCTCCCTCTACACCCACCCCTACCAATCCCTCTCCGTCCCCTCCCATCTCCGCCCCAGTCCAATACCCCACCTCCTTTCCCTCCCCAGCCTGGCCCTACCCCTTCCCATATCCCATGGCCCTGCCCTATCCCGGATATCCACTACCCCTTCCCCAGGCCACTCCCCAGGTTCCGGTTATGCCCAGTCCGGCACAGGTTGCTCCAGGTGTGCCCACATCTAACATGGCCGCCACTCCTTCCCTTAACCCTAATGTAACACCTTTTCCGGCCACCAATATGGCGGCCCCCAGTTCGGCCCTGATGCCGGTAATTCCCGGTGACTACCTATCCCCAGGTTATGACTCGCTAGCCACCCCTGCATCTGGGGCTCGTTCCCAACCACCGATCCTTTCACCTCATGCGGGCCCTGCACCGCGCAAAAGAGCCAATATCATAGAATTCGATGATGACGAGATGGACAGGGTGTCCCATGTCTCATCGGAGCTTGCCGCGGGAGCCCCAACTCATCGTTCTATCGATGACCCCTTTGGCCACAAGGGTCGGGGAGAACAGGCCCCTCCTAAATATGTTGCTTTCAATCCCACTCAAGCTAGTGCTCTAATGAAATCACTCCCTGACCCAGAAAAACAGCCTATGCCCTTCTACCGAGGGATAGTTCAAATTCAAAAGACTTATTCCGCTGCATGGCGTGATCTACTGAGCATTTGTGCTATAAAAGCAGGGGATGCATATTGGCCAAGTATGGCCCGACACCTCAGTACAGATCTGCTCAGCAGTGATGTTGATTACCCCTCTGGAGTAACTTTTTGCACCCAATTAAGAGAATGGGCTAAGGACAAACTTGCGGATCAGGCTGCTGGCCTTACTGATGTTATTCAAGATAAAGGAGAATCAGTGGAAAGGTTTCATGCAAGACTGTATCAAATGTTCACAGATTTGGGGTTTGATCTTACAGACAAGATTCATTCACAAATGCTGTCAGGTGCGTTTGTCCAAGGTGTTAAAGACTCTATACGCAAGGGAATCATTGCTGCACGTCCTGAATACAAGGTTGTTCCCTTGGATACCCTGCTTTTAGTTGCTAGAGGTCTGGAATCTGTTCAGACCCCAAGAAGACCCAATCCAGCTCCACTCATGGTGGCCCGCGCTACCCCCATCACCTCTGGCACCAAGGGTGTCAAGTTAGAGGATGTAACTTGTTTTAATTGTGGGGCTCAGGGACACTACAGAAGTGACTGTCCGGAACCTAAAAAGGAACCTGGGGCACCCAGAAAGTTCTCTAAGCCTGCCCCAGGCCCCAAGACCGAGAAAAAGATTCCAATTATTGAAGAACCAGATGATTAGGAAACTGGCAAGCCTGTGTCTGTAACCCCTGTAATGGCAGCGTCTACAGGGGATAAGGGAGGGCCACTTGCCACAGTGACTTTGCCCATTGAAGACCATCCTACTACATTTCTAGTTGACACAGGTGCAGCCCGTAGTGTTCTACGAGAACAAGACCTGCCAGACCCATCCTTCCTGTCCAGTATTGATGTTTCTTGTGTTGGAGTGGATGGCCAGCCAAGACGTAGCCCTTTAACAACTCCACTACGAGTTGGCTCTAGCCTGCTTGCTCGCTTTGTAGTATCCTCCACATGCCCCATTAACCTGTTAGGTGCTGATGTTCTCTCACGCCTGCAAGCATCCATCACCTTTACCCCGGATGGGCAGGTAGAAATGTTTACACCTCTATCTGTATCAGACACTTCAGCCCTGTGCTCCTTGCCTCTGATGCTACATTTAGAAAAGCCCCATGAGGAAACAGCAGAATTAAGGTCTAACTTCCCAGAGGAGTTAAAAACACAAGTGCCCGCCAAGTTATGGTCCTCAGGCCCAGAGGACATAGGTCACCTAAATGTTCCCCCTGTGGTGGTAAAACTTGTTTCAGGAGCTAAACTACCAAGAAAACCACAATATCCATTAAAACCAGCACAGTCTGCTGCAATTTCTGTCCACATCAAGGCACTCTTGGAGAAGGGTGCCCTTGTCAAATGTAAATCTGAATGCAACACCCCGTTATTTCCTGTGAAAAAGAAAACTCCAAAGGGTGAGCCAGAAAAGTACAGGATGGTCCAGGATCTCCGTGCTGTTAATGAAGCTACCGTCCTGGACACCCCTCTTGTACCAAATCCTCATACTCTGCTCTCTGGAGTCCCACCATCTGCAAAATTCTTCACAGTTATTGACCTGGCCAATGCCTTTTTCAGTGTCCCACTAGACCCATCCTGTCAATACCTGTTTGCTTTCACTCATGAGATGCAGCAGTATACCTGGACTGTCATGCCCCAAGGGGCACAAAATTCTCCAAGTCAATTTGCAAAGGCCATGGGCACCATCCTCGACCCATGGCAAGCTGACCACCCAGAAGTTGTCCTGCTTCAGTATGTGGATGATCTACTGCTGTGTGGAGATGATATGCCCACTACTGAAAGGTGTTCACTTAGTCTTCTTTCCTATTTGGCAGAACAGGGATGTAAAGCTTCACTCATTAAGCTACAATTCTGTCAATCTTCAGTGATCTTCCTTGGACATTGTCTATCTCAAGGTACCAGACATCTTACTCGGGACCGGGTAAGAGCTGTGCTAGACATTCCGTCTCCAAGGACTTCTAAGTCTCTTCATGCCTTCCTAGGCCTCATTTCCTACTGCAGAGCATGGATCCCAGAAGCCTCTCTGCTTATGCAACCTCTCTATGATGCTCTTAAGTCTGACCCCTTCGGTCTGACCAATGAAGCTCTGGACAATTTTAATGCCCTCAAACGTGCCATTGCTTCTGCTCCTGCCTTAGGCCTACCTGATTACTCCAAACCTTTCAAATTATTTGTCTCGGAAAGACAAGGCCATGCAACAGGAGTTCTCACCCAAACTAATGACCTGAGAGGCCGCCAGAGACCTATTGGATATTTCTCATGTCAACTGGACATTGTGGCCAGAGGGACTCCTTCCTGTCTCAGGGCTGTTTTTGCCGCGAGAGAGCTCATTGAAAGAACCTCAGACCTGGTCCTTGGCCACCCTCTGGTTGTTTTGGCCCCTCATGACATTTCTGCTATTATCAACCAAGTCCAGCTCAAGCACGTGTCTCCAGCCAGACACCTGCGCCTACAGTGTCATCTTCTTTTGCCTGACAACATTTCCATCCAAAGGTGTCAAGTGCTTAATCCGTCCACTCTTCTTCCACTCCCTGAGGGGGGTATCTATTATGGATTTATCACAGATGAAACCTACATCTACCTGCTCTGTGGATGTATCAAGAAAGTCATGCATCCACACTTGTCATTTCATGAAGATGAGACACCTCTTTGTGTAAGCCCGGATTACGCCTTCTGCACCATGTGGTACAAACCGAACATTACTCCTGAACCTTGCTATGAAGATGAGCTTTACCACCGGACCGATGTAAAGCTCACTGCACAAGACTTCTATTGTGACTCTGAAGGCAATAGCATGGTCTTGATCCAGCTACCTCAACAACTTAACTACCTTTACCGTCATTGGGATACTGCTATCCCACATATTCCTGTTACCAAGTTGAAGACAAGGTCATGGAATGATCTTGGGCCCATGGCAAAACTATGGGCCACCATGAATGAAGAACAGCTACAGGAAAATGGTATTGTCAAATACCCAACAACTGACCTTCTAGAAGCATGGCCACGCCACTTCCTGGAAAAGGAATTTCAAGATCTGGTCATAAAGAATGATTATGACCCAGAAACACCTCACGACTGTTTTGAACAGATGAAAATGGAAACAGTGCACTTACCAACTGTGCATGAGAACCCATTACCAGATCCGGATTTTACCCTGTTTGTGGACGGATCGAGATATGCCGATGAAGGAGGAACATATCACACAGGATATGCCGTAACCACAACAGATGAAGTTATTAAATCATCATCCTTACCGCCAACAATGTCTGCACAAGAAGCTGAATTACAGGCTCTGACTTCAGCATGCAAAATTTCCGAAGGAAAACGTGCCAACATCTATACAGATTCAAGATATGCTCTGGGTGTGGCACATGACTTCGGCCTAATTTGGAAGACTAGAGGATTTCTTACCACCGCCGGTACACCAGTCAAACACAGCACTGCAATCAAGGAGCTAATGGATGCCCTCCTACTCCCCAAAGAAGTGGCCGTTTTGAAAATTAAGGCCCACGGGAAATTGGATACAGATGAAGCAAGGGGCAACCATTTGGCTGATCAAGCTGCCAAGTTAGCGGCCAGGGATCTGCAGGAAGTGGATGAAGAAGTGTCCGGACAAGAAGAAGAAGAAGAAGAAGTCCCTATTTTTGCTTTGCAAACTCTTCCTACTGATTTGCGAATTTTACAAGAACAACAAGCTGCAGTCACTCCTGAGGAAATCCAGAAATGGAAAAAGAAAGGAGCTGTCCAAAAGGACGGAATATATTACAACAACTTCAAATTTTGTCTTCCCAGAAATTTATACCCAGCAGTGGTCCAATGGGCACATGGGCCTGCACACCTGTCAAAAGAACTGATGGCCGCCCTCATACAGAAGTATTATGAAGCACCCGGAATCACAACATTGATAAGCAACTTCTGCAAAGCCTGTGTTATTTGTGCAAAATGCAATCCGGGAAGACCAGTCAAGGTGCCTGCAAAGAACCTGGCAAAGCCCATGTACCCCTTCCAACGAATTCAAATTGACCACATCCAAATGCCCAAGAGTGGGCCCCATGAATATGCACTAGTCATAGTGGACATGTTCTCAGGATGGCCAGAGGCATACCCAGTGGCCAATATCACTGCAAAAACAACCGCAAAGCGCCTACTTACAGATATTGTATGTAGATTCGGACTCCCAGAAGTCATTGAGAGTGATCAAGGCCCAGCCTTTACAGCAACTGTGACTAAAGAAATTTGGACTGCTCTAGGGGTGACTCTAGCCTTCCATACCCCTTACCACCCACAAAGTAGTGGTAAAGTGGAGCGCATGAATGGCACTCTAAAAACCAGAATGTTAAAAATGTCACAAGAAACAAAGATGCCCTGGCCAGAAAGCCTGCCAATAGCTTTATTTAGTGTTAGGCACACACCTAGAGGGAAGCATTCACTGTCCCCATATGAGGTCCTATTTGGGACAGCACCCAGGCTAGGTTGTTATTATCCGCAGCAGTTGCAACTCCAATCAGATGTTTTAGTAGACTATGTAACTGAACTTGCAAGTGTCCTAAACAAAATACATGCCCAAGTTTTCTCTTCAATTCCAGATCCCGAATTGGATACAGGTTCCCATAACCTACTTCCCGGAGATTGGGTCCTGGTCAAGAAGTTTGTGCGGAAAAATACCCTAGAACCAAGATTTGACGGTCCATTCCAAGTTCTCCTGATTACCGCAACCTCCGTCAAATTGGCCGGTAGGCCAAATTGGGTCCACGCTTCCCACTGCAAGAAATCTCCTGCCCCAGAGGAAGCGAATATCGCACAAACATGTATCTCTGGTACATCTTCTCCTTAATTAGCCTTATGAAGGCCCAGCAAGTAGCCATTACCAAAGACACTAGTGGGTACACTTTCTGGTATAATTCATCATGCACCCAGGTGGCTACTTATACCTTTGACTACTGTGATATTGTAGAATGCCCATTTCCCACACCACAAATCCAGAGCATCTATAGAGATATCCCTCATTCGAAAGACCCATATGTTTGTGTAGTTGACAGGCAATGGGGGCACAATTGTGACCATTGGGGGGCGGCGGGATGGAATGCCGGGCCTGCCTGGGGTTACAAACCAAAAAGTGCCGTATCTAAAATAGATGATCATGGTAGATCCCTCCTCCAGAGGATGACTTTGAGAAAACCTGGGGGGAGTACACCAATGAAATTAATCCTTAACATTGAGCACCCAAGCCCAACAGATGCAGACCAGTATGTGATGGGAATGTATTGGAAAAGGGGTTCCTACCAGAAATTAGGGCATTTCTACCTCAAAGATATGTGCAACTCTTCTGAGTGGCAAGGGGCCACCCATATGGTCCCTAACCCATTAAAACCTCATATCCAGACCTTTCAGGACATGATGGCCATTGCTAACCCCACTTTTGAAGATACCATGGCCGCTGAAACAGGTTTTAATGATGTAAATTTATGGTTAGAATGGATGAAATATAATGCTAATAAGCATAATAGAACCGCATGTTATGTGTGTGGCGGTGCCCGGCCTCACCTGGGTACCGTACCTTTAATCCTACCCGTAGATATAGAAGAATGTGTTTTAAGCCTTTTTGCCTATCACTATAATTTTAACAGGTCCATATGTATTGCATGGACAAAGGAGTATCCTCTTCTAGCCAAAGACGTCAAACCCCCTGATGGTATTACCGTATATAAAGGTAATTACACTTGCTATGCCATGTACGATGGTATTGGTAAATTTGTAGGTAACTTTTCCAAAGGTTATTGTGCTACATACAGAACTGTCCCTGTACGCTTGCTGCAACATCACACTAGGTCACTAGGAGACATTTACTGGTTGTGTGGGGATTTACAGCTAAGATCCAGAATGGACACGGAATGGTGGGGGGAGTGTACTTTGACTAAGGCCATTATGCCTATACACATTATTTCTGACACACACCTCAACACCCATGAGTCCAGCCACACTAAGGTTAAACGTGACGCCCCAGTGAAAGGAAGTTTTGATCCTCATGTGTATATCGATGCCATTGGGGTGCCCAGGGGGGTACCCAATGAGTTTAAAGCAAGGGATGAAGTTGCCGCAGGATTTGAATCAATTTTTACCATAGTTACCGCAAACAAGAATTTAAATTGGATAAATTACATTTATTATAACCAACAGCGTTTTGTTAATTACACCAGAGACGCCCTCCAGGGGTTGGCCGAACAGTTGCAGGCCACATCCCAAATGACTTTCCAGAATAGAATGGCCCTAGATATGATCTTAGCCGAAAAAGGAGGGGTCTGTAAAATTTTGCCCGACACCATGACATGTTGTACCTACATCCCAGAAAACACAGGCCCTAATGGTAAAGTCACACTAGCCATAGAAAAATTAAATGACTTGTCTGAAGAGTTAAAAAGGAATTCTGGGATAAAAGATCCCTGGGAAAGATGGTTTGGTTGGATGACAGGATGGCAAAAGGCTTTAATGCAGATTGGTATGGCTATACTAATTTTTCTTTTTATTTTTGCTCTTCTCTTTTGTTGTGTCCTCCCATGTCTGAGAAAATCCCTCATGAAGACTGTTGACCAAGCAGCACCCACTTTGACCCATCTCGAAGTTGATGACCAAGAATTCCAAGACATCAACTCACCCTGTCTGCCGCTGCAAACATTCCCTTTTGTTGATAAAGTGCAGGAATTCTAGGAAGGGACTAGCTCAGGGACAGCATCTGTCAGTGAATGGTAAAGGCCCCGTGCGGAGAAGTGGTGGGTTAGCTGCCATGGGACACCCATGGGTGTGAAGTGTTCGAGAGCCATACTGATGGATGAGTTAGCCTATTAGGGTCAGTTCTAGGGACAGACTTGCACTTTGCATTAACACCTAGCTAGCGGCCACGGGGTTTCTGTGCCTTTGGGTTAACACGTCTTCTGATACTAACATAATAAAGTTTTATCTCTTAGAATCTAACATTTCATAGGGGGGACTGATGTGGAATTATTAAAAATTATCATTGTACTTGTATTGAATTATTGTACTAACTCCATTTTAACCTTATATTGTGACAATCCTCCATTTTGTCCTCCTAACCTGACGTCTTCAAATCCTCCATTTTGTCCTCATGACTTAATTTGTTCATTTTAAAACTACATTACGTGACTGAACTTCTCAACCCAATTAATATAGTAGACAAAGACTGTGTTTTCCTACAAGGACAAATGCCAGGAGGTGCTGGGTACTCCTTAAGACTTGCTGGCTACTCCTTAGAACTTGTAAGATAGTATAGTTTGAAGGCCACAGAACACAGTAGTAATGAAATGTTCTATTCATAAGAGACCTTGCACCTGGACATGAAGTCTGATATTATTGACCGTGTAAAATGACGCTTAGGACCCCCTTATCCCCCCCCCGTGTCCAGAATAATCCCACCTCTGATGGGTGGGCACGGGACTAACCTCTTAATTTTATGAACCAATAGGTAAGATACTAACCCCGTCACCTAACAATTAATCCAATTGATGATGTTTATTTGCTGATATTCTAATAATCAATGATGACGCAAAATGCCTCTTAAAAGGGCCTGCGCGCCCGCTTTTACTTCACTTGCCAATAAACTTTCTCGAAGTTATTTTAACCTGAACCTCGTGTGTCAGACTTAATTACTTCAGCGTATATACGCAATTTAATTTTATTGATTTGGACAGGAACAGATAGACTTTGAACATTTTGGTTTACTCTCAAAAAGTACCATAACAGGTGTGCCAATAAAGATGGCAGACACAACTACTCCTTGCTTACAGAACATGGCACTGAACTTTATGGACCAGTATGCCTCCACTAGTTGAATCCTGACATTACTGGAGGCTATCGTTGAGCACTTCTGGGATCAACTGGAAGAGCGTTTGGCAGTATTGTACTGAGGGAGACCAGAGGAGTTGGAGACGGGGTTAGGATGGTCAAAGCAACCTCACAAGCTCATGACTTTATTCTTATCTGCCCACCCAGGCTGAGGGCCCAAAGGGCCTTGACCTCATCATACAACACACATAGGCAGAGGACCGCCAGCCGACATCGTTATCCGACCATCCAGGCTTTCTGGTTTTCCCATGTGGACTCAGGACTTGGACTCAGAGAGCTGCCGAGTCTGTGCCTAAGAGTTGTAAGCCCTTTGACAGGCCTGGGGCTGGAGGCATGCCTCTCCTTGGCACTGTAAAGCTGAACTCTCCAGCAGACTTTACCAGTATATTTTGAGCTTGCCGAATATGTAATTTGGTTGGATATCAGAGTTCCCGCATAAGATGACCTATTTAATACCATTTTGCACCGTTTTGTCCTGTTTGGTTCCATTTTTCCTTTCCTTTCTTTTATTTTAATGGGAGCAAATCCTGTCAGTGTGCCTGACTCCAGTGGCATTATATCTGATTAGCATTTTTTCTACACTTCATTACTTCCTTAAATGACCGTTTTAGTTCATAGAATAGTACTAACGACGGTCTTATTTTCTGTATATTACGTTAAAATTAGGCTGCAATCTTTGCTATGTGATGTGCTAGACATCATCTGGCTGTATAGTTGAAGCGTGATGTGTTTTGCTTATTTTGTCTACCTTTTCCAAGTTAAAGCCTGCAATCTCACTACTCTAACACAATGTTTTCTTTGCAACATGCCTCAATAAAAAAAATTGATTTACAAAATAAAAAATAAATAAAGGAAGAAATACTTTTTTATAAAATTCAACCCTTACATGGTTCTCCGAACTTCAATTGCTACTTCAGAAAAGTTACCATAAAGCACTGGTTCTTCATGCAATTAAAGCTGTTCATGTATGGCAAGTTGGATACAAGCTAGGATTCTTTAAATATAAAGTTCACAAAAACATGTCTGTCTTTTCTTCTCTATTTTAATTTCACGCCGTGCAGTAAATTAGTTTCAATTTGATTATAACGGAAGCTATTCTCTTGAATATTGAGATGTTGTCAGCTCAACATACAGAGGACCCTCTGTTTTGGAAGTGCAGACTGATAAATGGAATAACAATACGGAAAAAAAACAAGAAAAGTAGAACCTTTGTTTCATCATTGTTTGTTTGTGGTCCAAATCCCACTGGAGGAGGAAGTAGCAGGTGCTGCACACAGACTGTGTGTGCGCTGAAATGGAAAGACATTGATTGAAGCGTCAGACAGAGGAAATGATGTCCCATCATGAATCAGGGCACGGGGGAAAATAGGTCATTCCGTTTTCAATGCCATTCCCATTCCACATATGTTGCAGAGACTCCCGAGGAGTGTCACTGGAAGGTCTCCAGTTACATTCAGGAGGAAACAAAATCAAAGTAAGTGTTAATAATGTGCCTACTAATCAGAGCATTTTATATAACAAAAAAAAAATATATATGTTTCCATTTTCTCCAATGGTTCCATATTAAATCGGTTACATGGAAAGTAAAGAGCCAGATATTAAAGATATGAAAGATTGAGGAGAAAAGTTCGTAATGGATGACAGACTCTTTGCCTGGCAAGACTTGTAAATTTTATTAATTTACAGATGGTAATAAAGATCAAATATAGGAATATTTTACAGATCACGCCCCCCCCAATGATTTGCCCCCACCTGGTCATTAACTTTATAGCCTCAAAGCACTGCGACATCTTGTCATCTGTTGAGTGTCAAGGACGTTTGATTGCTTATCAGAGCACAGCTATTTACAAATGTTATCATATTTAGATGATACTTTTCATTAATAATTCTAAAAAGATTTGTTTGTGTATGATTCACGCCAACCTCTCATCATCACTTACAATATGACCCTTTTTCAGCAGTGGGTGAGGATAATACTGTTGATAATTAGAACACACTGGATGTGAGGAACAACTGTTGACATTTGGATTCTGCTAGTATACATAGCTTTATGCAAAGTAGTTTGCTACATTATGGTACGCTAAATTGTCTATAAATTACCACTCAATCAGTTCTATATTCTTTGAGAAATAGTAAATGATCAAAGAGGAGCAAGAGTTCTTATTTGTTATTTGCCCACAGTCCATTGATCTTTCTGCAATTCTACATTAATTGAGTCTGTGCTCCACTACATGGATTTTAAATTCTCTCTGTATACTTATGCCCATATCTGTGTGTTTGTTTGGTTGGTTGGTTGGTTGGTATCTACCGCTCGCCGACATCCAAATGCCTCCTTGTTAAAATATAAATTTTTCATGTTGACCTTCAGTATTCTTTTTAATGAAGCTCCACCAAACATATTTACAACAAGCCCTTAACTAAGTCACACATATCAAAGATAACTGGTGATTATAAGTGCCCAGAGTATCTGCAAGTACATTAAGTATGAAAAAAAAGGAAATTATGTTTCCAAAAATTGTCAATCATGTGGACTCTATATGTAGACTTAATTTCATTACAATCTGCAATTTGTCCAAATTTGGGCCAACTGGGCCAAATTTCTAATTTAGGAACTGCTTTATAGACTAATTACGAAAAAAAAAAAAAAAGAATACTTGCTCAATGGACAAGCTTTTTCATTTTGATTCGAGATTCAGTGTTATGTTCCTTGCACCAAAAAAGGGGGATGAAATGATAGAGAAGCTGTTTTTTTTGTAGGGGCAAATGAGCACCTTAGTTTGCCACAATGAACAAAAGGTCTCCCCAATCATGTGGGCTGTAGTTTGTGTCTAACCAAGTGGTGAAATAAAAATAGGATTGTTAGAGGACAGCCACTAAAATTTAGTGTCTGTCCTCTAACAATTGATCATATTTGACTAAATGTTCATCTTATTCATAGATCAAATGACACTGACCAATAGAGGGAAAAAATTAGTAGTAATAAAATCTATACGTCCAACAATGATTCTTCCAGACACTTTGACTGTAGCTGCTGAGGGCGACAGACAGGGCCGGACTGGGAAAAAAACTAGGCCCGGGCATTTTTCAATCAGAGCGGCCCCCTAAGAAGGGGGCGGGGCCAGAGAGGGTGTGTTTTGTCATCACTAATGACAATCACGCCCCCTCTCAAAGTGAGCATGTTGGTTCAATACACAGAGCCCCGCTAAAGAGCTCTAGCATTAGAAAAAGGCCCTGTATTTGTTCTGCGCAGGGCAAGCAAATTTAATAACATGCTTGCGCTGTGTTTGCTTTTAAATTGTCTCTGGTGTCTCCACAGGTGAGATACCAGAGGACAAAAGGGCCAGGAAAGTGTATGGTGCATGTGGGATTGCATGTGTGTAGAGTGTGGTGTGGTATTGTGTAAATAGGTCAATTTAATTTGTGTTTGTGGTGTAATATGTGTGGCTAGGGGCTGTAGAGAGTGTGTGCATAGGGGGCATAGTGTTATAGGGGATGTAGAGAGTGTGTGCATACGGGTTGTAGTGTGTGTGTATAGGAGACGTAGTGTATGTAGGGGTTGTAGAGAGGGTGTGTTTAGAGAATGTTGTATGTGTTTGCTGACAAGGAATGTAGTGTGTGTAGGTGGTGCAGTGTGTGTGTGTGTAGGAGATCTAGTGTGTAAAGGACCAAGAGTGTGTATAGGAGATTCTGTTTGTGTGTGTGTGTATATATATAGAGGATTAAGAGTGCATATAAGGTAAGGGATCTAGCGTGTATCTGGAGCGTAATGTGTGTAGTGGTGCAGTGTGAGGGGTGCTGTAGTGTGTGTGTGTGTATATATATATATATATATATATATACATATATATATATTTGGACGTATTGTATGTGTGAGGGGCGCAGTGTGTGTATGTAAGAGGGGTGCTGTGTGTGAGGGTGTTTTTATCTGCCATCCCATTCTAGGTTTCTAATTTTCTTTGTCTGTTAACTCACTGAGGGTTATTTTATATAATATATATATATATGTGTGTGTGTGTGTGAGCGAGGGTGATGTCTGTCTGAGGGTGATGTCTGTCTGAGGGTGCTGTGAGTGAGGGTGCTATGTGTGTTTGAGTGCTGTGTGTGTGTGTTTGAGTGCTGTGTGTGTGTGTCTGAGTGCTGTGTGTGTGTGTCTGAGTGCTGTGTGTGTGTGTCTGAGTGCTGTGTGTGTGTGTCTGAGGGTGCTGTGTGTGTGTGTGTCTGGGTGCGCTGTGTGTGTGTGTGTGTCTGGGTGCGCTGTGTGTGTGTTTGAGTGCTGTGTGTGTGTGTCTGAGTGCTGTGTGTGTGTGTCTGGGGGTGCTGTGTGTGTGTGTCTGGGGGTGCTGTGTGTGTGTGTCTGGGGGTGCTGTGTGTGTGTGTGTCTGGGGGTGCTGTGTGTGTGTGTGTCTGGGGGTGCTGTGTGTGTGTGTGTCTGGGGGTGCTGTGTGTGTGTGTGTGTCTGGGGGTGCTGTGATGTGTGTGTCTGGGGGTGCTGTGAGTGTGTCTGGGGGTGCTGTGAGTGTGTCTGGGGGTGCTGTGAGTGTGTCTGGGGGTGCTGTGTGTGTGTCTGGGGGTGCTGTGTGTGTCTGGGGGTGCTGTGTGTGTCTGGGGGTGCTGTGTGTGTCTGGGGGTGCTGTGTGTGTCTGGGGGTGCTGTGTGTGTCTGGGGGTGCTGTGTGTGTCTGGGGGTGCTGTGTGTGTCTGGGGGTGCTGTGTGTGTCTGGGTGCTGTGTGTGTCTGGGTGCTGTGTGTGTCTGGGTGCTGTGTGTGTCGGGGTGCGTGTGTGTGTGTCTGGGGGTGCTGTGTGTGTCTGGGGGTGCTGTGTGTGTGTCTGGGGGTGCTGTGTGTGTGTGTCTGGGGGTGCTGTGTGTGTGAGTCTGGGGGTGCTGTGTGTGTGAGTCTGGGGGTGCTGTGTGTGTGAGTCTGGGGGTGCTGTGTGTGTGAGTCTGGGGGTGCTGTGTGTGTGAGTCTGGGGGTGCTGTGTGTGTGAGTCTGGGGGTGCTGTGTGTGTGAGTCTGGGGGTGCTGTGTGTGTGAGTCTGGGGGTGCTGTGTGTGTGAGTCTGGGGGTGCTGTGTGTGTGAGTCTGGGGGTGCTGTGTGAGTCTGGGGGTGCTGTGTGAGTCTGGGGGTGCTGTGTGAGTCTGGGGGTGCTGTGTGAGTCTGGGGGTGCTGTGTGAGTCTGGGGGTGCTGTGTGAGTCTGGGGGTGCTGTGTGAGTCTGGGGGTGCTGTGTGAGTCTGGGGGTGCTGTGTGAGTCTGGGGGTGCTGTGTGAGTCTGGGGGTGCTGTGTTTGTGAGTCTGGGGGTGCTGTGTGTGTGAGTCTGGGGGTGCTGTGTGTGTGAGTCTGGGGGTGCTGTGTGTGTGAGTCTGGGGGTGCTGTGTGTGTGAGTCTGGGGGTGCTGTGTGTGTGAGTCTGGGGGTGCTGTGTGTGTGAGTCTGGGGGTGCTGTGTGAGTCTGGGGGTGCTGTGTGAGTCTGGGGGTGCTGTGTGAGTCTGGGGGTGCTGTGTGAGTCTGGGGGTGCTGTGTGAGTCTGGGGGTGCTGTGTGAGTCTGGGGGTGCTGTGTGAGTCTGGGGGTGCTGTGTGAGTCTGGGGGTGCTGTGTGAGTCTGGGGGTGCTGTGTTTGTGTCGGGGTGCTGTGTTTGTGTCGGGGTGCTGTGTTTGTGTCGGGGTGCTGTGTTTGTGTCGGGGTGCTGTGTTTGTGTCGGGGTGCTGTGTTTGTGTCTGGGGGTGGTGTGTTTGTGTCTGGGGGTGGTGTGTTTGTGTCTGGGGGTGGTGTGTTTGTGTCTGGGGGTGGTGTGTGTGTCTGGGGGTGCTGTGTGTGTGGCTGGGGGTGATGTGTGTGTGAGGGGGCTGTTAGTGTTGTTTTTTTATTTAAATGCAAGTATTTTTTTTATTAAATTTAAAAAATCACACTAACAGCCCCCTCACACACACATCACCCCCAGACACACACACAGCACCCCCAGACACACATGTGGTGCTGTGTTTGTGTCTGGGGGTGCTGTGTGTGGCTGGGGGTGCTGTGTGTGGCTGGGGGTGATGTGTGTGGCTGGGGGTGATGTGTGTGGCTGGGGGTGATGTGTGTGGCTGGGGGTGATGTGTGTGGCTGGGGGTGATGTGTGTGGCTGGGGGTGATGTGTGTGTGTGTAAGGGGGCTGTTAGTGTGATTTTTTTATTTAAATGTATTTTTTTTATAAAAAAAAAAAAAAAAGTTATATCCCCCCCTCCCTTCTTACCTTTATCCTGGGAGAGGATGGGGGGATCCGTTCAGCCTGTGGGTGGGGTGCCGTGCTGCCATGCTTCCTTCCCTGGTGGTCCAGTGGTGAGAGTGAACTCTAGCAGGCTAGAGTTCACTCTCGCGAGATCTGAGCGTTGCCGCGGTAACCGCGGCAACGCTCAGACCTCGCGAGAGGACCCGGCGGAGCTGCTGGATAGAGCTCCGCCGGTCCTCTCTCCTGCCTCTCTCCCCCACACCCCAGCAAGCGGCCGCCTGGAAGCAGGGCCGGACTGGGAAAAAAATTAGGCCCGGGCATTTTTCAATCAGAGCGGCCCCCTAAGAAGGGGGCGGGGCCAGAGAGGGTGTGTTTTGTCATCACTAATGACAAGCACGCCCCCTCTCAAAGTGAGCATGTTATTTCAATGCGCAGAGCCCCGCTGAAGAGCTCTGGCATTAGAAAAAGGCCCTGAATTTGTTCTGCGCAGCGCAAGCAAATTTAATAACATGCTTGCACTGTGTTTGCTTTTAAATTGTCTCTGGTGTCTGCACAAGTGGGATACCAGAGGACAAAAGGGCCAGGAAAGTGCATGGTGCATATGTTTGGAGCCTGCTTGTGGGATTGCGTGTGTGTAGTATTGTGTAAATAGGTCAATTTAATTTGTGTTTGTGGTGTAATATGTGT